>NC_079147.1:80966948-81713583 GCF_945859685.1 Eupeodes corollae
ATCGCCTTAGAAAACCCAAACATCTTGCGGCATTTTTGGCGACATCGCTTTTGTGATCGTTCCACAAAAGGTGGTTGGTGATACACATACCAAGAATATCGAGATGTTCAGTTTCCTCGATGCAAGTGGCATTTATGGATAATGGCAGGGGGGTTATATTTCGCTTTAACGATACAAGATAGCATTGAGTTTTCGAAGCAATAAATTCCAAGCGGTTTTTAATCCCAATTGAACAATGCTGTTTAGGTCGAAATTTAATGAGCTTATGACATTTTGTCGTTGCAGTTCCACATCCGAAGAAGAGGGGTGTGAATCTGAAAACGAATATGAAAAGCTAAGAGTACTATCGTCAGCGAAAAAATGCATTGGATTAGATGTTGCCGACAGGAGATCATTAATAAAAATGAGAAAGAGTGTTGGAGATAGAACAGAGCCCTGGGGCACACCAGCATTTATTTTATGGTTTTCAGACTCAAACCCATCCAATACTACTTGTATTGAACGATCTAAAAGGTAATTACTAATCCAATGAAGCAGGGATTCATGCAAACCGAAAGCACGCATTTTCGATAAGAGAGCCTGATGCCAAACCCTATCAAATGTTTTTGAAATATCAAATGCAGTAATCTTACTTCCTCCAAAGCGATGTAAATTATTTGCTCCACTGTTCGGTAAGATAAACCATGAGATCACCGGTGGACCATTTGATTCAAAAGCCGTAATGACGGTCATTAAGGAGCTTTCGATCTTCAAGATGTTTCTTAATCAGCGTTTCCATGACCTTGGAAAGAAGGGACGTAAGTGCAATCGGTCGGTAGTTAGAGGTTGAGGAAGATTCGCTTTTTTTGGGGATGGGCTGGAGAAATGCAGTTTTCCATCCTCTCGGAACGAGACCTGAGGAGGACAGATAAAAAAGCTTACACAGTGGTTGAGAACACCTCTTCAGAACTATAGCGGGGATACCATCCGGACCAGCTGATTTAGGTGTGTTTAGATCTCTAAGGACTTTTGCCACAGGACGAGTGCGAAAAAAGATTGGTCCCATAGAATCACTTACTCGCTCAAGTACAGGCGGAGCCATAGCACTCACTGGCAGTGTAAAATAAAGAGATTAGCTTTCTCTAAAGAGCTAACAAAAGAAGTGTCATTGACAACGAGCGTAGGAACGGATGAAGAGGAAGAATTACTGATGTTTTTTACATCCGATTTGTCGAATTGAAAAATGTTGAAATTTCACGACGATTCAAGGTTCCTAGAGTTGAAATAAAAGATTTAAAAAAAAAGTCTTTGTGTGCGTGTGTATGTACGTTCGTACTCCCGTACGTTCGCGTCTTTTTTTCGTCGTCCATAGCTCAAGAACCAAAAGAGATATCGACTTCAAATAAATTTATGAAATTTATACAGATAATAATGCAGAAAGATGCAGATAGGGCTCTCAAGAAAATTGCGTGTTTGAACATTTTGGTTAACCCTAAATATCAAACGAAACAATTACGCTAGAGACTTGAATTAAATTGTATATTGTAACGTAATACCAAATCAGTCTATTAAAAAAAATAGTTTATTTATAAAATCAAATAAACTAAACAAAATTGTTACCTCGAAAATTATACGAATACAAAATGATTTTATCTCGAAAACAATTTTGTGCAACAAAAATAATGTTTTTAACATATGGTAAAATTTTGAGAAAAATCGAATTGACAGTTTTTTTCATAAAAAATAAAAACCTAAAAAAAACATTACTCAAAGTTGGTAAAAATTGAACTTCGACTCAAATCTCTTTTCAAAAATTTGAGATTATGGCTTTCAACTTACTTTTTAAGAAATATTGTTGTCAACTTTCTGAAAAATTTTGATAAATATCGAACTGACAGTATTTTTTACAAAAAATAAAAAATAAAAACATAAAAGGAAATTTAACATACGTCGGTAAAAATTGATTTTCGAATCAAATATCTTTTTTAAAAAATTTGAAATTATGGCTTTCAACTTTTTTAACTTATAAAAAATATTGTCTGGATTATTTAGTAAAATTTTGAGAAAAATCGAATTAACAGTTTTTTTTACAAAAAATAAAAACGTAACAAAAAAAAATTTAAAATTTGGTAAACATTTACTTTCGACTCAAATAGCTTTTCAAAAATTAAAAATATTGTTTTCAAACATTTTTTTATTTCACAGAAAATATTGTTCAGTTCGGTTTTTTTCATAAGAAAAAAAAGAGGCTGGGATGCGACCCACACTGATAACTTCCCAGCCCGTCTGTCGATTTGTCTTGCTTAAAAGTTTGTCTATATGTACTAGTATCAATTTTACCAAATTTTCGTACTATTTTTTGTAGATTTTATTTTTTATGAAAAAACGGACTGTTGGATTTTTATATAAAAACCATTGAATATTGAAAACAATATTTTCTATAAAATAAATAAGTTTGAAGCAAATATCTAAAATGTTTGAAAAGATATTTGAGTCGAAAATCAATTTTTACCAACTTTTGGTAAATTTTTTTAGGTTTTTAATTTTTTGTACAAAAACTGTCAATTCGATTTTATTCAAAATTTTATTAAATGTTGACAACAATATTTTTTTAAAGATAAAAGTAAATTAAAGCCAATATCTCAAAGTTTTGAAAAGATATTTGAGTCGATATTCAATTTTTACCAACTTTTGTTATTTTTTTTTTCGGTTTTTAATTTTTTGTAAAAAAAACTGTCAATTCGATTTTTTTCAAAATGTTACTGCACGTTGAGAACAATAGTTTTTGAAAGATAAAAGTGAATCCAAGCCAATATCTCAAAGTTTTGAAAAGATATTTGAGTCGAAAATGAATTTTTACCAACTTTTATTATTTTTTTTTTTAGGTTTTTATTTTTTGTAAAAAAACTGTCAATTCGATTTTTTTCAAAATTTTACCGAATGTTGAAAACAATATTTGTTATAAGATAAAATAAGTTTTAAGCCTAAATTTCTAGTTTTTGAAAAGATATTTGAATCGATATTCAATTTTTACCAACTTTGAGTAATGTTTTTTTTAAGATTTTTATTTTTTATAAAAAAAACTGTCAATTCGATTTTTCTCAAAATTTTAGCAGATTTCAAAAACATTGTTCTCCGTTGCTCAAAATTGTTTTGGAGATGAAATTATATTTTAGTCGTTAAATTTTGGAGGTGACAATTTTTTTTTTCAGTTTTTTTTTGATTTATAAAAAAAACCGTTAGATAGATTTTTTTCAAAAAATATATATGTTTTGTATCACGTTACAGTTTATTATTTAAAATTTAATTCAAGTCTCTATCGTTTTTGGTTCGTAAGATATTTAGGGATAACCAAAATTTTCACCTTTTTTTTAAACTGCTATGGTAAAAAAACCACCCACGTAATTTTCTTGAGAGCCCTTTCTGCATCTTTCTGCCTTATTATCTGTATAACAAAATTTATATGGAGTCGATATCTCTTCTGGTTCTTGAGCTATGGACAACGAAAAAAACGTCGCGAACGTACGGACATACGGACGTACGGATGTACGGACGTACGAACGTACGTACACACGCACGCACAGACATCTTTCTAAAAATCTTTTATTTCGACTCTAGGTACCTTGAAACGTCGAGAAATGTCAAAATTTTCAATTTGACAAATCGGACCCATTACAATAACTTCCTATGGGAAGTTAATAAAATCTAAAAGAAATAGTACTCAAATTTGGTAACAATTAATGTTCGGATTCTTGATATCTCTCAAATTAATTACATCCATACAATTTGTAAAAATTTAAGAAACGCTACTTAATTGGTAAAAATCTGTTTTCGACCAAAAATCTATTTAACAAAACTAGATTTTCAAAATAAACTATTTCAATATATGAAATATATTGTTGGTGATTTTAAAATTTGTAAGAATGATTCAACTAACAACTTTTTTAACCCAACACGAAAACCTACAAACTTTTAAGCAAGGCAAATAGACAGACGATGGGAAGTTATCAGTGTGAGCCGCATTGCAGCCTCTTTTTTATATTTTGCTATAAAATCTACAAATCGTAAATGCTGTGGAGTTTAGAATGCGCATTGTAAATTCGTAAGGCTTCATTAACAAAGTAGATGGTTAAATTAAATCTAGTAAGTTGATTAATACATGTTAACCAAGCAGGTTGGTTGTGGTGTGATGCAGAGATACAATATATTTATTTATTTATTTCGTCAATCAAGTTACAAACTTTTTATAGACTACATTAATAACAATAGAATATAATATATACATATATCTTCGATATTTAAATAATAAAAAAACATAACTGTTACAATAGACTCAATACATTTTTCTTAATTACATTTCTATTTACATTAAAGTCAATAGCTGAGTCAAATTCATTGAAATTTATACAAGCATTTGTGATTGGATCATGTCTAGCATAACTTGTACTATGGTAAGGAACATGTAAAAAATCGCAATCTCTTGGGCGCAAGCTACGAGCTGGAGCGTAAATATTAAACATTGATAACACATTGGACAATCAATATTAGAACTGAGGATATCATAAGCAAAAAGGACAGAATACAATTTTTTTCTCAAAACTAGAGGTTTTAAGTCTATAAGAGTACATCTAGTCTCATAACATGGAACATCTGAATTTTTATAAATTTTACGCAAAGCAAACTTTGTTAATTTTTTTCTGAACCTTTTCAATACGATAAATGCTCGATTGAGTGTAGAGATTCCATATAACGCAACAATAATCTAACAGCGGTCTAACAAGAGATATGTATAGTGTTTTTAGTGTATAAGGATAATTAAAAAGTTTTGAATTTCGAATTATGAAGCCCAACATTGAGTTAGCTTTGGAAATGACATGATCTATATGAAGTGAAAAACTCATTTTGAAGTCAAAAATCACTCCTAGGTCAGAAAGACCTGCAAAGAATCAAAACCAAGTTTGTATTCTAAAAACAAGGGATTTAAGATTTTTGAATAAGTAACAACACTACATTTACCGTTGTTAAAATAAAGCCCATTTAATTTACACCAAAAAAGTACTTCATTTAGATCATTCTGGACATTTTCCGCATCTTCAAGACATCTTATGCTGCTGGAGAGTTTAAGATCATCAGCATACAAAAGACATTTTGTGTGTAGAAGATATTGCGGTAGGTCGTTAATAAAAATAATGAAAAGGAGCGGTCCAAGATGGCTACCTTGTGGAACGCCGGAAAAGTTCATTATTTCTTTAAAAAACACATTACCAATTTTAACATATTGTTTTCGCCCAACTAAGTAACTTTGAATCCATTTAAGAAGCACAGAGTGAAATCCAAACAATTCAAGTTTTCTTATTAGAATATTCTGTTGAACACGATCAAATGCCTTCGAAAAATCGGTATAGATAGTGTCAACTTGTAATCGTTTTTCCATACAGTCAAGGCAGTAGCTTGTAAAAATTGATAAGTTAGTTGCTGTCGATTTGCCACCGTGTTAGAATTCAGAAATATAGTTCCTAACTAAAGAATATAATTTGTTTTTCACTATTGTTTCAAATACTTTAGGGACTAACTGTAGCTTAGCAAAAGGTCTATAGTTTTCGACAGAGCTTTTAGATCCTGATTTATGGAGTGAAGAAGACTTCCACGTGTCTAAAAATATTTCTTGGCTTAAAGATAAGTTAAAAATGTAGCAAAGTGGACCAGCAAGGTTGTATCTACACTCCTTTAAGAGAATTGGTGGAAAATTATCAGGTGCTACTGAGTAATTATTATCAAGGGAGGATAAAAACGCTAGCACATCATCAACAGATAGTTTTAGAGCATCCATATCATTGAAAGAATGGTTATGCGCCATTCCATCGTAATTTAAATTTAAATTTATGAAGTTTGATTGAAAAAATGAGGCAAAATTATTGCAAATTGTAACTATATCCTCAGATGAGACCCCTTTGTACAAAACGTTTAATGGAATCCCAATCGATTTTCGTTTTGTATTTAAAAATGACCAAAAACATTTTGAATTGGTTTTAATTTTCGATTCCAGAGAGCCAATGTACTGCTTATATGTAAATTTCTTTAAAAATTCGTATTCTCTCCTTATTTGACAAAATTGATCATGAAAAACAACTGAAATTCTACTTTTTTTATGCAGCTTGTTCATTACATTTTTTAATCTTAATAAGCTTTTATTAAACCAAACCCGTCTTTTAGAATTATAAAATTTTTTTTAAAGGAACGAAGTTTGAAATAGTATAATCTAGAGTATTCCGAAACATAGTATAAGCTAGTTCTAAACTAGTTCAATGAAAAAGTTGTTGCCAACAATTGATTCTAAATAAGTATTTATTGAGGCATAATCAGCATTTTTAAAATCATATTTTTGAACATAATTGCAAGAATAATTTGATTCATTTAAGACAGACAAATTAAATGTAATTTCAAGTGCTTTGTGATGGACACTATTATCTAAGAGTTTAAAATTTGCTTCATTTATCTTAGCTTCAAGGTTATTGTCAATAAATATAAGATCCAAAATACGACCAATCGAATTGTAAATATTATTAATTTGGTACATATTTAAACTTGTAATATTGTCAATCACACTGTACTCGAAATATTGGGTAGATTAAAATCACCATTAATTACAAAATAACAATGCTCATCTGTTTTTTTAACAATATCTAAAATATTCTTAATATGAGCATCATATATGATATATTGTGACAAAGGCGGAATATAAGAAACAAAAAGTATACATGAATAATGTTTAGAGTAGGCGGAACAGGTAAATCTACACATACACAAATTTGCTCAATATCGCATAAAACATTAAATAATAGAATTTCTCTACTTGAATAGTCAGAGCTTAAGCCTAGTACATACTTCCTCGTGAAGTGAACGTTCGCCAGTGGAGAAAGTGAACTTTTGACATTGCTCACTGGTACACACTTGTGAGTACACGTTGTGAACATGAACAAACCAAATGTCAAAGCTTCACCAACAGTTCCCGTACATTTTGCACGTGAATTGCCCGTGAACGAAAACTCTCCACTTTGTTCTCCACTCAGCTTCACGAGCAAGTTCACGGGTGAACCAAAAACTGAAATTTGGATGGGTTCACGAGATGGTTCACAAGTATGTACTAAGCTTTACAGCTAACAAAACACCACCTCCTCTATTTAAAACTCTTTGGTTGTAGCGACGATCTCGACGAAAAACATTAAAATCGGAAGTGAAAAATTCACTATTTAAAAAAATTTCATTTAACCATATTTCGGTAATAGCAATAATGTCATATGGACAGTCAGCAGCAGCAATAAAAAAATCATTTGATTTTGTTCTCATACCTCCATAATATCATAATAATAGAAAAGCATTTACTCACTTGAGCATCAACAAATGTCGTATTTATGTATACGGAACCTGTTGATTTTGGCCCGATTCGTTTTTTGGACGGCTTACAAACGGCATAATTTGAACGCCTATTGACCACATATCTGTTTTAAGGACTCTACAAAAAAAAATGCAGCGGGAACACCAAGTTTAAAGTTGATAAAATGAAGACTCGTAATATCTACATCCTTTTTAACCAACTTAGAGCATATCAACCTAGTTGTTGGCAAGTTTAGCTTGGATGCAACAAAATTTATGACATCCACTTCAGTGACTGTGTTCTTAAGTCGAGAGATATGCATAAAACGTAGCCTAGGTACAGATGGAAGAGCATTTGTAGCATCAGCATCGCAGCCTATTAAATGATTTGATCTTGGTTTTCTGATTTCAACATCAGAGGATACATCTTTATTCTTTTCAACATAAGTATCGTCAGCAGCAGCGGCTTTGAAACCACCAGCAACAACCATAGCATCATCGGCAACAGCAGCAACAATAACATCGACAATCTTAGCAACACCACGAGCATTTTGTTTATCAACAGAATTACTTTCAACAGTCTTATGGCTTTCTGAGGGATTCAATGTATCAGCAACTTGAGCATCACCAGCAGCATTCTCAACAGCAGAGGTATCGCGAATTTGGCGACTTGTGTTCAAATTAGGTGTATTAGTATAGTTAGATGTAAATTCAAAATGTATTTATTACTATTTAAAAGCATTTTATATCTTATGTATTTACATTTCACTTATATTGGATAATTTAAAATCGTACAACGATTAACTGACAAACAATACTCAACAGAAATGTCAACAAAGTTTGACTTCCTAAGCTTTCAAACCAAAGACAACAACCGTCGAAACTCCTCATGCAACTAATAAAAAAATACTGATAACATTTTTAAAATTTAATTTACATTTACATTTGTGTACAATATTGTTGGCAACCCTAAGATTAAAATTTGCATGCTGACAATTTTAAAGCTCATCTCTCATCTTTAAAAACAAATAAATATCTTTTTATTTTCACATTCATATAAAAAATTAAAACTCAATTTAGATCTACCTACACATAATTCTACACCTAGAAAACCGCCCTTATGATGTTTGAAAAAAACAGGTATGAGTTGTGAGGGTTATTGAATTTGAAATAAATGTTTTATCATGTGGTGTGCTTGAGTGTACATATTTGAATATAATGTTCATATGTATGTTGATAATAAATGAATTAATTCCACGCTTGATTGAAATTATTTTTGATTTGAACAAATACAAAAAATGTATATTTGCACTTCTGTGCGGTATTACCTACTAAATTGAATATGTACTCATATACATTCGTCTATAGAAAGCCAATTAAAATAAAATTGCTTTAATCTTTAATGTACACAAAAAAAAAACATTGTTTTTCCAGAACATTGTATGTGTTATGGTGAATACCAATGAAAACAGAAAATAGATTCATACATAAATTAAACTAAAAAAGTGCAAGTAAATATTATTTATTATTTTTCTTTTGAAACCAAAAAAGGGCTAAACTGATTCTATAGTTAAATATGCAATTTATAAATAATTTCAATGATATCGCTTTCAAAAAGGGATGTAAAATTGTGTATTTTTAAGAGTGAAATATTGGTGATAAATCCGTTTTTTTGTATTTTTAAGACTGAAATAATATTGGTACTAAATCCGTTTTCGTTTTTTATATATATATTTTTTGGTCATACGCTTGAATCAATTCTATATATTATTTGCAAACCCTTGTAGAATCACAGCGGCGTAAGCTTTCCAATATGTCCTTGCGTTCAGATCCCTTTCCGAGTAGTTGAAAATAACATTTTCAAAAACTTTTTTCAAATATAAAAATTCGTAACTTGTTCTCCAACTTCTTTTCATACAATTGCACTCACTCTTATTAATCATAATTTTGTTAAATCTAGAAGAACGAAAGATTTTTAAAGACCGGCACTATGTCTCTTGAAATATATGTAAGTCATTCAGTAATTTATCTGACCAAACAATACAACCAATATTTCCATCGTTTCAAAAAAATCGGCATTCGAAATTTCCTATAAAATCGCTCAATGCAAGTTATATTAAACGACACTACAGTCCGTTGAGAACTAGGGTCTAGTTACGTACAACTCTCAACTTGTTTGAGAAAGCACTTTTCATGGCAAGAATTACTCTTGGAAAATTCGTCAAAACCTCGCAAAAGGCAGTACCCGTGAAAAACTTTAGATTCTATTGCAGGGATTAAACCCAATATCTCTGGCATGACAGTCCTACGCACTAACCATCACATCAATGAATCATTTTTCTATAAAAAGACTTCAATCATACTTTACGCCAATCATTAGAAAGCAATCAATTGATTGCAATCGTTTGAGAATTATTCATGTTTTCTTTGCATTTACTTGAAGTCTTGAAGCTTTTGCATTCATTTGAATTCTTTGCATTTTGAGTTAAATTTCACTACAAAAAATATTCTGAAATGGATTTTAGACACCCATTTTCGATGCCAAACACCAAGATATTAAAATCACTTTCACTTAAGAATGCAAATACTTCAAGTGAATGGAAAAAATGCATGAGGTCTCAAATGATTGTAATCGATTGATTACATTCAAATGATTGGCTAAACAAAATTATTACTATTTTTTTAGCGATAAGCTTTAGGGTAATTCAATGAATGCAATCTTCATATTGAATTCATAAAAGTTTTTATTCTCAAAGCATTCAATTCTTTTACAATCCTGTGAAATGGCTTAATCTATGTAACACGGAAAATAAATGGTGGTGTTCCACAAGGCTCTATATTGTCTCCGACTCTGATTTCTTTTTGGAAATGTTTCGCTAAGGACAGTATTTTTACCTTGAATACTTGAATACCGCACAAACCTTTCGGCAGTAGGTCTTTTGAAAAGATTTCAAAAAAAACTCAGCTTTATCACTTAAAACCTCTTAAGTATTTCATGTCCTTGGATATTTCGATTGGTTTTTAACACAGAAATAAAGAATATAAGATGCTTCCCCCAAATAAAAATTGAAATTGAAGCTTCTTGTAATCCCTTTTTAACAAGGCCCAATCTGTGTTTAAAAAAGTCAAAGTAATTCATAATTCTTTTAGTGTGTTGAAACCTATTCTAATATTATAAATGGGAAATTCAGCTTGTTTGTTTGTTTGTTAGCTTGTTTGTCCGTCCTTAACGTCGCAACGGAGTAATATTTTGAAGTGATTTCTTATGACGTAGATCTGAGGCTGAAAAGTGTTTTGAGCTACTTTTGCACCAATCATTGAGTCAATTTTTACCAGCCGTCTAATCCTGGTCCATATTTCCTTGGCATGGAGAAAAGTTAAAGTTGTTTTTATATCCAAAGCAGGTAAATGCTCGCAAGTCAATCCTCAGGATCTACGACCTATAAGTCTATCATTATTCCTTCTCAAGACCTTGGAAAGATTGATTGATATCCATTTTAGGGCAAGTATTGATACTCAAGTCTTCGTCTCAAGGTTAATCGGAGGAAAAAGCGTTACAAACCTTAGTACGTAACGTCGAATATTTCCTCCATCATAAAGAGTTCACTATGGTTGCTTTCCTTGACATCGAAGGTGCTCTTAACAACGTGCACACATCTGCACTAACATCTCCAAACGTAGAGAGTTCGCTTGTGGAATTAATTAATTTAATGCTGACTAGCAGAATAATTAACTTAAAACGAGGCAACTTTTCTGGGAGACGATCCGTTAGTAGAGGGACACCGCAAGGTGGTGTTTTATCCACTCTCCTCTTTAACCTAATGGTGAATGAAATCCTAACTAGTCTGGATGCTGAGGGTTTCAGAGTGATCGCCTATGCGGGCGACGTTGCTATAGCAATTTCAAGAAAGCATTCTTACACCTTAAAAAAACTTTTACAAAATGCCTTAGAAAGACTAATATTTTTGGCTGATCGGTGTCGACTGGGTGTTAACCCAAACAAAACTGATTCAGTCTTATTTTTGAGGAGATACAAAATTCCATTTGTCAACCCTCCCTTTATTGAAAAAATCCAATTAAATTTCTCAGACGAGGCTAAATACCTGGTACAGATACCCTAATTTGCAGGCGTAATATAAAATGTAAGCGTAAAATACCTGGGTCTTGTCTAAGATAAAAACTAAATTGGAAACGCAACGTACAGGAGAGAATCAAAAAAGCTACTGTAGCTCTCTTTTTTTAAAAAATTAATTGGTACTAATTGGGGCTTACAACCCAAAATCACGCATTGGCGATACTCAAAGGTAATCAGACGAATTTGCTGCTTAAGAGAAAGCTATAAATCGCGAAAAATTAAATAAAGTCCAAAGTTCAGCTTGCCTATGTATAAGCGGATCGCTTCGCACGACACCATCTGTGGTACTGGACACTTTACTCTACCTAACACCTCTTGATATATTTAGGAAACAAATACCTCTGCTAATCGCTTCAAAGCTTCGTCGGAATGGATTAAGAACAACATTCGCCACTCCGAAATTCTTAGGTATTTAGAATAACACACAGGCTACGCCATGCCATCCCCTAACTGCAATTCGACAGAAATTTCCAAATTTCTATTCCTTCCAGATCTTTCTATGAGGATAGGGTATTTCTGGAAGACGAGTCAATCCATTTTTATACAGATGGTTAAAAAACAAAAGAAGGGGTTAATGGAGGTGTGCACTCAGAACGACTGTTATTAAGTGTCTCATTACGCCTTCGCAATTATTGTAGCGTGTTTCAGGCAGAACTTTTCTCGATAAAAGAAGTTTTGCCCTGGCTTAAAGAAAACGTGATCAACATCTGATATCAGATAGTCAGGCCGCTATCGCTGGACTCTGTCTCTACAAACTCTATAACAGTTTAAAACTGTCGACCATGTCGGAGATGGCACAACAGTTTAATATTCACCTTTTTTGGGTGCCATAGATACAGGTTACTGAACACTGTCTAATAGGAAAGGACGCCACGCAACTAGGCATATTCTCAAAAGACTTTTGCAGAAGCTGTATGGACGAGAAAGAGGAGGAAACAGTTCTTCAACTTCTTTTTACATGCCCTGCTCTAGCTCAAAAGCGCAAGAATTACCTAGAAGAATTCTTCTTTAACGACCTAAACGTTCTAAATCATATAAGCATAATTAGCCTCTACTTTTCGTAAGGGACTCAAACTGGTGCCATTGAGCTAAGGAGGAAGCCTCAAGATCACAATGGGCTATTAAACTGGCCAAAAAGTGTCCGATTCCATATTAGTAAGCCACTTTAACCTAGCCTACTTTTTTAACGCGGTAAAATACTTCATTCCAACCTTACTCGATCTAATAATAATAATATAATATATGTATTACTTGCTTAAAACACGAATTAGTAGTTATCAATAGGTGCTACCTGCTTTAGAACAACTCCCTTTCTTTAGGTATTTATTTAGCGGGTTAAGTACAGACTACCTGCGGTCAAAAGCCGATACCGTGGGCTTAGTAATTTTGAAATTATTGCAAGAGTTTACCCGGATTTCTAAAATAACAAACTTTGCGATCAATTTTTCAGTCAAAATGTGATTCTAGCACCAAGAAAGTTTCTTTTTTTGAAAATAAGTTCAAACTTTTAGCACGAGATAGGAGAGCGTATGTGTCATTAGACACAGTCAAGGACTCACAACATAAGACTGCATACTCAGTAGAGTTTCTTAACTCAATTGAGTTAAGCTTATGGCGAATTTTAAATGCCCCTATAGATCATGTAACGAACAGGGACTCGTGTCACAAAACTTGATAGTAACATTACTTACGTACTTAAGGTGGCGCTACAGTCCTGTGTGAACTAGGGCCTTACCCAACAAACTTCTCCATCCAGCTTGGTCCCTACCTAGATGTCTCCAGTTTCGCGCTTCAAGTTGGGTGAGGTCACCTTCCACTTGTGCGCGCCACCTGATCCGCGGTCTTCCTCTACTGCGCTGTCCTGTGGGTGTGGATTCGAAGACTTTCCGGGCCGGAGCATTGGTTTCCATGCGCTCTACGTGACCCAGCCATCTTAGTCGTTGGACTTTTACCCTTCTGGCTAAGTCTACGTCGCTGTACAGCCCCTACAGCTCGTCGTTCCATCTTCTCCTCCACTTCCCTTCGATTCATACGGAACCGTAGATCACACGAAGAACTCTGCCCTATTCTTTTAAAAACTTTTCACTAAAACCTTTTTTGACATCGAAAGGTTCTGTTAATTTGTTTCCAACCTTTATGGAGCAGCGTGAATTCTCCATGGTCATCCTACACAAACGGACGAGTTTGGCAGGGATGCCAAAACTAGACATGGCTCTATACAGCTCGTCCCTGTAGATACTGTCATATGCGGCCTTGAAATCGATAAAAAGATGGTGGGTGTCAATTTGGTGTTCCCTGGTTTTTTCCAGGATCCGCCGTGAATATTTGATCAACTGTGGACTTTCCTGGTCTAAAACCACACTGATAAGGACCTATTAGGTTGTTGACGATGGGCTTTAGACGTTCACCTATTACGGCAGAGAAGATTTTATAGGCGATGTTAAGTAGACTGATTCCTTTATAGTTGGTGCAGTTTAGAGGGTCTCCTTTTTCAGGATCGGGCAAACAATGATGTTTCCACATTCGTCTTTGCAGCCTTCGGTTCTAGGTTTATGTACCTGTGAATTTCGTTTTACCTGTTCATAAAACTTTCGAACCTCATTCCTGCTTTTAAACCTCTCAACATCTCCGACCGTACGGTTCTCATGCCCTCTCTTTTTCCTTCTAAGAAGTCGGCGTTCCTCTCCCCTCTTCTGCTCATAGAGCTCACGAGCAGCTCTCGTCCTTTTATGCAGCGCCGCTTGGTCGGAAAAAGATTTGGCGATCTCTGGCGATTGTAGCCGTTCGACGTTGTAACTTTTCCCTGCATCTCCCTATTTTGCCTTGGGTCTGGAAACCCTAGACTATAACGAGGTAGTGGTCCGAGTCGATATTAGCTCCTCGGAAAGTTCGTACATCCATAATGCTGGTAGCCTGTCTGGCGTCGATCGCAATATGGTCAATCTGGTTGACGGTAGATTGATCTGGAGAAGTCCAAGTTCCTTTGTGGATGTTGAGGTGTGGAAAACGCGTACTGGCTATTATTACATTTCGCCCCGCAGCAAAATCTATGAGCCTGAATCCATTGTCGGAAGTGTTGTCGTGCAGGCTGTTCTTCCCGATTATTCCACCAAAGACAATTTAAATATCGTAGCTAGGACACTGCTCATATGTTTTGTCTAGAGCTCGACGAACATATCTTTGTTGTTGTCATCCTTCTCTTCTGTGGGGGCGTGCGCGCATATCAGGTTAATGTTGCCGTATTTCGCCTCAAGACTTCTTGCCTAAGTCTGGCTCCAATGAAGAAGCCGCATCCAAATAAGCGCTGTTGGCTTTCGTGGTAGCAGTCACCATAGTAAATATCGCAGTTTTTCATCCTCTTTTTGCCCGGCCCATCCCATCGTATTTCCTGGATGGCGGTGATATCTGCTTTATATCGTTGTAGGGCCTCCGCTAATTCTTCGGCCGCACGTAGGCTGTTAAGGGACCTAACATTCCACGTGCATATCCGAAGTTCGTTGTTCTTAATTCGTTTGCGTAAATTGTCAAGAGTAAATCCGTCCGTATCCGAGGCTTGTTGGTACTTCGCAACTATGAAAGCTTTTACGTTACCAGGAAGTCACCTAGACGCACAACCACCAACCTGGAGGGCCAGATCCTTAGTATAACTCCAAGAGCGGGGAGCCGGATAAACCGCTCATTATAGGCCTTGGCTCTGAGTAAGTCGTAGAAGCCCTATAAGGTGTTCACTAAGTAGTTCAACCTTACTGGAACTGTAGACGCCACAGTTGATTCCATTTCGGGAATTCCTCCGCTGCCGTCTGGATAAGGAGAGGTGCTTTAGTGGAAACACCTCTCCCCACCTCTCTCGTTTGCTGCCCCAACAACTTTCCACATTATTAGTGCTAATAAATTAACCAGTGGCGGCTTTAAAAAGGATGACATTGTAATTATTTCTGCAATTAAAATTATTCGAACAGATTTATAATTCTAATTCAAAAGTCTTCAATTAACCACTAAAACAATAAAAGAAGCTGGGCCCTATATATGAGTTCTTCTTTGTCTAATAATCATTTTATATAGGGAACAAAGCCATATTAAAGCAATATGTTAACTTTAATAAATATTGAATTTGATAAAAATAGTTTTTCGAAATATATGCTTAACATTTATCACTCTAATAATAAACTTACTTTTTGTTTCATTTGATTATGGAAAGGTTACCAACTAACTCACGTGTACTTGCCCTTGGATTGTTCTTTAATATTTTGTCTAAAGTTAACATCTTTTCTTATGAACATTGCTCAAAAACGACTTAAGCAGCTTTTTTTACCATCAGAGAAATAAAAACACATTGTGAACGTTTTCTAAATATAACCAGGGAAAATAACTCAAGAAACTATTTCTCCCGAAATCATAATTCTCCTATTTCAGAGAAAAATGTTTTCACTTTATTATAGAATAAATATTTCACATCACATATTTCTATTTGATATCAAAATTAACTCTCAACAAAGAACACGCTCCAAATACAAGCTAATAAAGTCCATTTCCTTAACATTTTTAGAATGTCTACGTCATTGAAAGTTACCAGTAATTTGTAATAAGGGAGAAAAGATTAAAACGAAAATATATTCATCGGAATTTTTTGCTTAGACCGTGATGAAAAGGAAAATTAAATATTTCTCTGGCGTGTGAATTGTCGGTTCCTAGGAATTAAGAGCTGAAATTAAATTTAAATTCCCTTTTATTGATTCTCTGTTCTATAAACTATCTTCGAACACAACAGTCAGTCATTGAATCATTTCTTCTAAATTCCATTTCATAATTTCAATTTAATGTTTTAAGGACTAGTTCGTATTAAAAAGCACCTAGAAAACTCCCTTTAAAGTTGAACTTTAATGCGTCAAATCACCATCAATTAAACACCCTGGTAACTCTATCTGCACAAACAATGCCAGGCAATTTTTAATTTATGTAGGTAAGGTATTTATTGTGTGAAGGGAAAAAATACTAGAATTTTTAATTTTTTGTTCTTTACTTTTCTTTTCCGTATAAAAATATCAAAAGTTAAATAAATTGTTCTACCTAGCGTGTATTTTTAATTTTTCTATTTTTTCTGCCATGAGCCATGAGCCATGAGCCAGAGCCAGTCATGCGAATTTGTTCCAAGGTTCATTCATTTTTTCTTGTTTTCTTTGGAATGGTATGGCATGGCTCGGAATGGCGTGGCGGCTCGGCTTGGCGCGTTGTGATATGGCAATGGCAACAATCAGCCAACAGCTGGAAATCCTTTTCCTCGCTAAAGGTCAGGAGGTGCATTTTTATTTAACCCAATACTGATGTACTATTTAAACATACATATAAGTGTTATGTATATTTTTAGTTGCGATATTTTCTTTACCTCACGTGCCTACGTACATAAAGCCATGGCCAGAATAATAGAATCACTACTTAATTTATGATAATTACTTGTTTAGCACTTGCTTAACTTAAATGTATTGCTTTATATCTTCTTAATGTTTCTTCATTTGTCATTTTTGAAAATTAAAATTGGTTGTCAAGATTTTGAATTTAGATTTTTAGATCAGCTTTGAATTTTATGATGTGCATACAGTGGCTCCCAGCCAAAATGATGCACTAAATTTCTTTGCTGAAAGAGAACCGCTTGAAAATGGAAAGAAAACCATACTTTATAAACGGTGATTTTTTTAAGAGCTTGAGAACTTTTTAAAAAAAAAACGCATAAAATTTGCAAAATCTCATCGATTCTTTATTTGAAACGTTAGATTGGTCCATGACATTTACTTTTTGAAGATAATTTCATTTAAATGTTGACCGCGGCTGCGTCTTAGGTGGTCCATTCGGAAAGTCCAATTTTGGGTAACTTTTTCGAGCATTTCGGCCGGAATAGCCCGAATTTCTTCGGAAATGTTGTCTTCCAAAGCTGGAATAGTTGCTGGCTTATTTGTGTAGACTTTAGACTTGACGTAGCCCCACAAAAAATAGTCTAAAGGCGTCAAATCGCATGATCTTGGTGGCCAACTTACCGGTCCATTCCTTGAGATGAATTGTTCTCCGAAGTTTTCCCTCAAAATGGCCATAGAATCGCGAGCTGTGTGGCATGTAGCGTCATCTTGTTGAAACCACATGTCAACCAAGTTCAGTTCTTCCATTTTTGGCAACAAAAAGTTTGTTAGCATTGAACGATAGCGAACGTTGCGTCCAACAGCATCTTTGAAAAAATACGGTCCAATGATTCCACCAGCGTACAAACCACACCAAACAGTGCATTTTTCGGGATGCATGGGCAGTTCCTGAACGGCTTCTGGTTGCTCTTCACTCCAAATGCGGCAATTTTGCTTATTTACGTAGCCATTCAACCAGAAATGAGCCTCATCGCTGAACAAAATTTGTCGATAAAAAAGCGGATTTTCTGCCAACTTTTCTAGGGCCCATTCACTGAAAATTCGACGTTGTGGCAGATTGTTCGGCTTCAGTTCTTGCACGAGCTGTATTTTATACGGTTTTACACCAAGATCTTTGCGTAAAATCTTCCATGTGGTCGAATAACACAAACCCAATTGCTGCGAACGGCGACGAATCGACATTTCACGGTCTTCAGCAACACTCTCAGAAACAGACGCAATATTCTCTTCTGTACGCACTGTACGCATTTGTGTGGTTGGTTTAATGTCCAATAAAGTAAACTGAGTGCGAAACTTGGTCACAATCGCATTAATTGTTTGCTCACTTGGTCGATTATGTAGACCATAAATCGGACGTAAAGCGCGAAACACATTTCGAACCGAACACTGATTTTGGTAATAAAATTCAATGATTTGCAAGCGTTGCTCGTTAGTAAGTCTATTCATGATGAAATGTCAAAGCATACTGAGCATCTTTCTCTTTGACACCATGTCTGAAATCCCGCGTGATCTGTCAAATACTAATGCATGAAAATCCTAACCTCAAAAAAATCACCCTTTATTATTTATTAGGTTAATTCCAATGATGGTTTTAACGAAAAATGAAGAATTTATACCTTTTTAATAGCTTAACCAGTCATACTAATTACTTTGTTTAGAAACAATGTCTCAGCTAAAATGATGCACAGTCTTAAGTGTAAAATACATATTGTGTTGACTTAGTTGTACATATAACGAAATTGAAGTAGCAGCTTATTATTAATTTCATTTGTGTTTCAATCGCATAATTAAATATTTGGAATTTTTGTTTTCGAGATGGGACGCTATATGAGTATTGAAACCCGCCAACTAATAATTAAACATTTTAGAGATGGAAAAAGCTAACGAAAAATTGAAGAAATGGTAAAAATTAGTTCTTCGATAGTGCAACATATAATTGAACGTTAAATCGAGTGGTCAGTAAGCCAGAAGGAGCTCCAAATAAAATATTTTCCGATAGTGATTGCCGATGGATTGTAAGAAAAGTGAAGGAAGATTTTATATTGAGTGCACCAAAATTATCCCAAGAAGCAGAAAAATATTTACATAAAAAGTGCAGCGATGAGAGAATACGCCGGATTTTAAGGGATGCCGATTTTAATGAAAGGAGTGCCCGAAAAAAGCCCTTCATCAGCAATAAAAAAATAGAAGAAATCAAATTTGCTAGTGAACATCTTAACATGGACGAAAGTTTTTGGAACACCGTAATATTTACTGATGACGTAAATTTAATCTCTACGGATCGGATGGTAAGGAGTACGTTTGGAGGCAGCCAAATACGGAGCTCCAGCTGAAGAATTTGCGTGGGACAGTGAAACATGCTGAACACACTGGAGGGCATGTTATCGTGTGTGTCTTCTGCTGGCGTAGGAAATCTGGTTGTTATCCAAGGTAATATGGAACAAAACATGTATCTAGAAATTTTGAAGCAAAACTTGTTGCAAAGTGCTGAAAAACTCAACATCAAGGACAATTTTCAACTATATCAAGATATCGACCCTAAACACAAGTCTGGAATTGTGCAAACCTGGTTAACCTGGAACTGCCCTCATGTCATGCAACCTCCTGCCCAGTCGCCAGACCTAAATGCCATCGAAAATTTATGGTCGAAGCTGGAGCGCGAAATTTGAAAACATGCGATTTTATATAAGTAAAAAGGCACTTTTGGCACCATATCCTGGGAATACACCACAAAGCTTGTTAAATCAATGCCAAAGAGACTGGACTCGGTGCTTAAGCAAATAGGGTATCCGAGGAAATTTTAAGGAGATTTTACGACTTTTTTCCACTGTAAAAATAGCTTTTTTTATTTTTCTAAACAAACAATGAATAATAACTGGTTAAGCTATAAAAAATGTATAAGCTCTTTATTTTTTGCTAAAACCACCAATTGAATAAACTTAATAAATAATATAACGCATGGTTTTCTTTTCATTTCGAAGTGGTTTCCTATTTATTTAAATTTTTCAGCAAAGAAATCGAATGCATTATTTTGGCTGGGAGTCACGTATGTACAAATTTAAAAAAGCGAATAATAATGCAGATACAAAACTCATACATTATGTTGAAATTGAATGACGTTGCGTATTTTAAAATGCCTAGGTATAATATAAAATAGTGTCAAATGTCACTTCTAAACGTCAAGATTTAAATAATAATAATATATCTATGAAAACGGGTCAGGTGACCCTAATTAAAAAACAAAACCCTTATTAATAAAAAAATAATAATAAAATAAAAAAAAAAAATCGTAAATATTTATAAATGAACGAAAGTCAAAAAAGCTCATAACAACAAAAAAAAGAAAATGGTTAAAAAGTAAGCTCAGTTTGGATGTGACTTACATAATCAAAATTTAAGAACTAAAGATTTACTCGTGTTAAAAATATTCCAGAACTTCTTAATAATCAATGTAAGAGGCAATTCATTAGATAATCGACAAAATGACGCTGAATAAAAGTAGAATCTTTGTATTCTTGCTTATGACCAAGTTATGCTAGCTAAACCAGTTACATAAAAAGTTAAGATCCCAGTTGGTATCACAAATCAATTATTTGGTAATAATTGAGCCAAAGGAACACGCAAGATCATTATAAAAAAGGCGGAACTTTAACTTTAACGTTTAAATCAAAAATTGAATTAAAGTTTGTATCAAAAAGACGATTGGTCTCAGTACAGATCCTTGAGGGATGTTATGATATTAAAATATTTAGTTTCGCTACTTTGACGCTGTCAATTTTCTCAATTTGTGCTTCATTCAAATAATATAGTAATAATTCAAAATAAACCACGAAAGCCTCTGTTTTTTAACTTCGTCAAAAATTAACTACTCTCTTTTTAAACAAAAATTTACTTAAAACAGGTAACAATGACATAGGCCTACAGTTATTAACATGACGAACAAATCCTTTATTGTATAGTGGAAAAACATGGGTGCGTTTAAGTTCCTCAGGGAAAACTGTAGAAATAATTGAAAGCTTGAAAATTTGAGCCAATAAATCAACTAAAAAACATTCGATCTTGTTTGGCATGATGAGTTCATTTGCGGCAGGCTAATCAAAAAATTATAACAACAACATATTTCGTCAAAACATGTCAATTAATTCTATTTGTTGAAAGATTATTCTTCATATTTATTTTCCATTGAGCCTATTTGGCACAGGCATCTTTTTTTAGACGTAAAGTACCACATTTCAGAGACATTTTTTCCAAATAATAATTTTATTAGAAGACTTAAATATGTTTTGACTTACTTTAATTCAGGTTGGTCTGTTGTCAGGATTTGAAGAAGCTTCCCAAATTAAAAATTGCAACCCCGAAGGGTTTAGAACTACAAGCTCCAATATATATCCCAATCAGATTAAAACAGAACCGGAGCTCCCTACTACCAAAACTAAAATATCTGCCTATACTCTACTCCTACTGAAGAACCAAATTCTATACTTGTCTTATAGGTGCAAACTATAATGCAATTATACCAGATCTCAAACTAAACTGGAAACTAAATACTGAAGAACGTGCTAAGAAAGCTTCAGTTGCCTCTTATGTCTTCAATCCAAGATCAATTTTTGGACATGTACACAACTTTTGTACGGCCAATTTTCTCATCTGAACCCATTGTGTGGTGGCCCGCGCTTCAAAGCACAGATAATGTCGACACGACAATGACTCTTCTATGAAGCCTTAAATATTATTCTTCACCTGCTACCGCTCGATCAACACATTCAATATTTAGTTTCATTTAGCGCACTCTTATTTCAGTTCCAGGACATAATGACATAGTCGACATTGAATTGAGCTGAACAATTGGATCGGCAAAGATCGGCCCTTCAAAGCTAACATAAGTACTTGTCTCAGTTTTATACTAAATATACGAGGTGTGGCAATTAAGACCCGGGAATTTAGTTATAATTTAAAAAGTGGCAAGACATGTTCATTTGTTATAATCTGTCTAAGAAGGGGGGTCTTCCTTTTAGTTAGAATTCAAAGTTGAAGTATATAGCACGTTTGGTTTGCGTTTTATGCGTATTTATTCAAGTAACTTTTTAACTGGCGTTGTGAAAATGTGTGACGTACATTACAAGAAACGTGTTGTGATTTAATTTTTGTGTGAAATTTTTTTCCGAGGCGAAAAACCCTCGGAAATCCTCCGAAAATTGCAGGTTGTCTATGGAGACGATAGCATGTCAAAAATGCGTGTGTTTGAATCGGCGAAGCGGTTCAAGGAAGGGTGTGAATCGGTGGAAGACGATCCAGGTGATGGAGCTCCCGTCACCTCTCGTACCAACGCGAATGTTGATCGTTTGCCCATGTTTATCACGTCTGACCGTTGCCTAAGCATTCGTGTATTGTCTTACGAGTTAAACAGTAACATAGAAACGGTTCGCAAGATGTTACACGAGAACTTGAACATGCGAAAGATTTGCGGAAAGATGGTGCCTAAAGTTCTCACAAATGAACAAAAACAAATGCGGAAATCGATTTGCGAGGATCCGTTATCTCGCATCCCAACGTTGCCTCACCCACCCAGTCCCGATATTACTCCCTGCGATTTTTTTCTGTTCCCCAAGATGAAGTCGCACCTCAAGGGAACTCATCATGGCGGCGTACAGAAGATCCAAGAAGCTCTAACCGTAGTGCTAAACGGGCCATGAATGGAAGCACCTTTGGTAGTCCTCCGAAGACTACCAAGGGTGCTTCCATTCATGGGAGAAACGTTGGAATCGTTGTGTAGAGTTAAAGGAAGATTATTGTGAAGGTCGATAGTAAATTTTTTCCTAAAACTTAATTTTCTTGTTTTTTATTGACAAATTCCCGGAACTTGATTGCCACACCTCGCAACGAACAGAGTTCCTAAGATCTTTTATGCAGATCCAGGCAAAATATAGCCAGTTTCACTGTAATACGTATCATACATTGGTCTATAGGAGAACATAAAGGAGAGTTAGGCATGCTTAAAATTACTTATTGCGGATGCGGAGCCATCATAAATAAGCAATTATGATTCTTGATTTGCCTCTTTTTGAACGTGATGAAATGGCTGACTCGCTGAGATATCAATACATCACCAACATACATCACCAACACCTGACATTTAAGCCTTAATTTGGTGGCAAGTTCTTACAGTTGCTGTCCTTAGACATTGTCTTGTCGCTTTGTTTTTGAAAATTACCAAAAGGATTTACGCAACATTCATCCTCCCTTCTTTGGCGAAATGCTTCGAGTGAGTTCCCTTTCTATAAACTACCAAGACTTAACAAGTGCACCAATTTGCTAACCTTTGGTCTAATTATTGATTTTTTTGGGTGAACAATGAAAAACCAATACCCTATGCAGATAGGATAAACCACAGCCACCACGATACTCTCACAAGGAAAGGAGGCAATCCTATAATAATATTCCTGGAATTAACCAGGGGGCTTCAACATATCACGTGGTACCACATCTTCAGCGGTGTGCTAACTTAGGTCTTTGATGTGGTGCCATCTAGGGAAGATAACCCTAGAAGTCGGCGCCCGGCTTTATGTGGGACTCAATCCACCGAGCTTTACCTAAAATTACAGCTTTCCTAAAAATTATTTTACTTATTTTATCTTATATGAAATACCGATGACAATAGCCATTCGATTTGTATATTTACTGATTTCTATGGATTTTTTTTATAATTTATATCAGTAAGCCAGCCTCGAACAGGCAGGCACGACAGTGCATTGTTGACCATCTTTCGAAAACTTTATTCTTTGGATGGAAGTCAACAGTTACTTCTTGCGTTCCATCACAAGTTAAACATTTACTCAGTGCAGTTCTAAGCTGTTTCTTTTTCAATAACTATGAATTGCAACAGTATCAATCATCATCAAGCTGCATTGATTCCTATAACTTGTGACCAGGGGCCACCAACGTGGAGGTGCAAGTGAGTGCTTATTCCTTCCAGATTACAGACAAGCATATAGCTGACCCCCATGTGTATCACAAATGACCTATTATGGAATTAGTATTTTCAAAATTCCTGCTAAGCCTTCATTCGACCAAACTTATTAAAACAAAAAGCCAATAGTCTCCGCAGCTGGGCTCTTACCTTTTGTATTAGCTTGGAATTTAAATTGCGTCTTAATAAATAATAATAATAATTAATACAAATCGCATATTTGGGCAGGTGCCCGATTTAAGCCTCTTGAATAGAATCCAAAAAAGAGCTTTGAACATTATAGGGGATAAAACTATAAACAATTACATTCTCGAACAACACCCTTAAGCCCAATTTTGAACAGTATATTTTTTTTAACCACAGAGTATGTTTTTTTAACTGTTTTTTACTATTTTCCTAACGCTCGCACTCTGTGTAAACATTTTAAGGGTATCTATAACCCCCTGAGTGTTTGCAAACTTAAAAAATCAATCCCTTCTCATACCTTGGTGCCGTGAAATAAAGCCACGTAAAATCAGGCCAGTTTTAAAGAGCGCACTTTTTTGACTTGTAAAAAGCGCAATAGGACCAATTATAAGTAGTTGGCCTTGTTCCATTTAAACGAGGTGAAATAAAGCCAGCCCTCCTTCTTACACCTACCAAAAATTGTATCGTGTTTCCAAGCAGGAGATTGCCTTACATATAGCTCATTGTTTGTCTACTTTCAAAATCAGCAGTTCACGCCTGTCTTCAAGATGTTTTCTGTGCTCTATTTCGCTGCGTCTATTTCACATATTTAATAAAAAAAACTTCGACATTATTCCTTGATTAAAAAGCCTACCAAAAAATTTACTTTTTTAACTAACCAAAACAATCCTATGAGAGTTGTCTTCAAGTGTTCCTATTACTTTGACCATCGCTGTATGCATGTTATAGCTGTAGGATTAAACTCGTACACGAATGCCCCCAATTTGCCAAGAAAAAGGCCATCAATTCGCGTGAGAAGCTATAATTTAACTTTCGGTCTTGGGTGTAGGAAAATTTTTAGTTTGTGTTTATGTATATTTTTCTAGGATAAATTGCGTCTTGTATGAGTAGAATATTAAATTTTATATAAATGTCCTGCACACATACTTATATAAGTTCATATAAGTCCGCACGAGTGGAAAAGAGTATATATTTTATTTATAACTATGTATATAAACATATGCATAAAAGTTATTTAAAATTTAACATTGGGATCAAGAGCCATAAAATATGTAGTTTTTCAACAAGACTTTACAAGGTTTTAAATGTTCTTTACGAAAAAGACTAAAAATCAATAAAATACCTACTTTGAGAATGTAGGACAATGGACAATAAAAGAATAGGAAGGATATAATTTCATGTTTTCTGTTAAATGTTTTATGAACCTAAGTATAGAATGTTTTTTTATTTTTGTTTTTCATTTAATGAAAGATGTTTTTTTTGGATAGTTTTATATGTTTTTGAATTATAAGAAGAATACGAACTTATTATTATATTGTCTGTTGGGTTCCCATGTTTGACTAGAGGGGGTCGCCCTATTTAACAGCTTTATGACCTTAAGTGAGTAATCTGAAGTTCCATAAAAACAGGAGAAATTTAAATCACTATTTCTCATTGAGATGGGAATACGAGTTGTAAAATTTCAGATAAAAAGACGGTTTTCATTAAGACATAAGTCAATGTTGAAAGTGTTTTAAAAATTTACAGTTTAACCTTTTTATATTATATTCGCACTCAGGTAATGACTAACCCTATAGGATTGAAAAGAAGATTGTGTTGCACATTGGTTTTAAATGAATGCACATTGCAATGAGTGGGAAATATTGATATTGGTAAAGAATTCCGCATTCGTGTAGTGTGGCTAAAAAAAGAATATCTATACATAAAAGTGAATTTAACATTAAAAGTAAGGGTAAACTGAAGAGTATTTTTAGAAGAACGAGTATTACGGTTGAATTGTTTAGGGGAGGAATGAAACTGGCTATTTCAATAGACAAGATTATTTAAATAAAAAACTTAATTACAAAAGTAACGCTAAGGCACAAAACACTGTGGCGGTACTCAAAAGATAGAAATGTTTCATTTTCTCTTTTGAATTCTGTCGATGAGACTTTGGTGCGGGTGGTTTTAAAAACTAATGTCTATAAAAAAGGAACTGTACGCGAGTTTTAGACAAAAGGCTTCAGGTATAAAAAAAGCCAGCTCTAAAAGGGGTAAATAAACTTCTGCCTCGGTGGGAAAAAAACTGCGTTTTTGGTGACGTGATCACTTCAAAAGAGAGGCTCTAAGAAACTTATCCATACCTAGAGCTGAGAGCTGTTCTATATCCTTACAATGCATATACCCTAGATACTTGTATTGAGGAAGGGGTAACGTTAAGAGGGCATTGAGATTTTGAAGCATTACATTGCTGTGCTGTAATGTGCTGTAAGTTAAATACCGTAGCATGATGGTTAGTGCGTTGGACTGTCATGCAAGAAGTCTTGGGTTTAATCCATGCCTGTATCACCTAAAGTTTTATTCACGGGTACAAAACTAAAAACTTAAAAAAAAATTAACAAATCTTGGTAAAAATTGTTTTTCGGCTTAAATATCTCTTCAAAAATTTGAGACATTGGCTCAAAAATAATTTAATCTTTTAAAAAAATTGTTTTTAACAATTGGTACAATTTTAAGAAAATTCGAATTGACAGTTTTCTTACAAAAAATAAAAACCTTAACAAAAAAATTAATAAAAGTTGGTAAAAATTTATTTTCGATTCAAATATCTTTTCAAAACTTTGAGATATTGGCCTCAAACTACTCAATCAATAACTTTTAACAAATATTGTTGTCACATTCAGTAAAATTTTGAGAAAAATCGAATTGAAAATTTTAGAAAAACCAAAAAAAAATTATAAAAAGTGGTAACAATTAATTTTTGACCCAAATATCTTTTCAAAACTTTTAGATATTGGCTTTAAGCTTCTTTTATCTTTTAAAAAGTTCTGTTATCAACATTCCGTACAATTTAAAAAAAATAATCTTATTGATAATTTTTTTTTACAAAAAATAAGAACCTACAAGAAAAATTCTAAAACTCGATAAAAATTAACTTTCGATGCAAATTCGATATTCAGTATTTTTTTCATTAAAAAATAGTAAATTTGGTAAAAATGTATGTTCGATTCTTGTATCTCTCAAAATAATTGTGTTGAACCAATTTGTAAAAATTAAAGAAATGCTACTTAAATTAGTAAAAATTTGTGTTCGACTAAAAATCTATTTAACAAAACTAGATTTTAAAACTAAGCTAATCGTGTTTCTTTATATGAAAAATATTGTTGGTAGTTTTAAAATTTTTAAGAATAATTCTACTGACAATTTTTTTAACCCAACACAAAAATCTACAAACTTTTAAGCGGGACAAATCGACAGACGGGATGGGAAGTTGGCAGTGTGGGTCGCATCCCAGCCTCTTTTTAGTATAAAAGCAATCGTGGCACTGAATAGTACCCGTGGCGTGATGTAAGTGCTTGAACTGTCATGCCAGAGGTCTTGAGTTAAATCCTGGCCTGTGCCTTTGAAGTTATTTCACGAGTTCTGCTTTTTCCGAGGAATTGACAAATCCTCCAAGAGTAATTCTTGTTGAAAAGTGCTTTCTCTAATTAGCCGTTCGAATTCCATTTAAAAACAATAGGACCTATTAAACAACCGTAACTTATTAGTGGAGAATTGGCGAGTTTCCCCTTTGAATTCATTTTCGGAACACAAATGGATTCTCTTTCAAATTAATTTCGAGTCGAAAAACCCTACGCCTTATAGAAATCCCAAGTCAAATTGCTAATTCTAAACTAAGCAACTTACCGAATCTCATAGAATCGATAGGAGACCTTGAATCAAAGGTGAAAACCTTTGAAACTTCTATAAGTAAAGCTTTTAGAGTCTCTTTCCCAGTTAAATATAGCCGTAAAACCCTTCCATCTTGGTGGAATGAAGAACTGTTCAATCTTAGGAAAATGACGAGGACAATTTTCAATATCTGCCACAAGCATTAGTTTTACCAACCTTATAAATACTCTCTTAAAATTTACAAGTAAGCCCTGTCATCAGCCAAAAGACAAGGCTGGAGAGAATACTGTCAATCGATCGAAGACATAAAGGACTCCGCAAGGCTCAGCAAAGTTTTATCGAAGGAACATTGTAATCCTTCTTTTCTAAAAAAGCATGATGGAACCTGGTCAGCTTCTCCAGTCGAATCTCTTGAGCTACTGATAAAGACGCACTTTCCGGTTTGCGAGAGTGATAACCCCGAACCGCTTGAAACCACAAAGCTAAACGTAGCTCATATGGAGCAAGTCAATTCCGTTTTAACCAGAACAAATATTTTATGGGCCATCAATACTCTTTCTCCATATAAATCTTGAGGCATGGATGGCATACTGCCAGTTATGCTTCAAAAGTTGCATGATGTAGCAGCTCCATGGCTGAAACAAATTTTCAAAGGATGCCTCCTTCTCAAAAATGCGCCCATGTCGTGGAGACAGGTCAAAGGAAGGCGAGGTCACGAATCCACGAAGGATTTCAGACCAATAAGCTTAAGACCTTGGAGCGCATTCTTGATTACCATATTAGAGAAATCCTAGTTGGACGACCTCTCGAAAGCTCTCAGCAAATCAAATTATATCATTGTCCTCCAGTGCAAAATATTTTCGAGTTAAACTCGACCCTAAACTAAACTGGAAACTAAATATTGAAGTACGGGTTAAGAAGGCCTGTGTTGCCTTCTACGCCTGCAGCAAAACTTTCCTCAAAAAGTGGGGACTTCAGTCGAAGATGATTTTATGGACATACACAGCCGTAGTACGCCCAATCTTAACATATGGTTCGATTGTGTGGTGGCCTCTTATCAAAGCCTATAATATTGATAAGCTAAAGAAGGTTCAAAGAACAGCTTGCGTGGGTACCACAGGGGCCATGCGTACTTGCCCAACGGACGCCTTAAACGTTATTTTGGATCTTCTACCAATCGAGGATTGGGAGGATGACATCGTGTCGATAGGTTTCGACACAACCATCTTTACTGACGGCTCAAAGATGGAGTGCGGAGTTGGTTCTGGGATCTTTTCTGAGTCCCTATAAATGTAGCTAAATCCTTTAGGATTCCTGACTTTGTTTTCGTTTTTCAGGCTGAACTGCTGGCAATAAGGGAGGCATGTAAGACACTCAAACAAAACCCAAACCAAAACCGAAATGCGGCTATCTTCACAGACAGTCATGCAGCTGTCATAGCCATTAACTCTGCCACATCCTCATCTTAATTGGTCCAGCAATGTCGCGATGAGCTTGCGAGCCTAAATATTAAAATCGGTGTCACCCTGATCTGGGTTCCGGGCCATAGTGGTATCGTGGGAAATGAACGGGCTGGCGAGCTAGCCAGGCAAGGATCGGCCCTTCATAGCTCACTTGCGGAAATGGTTAACATTCCTCTTGGTGTTATGAAGGGTAAAATCTTTTCTATCTACCAAACTGAATCAAACCGAAGGTGGAGCAATTTACCCAACTGCATTATATCTAGGAAGATATGGTCCACCTATAATAAAACCCGTACAAATGATATTCTATGCAGGCCAAGGCAAGACATAGCCAGGATTGTTGCGGTTTGTACCGGACATTGGCCTATAGGAGTTCATGCAGGGAACTTGGGTATCTCTTACAACACCTTTTGCCGTAGTTGTAATGATCAAAGAGAAAGTGAAACGATAATCCATTTCATCTGCTTTGGAAAACACAAAAATTTAATACTTTGGAAAAGCATTCTTTTACGAACTTGGTGAGCTATCTGAGACAAAGATTAGAGACCTAATCTTTTTTCTCAATGCGACAAAATGGCTCTAACATAATCGCTATGAAGCTTCTCTATAAATCTTTCCCTTTCTATCACAGGTCAAACAAGTTTTTGGTATCAAAACGGCTCACTACAGCGCAAATTGGATCTCAGGTTAGGTTGCCTTGAGATCGCTATTTCTACCTACCTACCATTTAATCTCTGACAGCATTGCTTGCACACAGGAATGGTGGAGGAAAGCGCGGCACTGAATTTGTTTCGAAATATAGTTACTTACACATATCCGACATATTCATATCTTCTGATTCAGGCCATAACAAGTTCGTTATCATCTCACGATAGCGAACACCATTTACAATCATTATGTGACTGGAAAAAATACTGGAAAAAATACGCCAGCCCTTAAACCACACCAAACAGACACTCTCTGTGGGTTTTTTGGTTGTCACTCTTGTATTATAATTCACCTTAATGCGGCAATTCAAGCTTATTGACGAATCCACTGAGTTAAAATTGTGCCTCATCACTGAAGACAATTTTCTTCGAAAATTATTCATCCGCTGTTGCCATTTCTTGCCACCATTCTGACCATTGACGACGCTTGAAATGGTCAACTTGCTTTAGTTCTTGAATCAATCGCACCTTGTTAGTGTGTAAATGCAAGTCTTTAATGTTCATCAACAACGAGCGTGAGTGGTGCAATTGTTGGGTACGATGACAGGTTGAGGTGGACGCTTAGCCACATTATAGCGAACAGCAGTAATATTTTCTGCAGTACGAGCTGCACTGGTGTTCTCACGTTTCTTACAGACCCGGTTTTTGCGCGAACAAAACTTGGTGTTTAGTAGTGGTTGACACTTAACGTTGGCCCTTGAAATTTAACCATCATTCTTTAAAATGTCAACGTATTCGTGATCATTTTGGGTAAGCAAATTTCAATTGGCTAATTCCAAAATGTTTTTTGAAAAACACAACCTTTCAAAATAAAACATAATATAGACATAAAAGTAGGTGGAAAAAAAATTCCGATAAAAAGAAGTTTCAGAGTGATATCGGAAAATTAAATTTCCGTTGAAAAAATATCTGAATTTATTTTTGGTAAAAGGGGTTTTTAAAAACTTGTAATTTGTTACTTGTATTCCTTTAATTTACTTGTATTTTTTTGTAAATACTTACAGCTTTTTAATAAAACCTTCAAAATGTCACGAATATAGGACAAAGTGTAGCGACTAATTCCTCTCAACTTCATTCGTTAAAGAATGATATGTCAAAATTATTATGACACATTAATTGGGAACTTTTTGAAGAACCGACCATTTTATTAAAAAAGGTACAACAATTAAAAGGACTCATTTTATATTCTCAAAATAGGTTTTCCTTTTTTAATTATACAGACATTACAGACATACGAACAACTCCTTCTTCTAAAAACAAAACATTTAATATGCATTAACACGTTTATTTACCTAAAATAAAACCTTCAAAACTACCTCCTCAAACCTTCTACATTGTTATAATAGAGTCCGTTTTCAATAATAATTATTTCCTTTAAATAGAAAAAGAATAAGGTCTCCATCTTCCTCAGTCCTAACTTTTCTGATATAGTGTTTATCATTCCAATTAATTTAACTTCAATCAATCATGAATAATTTCATATATAACCTTGGGCTGTGATATAGGTTTTGAAATTAAACAAAAATAAAAAAAAAACGAAACACTGGCTAAATGCCAAATATTATATTCATATTATAATGCTCTTAAATTATTCATAACCCTTTTTTGAAAACAAGAAAGAAAGAAAAAGACGAAAGATATGGAGAAAGAGAAAGGAGAAAATAAAATAAAATAAGATTGACTGACGGGCATAACATTTTAATTTTATATGCGAAAAATAACAATAACGATAATTTAATGCAAAAACACTTAAAATAAAGACAACATTATGTCGCTATATGTACCTTACAGAAAAGTCAATAAAATTCAGACATACATTACACTCAATGTCACTTGATTGAGTATGGTTAGGTTTGGTTAAAGTGGCTGTCCGTGATGGAGTAGGACACACTTAGGTCAGTTTAATGGTCCATTTTGATTCTACATGAACCTTAAGGATTTCTTCTGAGCTCAATGAAACCAGTCTGAGTCCCTTTCGAAACGTGAGAGGCTTATTAAGTTAATATGATTAAGATCGTTTACATCGTTAAATTAAGAAGAATTCTTTGGCGGCATTATGATTGGTGCGTGCGATTGCTAAAGGTCTTGGGTTCGATTCCTGCCTGCGCCATCTAAAGTTTTTTCATCGAATACTCCCTCTTGCGAGGAAATGACAAATTCTCCCAGAGTAATTCTTGTCATGAAAAGTGCTTTCTCAATTAGCCGTTCGGATTTGGCGTAAAACTGTAGGTCCCCTCCATTCCTGACAACATTACCCCACAAAGGAATGGTTGAGAGTCATATTTATGTTAAGTATAGGCTCTAGTTCTGAAGGGACTATTGCGCCACCTAATTTATTTTATTTATAGAAGAATTCTGCTAGGATTTTGAGCTAGAACAGGGCATGTAAAGAGGAGGTGAAGAACTGTTTCCGCCCCTTCCTTATCCATACAGTATCTGAAAGAGTCGCCGAGCGACTTGGCGTGCTTTTCTATTGTAGGCCAGATGGGACACGTGATGTTTGCCTTCTTCAAAGCGTCTTGCAATAGCAATAGTTTACATGTATTGATTGATATACCAGCATTAGCCAAACTTGGTAGAATGGGTTGTACCATTTTTGGGGAGTTCGTCTGTCTTACAATTTCCTGGAATGTCTCAATAGCCCGAAACCCATCAAATGTGAATATTAAACTGTTGTGCCATATCTATTAGAGATAATTGAAAGTTATTGACGGTTATAAAAATTGTAGAGACCGAGCCCAGAGATTTGATAACGGCCTTTTTATCTGAGAAAATACGGATATCAGATGTTGATATAACGTTTTCTTTAAGCCAGGACAAGACTTTTTTTACTGCCAAAATTTTCGCCTAGAACACGCTACAATGATTGAGAAAGCGGAAAGAGGGACTACATTTCAGTCGTCCAGAATACACATCTCCACGAAACCTTTCATTTGTTTTTGATTCACGTGTATAAAAGTGGACTGACTCGTCTTCCAGGAATGCCCTATTCTCCCAGAAAAATCTGGAAGGTATAGAAATCAGGAAATTTCTGTCGGATTGCAGTTGGTGGATGGTGTAGTCTGTGCTTAGTGATAAATGTTGTTGTTAATCCACTGCGTCGAACCTTTGAGCCGAATAGTAGAGCTTGCAGCTATTTGTTTGCTTAATATGTCGTCAACAGGTGTAAGGTAGAGTAGGGTGTCAAGTGCTGCAGATGGGGTCGTGCGAAGCGATCCGCTTACATGCGGTTTTTCAATAAGAGCGCTACTAAAGATTTTTTTTAAATAAAACAAAAACGGTTCCTGTGAGTGTACGTTTGATGCCATTATCTATTATAACTCTATTCTTTTGCATTGCCACCACGGGCATGCTTGCAGTATTCCAGACGCTGAACCCAATTTACGACGATTTTCAAGCATAAATCGGCCGATATACTTCGGTTCATCAATCGTCGCTGGCTTGTTGGCATAGGAAATAGCCTTACGGCTTCAAATCACGAGATAACACGTTCTCTAAACTTGGTTTCCAATAAATTAATTGTGACTTCGATGTTTGGCTTGTGGCACCGTCCAGTTAGAACCACATGTCCTCTAAGTCCATAACATCCAATTGGGGCCAAAGATATTCAGTTATCATTGAACGGTAGTGATCCTCATTCACATCAACGTGCTGTTCTTCGTCATCATGGAAGAAGTATGAACCACACCAAACCTTAATTTGTCGGGATGCAATGATGTGGATATCGTGGATTTTTGCCTGACCAATACCGCATATTTTGATTATTGACGAAGCTATTCAGCCAGAAGAGAGCCTAATCGCTGAAGATGATTTTTCTATGAAAATCCTACGGGCACTTCTTTGTCTCACTGGCACTGGAACATCTTATGCTGTGGCTGTGGATTCAAATGTTTCGACTAGACGCTCAATTGTTGATCTGCTTTGACGATTATGACGACCATAAATTGGATGTAGCGCTCTTAACATTGAGGCCTCTGACTCCAAATTTCGGAAGTATATTTTAATAATTTCGACTCGTTGTTGGCTTGTGTATCTTTCCACGCCGGCCGTACATTAAAATAGGTCTTATTACGTATGTGTATAACCAATGCGTAGTTGGGGGTTGTAAGCGTCATTTATTACCAATAGCTTTTCTTGCAAGAAAAGAAAGCTACAGTAGCCTTTTTGACTCTTTCTTGTATATTGCCTTTCCAATTTAGTTTTTTGTCTAAAACAACATTTTGATTGGATTCCTTTAATAACAAATACAATATTGTATTTCCTCTAAAATAGGACTTATTCGGTTTTGTGTGGGTTAACACCAAGTCCACACCGATCAGCCCAAAGTATTAGTTTGTCTAAGGCATTTTGTAAGAGTTCTTTTAATGTGTTAAGATGCTTTCCTAAAACCAATATAGCAACGTCTTCCGCATAGGCAATGACTCTGAAGCCCTCCGCATCCAGACCAGTAAAGATTTCATTTACCACCTGGTTCCAGAGAAAAGAGGATAGAGCACTACCTTGTGGTGTCCCTTTACCAACAAATCTTCTTGCAGAAGAGTTGCCCAGTTTTGAGTTAATTATTCTGCTAGCAAGCATTAAATTAATTAACTCTCTACGTTCAGAGATGTTAGTGCAGATATGATTGAAGATGTGTCCACGTTGTTAAAAGCGACTTCAACGACAAGGAAAGCAGCAATCGTGAACTACATATATACAGGGTCCGGCAAAAAAAAACTCCCTTATTTTTAGACGTTTATATTTAAAGTTATTTATAGATAAAATGGTATTCCGGGTTTAGATAGATAGAGGTCTACGTGCCATTTTTAGTAATCATAATGGCGTGGCACGGTGGGCATCGCGCATTTGTCGTAGAGGAATATATCCGTAATGGTGGTTCAGTAGAGCTGATTGTGAATACATTCTTCAAAACATTCCCATTGGTGTTGTTTTAATTTCATCTGCCGAGGCCCATTTCCATTTATCGGGTACTGTAAATATACAAAACTTCCGATACTGGGCTACAGAAAACCCTCAAGAAATTCATCAACGACAACTTCACATACCTTATGTGACAGTTTTGTGTGCTGTTGCTGAATTTGGTGTGTTAGGTCCGTATTTTTTAGAAGAAAATGGGCAAAAAGTTACAATTAATTCGCCCTATCAACTCGGTCCCGTTCATACATAGCCCTACTGAACTGAAGGAGCTGTGCTCCGCCTTGTGCCATGACGTCCCGATTGTATAGGAGTCGCCTATCCACGGTTCGTCGTTTGAAGTGGTAGATTTGCGGAACTGCCAATCTATCCTGCATTAGACCGCATTTATGCCTCTGGTGGAATAAAGCCGCTCAAGCGTCCACTCTCAAAACACTCGTCGTTCGGATAGAACGCCCGAAAATTAAATTGTTGATCGAAGACATAGCTCTTGCAATGTGACCTCGAACGAGTTTTATCACGAAATTGTCAGTTCTGTTGATTCGATCCCCGTTGTATAGGACCTCGTTGGAATAGTAAAATACGAAAGAAGATTCGGCTGTTCCATATAAGCTGCTACAAAGTCGTAAACACTGCCTCTCGAACAAAACTTCTCCATCTGGGAAGGGGCAACGTTAAACCACACAGGACAACCATAAACGATCATCGGCCGTATGAGCGCCATGTAGCAAATTATCCTCACTCTGAGGTCAAGCAGGCTGCTGTAAAAAAAATGTTTCGTCAGAGCGAAGGCTCCTCTGGCCCTGGCCAGAGCAGCATTTATATGTATGTCGAAATATAAATACTGATCTAACCAGATACCGAGGTACTTCACTACACTTTTGCTCGTTAATCGCTGCCGTGAACATCAAAGATGACCATCTTGCCCCAATTCTTGCACGTTTCCTTCGTGGCCCTAGCCAACGGAGTCCGCAACAGTCCAACGCACTAACCATCATGCCACGGGTACTGAGTATACGAATACATAGTTCTTAAGTTTTCTTCCCTTAAAGAATAGTTAAAGCTTAAAAGAGAAGAGTGTCTAGTCTTTGAATAAATTCACACAGAAAATGCTTATTTAATCACAATAATTTTAGACACCCAGTAAAGTATACGAAGCTTAAATTTAATGAAATAATGGCCTAATCGAATGACTTGGATTATTCTCTGTTTTACGTGTGTTCAGTGTTCGGAGGTTTTTAACATTTTCTTTTATTATTTTATAAAACTCTAATACCCTAACCACTCATCATTTTTTTTTTCTCCTTTTAACCTCCTAACAGAAATTGTAAGCCCTGTCCCGTCGCAAAGCCGACTTTCCTGTGTGGCGCCGACAATAGGACCTATTCATCCTTATGCAGATTAGATTACCACAACTGCATCCACTCCACATCGATCCGGATAGCTTGTAAAGGATTCTGTCCCTGCAAGGGTGAGTTCTTCTTACGTTACGACTGGATGATGATGGCCTGAGACATAAAAATAAATTGCGTTTAGTTTTTCTTTCCTTTTGTTCTTCATTCTTACATTTTTTATTTTGTTTGTTGTTGTTTTTTTGAGTACACATAGCGCAGCCGTCTTCAACGTCGTCTTCGTCATCATCGTCGTTATTGTAGTTGTAGCCTCTTCTTAATGAAGAGCCTGCTTTTCTCGTATAGAATTCTAATTTGTTTTCTCTTCTGTAATCCTGGCAGATCCTTCTGATAGCAAACGACTGCAACGAGTCGGAGAACGGCAGAGTGCCTTCAATGCCAAATATAAGAAAACTCTCGAACAGTATAAGGACGCTAATAACATGCTCAAGGATGTAAGTACATAGAATAAGAATTGCACGAACTTAATGTCAGAACGGCTGGGTAATCATGTTCCGCGTGACGGAACTTTATTTTACTTTTTTGTTCTTGTTACTACTTATATAGGAGAAGGACGACAACAATCGGCACTATAATCATATTAATTCGCAATTTACTTTCACTCCTGAGGAAATCAAGTACGATAACAAACACTACAAATATCTCAAGTACACTGCCTACAAGAAGGTGAGTACAGGAGGAGTGAGTAGACTTCCTCAATCCTCCATCAAACTATATGTACGATATTATTTTATTTATAAAGCAGGAGGTTTGTTTCGATTTGAAATAATGTGGGACTGTGCAGAAGCAGAAGCAGAAGAAGAAAAAGGGGTGAATAGGGTAGGACTAATGAGGGAACCATGTGGTATCTTAATCGTTTATCGTTTCATAAATCTTATAGAACGCATTGTTGTAATCAAGAGTAGGTACGTATAGAATGTGTAGGCTGTTGGAGCTGTTAAATCCAGCCCGATATAATTCACTAAGGGGTTTATATATTCTACATATAAAGTGAGTTCATAACAGAAAACGAAAGGACTTAAAGCTAGAGCTGTATTCTGTATATATTATTCTTATTTCGTATTCCTCGATGGCTTTAGATATTGTTTGTGGAAATCCTGGTTATGTCAAGGCTCTTATATATGTTTACCTTAACTATACCTGCTATATTCAGAATATATGTAGGTAGGTATAGATTTATACAAAAGATGGATGGAGCTTTGGGTATAGAGTGTTGGGGTTTTGTGTGGAAAACTCCAAAGGACTAGAGATGATATTTTGTTGAGTGTTTTAAATTTTCAATTATAATGTCGGAAATGCTGCTTTACCTGTCGGTCGGGAATAGGATCTTCTTTGGTATGAGACTATAACTGTTGTTGATTCTTTAGGTCTTGGAAGGATAGACATTTATAGGATATGCACACACATATAGACAACAATAAGTTTACATGCGAAGGACTAACTTTATGGATTTGTAGAAATAAAAGAAGAAGTTGTTTAGAGTTGTTTTGTGTGGGTTGCAGTTGCAGCTGTTTATAGTGTAAGCTTGTGGTGTAAGACCGGAAGTGAAAATTTGTTCCCATATGGTGCAAAAACCGTTATGTTTTGTTTTATCTCTTCCTTCCTACATTTTAGTTTTTGATTGTTTTTTTCTAAAGTATTATTGGAAATTTATAAACTTGTGTTCTAAGAACGTAAAGAAGAATTGTATGTGGATTTCATTTAAAAAAAAATATTTTCTTTCTGGGGATTTTTTTACCGAAGAACTCACGGTTGAAATATGAAAAAAATTTCAAAAAGGTTTCTTGAGTTGAAACAAATCTTTTATAAGCAGTTTTCTTAATAAAACAGTAATATTAGTTTCCCAATAAAACTAAAGATACATAGGTATTTTTGTGAGGCAAATTGATTTCATCATAATTTTGCAAAGTAATCAAAATTCAAGGTAGACATTTGAGAATTCCAAAGAAACCGAAGAAAACTTTTTACTGAGAAAAAATTGTTTTGACACATGATTTGATGATGATTATTATACTCGTAATGTGATAAGATTTTACTTAAAATATTAAATTCTTCTTAAATCACATAAAGTGTGGGACCATTTTGTTATAACATTGTGGTCTTTTCCAAGCAAATTTCCAAAGAAATAATATCTAAACATAGGATTCTTTGTGTATTAAGATTTCTCTATCGACAATAATATGACACCAACCATATACCGGGATAACAACCACATTCAGTTATTTTTTGTGGAGTGAGGTGAAATGTATGTGTCCTATTAACGAAAGGCTTAGTCAAATCTATCCTTATGTCTTAATTAACTTAAGAAGTCATTAAGTTTCTAGGATTCGCTATGCGGCTCAACCAACTGAAGTGAACTAAACTACAAAAAGCCTATATCTAGACCATATTCCCTCAGCATGGAGAGAACTGAAAGTTGTTTTTATACCCAAAGAAGATTAATTCTTGCAAGTCAACCCTAAAGACCTATGACCTATAAGTTTATCATGATTCCATCTTAAGATCTTAAAAAGATTGATTGATATATGTACATTTAGGGACAAATATTGATAGAAAACTTCTGTTTACGTCTCAACATGCCTAGTGTAAAGGTAAATCGGTAGAAACAGCGTTTCACACCATAGTATGCACCGCCGAATATTCCCTCCATCACATTGAGTTCAGTATGGTTTCTTTCCTTGACATCGAATGTGCCTTTAACAACGGGGACACATCTGCACTAACATCTCTAAGTGTAGAGAGTTCTCTTCGGGAGTTAATTCATATAATGCTGACTAGCAGAATAATTAGCTTAAAACTGGGCAACTCTTCTGGTAGACGATTCGTTAGTAGAGGGATACCGCAAGGTGGTATTCTATCCCCTCTCCACTGGAACCTAGTGGTAAATTATCAGTCTCCATTAAGGATAGACTGTCTTCGACTTTTTAGAGGGTGGAGTCATGATTGGAAAGGGCATGGGTGCATCGTTACGTTCTTTTGGGAGAGAAGACGACATTTCAGGCCCACCAACACCAAAAATTCGAATTTCGATGGATTCGAAGCCATAGTTTATAGAGCCATTGCTCAAGGCTAGAGGAGCCAAGAATTCTTTATTAAGTACCACAATCACACTCCTGTAAAGACCCTTCACTTCCTCTAGCTTGGCTTTCTTCCAGTTATGCGTCGAAAGGGATGGGTTACAAACTTTGACCATCTCGAGAATGTCCTCGATATCAGCAGTTTCGATTGGAATCCAAATGCGTGCTCTAGGTTTGCTAGGAATACCTCCCTTAGTGACAACCTTGAGCTTCGCACCTGGCCAAACTTAACCTAACCGGCTGACAGCGAGCTTGTATAAGTCACAAAATCTCTGGTCGCCACAAACCATGAGAATGCCAACCCCCATCGCTTATAGAAGGAAGTGGTTCTGGAAGCTCTCTCAAAATGCTTAAAAAGATACCCGAGAGCTTAACCTTGACCAGCTGCCAACGATCAGCCGATATTGTGCCATCATCATCGCTCCTGTCAATGACCGCAACCACGACTTTGCCCATCGTGAAGTCACTGAAACTGGCTTGTTTCCTTATGGGATTGAGGGAAATTCTAGTGTTGTGCACACGAAGCCGTTTTTGGTGGCGGTATGGCCCCCTTAAGAGACCTTTCGTGTTTAGACGTGGAGTCTTTGCTGGTCTTTGTTGCAGCAAGAACACTATTTGCCCATTCAACGGGAGAGGTTTGCTGGGGTGTCCTTTCAGCCCCCAATGATGCACCAGAGGCCTTAGGATTTTCGCAGCTTGCCGCCCCTTGTCTATATAGGCCTTTTGAGAGTAGTAGTGGTAGGGCCATTAGTTATAACCCTGCCACCACTGGAATTAGGTATTGCTACCTTCCTACTCTCGTTGCTGCCAACAGCAGAGGAGTGTCCATTGATTGCCCTTCCCTATGTTGGCCCGGTCTTTAAGAGATAGTTTTATCTTTTTTTTTTTTTATTAATCTTAGGTCCCACGCGTTGCGAAGAAAGAGAGGTCCATCTGTACAGAAATTCGCATATACAGATAACGCTAGTTAATCCGGAGGTCGCCAGGTGTCCGGATACTCCGTTAGAGACTGAGCTATTTTTGAATTGGAACACAGCCAGGCTTATCATTGGCACGGGTCGTTTAACACCCTAAATTCAGCCCAATAAAGATAAGAGGTGGTTGGAATGGAAGAGATAGGACAAGGAGTCAGTTAATGTTAAGAACATCATTCTGATATGTAAGAAAATGATTAGGATCGGTAAACAGCAATTGAGCTAGGTTAACCTAGGGTAGGAAGAGTACTGATGACGTAAACGTTGGCTTGTATGCCTTGTTTATGTGGGAGGGTTGATGATTCTGGAAAGTTAGAGGGATGAAAACGTCCTTTAGTTTCAGGGCTTACCCGGAGAAAATTCTCGAGAATCATTGACCTTGCTCAGCTTCTACAACTCGACAAAATCGACGTTAAAAGTAGAAGAAACTGGACTAAATTGCCAAGGGTTTCAGAATGATTGCTTACGCAGATAACGTTGTTGCTATAGCGTATTCAGGAACTATTTCAAAATGTCTTAGACAAACTAATACTTTGGGCTGATAGGTGTGCATGTGCATTGGGTGTTATACAAAGTTCCATTTGTAAGCCCTCCCAATATTAAAGGAATTCAATCAAAGTTTTCAAACGAGGCTTAGCACTTTGGTCTTGTTTTAGACAAAAAACTACATTGAAAACGCAATATACAAGAAAGATTCAAAAAAGCTACAGGAGCTCTCTTCTCCTGCAAAAAAAGCCTTTGGTAATAAATGGGGCTTACAACCCCGAATCACGCATGGGTTGTAAACATTGGTAATCAGACCGGCTTTAATGTACGGTGTAGCAGCTCGGTGGACTGATTTACAAAAAGCTTTAAACCGTGGCAAACTAAATAAAGTTCAACGTTCAACTTTCCATGTATAAGTGGATCGCTTCGCACGACCTAATCGTCGGCACTGGACACCCTACTCTATCTAACACCTCCTGACATACAAAGCAAACAAATAGCTGCAAGCTCTGCTATTCGCCTCAAAGCTTCGTCGCAGTGGACTAACAACATCATTGGCCACTTCATTATTCTTAAGTATTTAGATTCAATTTCAAAGCACTCAGACTGCACCATCAGAACGCTTATAAGCTCGATAACAGGTGTCATTACCGGACACTGTCTATTACGAAAGCACGCAGAATCAGGCTAATTTAAAGTCCACTATATTTATTTGCAACAACATAAGATGAACTTTGGAAACATTTATGATAATTACTTCGTTTATTTCTCTGGTTTTTGTGACCAGCTGAGATTGGTTTATCTTTTTTGACAGTTTACTATAATTCACTTCTCCATCTCGTTCAATAAGGTGTAAAAATCTAACTACCGATGATATTCTATCCAAAACTGGAATGAACGCAGCCATTGCCTACCATACGTTGTTGTTCAAACATATCGCGATTGGCCATAAATAAAAAGTGATGGCGATCGATGGTCAAATTGATGTTGAAGAATTTTATAAAGAAAGCGAGAAGGAAAGGACACCAAGTTCCTCATCTTTGTTGCTGCTGCTTATTTTTTGCTTCTCACTGTTCATGAAAATCCTAAATTCTTCAAAAATCTTTTTAATAGAATCTACCTCACACTTCATGGCAAGTCTACATTCTTCATAGTATACTTATGAAATATGCTTAAACTCCCTCGAAAATTTTGGAACTGAATGCACTTTTGTCAATATTTAAATGATTCAACAATTTATCAAAATGATAAATTATATAAAGAAACATTTGTTCAACATTTTCCATACACAATTTTGTATTAATTTCTATCTCCTACCAAATTAAATTTTATTTTAAAATTTTATCTCTGTTAAATTTTGTCTAAAAATGAGTTTTGAATTTTAAACCCTTTTAAGAGTTAGAAATTACCCTAAAACAAAATTTGAGTTGTAAATATTTCAATAGATAACTGTCAAAATCAATCATTGTACGTGCCATGAAACAGGCCCGAAGAATTTTCGTTTTGATAGCCTAGAGACACGCAGTACTTTGTTGATGACAATGGCTGCGTTCAATCTCATGTTGGATAGAATATCTTGGATAGGTGGATTTTTAGATACCTTGTTGAACGATGTCAATAGCTGTCAAAAGATAAAAACAACTATTAGCTGTTCACAAAAAGCAGAGAAACATTTAAGCTTCTAAGTCAAAATTGTTGTAACGAAACATTTAATGGATAATTCAACTGATTCGTCGGGCGATGATGAATTGATAATTCCTTCTCATCAAAAATTGATTAAGTCAATTTTGAAGTTTAAAAATATGGATCATAATTACCTTCTAAAATTCGTAGGTAGATAGGTTCTACATCGTCTATTATGTATACATAGAACATCATCATATACAGCTTCAACTATCTTTTTGTTTACCAACGAATACAAAAGCTGAAATCAATTTCAAGTTTCTTGAAATTCAACCATGTGTTTAATCAGCTGTTCTGTCATATACCTACATACTTAAGGTGGCGCTACAGTCCGGGGCGGACCTGGGCCTCAACCAACAAGCGTCTCCAGCCAGCTCGGTCCCTAGCTAGCTGTCTCCAGTTTCGCACGCCAAGTTGGTTGAGGTCCTCTCCCACCTGGGTGCGCCACCTGAGTCGCGGTCTTCCTCTACTGCGCCGTCCCTCGGGATTGGATTCGAAGACCTTCCGGGCTGGAGCGTTGATGTCCATCCGCTCTACATGACCTAGCCATCTAAGCCGTTGGACTTTGATTCTGCTAACTAGGTCAGTGTCGCTGTACAACCCGTACAGCTCGTCGTTATATCTTCTCCTCCATTCTCCATCTATGCGTACGGGACCAAAAATCGCCCGAAGAATTTTTCTCTCGAAGCATCCTAAGACGCTCTCATCTTTCTTTGACAGGGTCCAGGCCTCAGCGCCATAAATGAGAACCGGGATGATGAGTGTCTTATAGATGGTGATTTTACATGCTCGAGAGAGGACTTTACTTCTCAATTGCCTTCTAAGTCCAAAGAAGCAGCGATTTGCAAGAGTTATTCTTCGTTTGATTTCAGCGCTGGTGTCGTTGTCTGCATTAATAGCGGTACCTAGGTAGACAAAGTCCTTAACTACCTCAAAGTTATAGCTGTCCATGGTGACGTTTTGTCCAAGACGTCGTCGTTCAGTGTCCTTTTTTGATGACAGCATATACTTGGTCTTGCCCTCATTGACCACTAAACCCATCTTCTTCGCTTCCGTCGCAATGCTCAAAAACGCTCCACTGACATCACGCTTTGATCTTCCAATTATGTCAATATCATCTGCGTATCCGAGTAATTGGATGGATCTTTGGAAGATTGTGCCTCTAGTGTTGACGATTGAGTTTTGCACAATTCTTTCCAGAACGATGTTGAAGAAGTCGCATGACAGTGCATCGCCTTGTCTAAAACCTTTTTTGACATCAAATGCATCGGTAAGATCTTTTCCGACCTTGATAGAGCAGCGTGCATTCTCCATCGTCATTCTGCACAAACGGATAAGTTTGACAGGGATGCCAAAACTAGACATTGCTCGGTAGAGCTCTTCCCTATAGATGCTGTCATACGCGGCTTTAAAATCGATAAAGAGATGGTGGGTATCGATTTGAAGCTCCTGGGTTTTTTCCAAGATCTGCCGTAGTGTGAATATTTGGTCGATAGTGGACTTTCCTGGTCTGAAGCCACACTGATAAGGACCAATCAGGTTGTTGACGAATGGCTTCAGACGTTCACATAATACGGCAGAGAGGATCTTATACGCAATGTTAAGGAGACTGATGCCTCTGTAGTTGGCGCAGTTTAGAGGGTCTCCTTTCTTATGTATCGGGCACACTATGCTGAGATTCCACTCATCGGGCATGCTTTCTTCCGACCAAATTTTGCAGATGAGTTGGTGCATGCTCCCTACCAAGTCATCGCCTGCTGCTTTGAATAGTTCGGCGGTGATGCCGTCAGCTCCAGCAGCTTTGTTTGACTTAAGTTTAGATATAGCTATCTTCACTTCGTCAAGGTCGGGTAGGCGGAATTGTTGATCTGCGTCGCCGAGGTTGAGTGGTTCTATCTCCCTTACAGCGGAATTCGGTTCGTCATCGCCGTTATATAATTTGGAGAAGTGATCTTTCCATATTCTCAGCATCGACTGTGGTTCTACTACGATGTTCCCTTGATCGTCTTTACAGGCTTCGGTTCGCGGCTGGTACCCTTGGGAGGTTTTTTTTACCTTTTGGTAAAATTTACAAACCTCATTCCTGTTGTGACATCCCTCTATCTCCTCGATCGCGCGCTTCTCATGCTCTCTTTTTTTTCGTCTAAGAAGCCGGTGTTCCTCTCTCCTCCTCTGCTCGTAGAGCTCGCGAGCAGCTCTAGTCCTTTTGTGCAGCGCCGTTTTGTATGCCTCTTGTTTCGCTGCGTGCGCTTGCCGGCATTCGTCGTCAAACCAGGGGTTTCGCTGTGGTGGCCGTGTGAAACCTAGCACTTCAGAGGCGGCATCTCTGATGGCTGCAAGGCAATGTTGCCACTGGTTTTCAATGCTTAATGCAGGAAGCATAGGACTCCTTAGGAGGTTACTAGAGACTCGATCGGAAAAGGACATGGCAGTCTCTTGCGATTGTAGCCGTCTAACGTCGAATCTTCTCACAGTACTTCCTTGTTTTGGCTTGGATCGGGATAACCGTAGCCGTACCTTGGCTACAACGAGGTAGTGGTCCGAGTCAATGTTGGCCTCTCGGAATGTTCGGATATCCTGGATACTGGAGAAGTGTCGTGCGTCGATCGCAATGTGGTCAATCTGGTTGACGGTTGATTGATCAGGAGATTTCCATGTCCCCTTGTGGATATTAAGATGCGTGAACTGCGTACTAGCTACCAGAACGTCTCGCCCCGCAGCGAAATCGACCAGCCTGAATCCGTTGTCGGAGGTGGTGTCGTGCAGGCTGTATCTCCCGATTATGCCACCAAAGATGTCTTCTCTTCCTAGCTTGGCATTAAAATCTCCTAAGACAATTTTAATGTCATAGCCAGGGCACTGCTCATATGTCTTGTCCAAGAGCTCGAAGAACATATCTTTGGTGTCTTCATCTTTCTCCTCTGTTGGGGCATGCGCGCATATTAGGCTTATGTTGGCGAATTTAGCCTTGATGCGGATTGTCGTGATGCGCTCGCTCACACTGTTGAAACTCAAGACTTTTTGCTTGAGCCTAGTTCCAACAACAAATCCACACCCAAATAGACGCTGTCTTTGTTCTCGGTAGCAGTCGCCGTAGTAGATATCGCAGTCTTTTAGTTTGCGTTTACCCGGTCCATCCCATCGCACTTCTTGGATGGCTGTAATATCTGCCTTGCAGCAGTTTAGGGCTTCCGCTAATTGTTCGGCTGCACGTGGTCTGTTAAGGGACCTAACATTCCACGTACATATCCGAAGTTCGTTGTCCTTATTTCGTTTGCGTGGGTTGTCAACAGTGAATCCGTCCGTATCCGAGGCTTGTTGTTGCTTCGCTTCATATACCTACATGCCCCAGAAATTCTTGGATACTTTTGAATTCCTTTTTTGACATCTCAGCTGTTTTGATCAGCCGTTATTTTACACGTTAAACACTAACAAAAAGCTATCCGGATACCCTATCTGTCTGAGAATGAACGCAGCCAATTTTTATTGCTTGTTGTTTTGTACCTTTGACATTTTCATGTACACTGTTTCTCGGCTGAACTGGCGTCTTTCGCCGGTTATGATTTTTGAAAATGAGTAAATGATGAAAATATATTCTGCCAATTACATATATTTAGAGAGTCTTTTACTCACTATAAAAAGAGTGAACTTAAACACCACCTGAAATGAACCACTATGACTTTATTTTTAGCATATAAACCACCGATGACTGATTACCTATTTTTATAAAAGCGATGTGATTTTTAATTCAGGGCCACAAGCTGATCCTAAATCCTAGCAAACCTATAATTAAGATCCCAGCAGAGAATTGCCGCTAGTTGACAAGTATATATGTACATATAACCCAATCCAAATGTCAAACTTAAAATTAAATTAGTTGCAAGTCAATGGATGCGTTCAGTCTCAGACAGATAGGGTTTCCGGATACCTTTTTGTTAGTGTCTTACGTGTTAGTTTTGTTAATGTCTTACAGCTGATCAAAAACAGCTGAAATGTTAAGAAAGGAATCCAAAGGTATCCAAGAATTCCTGGAGGATGTAGATATCTGACAGAACAGCTGATTCAACACATGCTTGAATTTTAAGAAACTTGAAAAAAGATACAAAATGTTAGTTGAAGTTGTATTTGAGGATGTTCTGTACATAATGAACGATGAAGAAGTAATTTGCCTCCGAATTTTAGAAGGTAATTATGTAAACTTCAAAATTGACTTATTTTGTGCTTGTTTTGTAGATGACCAGGTCTTACCTTCAGTCTGGTGCCTTGTCTTACAACAATTTTGACTTAGAAGCTTAAATGTTTCTCTGCTTTCTGTGAACAGCTGAAAGTTGTTTTTATTTTTTGACAGCTATCTCAATACAGCTTTCCAACTCTTTCAACAAGCTATGTAAAAATCCACCTATACAAGTACCCTATCCAACACGATATTGAACGATATTAAGTCACCTTTTTCTATGAACTGTCATAAGCGACAAAGCATATTCTACTTTAAATTTTACATAACATATTTTCCTGTGAAACTGGTCGTAACAATTGACGGAATTTTCACTCACGTTCTAATAAAACTTTAAGCCTCATAAAAGTTGTAACAGAAGAACTTACATAATTGCATAAGTATCCCGAAAACGGGTCAATCTAACCCTATTTTGTGTGTGTGCTAACAAGAATTACCTGCACAGTTCCTGCACCTGCATTCCACTTACCGTTCGTTATTTTATATTAATGATATGTAGAAAGCTTGAACCATAAACGGGTATGCTTTGCATACGTAACCTCAAAATGAATATCAAATTAATTTGAATTAGTTTTTGCTTCGAAAATTGAATGGAAATTATAATAATTACCCCCTTTGACCTGTATGCACGGACGTACACCGTACAGTACGTTTATTTCAATCGACCCACATTAACTTTATGCTTCTCTATATTCTTTTTTTAGGACAATCAATTCCAGGATGACAAACATAAAATTCGAGGCTACAATGAGGTGGTAGAGAAGCCACAAAAATACGCCAAGACCAGCATCACCAACAACGGTAAATATACAACATTTATTCTTCCATTTTGGTGTTTCTATGCAGAAAATGCATACAAAACACAAATCACATATCGACCAATAAATCCAAATGTCAAATGTCACGTTTGGTTGAAACTAAAAATTTGTCAATGTATATGTAAAATTGTGAACATATTTACACACATATAATCCAGGTTATCCATCAAAATCGGTAGAATGCAAGCCACAGCAATTAACAGCGATTGGCAACCGCCTTTTGGATTGGTTCTCCGTCATAATGGCCGACAGCAAGAAACGTCGTCAGCACAATCAGAAGTCCAAAGCGCACTTCCCACCCGCATGCAAAACCGAAGCCAAATGGATGTTCGGACATTTGGATTTGAACAATGACGGCTTCCTGTCCCTGCAGGAAATGTACGATTTGGAACATGACCAGAATGAACGTTGCATTAAGCCATTTATTGACACATGCGACCTGGACCAAGATAGCACGATTAATACGCGCGAATGGTGCCGATGCTTTGAGAAGACAGATCGTCCTTGCGCCGCGGTTAGACGAAGAATCGCTGGCGACTTTGCAGGTGAGATAGGTATATATTGACTTTTTGACATAAATATACTTCACAACAATATATATTCCTCCTACTTTGCTACGCTTTTGCCTCTATATATACATATAGTCGTTCTTGTTTAAGAGACGTAATATGAACGCTGCTGCTGCAAATGCAATGGCACTATCACACTGTGATTCTGTCGCACCTATAGCTATGTGTATCATCGATAGTTTTCGCATTCACCGTTATTGGTGGCCGTCACCGTCACTGAAGCTTAAAAGTGACACTTATCAAAATGACAGTTGTAGGCGGCGGGCTGTATGTCGGCGTTCTCTTCGTGTCGTCGGTCGTTGGGTGGTTTAGCAACTTACTTCCGCCCGTATACGCTCTGTGTCTGCTTTAGTCTGCTTTGCATTATTTGCTTGCATTTTCCGTGCACGTTTGCACAGAGAATTATACTCAATAAAACGCTCATATCACCTAATCACAAACAAACGCACACATGTACATTATACATACATACATACATTGATACTTTTGCCATTTATAAATACATACAGGTATGGCCTAAATAATAGGAACATTTCTTGATTTTAAGTTTAAGAGATTAGGCTTAAACGTTATAACAAAGCTAAATTATATTATCAAATTCTTAAATTAATAATGTTATGAGTACACAAACGGTATGTTTCATACATTGCTTAAGTGGAGTCAAAATAATATGAACATTTATTAAAAAAATATTATTAAAATAGTCTACTTGTTTGAAAAACTAATGTTTTGGTAGGATTTTTAATCTGCGTCCGATTTCAAAATTTGTTTCAAGAAGCTTTTACACACTATAAGCAAAACCGTGTTTTCGACAAAGATGTTAGGGTTTTTTTTGACATAACCCATTTTGCCATCAACTGCCACGTTTTGCATTCAACGATTGTTTCTTCTTTTCTTTATCAACAAATCTTACGTTTAATTTTCTTTTTGTCTTTCTTAGCATTTTTTAGAAACTAGAAACGGAAAATGTTTCAAAATCCTTTTGTATTAACCGGATCGAAACAAATTATATCATAACCATAGCTTTCGTGTACAAAGATTGATTTGATTTCAATTAGTTTTTGACAAAAATATATATTCCTGAAATTCGTTTATTTCAAAAGCATTAAGAAATGTTTATACATTGCCCAATGTGAGAAGCTTTCAACCAATGCGTGACAAATAAATTCCAGCCGAGAGTCCGTATAGGGCTATTTTGGGGCTGTATGTCAGAATACTTCCCCGAATACTCATTCAAGGTATCAATCGTATCGGGCTTATTTATTGCCATAGCAAAGCCACCTGTTAAGATATTGAATTGTAATTTTGTTATTCGTTATGCGAAATCTGCTATAAGATCTGTCATGTATTGTCAAAGATTAAAACATAGAATCTTTGGTATTCAGCTCGCCAAAATCGTTTATAAAATCATTTTGTTGACTTTTATTAGAAAATATTTCAAAGCAGATTCAATTAAAAATAAATCGTCTGTTATTTCGTCGGCAAAATGCTATAAAAAGGAGACAGATCCATAAAAAAAAACTGCCATGTTCAGATGAATTTGTTTAAAATTTTGTATAGAATTTATTCGCTATAGATGCTGTCATACGCGGCTTTAAAATCGATAAAGAGATAGTGGTATCGATTTGAAGTTCCTGTTTTTTTCCAAGATCTGCCTTAGTGTGAATATTTGGTCGATAGTGGACTTTCCTGGTCTGAAGCCACACTGATAAGGACCTATCAGGTTAAAATTATATGATTAAAACAAAATTAAACTATACCAATAAAGTAAGTAGTTGTATAGTTACTTACTTACTTAAGGTGGCACTACAGTCGTGTGTGAACTAGGGCCTCATCCAACAAACTTCTCCATTTACCACTCAATTGCTTTCTTATTCCAAAGAAACAGCGGTTAGCAAGAGTTATTCTACGTTTGATCTCACCGCTGGTGTTGTTTTCTGCGTTTACAGCGAAGCCTAGGTAGACAAAGTCCTTGATTACCTCAAAGTTACGTCTGTCGATGGTGACGTTTTGACCGAGACATCGGTGTTGTAGGTCCTTTCTTGATGAGAGAATGAACTTTGTTTTGCCCTCAGTAATTTTTAAACCCATTTTTGCCACCTCTGCCTCAATACTCACAAGAGCCCCATTGACATCACGCTGAGTTCTTCCGATTATGTCAATGTCATCAGCATATGTTGCAATTGGATAGACTTTTGAAAGAAAGTGCCTTTAGTGTTGACGTTTGAGCTCTGCACTATTCTTTCAAGCACGATGTTAAAAAGGTCACATGACAGCGCATTACCTTTGTCTAAAACCTTTTTGACATCGAAAGGTTCTGTTAAGTTGTTTCCAACCTTTATGGAGCAGCGTGAATTCACCATGGTCATCCTGCATGGACGAGTTTGGCAGGGATGCCAAAACTAGACATGGGTCTATACATCTCGTCCCTGTAGATGATGTCATATGCGGCCTTGAAGTCGATGTAAAGATGGTGGGTGTCGATTTGGTGTTCTTGGGTTTTTTCCAGGATCTTCTATTATGTGAATATGTGATCAACTGTGGACTTCCCAGTTGGTTTTAGACCACACTGATAAGGACCAATCAGGTTGTTGACGATGGGCTTTAGACGTTCACATAATACGGCAGAGAAGAATTTATAGGCGATGTTAAGTAGACTGATTCCTCTATAGTTAGTGCAGTTTAGAGGGTCTCGTTTTTACATAATCGGGCAAACAATACTGAGGTTCCATTCATTGGGCATGTTTTCTTCCGACCATATTTTACAGATAAGTTGGTGCATGCTCCTAACCAACTTATGTACTGCTTTAAAGAGCTCGGCATTCAAGCCATCCTCTGCTGCGACTTTATTAGACTTCAGCTTAGATATGGCAATCTTTACTTCATCTAAGTCGGAAGGACGGGATTGTTGGCTTTCGTCGTCTATGTTGAATAGATCATCCTGCCTGACAGCCGAATTCGGTTCATCGTCGCCGTTATATACAGTCTGCAGAAGTGGTCCTTCCATATACTCAGCATTGACTGCTATGATGTTTCCACTTTCGTCTTTGCAGCCTTCTGTTCTAGTTTTATGTACCTGTGAATTTCGTTTCACCTGTTCATAAAACTTTCGAATTTCATTCCTGCTTTTAAACCTCTCAACATCTACGACCGCACGCTTCTCATGGCCTCTCTTTTTATTTCTGAGAAGTCGGCGTTCCACTCGCCTCTTCTGCTCATAGAGCTCATGAACAGCTTTCGTCCATTTATGCAGCGCCGCCGCCGCTGTGCGTGCCTGTAGTTTGGCTGCATTTGCCTGCCGACTTTCCTGTATGTTGTATAGTTAACACATTTTATATGGCTATTAGTCGTTCTTAGCCGTTTCGGTTTTGGCTCGGCAGAAACAACATGATTATGATAAAAGATTTGAACTCTGTTTGCCAACAAATTTTCTTTTCGAAGTTTCATAACAGAATTTTATAAAAGGTCGAAGATCTGAATGTCAATTATAAAAGATCTTTTATGGTGAAAATTGCTTATAACAGAAAATTAATTGCAGAATAGGCCTAATTGTCTAACACAAAGTTTTGTACCGTTTCCTAAAAGAGGGGCATCTAAATTTCGTATAAGTATTACTGGCTGGCCTAATTTTAATTTGGCAAATACTCTCTCCTATCTCGTGCTACTTCATCCACAATGTTTGACATTTTTTTTTTCAAATCAAAACCGTTCATTCATTCATCGCAATGCGTGTTACTTTGTAAATCAGGCTAAACACTCGCAATAAGTTTAGAGTTACCAACATTTTCCGTTAGTGTCACATAGCCCTTAGAATCAGTTTTCATCCGCTCATCTCCTATTTTAATAGTGTTTCAACATGGTTTCGCTTTTTAAAGGCATTATAAGAAACACCTATTGATAGGCCAATAAGAGCAGTAGGCAACTTCTAATAAAATACTGCTAATTACTGTTTTAAAAAAAGAATATCCAATTATAAGTGTTACCGGCGAGTTTACTAGAATGAGCTGTTAAGGAGATATTTTACCGCTGTAGAAAGAAGCTTAAAACACTCTCCTCGTAACTTACTGCCTCCACACAGTAAACCATGTCATAATATTGATCCGTTGCGATGTAAAATGCGGACAAACAAAGAAACAAAAAAACTGACTTTTCCTTTTATAATATTAGCATAGATTATAATGTTGGTAACAAATTTGCACGATTTGTAAAACATTGTTCAGCAGTTAGTCTGCTTTTTATGAAACAGCAAAAAGAATTACTTCAAAACAAAATGTTTCCCCATTGAAAAAAAACACGTTTAAATTAAATAAAATGTCTTCAGAGAACCGTCTAATTGAATGCAAGATTAGATCGAGATGGTATAAAACTTCTGACAAAACGAATCTTTAAAGAATTGTCACTGAAATTTAGCTATCAAATGTTCAAGATGAATGCTAGCACCCTCTATACAAAATTTACTAATTTAATAACATAATAATAAGGGTGCATAATCATAAACAATTTGTTAAAGTCACATTTAGTAATTTCCTAAGCTTAAAAGATGATTTACCTAATTTCAAGAATTTTCAAAAGTTCAAATCCCGGAATTGCTACTTTAACTATTAGCAATTTTCTAAATCCTTATGACATTTGCACACTTATTCTTACAAAAACAATGAATGGAATTGCCCAGTCAACAATTGGGAATCCGAATTAATTTATCCGTTTAAGCGTTTTTGCTTTATATGTTCTAATGAACTGTCACTTTTTGGACATGTTTGGATGCTTATTTTTTTATAAAAGCCGATTAACTATTTACTAGTAAGCAAAACGAAAGTAAGTTTTAAAATGTTTAAGTGCCTTAGGTAAATACTAAATTACTAACTAGTAAATTGTCAAACCCTTAACTTAGCAAACAATTTCAAAAATAATCTATGAAAAAAATAACATTAATTGACATTTTTTTTAAATACATTAAGAAAGCATTAATTTAATACTTATCATCAAGTTTTATAGACGTAATTATATAAAAAATTGAGTTACGTTCCTATAATTTTGGTCATAGCTGTATGTGTTTTACTCATTTAGTATTCTCTCTCTGCTTTGCTAGAAAATGTCCTTTTTGCGCGCTTTTAAATGCATAAGACCCTTCACTTGCATATCATATATACACCTCACCAAACATATATACACACACTATACACATACCTATGTACACTCTACTCACGCGTCACGCTTGCTGAATTCCGTGCTAATTGGAGAATTTTGTTTTCGTTTATTTTTCAAGGAGCCTATGCACCTGATTGCGACGTTCAAGGATTCTATAAGCCAACGCAATGTCACAATTCGGTCGGTGTGTGCTGGTGTGTCGACAAACATGGAGTGGAGTTTGCAAATACCCGCACCCGGGGAAAACCAAATTGCGGTAAGTAGCATCTCCTTTATACTATATACCCTTTTTCGACCGCCTGCCAGGCCCCATCCTGCTTAAACCCCAATCGAATTGAGTAAAGGATTTGAGTTTGGGTTGGGGTTTAGAAAATGCAACGTACTTTTACACTTCTTGATCCAGAAAAACGCGAAAGTATGTACAGTTGAACCCCATTAAATGCTTGAAATAGGTAAAACAACTCAAACTTAAGAATATCGATATTTTCAAAAAAAGAAAAATACTTATACCTGCATTGATGGTGGTCTGAGGGTTGAGCTTAAAACCTAATTAAAATGCAATCGAAACAATAAGAACACGCTAACATGCCCATTTTTCTTCTTTTTTTTTGAGAAACTTAACAAAATGTTTGAGGAATAACAGCGTAACTATAGGTATCAGGAACGTGGTTTGTGTTCTTGAGTTTTACCTGAATTTATTTTGTTCTAGTAACTGTTTGTTTTTGAGTACATGGCGAGTGTGTTTTGAGGTTGGAAAGTTATTAAGTTTGAGAAATTATAAATTATAAAACTTTTTGCAGCTTGTTTCTGTTGACGTGTGTGAGGCACAGTTCTTTATATTTATTGTTGTTAAAAATCGAAGTTTCAAAGTTGGAAATTAATTACCACAAATTTGTCGTACAAAGTTCGAAAAATTATAAAAATCTTTACTCTTAAAGAATTCACAATTCTATTTATAAAAAAAACTTTCCTTGAAATTTGTTTTGTAATAAATTGGAGAAAAGTTTGCTTTACATGAAAAACATGATTTTCAAGACATCAAAAGCGGCTTCTGTCATCGGTGGCATAATTTAAAGCACATATTAAGAAATGTCATCTCAGAGGACTGGGTTCGATCTTAGCCTGTAGGTGCCCTTATTTTATTATTTTATTAACTTCCCATAGGAAGTTATTGTAATGGGTCCGATTTGTCAAATTGAAAATTTTGACATTTCTCGACGTTTCAAGGTCCCTAGAGTCGAAATAAAAGATTTTTAGAAAGATGTCTGTGCGTGCGTGTGTACGTACGTTTGTACGTTCGCGACGTTTTTTTCGTCGTCCATAGCTCAAGAACCAGAAGAGATATCGACTTCAAATAAATTTTGTTATACAGATAATAAGGCAGAAAGATGCAGAAAGGGCTCTCAAGAAAATTGCGTGGGTGGTTTTTTTACCATAGAAGTTTGAAAAAAATGTGAAAATTTTGGTTAACCTTAAATATCTTACGAACCAAAAACGCTAGAGACTTGAATTAAATTTTATATAATATATTCTAACGTGATACCAAACAGGTATATTTTTTGAAAAAAATCAATATAATGGTTTTTTTTATAAATCAATAAAACTGAAAAAAAAATTTGTCACCTACAAAATTTAACGACTTAAACATGATTTCATCTCTTAAACAATTTTGTGCAATGAAGAATAATGTTTTTGATATCTGATAAAATTTTGAGAAAAATCTAATTGACAATTTTTTTTACAAAAAATAAAAACCTAAAAAAAATGTATAAAAGTTGGTAAAAATTGATTTTCGACTCAAATATCTTTTCAAAACTTTGAGATATTGGCTTTAATTTACTTTTATCTTTCAAAACATCTTGCTGTCAACATTCAGTTCAAGTTTAAAAAAATCGATTGCACAGTTTTTGTACAAAAAATTAAAAACCGAAAAAAAAATTAACAAAAGTTCGTAAAAAATGATTTTTGACTCAAATATATTTTAAAAACTTTGAGGTTCTAACTAATTTTTTCTTATAAGAAATATTGTTTTCAACATTAGGACAAATTTTGAGAAAAATCGAATTGACAGTTTTTTTTACAAAAAATAAAAACCTGAAAAAAAATGTATTAAAGTTGGTAAAAATTGATTTTCGACTCAAATATCTTTTCAAAACTTTGTGATATTGGCTTTAAACTAATTTTATCTTATAAGAAATATTGTTTTCAACATTTGGTAAAATTTTTAAAAAATTCGAATTGACAGTTTTTTTACAAAAAATAAAACAATACTTACTAAAAATTGGTAAAAATTTACTTTCGGCTCAAATAGCTTTTCAAAAATTAAAAATATTGGCTTCAAACTTATTTTATTTCAGAGAAAATATTGTTTTCAATATTCAGTAATTTTTATATAATAATCCAACAGTCCGTTTTTTTCATAAAAAATAAAATCTACAAAAAATAGTGCGCAAATTTGGTAAAAATACATATAGACAAACTTTTAAGCAAGACAAATCGGCAGACGGGATGGGAAGTTATCAGTGTGGGTCGCCTCTTTTTTATTTATTTTATTTCGTGAATGCTTTATAACAGTAACATACGATATCTTATAATTTAGTTACAAGCTAATTTTTACAAAGAAAGCAAAAAAAACATAACAATAAATTAATACATATTATTTAGAAAAAAAAGAGGAAATAATCAAATATTAAATTTCAGTTTAAATCATAAAATTCACAAATTTCCTGAATAGTATTCCTTTAAATTCTTTTTATCTTATCTTGTTGTATTTTCTATATCTTTTATACGACGTGGTTACAGTTTCAAAGACGGACTAATTTACAAAAAATTGACGCTCACAAAATGTTAAAAATGAACATCGGGGATAAATCAATTGATGAGATCGATAGGAGGTTGCAGTTCTAATTCTATGAAAACAGTATTGGGGTTGGTGCGTTATTAATATATTTGAGAGAAAAATTAATGTACGAAACTTCAGATAACTTTCAAAAGGCATAGACAGCACCTTACTAGTAAAGCCAGACAATCTGTCATATCTTCGTAGGCCATAGACATAACCTACTGCACTATTAAACGCAACATTGAGCTTCCGTTTGCTAACATATTTACAATTACAATAAATTTCACAACCATACATTAATATTGGCCTTATTAAAGTTTTTGCAAGTAATAAACGTGTTTGAACAGGTATAAAAGAATGAGTGACCCATAGGGTACGCAGTACACCAAATACCTTGCCCACAAGTGTATTTATATGGTTATCCCAAGTCAAATTGCGATTGAAAGTAAACCCGAGATTTTCCGCACTTTCCACATAATCAATTGAACCATTCCTCAATACAATCGAAGGAAAATATTTGAGATCAAGACTTTTACTTGATATAACTTCGCACTTAGATTTCTTTGGACTCAAAAGGAGACCATTTAGTTGAGACCACTTTTCAATTTTCTCTAGGTCTTCATTTACACAAAATGCTGCATGCTCAATGAGCCCAAGGGGACAGCTCATGTATAATTGGACGTCATCCGCGTACATATGAATCGAACAGGTCTTGATAATTGATGGCAGTACATTGACGTAGATTGAGAACAGCAAGGGACCGAGTATAGAACAATGAGGGACACCGGAAACGATAGGTAGAAATCAGATAAACTATCCCCGATTTGCACAGCTTGCATTCGATTACTCAAATATGAATAGATAAGTCTTGTAGCACCTGCTAAGAAATTAAAATCTTGCATAATTTCGTTAGACAATTTAACGTGATTGACAGTGTCAAAAGCCTTAGAAAAATCAACAACTCTAGAAACGTAACCTCATCCTTATCCAAAGCTTGCCTTATATCGTCAGTAACATTTACCAGTGCCGTGCTACAACTGTGCTTTTCACGAGAGTTTGCCGCAAGATGAAAGCTTTGTAAAATCCTTTCAAACACATTCCACAAGAATGGTAAGATAGATACAGCCCTAAATTCTTTACCTTTTGCGTTTTTGGGAAAAGCTATAACTTTAGCCAACTTCCATAGCCGTGGATAGACACCTGTCATCAGAATTGTATTGAACATAAAAGTACGATAAGGCTGAACAACCGGCAGAATCATTTTGAAAAATGTAGGGTGAACTTCATCCAGTCCAATAGCAATTGACTTTATAGAAAGTACACTTTCTACAACAAAAGTACTGTCTACTGAACTAAATCCAAAACCAGGTTCATCTTCATATGGTTGATCAATAAATACAAAAGTAGGATCTAAGCTTAAAGGACAAAATAGCTGTGTTGGTAAGGAAACAAACATTTTGTTGAGTGCATTACCATCCAGATCTTCTGTCGAATCAGGACTTGACTTGACAATGCCAATTTTTCGTAGGTTTTTCCACAACTGATGGCCATTTAAAGAAGAACTGAGCTGGTTAGAATACATTCGGGATTTGACCATACGTATTTCCGCTACAACTTTATTACGAATTGAGCAATATTCGCGCCGTAACTCATTCAACTTATATTGTTTCCAGGTTTATAAGCGTCATCTCGTTTCTGAATTAAAGTTCGTATATTTTGGGTGAACTAAGGTTTATTGCTTGTCTTTACGATCTTAGTTTTTAGGGGTACGTAAGTATCAAATAAGGTTTTAATATTGTCTTTTGAAAATTCCAATTGGTCTTTTGAAGACGGCATATAAAAAATACGTTCCCAATTCTTAGCTCTTGTATCGTCTTCCAATTGTTGAATATTAATATTATGAAAATCCCGATAAGTAACTTTTCGCACAAGTAGTCAAAAGTAAACTTCAAAGTCAAAAAAATTAAGTCATGTTTAGTAAAAGCTGCCGCAGAAAGCTGGTCATACAAAGCAACATCACTTGTGTTACTTACAAAAAATAAATCCAATTATGTTGTCTCGTCACGAAAGAACTGAGTTGGTGTACTAGTATTAACTGGACTTAAATTAAACGTTAGTAAGTTATGCGTAAGTACATTTGAACTCAACGGGTTGCAATTGAAATCTCCACAAAGAATAATATTAGGGGAACTTAATGAAATATCCTCCAGAAGTGTGAACAAAGGTGAAAGGTCTATGTACCTATTTTGCCGATATATTGCACCTATAAACAAACTACCCTCATCAACTACTATATCAACAAATTAATACTCAATACTATTAGAAGCTTCAGAACAAAATTTAAGTCTGCACTTTATTGTTCCTTCAGCATAAATTGCTACACGATACGATGAATACGATATCCCTCCAAACTACAAACCTCATCACTTAACTCATCCTTGAACCAAGTTTCCGTAACACAAATAACATCAACATCAGAACCAACAAAAAGATCGCGAAATTCATCAATTTTCGGTAATAAGCTTTGGGCATTGGTGTGACAAACCCGGAGACCACTTTTCTGTTTACTCAGAACTCTAATCATCGAATATAATGTTGAACTGTTTGTCATATTACTATAGCCAGAAGAAAAAAGATATAAAAAAAACTACAGTAAAAAACTAGGATTAGTAAAGATGGAGAAAGAAAAATCGATAACAAAAGTGATTCAAGGAAAACTAAAAATAAATTTTACTTATCAAAAATTGAATATATAAAATATAAAAATGAAAGATATAAATTAAATTGAAATAAAGTGAAAAAATCAAAATTTAAACAAAAGTTATTCATCCCTTAAAACTGCACAGAAGGATGGTTGAGAGCTGAAGTCATTTGGTCTAACCAGCTGTTATACCACCAACTTTATGCGTTCAAAAAAGTAGTTGCGCTCTAAATTAGAACTGTACGGAATTTAACACCTGCCGACCTTAGCTTTCAGTTGAAGTTTCATAATATTAGTTCGGTACGTTTAATGATGGGTCGCTTAAGAATCGAAAAATATTTCAAAACTAGTAAACGGACAATTTAAACGTATCCACCTTCCATTTCCAACCATTGCGCGGTAAATATGGTCATTATAATTGACCAACTACAAAAGAAATCGATTGAATTTTGAAGACATTTAAAGAAATGGAAGTGTTACTGATGTTGTAGAGTGATTTTATCATCGTAATGGACGCTCCGACGAAAATATTTCTGCTGTAAAGGCAATTGTTTGATTGAGTTGACTCGAATTTATTGATTTTGACGATCCATTAACAATAGACATAAAACTTCTTCAAAAGCCGAACTTTAAGGTCGCTCGGCAATTGGAGATTATGACGCAGACGATGTTTGATTCCAACAATAGGGGGCATAAACGGTACAGGGAAATAATTCCATGGGAACGAATTAATATGTGAGACTAAGTTACCACTCAGGGAGCTTACTAAACTTTCTTATGCGTATTAAGAATAGTACACACTTAAAAATATGGAAAGGGAACTAATTTCTAGCAACAATTTAACAGCGAGATTCAAACTGCATTCTTAAAACTTGTTCTGTTTTAATGAAAGCATTGGAATCGACTCTTAATGCAATTTCAGACTATATTTTCGCTACAAATAGCAGAGAGAATTGATTTCAAATTCAGAGGGGACCTTATCCATGCATTTTTTGGAATTAGATTTCCATAAAACAAGGGAATTAAGACCCTTTTACTGAAGTGGATTTTTTTCCCACTGAGTAAAAAGTTGGGTAGGATCTCGTGGACTATTTTTCCTGAATCGGCAAAAAGCCATACAAAACGACTGGTCATGGTTTTTTTTGCGCAAGAAGATTCTTATAGTTGAGTAATTACATTATTTACCGACGAGTCATCAATTGGCCACCCATTTTATGTGATTTGGCCGTGTAAAGGTACTCTAACTCAATAAAATCCAACAATACTCAAGTTATGGCCGAAAAATTCCGCCAAATATTAGAAAAAGTGGGAACAAATAAACTTAAAAAGAATTTGAAGGCGCCTAATAATAATGAAATGACTATGAATAATATTTTTTTTCACTTAATGGCAAAGGAAAATCTTTATAATGAAATAAAATGGTCATCAAAAATGGAACCTGTAATTTTCTACTCCAAATGACGAAACACTGCAGCAAGTTATAACTGAGTTTGACTGTCATCTACGCTATACGACTTTTGAACATAATATTTGGCTACGTCCAAGATCTCTCGTCTAAGAAAACTAAATCTAAAAAGCGCTGGTTTATCACAGCTACAAAAAAGAAAAACAAAAATATTCAGTGTATTTTTTTTTAATTTTTTTTTACAACAGTAGACGTTGTTATGTTCTTTACATCCTTTAAATATGAGCTGAGTTCTAAATCTTAGCCTTTGAAGAAGTAAGAACAAAACATAGAAATTTTAGGAAAGAATGCGTTGCTCAAGTTGACCACTATCGTTAATATTTTCCACTAACGGTGAGTGGACTTAAAACTAAATAAAACAAGTTACAAGCCCATCCCCAAAAAAAGCGACCAGCCCATCCCCAAAAAAAGCGAATTTTCCTCATCCTCTCATTACCGACCGATTGCATTTACGTCCCTTCTTTCCAAGGTCATGGAAACGCTGATTAATTATCAGCTCAAGAAATTTCTTGAAGATCGATAGCTTCTTAATGACCTTCAGTACGGCTTTCGAAGCAATAGGTCCACTAATGATCTCATGGTTCATCTCACCGAAAAGTGGAGCAAATCTTTACATCGTTTTGGAGAAAGTAAGACTATTGATATTTGACATTTCATTTCTCTCTTATCGAATATGCGCGCTTTCGGTTTTCATGAATCCCTCCTTCATTGCATTGGTAATTACCGTTCGGATCCTTCAATACAAGTAGTATTGGATGGATTCAAGTCTGAAAACATAAAAAAAAGGTGGTGTGCCACAGGGTTCTGTTCTATCCACAACACTCTTTCTCATTTGTATTAATGATATCCTGTCCAAAACTTCTAATCCAATAAATTTTTTTTGCTGACGATAGTACTCTTAGCTTTTCATATTCGTTTTTAGACTCCCATTCCTCTTCTTCGGAAACGACAAAATATGATAATGATATGATGATTCCGACTTAAACATCATTTTTATTGCTTTTAATTGATTTTAATGCTTTGAAAACCTAATGCAGTCTCTATCGTTAAAGCTAGATATAACTCCGTTGCCATTATCCATGGATGGCACTTGAATCAATGAAATTGAACCTCTTGTGGAACGATTACATACGCGATGTCACCAAAAATGCCGCAAAGTGTTTTTAGTGTAAGAAATGTTTCGCACCTTCTGATCTAGCTATTATGTACAAGACTTACAACGTCCAAAGCTTGAGTATAACTCCAATTTATGGGCTGGTGCTCCTGCAACTTACTTAAGCCTCTTTGATAGTATTGAACGTAGAGCATTACAATTGTTAGGTGATAATATCATCATGTTCATTTACTTCGCTTGAACACCGCCGGAAGTTTTCTTGTCTCACCCTTTTGTACCGTTTTTTTAACGATTTATGCTCTAGGGAAATAGCCAGCTCCCCTTAAACAGTTCAACCGTAATACTCACGTTTCTAGGAATACGCATCAGTATACCCTCGGGACCCACTTCAGCTGTACTGTAAAATACAGAGATTCGTTCTTTAGCCGTACTACGCGAATGTTGAATGCCTTACCGCATTCTGTCCTTCCTAGTCATTGCAATATTCAGTAATTTAAAACCAATGTGCACCGAAATCTTTTTTTCAAACCCTCTCTCTTCTTCCTAGTGCTCACACTGTGCCTTTGCATTATAATGGTAGTAATATCCCCTTGAAATTTCTGAAGCCTGCAAACAATGATCCTTTAGAGAAATCTTACATAAAGTGAATGAAAACAGCTCCAATTGTGGATGGACTCATCTGCGTGTTTTTTGACACTATTGTCCACGTCTTCGACAAAGGCGTGACTAAATATTTAACTCAGTGCGATTGCATATTCATTATGAAAGTCACCTAGTTTTGAAACATCAAACATAAAAATAAAACAAATCTTTAACTCCATTGTCTCTTCCATTTTAATTATTTCCCAAATTAGTCACTGAACTTATGTTTAGTAAATAAATTAATTAATGAATCTTTTTATGAATTCAAGGATTGCTTTGATGTGGTGTAATACATAATATGCAACACGTATTGTGCATACGTAAATATATTTCATATATTTTTGTATATTTTTATTTGTTCATTTAGCAAGGAATGCACTTGACTTAAGTGCACTTACCGTGGTTTTAAAGTAAAAGCAAATTGAAATCAAACATACAAACACACACACAAATTTATACACATACATACATTCACATGGATTTACATAAACATATAGCTGACCTTTTGAACCGGATAAATAAAACAAAACATCCAGCTAAAACGGTTTACTGATTTCCGAAAGGAAGTAAATGCTTAAGTATTTTTGTTTGTATAAAAAACCACCATAATGCCGAATCTGCATAATGTACATAACTTACAGGGAGTCCATAAGTAATGGTCTGAGCTTAATATAAGGTGGTACTTTTAGCCAGTTTTGTGCTCAACTTGTCAACAAATAATTTTTGTTTTTAATGTTTTTGACATTGTCCTTACAATTAAGGAATAAAAAAGGCAATCAACTTTCAGGATTAAGTTGTCCTGAATTCGAATCTTTCTTCTTCTCGCCAGACGATAAATCATATAATAATTTTACTAAGCATTTAATCACTTAAGCTACTTTTAGACGGCTAACGTAAACTGTCAACACGTTGACTCTCTGACGTAAAAATGACGTTACAATCTGTCCCAAGGGTGTCACATTTTGTGATCGTTAACGAAAAATCAACGATTTGATCAGAACATCGACGATCAAGTTGACAGTTGACACACATTTTTCAATCAACGCGTTGACGCTATTTTGTGTGAGTGGGACAAGATGACGACTCGTTTTTAGGAATATCGGTCATCACAATGACTGTGTCCCAACATTGACAGGGCAGAATTTAATACCGAGTCAACTCATTTTTTTAATGCATGTATTTCTATAGCAACGTACAATTTGGAAATTGATTTGAATTTGAAAATTGTTTTATAACTTAGTTTATAAATACAGGTTGACTCGTAATATGTCACGTTGACTCATATACACAAATTTTTTGAAATTGTGTGATCTTCAAAGTTTTGCGAGATAACGAATTGACAGTGACAATCAATAAAGTTGACTCACATACGCGTCAACGCATTTTGGAACAGCAGTGACGCTGTGAACGTTGACAGTTCGATGATGGGATGAAACAAACAATTTTGATTTTGTTGTGACGTCAGAGAGTCAACGCGTTGACAATTTATGTTGCCCGTGTACTCGTAATTCTGGCTTTAGTTTCTGAAAAGTCTCTTTACCTATGACTCTTCCTTTGTCATTATGAAGTTTTGAGAAGCCTTGAATTTATTGAATTCAGGGTTTTGAAAAAAACGTATTGCAGTTTATTTAAGTTTTACTGAAATTGAAGAAAATACCCGTTTTATAACTTATTTGTTTATTTTTGTTCAATATTTTTCAAAAACAATATTAATTTCAAACCATTTTTTTCTTTTTCTGTTAAAAAACTTTGAAGCTAAAATGTTGTTTCTCTTAAATTTATGTACTTTTTGAAGTGTTTTAAATATTTCAACTGAATATTCAAGATTAAAATCAAAGATTTAAAAAACTATCAAGATTTTCGTGACGGATTTCAATTAAGGTCTTCAAAACCCATCGAAAAACTGCTTGCCATTAACAAAACTTTGTCGGGCATTGTTTTTAGTAAAACAAATTTGACTAGCTTTGCCAATTCGCTAAAAATTAATGTTGGTTCCTTATTTCCTAAATTGTCTTTGTTTTTATTAATTTCAAAGATTGTTCCAAAAACAAGTGAATTTTACCGTAGATAAGCTTATAAAATAAAAACAAATTGGGTGGCGCAACAGTCCGTTGAGAATTAGGGCTTTGTGGCTTACATCTCTCAACCATTTTTGTGTGCGATCCCTGTTGTAAGGGATAAAGGGGACCTTTAGTTTTAAGCCGAATCCGAACGGCTAATATAAGAAAGCACTTTTCATGACAAGATTTACTTTTGGAGAATTTGTCAATTCCTCGCAAGAGGCAGTACCCGTGACAAAAACCTTAGATGGCATGGGCAGGAATCGAACCCAAGACCTCTGGCATGACAGTCCAACGCACTAACTATCATACTAGATAAGCTTTAATCTTTTTAAATCCAGAAACTTTGGTATAACTTCTAAGCTGTTGATTACGATAGATCAACCAGTACTGAAATATGGTTCCGAGACGAAGATGCTTAGTAGAAGGCACTCCGACCTTTTAGGCCCGTTCCAGGGTAATGACTTGCGCAGAATTGTTGGCCCCTTAAATGGGAAAGGATGATTTCGGACACTCATTAATCGTGAACTGTATGCAATCTAGCTGGACACATAGCTCGTATAAGCGAAGGGGACCAATCTATTAAAGTCCTTTGTAAAATATTTTATGGAAGACATTTGTGTGGCAGATCATGCGTACGCTAGAGAGATAGTGTAGACCGGAACGCCCGGAGCTTCGGGTTCAACTGGATGGTTTCGATGATGATGGTGAAGGTACATCCAAGTAAACAAGGTTAAAGAATAAATAAAAGTAAAAACTAAATTTTACTGGTTATAGTCTTCTAACTTACTTACTTAAGGTGGCGCTACAGTCTTGTGTCCCAACAAACTTCTCCATCTAGCTAGATGTCTCCAGTTTCGTGCTCCAAGTTAGGTGAGGTCACTTTCCACTTGTTCGAGCCACCTGATCTCTACTGTTGGTGTTTATTCGAAGACTTTCCGGGCCAGAGCATTGGTTTAAATGTGCTCTTCGTGACCCAGCTATCTTAGTCGTTGGATTGCTGTAACTCTGGCTAAATATACGCCCAATCCCCTTCTATGCACACGTGACCGTAGATCACACGAAGAACTTTTCTCTTGAACCGACCCAAGGTGCTTTCATCCGCTTTTGTCATAGTCCATTCTTCTGCACCGTATAGCAGGACGGGAATGATGAGGGTCTTATATAGCGACACTTTGGTCCTTCGAGAGAGGAGTTTTCCACTCAATTGCGTTCTTAGTCCAAAGAAACAGCGGTTAGCAAGAGTTATTCTTCGTTTGATCTCAGCGCTGGTGTTGTTTTCTGCGTTTACATCGGAGCCTAGGTTAGGTACCCGAAGTTCTTGACTACCTCAAAGTTAAGACCGAGACAGCATGTACTTTGTTTATCCCTCATTAACAGCTAAACCCATTTTTGCCACCTCTGCCTCAATACTCACAAAAGATCCATTAACATCACGCTGAGTTCCTCCGATTAAGTCAATGTCATCAGCATATTTTAGAATTGGATAGACTTTTGAAAGATAGTGCCTCTAGTGTTGACGTGTGAGCTCTGCACTATTCTTTCAAGCACGATGTTAAAAAAATTGCATGACAGCGCATCACCTTGTTTGACATCGAGAGGTTCTGCTAAGTTGCTTCCAACCTTTATGGAGCAACGTGAGCTCTCCATGGTCATCCTGCACAAACGGACGAGTTTGGCAGGGATGTCAAAACTAGACAGTCATGGCTCTGTACAGCTGGTCCCTGTAGATTCTGTCATATGCGTTCTTAAAATCGATGAAAGGATGGTGGGTGTCGATTTGGTGTTCTTGCGTTTTTTTCAGGATCTGCCGCAATGTGAATATTTGATCGACTTTGGACTTTCCTGGTCTAAAACCACACTAGTAATGATCTATCAGATTATTGAGGATGGGCCTTAGACTTTAAGTAGACTGATGCCTCTATAGTTGGTGCAGTTTAGAGAGTCTCCTTTTTTTCAGAAAGTTCTAACTTATTTGTTTTTATTTTAAGAAAAATAGTGACATTTTACGTTATCAAACCACGCTTGGAGTACCTTCTCAGACGAAGAGCCCATAACGGTTTTTTTGTTGACATTTTATTTGAATGTTGCAATTTTATACTGCGGTTTCATTGATAAGACTATTTTTTAAGTTGTAAGTGATTTTCAGTTTGAATCTCAAATTATCGACGATCGATAGCATTACATAAAAGACTGGAGTATAAAATTGTGTTTAATATAAATCTCAAGGTAGGTATCCATATTTGTAGTGGAATGACAATGTCCATTCATTTTCTTGTTCTATGTTCCAACTTTAGGTAATTTCAAAATACGTGCCAAAAACATTGGAAGCAAGAATGATTTATGGACAGGTGATGAGTAAAAGACTGACTTAAAGTAGATGTTTCCCGAAAACCTTTAGGTTGCAGTACGAGAACCAAGTTACCAGATTCTGATAGGTCATGAACCGACCTTTCACCATATTCCGTTTGGACCGTTACTTATGGGACACCCTGTATGTTTACATACTCTAAGTATTTTTATGGAAAACCTGTGCAATGGAGCTATGATTTATTCAAGGGTGAATTCTACAAAAGCTTCCAGAATAAACATAGACAAACGAATCTTTGTCCAAAAAAAAGTAATTAAAAATCACACTATAGTGCAGCTTTACATAGCTTAATACATACATGCATACTTATGTACATATGTATAAACCCACGTCTTACACACCGTTATACCATATACATATGGATGAAGCATTTTAAAGGTGTTTTCATGAAGAGCCTTGTTGACTGTACTTGAAGTACTGACTTTGGATTTTTAGATACCTGCTAGTGCACTTTACCTCAAGTGACTCTTTGCGATGAAAATTTAGATATTTCACAGCAAGTATTTAAAAATATACTGGAAACACACAAACACACACAGCTATCATAATATTATGACCTATGAATTAAAATGCGGTGGCATTTTTGTGCTTTTATATGTTATTTAAAAACTTTGCGCGTTCACATGTAAATTTCAAAATCCTTATGTTAAAAAATAAATAACAAAATGAAAAAGGGTTGGATTTTTTGAAGCTCTGTAAGTCTTAAGTGTATTTTTGTAACCACAATGCTGTTTTAGTTTTCCTTTTCATAAATTTAAATGGCGAATAACATTTTTTTAAGAGAGGTTATGACTGTGAGATGGCAATGGTAACACTGATATATTTTTAATTGCCTCAAAACAAAACTTGGTTGTTTCTTTTTAAATGTCTTCAGGGACACAAAGAGCAGTTGCACTTTTATCTTGTAAGATGACTTTAAAGACATTATGAAGGATTGTGTTTTGTGGAATTAGGGATAAAATGGAACAAAAATCCAGCTCGATGAGGCACATAGTTAAGATTTAAAATTTCAACTCGTGCTCTAAAGATGTAACTTACAGCTTCGGTCGATAATTCATTATTGAAATAGTTAGCTTCTGATGGTAATTGGTGATTGAGGTTCCTATAGGTGTTCCTGGAGGATGTTGACGATGCTCTAGAGAGATGCTGACTGTAATTTCTTTCATTAATCTTAGCAGTAACATTTGCAAAAATAGGGTTCCATGTATCTACATTTGACTCCAATAAAGTTAAGTTAGCTTTATGTACGATAGCTTGCTGACTCCATTCTTTGATAGGGATGGCATTAGATTGCAGTAGTCTTAGCAAGATGGTTTTATGAAGACTTCTTTCATCATTCTTATTAAATAATCCGAGTTCATTTTGAGGTTTTGAGTATATATTGGCGTTACGCCAGACTCCACGTAGATAGCATAATTTGGTATTGTATTAGGTAATCTAAACAAGCGTTTGAAAAGATGTCTCTGAATTGCTTCAAACTTATCGAGAGCCAAGTATTCAAAAACTTAACCACCGTAGCACATACAAGTGTTGACAGTTGCTTGAAAGGCCCGATATTTTGACACAAGATCGATTTTTGGATTGGCAAAAAACTTTGGTTATGATAAACTCAACGCATTTTTAGCCTCTTTGCTTTTTTGTTTGACATGCTTGGAAAAGTTTAAACTATGCGTAATCAAAACTCCAAGATATTTAAACTCTTGTACTATTTCAATACGTTGATTATTGAGTGATCAATTCACTTCCAGCGGCCTTCTTTTTTGACGCGCTTCAAAAATCATTATTTTTGTTTTGTTTGTGTTTACATATAGGCCCCACCTCTCACAGAAGGAGTTCAATCTGTTTATTTGTAGCAGCAGAGTGAAAGGATTTCCAGCTATTACAACTTAATCGTCCACGTGTAGCAAAACTTTCAATTGGATATCAGCAAAAAGTATTCCTCCTGGAAGTTCATCACAGATGTCGTCGGTAAAAAAAGGCAAACATTATTGGGCTCAAAATGCAGACTTGTGGGACACCCGCTGTTGTTTCAAAGCAATCAGACAACTCTGATCCATCCCATACAGAGGCGCTTGATGACTCCAAAAATTTAAAATACATCATCAGGAATTTTCGGGAGATCAAATGCTGCTTTGAAATCTACAAAACAAGCATACAATTTCTTTTTCTTTTCAATAGACTTCCTGGCAATACTAGTAAGTGTGAAAATGTGATCCATCGTTGAAAAGCCCGACCGAAAACCAGCATGAAACTTGCTTAGACGATTAGTGTTCTCGATCCACTTAGTGAGCCTTTCTTCCTCATAGAGTTAAGAATAAAAATTTCTCTGTAATTTTCCGCCAGATTTGAATCTCATATAAGCATCATTATATAACCTGTTAAAGTACTCCACAAGATAGTTTTTGAATTGATCAGCGCTGTTTTTGTAAAACTCGACAGGAATCCCGTCTATGCCTTGAAATTTGTTATTCTTCGACTTGCTCAAACTTAATTCCAGATCACTCCAAGATAAAGGAGAAATAATGTTGATTCTCATCGACCGACAAAAGCGTTTTGAAATGAGCAGCAAGTGTCTCAGCTTCGGAGTATTCACCATATTTCTATTACGTCCACCCAATTCCCCAACATTACTCAAAAATTCTTTTGAGTTCTAGCAGTTAGTGAGTTATTTTGCTAGGTTTTCTTCAACAGGAAGAAAAACTCCCAAGGGTACCAGCCACGAACGATCAGGGGAACATCGTAGTAGAACTGCAGTCGATGTTGAGAATATGGAAAGATCACTTTTCCAAATTATATAACGGCGATGACGAACCGAATTCCGCTGTAAGGGAGATAGAACCACTCAACCTCGGCGACGTAGATCAACAATTCTGCCTACCCGACCTTGACGAAGTGAAGATAGCTATATCTAAACTTAAGTCAAACAAAGCTGCTGGAGCTGACGGCATCGCTGCCGAACTATTCAAAGCAGCAGGCGATGACTTGGTACGGAACATGCACCAACTCATCTGCAAAATATGGTCGGAAGAAAGCATGCCCGATGAGTGGAATCTCAGCATAGTGTGCCCGACACATAAGAAAGGAGACCAACTACAGAGGCATCAGTCTCCTTAACATTGCGTATAAGATCCTCTCTGCCGTATTATGTCAACGTCTGAAGCCATTCGTCAACAACCTGATTGGTCCTTATCAGTGTGGCTTTAGACCAGGAAAGTCCACTATCGACAAAATATTCACACTACGGCAGATCTTGGAAAAAACCCAGGAGCTTCAAATCGATACCCACCATCTCTTTATCGATTTTAAAGCCGCGTATGACAGCATGTAAAGGGAAGAGCTCTACCGAGCAATGTCTAATTTTAGCATCCCTGTCAAACTTATCCGTTTGTGCAGAATGACGATGGAGAATGCACGCTGCTCTATCAAGGTCGGAAAAGATCTTACCGATTCATTTGATGTCAAAAAAGGTTTTAGACAAGGCGATGCACTGTCATGCGACTTCTTCAACATCGTTCTGGAAAGAATTGTACAAAACTCAACCGTCAACACTAGAGGCACAATCTTCCAAAGGTCCATCCAATTACTTGGATACGCAGATGATATTGACATAATTGGAAGATCAAAGCGCGATGTCAGTGGAGCGTTTTTGAGTATTGCGACGGAAGCGAAGAAGATGGGTTTAGTGGTCAATGAGGGCAAGACCAAGTGTATGCTGTCATCAAAAAAGGACACTGAACAACGACGTCTTGGAAAAAACGTCACCATGGACAGCTATAACTTTGAGATAGTTAAGGGCTTTGTCTACCTAGGCACCGCTATTCATGCAGACAACATCACCAGCACTGAAATCAAACGAAGAATAACTCTTGCAAATCGCTGCTTCTTTGGACTTAGAAGGCAATTGAGAAGTAAAGTCCTCTCTCGAGCATGTAAAATCACCATCTATAAGACACTCATCATCCCGGTTCTCATTTATGGCGCTGAGGCCTGGACCCTGTCAAAGAAAGATATGAGCGTCTTAGGATGCTTCGAAAGAAAAATTCTTCAGGTGATTTTTGGTCCCGTACGCATAGATGGAGAATGGAGGAGAAGATATAACGACGAACTGTACGGGCTGTACAGCGATACTGACTTAGTTAGTAGAATTAAACTCCAACGGCTTAGATGGCTAGGTCATGTAGTGCGGATGGACATCAACGCTCCAGCCCGGAAGGTCTTCGAATCCAATCCCGACTGACGGCGCAGTAGAGGAAGACAGTGACTCAGGTGGATGAAGACCTCAACAAACTTAGGGTGCAAAACTGGAGACAGCTAGCTAGGGAGCGAGCTGGCTGGAGACGCATGTTGGTTGAGACCCAGGTCCACCCCGGACTGTAGCGCCAGCTTAAGTTAGTAAGTAAGTAAGAATCTCTTCTTCGTTGTATAAGAAATTTTTTTCCGAACCGTTTGATACAAGTTTTTTTAAACGGATTTAAGTCTGAAACCCATAATATAAATTCTGGTGTTCCCCAGTCTCCAACGGACTATGGTTTAGTCAAAGAGCGAGCTGCGTTCCTCCCCTAAAACAATTTTAGCGTAATACCCACGCTTCTAAAAATGCCTACCAGTTTACCCTCGTTCCCAACTTCAGCTGTACTATGTGATGCAGAGATTCATTTTTTAGCCGTACTACGCGAATGTGGAATGCTTTGCCGCGCTCTATCTTTTTCTGTCATTCCATTGTTCAGGAATTCAAGATCAATGTACAAACCTTTCCTCTTTTCCGAATGCTCACACTGTGTGTTTGGCCAATTAAGGACAAAACCATTTTAGTGTGCGCTTATTATAAAAAATAGTATTTAAGACGCAAAATTTAAACTTAAAAAATAACTAAGCCTTAAAAACTAAAACAAAACATTTGTTATTGATAATTGAAAATAAATTATAAAGTCTTAAAAATATAAACATTATTTATTTCACGAACGTAATATCAATTACCATTTTATTAAAAACTTAAAACTTTTGAAAATTTCAGAAAATGTCCTTAACAATGCCTCATCATTGACATCAGACGATGAAGACGAAGAAACTGATGATGATGATAGTGCGGAAGGTAGTGCTGATCAAATGTTAGTTTTCTAAGCTCGTAAATATTTTTTATTATATTATAATTAATATTTCTACGAAGACATCATAATCAACATCTTTCGTATAAAAATGCTAAAACCAAAAGAAACAACATCAGCAAAATAATAAAACAAACTTAATAAAACAAAATGTCATGTTGCTCCCATTAAACATTAAAATAGATAAATCAGACATTTCCCAAAAACCAAAAAAATGACATCAACATTTTAAAAAACAACAAAAATAAATTAGATACAAAATCCCAAGTAAACACAACATTTTTACTAAAAAAAAAAAACAGAAAAAAACATTTTTCAAAAAGAAAGCAACGGATTTTGGCAAACTAGATAAAATAGTAAATAAGAAACTTAAAATGAAATAAAAAATAAGTAAAATGAATTTTTATAATTTCACATTAAATTGCTTAAATCAGGAGAAAATATTCTTCTTTCACCAAAATCAAATCAGCGCGATGAAATCATTGAAAATTAAAAAAAAAACATCTTCTTCTACTCGTATGTTAATTTTAAAAATATAAAACAAAACTTAAATTTAAAAAGAAAATTTAAAACAAAAATCATTAATTAGTGTAAATCTTAAAACAATTATTATCATTGTTATAATTAAAACATTTTTTTCTCATTATATTCAAAATATAATTTAAAAAAAAAAAACATTTTTTGCAACGAGAATTAGGCAACATGATATTTGTATAGAAATATTATATTTTTTAACAAAATCACTAAAATCATCATTAGCAAAAACTTAAATCGAAATGACTTATTTTTAAAATTCAAAAAAACAATTTATTAAAAACAAAATTGTATCTTGTGTATTGCGCGCATAACTTTTATTAAGGCTTTTTATGTCTTATGTCTTTCTTATGCATAAAATTAAGAAAATAAATTTTTTTGGTAAGTGAACAAGAAATGAATTGTAGGAGAAAAAAGAAAGAAATTGATATTATTATTATACTCTTTTACCTACATTTAAAATTATTATGTACTTACTCATGCATTAATTATACAAAAGCAAATTTTAAAATTGCGCGTTTTATATTATTATTTTATTTATGAAGCAAGCTAATATTCCGCCCAATATATAGATGAAAACAAAAAATTTAAAAAAAGCAAAATGAATGAAAATTAAAAATTATTGTGATAAGTTTAAAATTATTAAAATTTAATTGTAATTTTTAATAATTGTGTTATTACAATAAAATATTTGTTTTTAGTTATGTTTTTAATTATTTTTAAAAATAATTGGAAGAATTAAGTGTGAGTGTATAAGTGTTTTTCTTGCATGACCCTTAGTCAATTTTACAGCAAAAGCTTTTGCATCTTCTCTTGTATTAACTACAATCAAATCCATCAGACTCGAACTCGTACACTTAACGAAACTCGTTGAAAGTCATAGCTCCTGCTCCAAAATGATACTTAAACAGATTTGTAAGTAGGGACATTTCTTAAGTCTGCTACAGATAGTGTCCCAAATTTTTTAAGCGAGCTCTAGACACTGCAATCATGTTCCAGTTGATTTTCAACTTCTGCGAGTATTGCACGAATGCCAACTTTGTAGTTAAAGTACACCAATATCAAAAGAAGCTTGATAGTTTTCTATGCTCGAAGGCAGAACAAAGTTAGAGTCTCAGGCGAACAGTTAACTCGTTAATTTACACTATCCTTTCGTTTCTATGAAGCTGTTAAACGCAGTAGAAAAACAACGATCGTGAAAAGTAACGAATGCAACATTACAAAACTATTTCGAGCAAATTGGTCAACTGGTTTACTCGAATAATTAAATTAAGTTTTCCAGTTCAGTTGACAATATTGACTGTAGCCAGTTTTAAAAAGCTTTTGAAACTATCAAGTGTTGTTGTCAAAGTCAATTCCACACTATTTTTTCATTGTCATATCGAGTCAGTTTACCTTAGTTTATCTGACAATGAAACTAATAGATTTTTAGGACAACATCTGGCAATATTGTAAGAAGATAGCTGATCTGACAACATTCGACTACTCCCAATAACGATTACAAAAAGTAACGAATTCAATGAATGCAAATCAAATTGGAGCTAATTATTCTCTCTGGCTGTTCGAGTGTCAAACATCTGCTCACATTTTGTTATTGACAGTATTGATGTCATTTTCAATCATTTTAAAGTGACGTCTGAAACTGTCATGTATCGTTGTTTATGATATCTGACAGTTGCTGATTCGCGGATGCAAAATTAAATCAGCTTTGTTTTTGGAAATAGATTGTTAGACTTTTGGGACAAAATGTGTTAACTGCATACACAGATTGGCACTGTCAGCTCATTGAAAGCAGTGCACCGACTGATCTGAAAATATTCTAAGATCTGACATTCGAAACTCCTTTGACAAGTCTTTCTTCTGTATCAAACATGAACCGACTTTATTCAATTGTAAACTTCAAGGTGAAGGTCGTCTTTGGGTTAAGCCCCTATAAGATGATGAATAGTTGATTGTCAATTTGTTGATATTCACTTGTTCCCTCCCTACCTTTCTAGAGCTATCGTCAATCAATCCATTTGGACAGTTTCTAAATCAATTTTTTGAGAATTTTCCAAGACAGATTGACAGAACAGGTAAATGAAATGTAAACATACTTTACTTTTCATTCTCACCTAACAATCAAATAAGCTTAGATTTCTTGAAAATGTTTGAAAAATCGCACCATACAATTTCTGTTCTCAGATTTCTGACAGCAAAAGTGTGGAATTTTGGTAAAATTTTTAAGAATACGGTAATCTCTAAGATCTAAGAAACATAAACTTGTTAATTTATAGACCATACTCCCCTGGTATATGTCATTTCTCCAGCGTAAACAAGAGGAATCCCACTTGGTATTTTACCACAGAATGCCAAAAAAAATCATCAAGATGTGATTTAATAGCAGCTCCAGTCATTTACATGTTACATGAGGTTGAAACCTAAAAATCTTCCTCTCTTTTATGTGTGGTGAAAAATATGTTCATGTGAGGTGAATAAATCAAACGTCATTTACGTTCTGTAAAGTAGAGCACAGCATGTGGATCCTTGAGGGACTCCTAATTAATTGCTCCTCTTTGTGATTTTTTTGCTGTCTAGCTATTGAAAACAGTTTCAGTTTAGAAATGGTAAAGAACTGCCATTAGAGAAAGTGATTTTATAAATTTTTCCAACGTTAACTCGATCACTGCTAAACGCTGAAGTGAAAACCAGATCTTATTATGATGTTTCCCGCAGTATCAATCCTTCCACTTTTTTGTAGTATTGATGCTTTTGTAGGAACTTCATGGAAGTACAGGGTGGTTCAAGGGAATAGAACAACAAATAGATGGATTTTTCTTAACGTAGGCTGAGTGTAACTAAGTCAGAAAAGTCTCATTGCATCCGTTAGGTAATACCATGAAGCAGTGTAGTGTCCTTTACCGTGTGTTCGTGTACAAAAGTACAGCGTGTGGAAGTACAGCTCACATGCAGAATTAATATTAACATTGGCAGTCACGGTGCGGTTCCCGATCAGAAAAATCGGATATGCTGCAATTTATGAGTGATGAAGCGCATTTTCATCTCCACGGTTTTGTTAATAACCAAATTTCCGTAATTTTGAGGCAGGCAATTCGTTACATTGACATGCTTAATAAGTTTTTAAAACCAGCATAGAAGAAACAAATTGTCATCTCGTCAAATGTCAGATGGCGCAAAATGGAGCACCTCCTTACGTGTTGTAGCGATGGCAACAATGAATTTTGTACCCGAGATGTTTCCCGGCCGCCTCATTTCACGTTTTAGAGATATGCATTGGCCTCCTAGAGCACCTGACTTCACGGTGTACGATTTTATGCTTTGGGGTTATCTGAAGTCACGTGTTTACGAGACAAAACCACGTACACTAGACAAACTTTAAGATGCAACAAAAAAAGACATAACATTGATAGACAAAAAATTGCTTGAATTCGCTCACCCAAATTTGTGGGACCAACTTTATTCATGCTACAAATAAAATGGACGTCATATGATTGATGTTCTTTTCAAAACTTAGAATGGCGTTTATTTAAAGTACCCGTGGCATTATGGTTAGTGCGACGGACTGTCATGCGAGAGGCCTTGGGTTCAATCCCTGCCAATGCCACCTTAAGTTTTTTTCACGGGTACTGCCTCTTTCGAGGAATTGACAAATTTTCGAAGAGTAATTCTTGTCATGAAAAATGCTTTCTCAAATTTGCCTTTCAGATTCGGCTTAAAACTGTTGGTCCCTACCATCCCCTGTTGTCAGGGAAGGTAGGGACACAGGAATGGTTGAGAGTTGTCAGTCACAAGGCCCTAGTTCTCAAACGGACAGTTGCGCCACCCAATTTTGTCTATAATGGCGTTTATTTGTGTATGATAAAATAATTGTAAGTCTTAAACGTCATGTATTTGTTTTTGTTCCTATGCATGTGAAACACCCTGTATTCGTTGAAAATAGTTAAAGTCATACAAAGCTAATTGCTAATAAAATTTACTTCACGTAAAATTATATGTTCTTCTAAACTTAAATGGGTCCAAACAGCTGAGTCGTCTGAAGTGCTGTCAAAGTAGGAATATGTGAAAAACGTTAACAGCGCCAACATTTTCTCTAAAGTAACTACTATTTGACATTTCCATGGGCTTGTTTATTCCTTATGGAATACTTTTATTACAGAGTGTGTAATCTTGGAGACTTATTATCCGGACTTTATACTTAACAGCAACAGCTTGTAAACTTTCTGTTTAAAGTCGTTTGATTGGTCGACATAATTTGTCGTAGTGTCAGGCAAAGATGACTTTGACAGTTGTGAACTATGACATTATTAGTGGTTGATTACCTCTTCGATAGGAAAAATGCATTTAATATGATTGTTTTTAATCCCCACCAGCAATTTTTTATAATATGAAAAATGTTGATATTCTCAAAAATAAAAAACTCATACTTAAAAATTTTAAAAATGAATAAAATATAATTTATTTATTCCCAACTAAATTTTAGTTTTATAAAACTAAAAAATCATTGTGTGTGCAATGCAAGAAAAAGAGATATAAAAATTAAGAAATTAAAACTGATCAAAATGAAAACATTTAAACAAAAATACCATGTAGTTTAAATAAACAAAAAAAAACCATAACAACACATTAGTTAAGTGCAGTAAAAGAAGAATAATCGTGCTTACACAAATTATAAAAGAAATCATAATGAAATCAATTAATAGCATTAGCTATATCGCTACCTTAAGACAAAATTTATTAATAATATGCAAAACTAAAATTTAAAACAAAAAAGAAAAAAAAACAAAATTAAATACATAAATGTAATTAAGCACTTTTAAAAAACAAAATAAGAAACAAAAATTAAGCTTTGATAACTTAAACAACAACAAGAAAAGAAAATATTTAAAATAAAATAAACAAAATTGTGTAAAATGCGAACAACAAAAAAAAATGATTTTTATAAAAAAGAATAACAAAAAAAAACCTAAAATATTTATAGACATATAGTTTACGTGTATAAAACAAAAATATATTTAACAAAAACAAAAGTGAAGTAAAAACAAAAGAAAACAAATGCAATTTGATGTTATTTATGTTAAAGTAAACTACAACAAAAATTAAAAATATAATTAAAAATGAAAAACAATTGCAAACAAAAAAACAACAACATTATCCTATCCCTCCATTATAAGCATACATTTATTTTAAAATTTTAAATTTAATAATATTTCGTCCTTAGTTTTAAAACAAAAAAATCAGAATATAAATTTAAACAAGATAGTAAACAAAAATGATAAATGAGTTATTTAAGAAATAAATAAATTAATATGAATCGATTTATGTTTAACATAACAACAACTATTTATTAATATTATTAATTATTTATACTCGTACCTATATTTATAATTGACACATACATAAACACACACACACAAACTAACACTTATACAAAACATTCAAAAATACATACATACTTACAGGAACAAAAATACCACACACATGGATACTCGTAATCAAAGATTTTGAAGTAAAACTAATTAAAAACAAAAATTATGATGAATTATGATGATTGTGTTTTGATTAAGTTGTTTATAATATGATGTTTATTTATTGAAATAAATAAAAGTCATACAATAAAGCTAAATTGGTTTTATTTTATTAAGACGCAAGGATGTGAAATTCTAAGATTAAACCGAAGCTTGAAACATGATCGTGAGAAAAACTACAACTATTCACCTCACACCTTATCACAAAGGATAGGCTAGCAGGACATTTCATCTTAAGGTAAGATTGTTCAATGTGGATGTTTGTTGATGATGATTTAGATAAGATTAGATTTCATTCAACAGGTATTTAGTTATTTACATTTATTTTTTACAATTTTCTGAAATTGAATAAAGGTCATGACAATTTATGTCGTTTGCCTGAATGACTTTAAATTTTCTTTAATTTACATTACAATTGTATATTAATCGTTTGATTAATCTATACGTTTGTCTTTTTTTTTAATGTAGTTTAATTATTCAACTTACTTAATACGAATATAATTATAATAACAAAATATTGTTTAAATTTTCAGTTATATTATGTTTCAATTATTAACCCTGTTTTTTTAAAATGATTTTAAGTTTAGCTTAAACAAGAAAAAAATTAGGGTAACGCCAAAAATTGACTAATAAATTATGACTTTTAGTTTACTTACTTAAGGTGAGCTACAGTCTTGTGTGAGCTAGAGCCTCACCCAACAAACTTCTCCATCTAGCTCTAGATCACACGAAGAACTTTTCTCTCGAAGCGACCCAAGGTGCTTTCATCTGTGGTCCCTCGAGAGAGGACTTTATCAATCAATTGCTTTCTCTATTCTATTATGAGTTTGATCTCAGCGCTGGTGTTGTTTTCTGCGTTTACAGCGGAGCCTAGGTAGACGAAGCCCTTGATTACCTTAAAATAACGTCTGTCGATGATGACGTTTTGACCAAGACATCGGGGTTGTAGGTCCTTTCTTGATGACAGCATGTGCTTTGTTTTGAACTCATTAACCGTTAAACCCATTTTTGCCGCCTCTGCCTCAGCCCCATTTAAAGGGAGATTTTTTTGAGGTTAGGATTTTCATGCATTAGTATTTGACAGATCACGCGGGATTTCAGACATGGTGTCAAAGAGAAAGATACTCAGTATGCTTTGACATTTCATCATGAATAGACTTACTAACGAGCAACGCTTGCAAATTTTCAGTGAATGGGCCCTAGAAAAGTTGGCAGAAAATCCGCTTTTTTATCGACAAATTTTGTTCAGCGATGAGGCTCATTTTTGGTTGAATGGCTACGTAAATAAGCAAAATTGCCGCATTTGGAGTGAAAAGCAACCAGAAGCAGTTCAAGAACTGCCCATGCATCCCGAAAAATGCACTGTTTGGTGTGGTTTGTACGCTGGTGGAATCATTGGACCGTATTTTTTCAAAGATGCTGTTGGACGCAACGTTACGGTGATTGGCGATCGCTATCGTTCAATGCTAACAAACTTTTTGTTGCCAAAAATGGAAGAACTGAACTTGGTTGACATGTGGTTTCAACAAGATGGCGCTAAATGCCACACAGCTCGCGATTCTATGGCCATTTTGAGGGAAAACTTCGGAGAACAATTCATCTCAAGGAATGGACCGGTAAGTTGGCCACCAAGATCATGCGATTTGACGCCTTTAGACTATTTTTTGTGGGGCTACGTCAAGTCTAAAGTCTACACAAATAAGCCAGCAACTATTCCAGCTTTGGAAGACAACATTTCCGAAGAAATTCGGGCTATTCCGGCCGAAATGCTCGAAAAAGTTACCCAAAATTGGACTTTCATTTAAATGAAATTATCTTCAAAAAGTAAATGTCATGGACCAATCTAACGTTTCAAATAAAGAATCGATGAGATTTTGCAAATTGTATGCGTTTTTTTTTTAAAGTTCTCAAGCTCTTAAAAAATCACCGTTTACATTGACATCAAGCTGAATTCTTCCGATTATGTCAATGTCATCAGCATATGCCAGTAATTGGACAGACTTTTGAAAGATAGTGCCTCTAGTGTTGACGTGTGAGCTCTGCACTATTCTTTCAAGAACGATGTTAAAAATATCACATAACAGCACATCACCTTGTCTAAAACTTTTTTAACATCTAAAGGTTCTGTTAAGTTGTTTCAAACTTTATGGAGCAGCGTGAATTCACCATGGTCATCCTGCACGGACGAGTTTGGCAGGGATGCCAAAACTAGACATGGGTCTATACATCTCGTCCCTGTAGATGATGTCATATGCGGCCTTGAAGTCGATGTAAAGATGGTGGGTGTCGATTTGGTGTTCTTGGGTTTTTTCCAGGATCTTCTGTTATGTGAATATGTGATCAACTGCGGACTTCCCAGTTGGTTTTAGACCACACTGATAAGGACCTATCAGGTTGTTGACGATGGGCTTTAGACGTTCACATAATACGGGAGAGAAGAATTTATAGGCGATGTTAAGTAGACTGATTCCTCTATAGTTAGTGCAGTTTAGAGGGTCTCGTTTTTACATAATCGGGCAAACAATACTGAGGTTCCATTCATTGGGCATGTTTTCTTCCGACCATATCTTACAGATAAGTTGGTGCATGCTCCTAACCTACTTATGTCCAGCTGCTTTAAAGAGCACGGCATTCAAGCCATCCGCTTCAGCGGCTTTGTTAGTCTTCAGCTAAGATATCAATCTTTACTTCGTCTAAGTCGGGAGGACGGGATTGTTGGATTTCGTCGTCTATGTTGAATGGATCATCCTGCCTGACAGTGGAATTCAGTTCGTCGTCGCCGTAATAATATCTGCAAAAGTGGTCCTTCCATATCCTCAGCATTGACTGCGGTTCCACTATGATGTTTCCACTTTCGTTATTGCAGCCTTTGATTCTACATTTATGTACCTGTGTATTTTGTTTCACCTGTTCATAAAATTTTCGAACTTCATTCTTTCTTTTAACCCTCTTAAAATCCTTGATCGCACGCTTCTCATGACCTCTCTTTTTTCTTCTGAGAAGTCGGTGTTCCTCTCGCCTCTTCTGCGCATAGAGCTCATGAGCAGCTCTCGTTCTTTTATGCAAGGACGCTTTGCGTGCCTGTTGTTTGGCTGCATTTACCTGCCAACATTCCTCATCAAACCAGGGGGTCCTTGTTGGTGGTTTCTTAAAACTCAGCACATCAGAGGCGGCTTCTCTGATTGCATCTTGAATATGTTGCCACTGGTTTTCGATATATTGTCTTGGCGACAGAGAACTTCGAGAGAGGTTACTTGTAACTCGGTAGGAGAAGGATTTGGCGATCTCTTGCGATTGTAGCCGTTCGACGTTGTACTGTCTCCCAGCATCTCCCTGCTTTGCCTTGGGTCTGGAAACCCGAAGTGCTACCTTGGCTACAACGAATCGATGTTAGCTCCTCGGAAAGTTACGACATCCATGAAGCTGGAAGCGGGTCTGGCGTCGATCGCAATATGGTCAGTCTGGTTGACGGTAGATTGATCTGGAGAAGTCCAAGTTTCTTTGTGGATATTGAGGTGTGGAAAACGCGTACTGGCTACCATGACGTTTTGCAACGCAGGAAAATCTATGAGCCTGAATCCGTTAACGGAAGAGTTATCGTGCAGGCTGTTTTTCCCGATCATTCCACCAAAGATGTCTTCCCTTCCTAGCTTCGCATTTAAATCGCCCAGGACAGTTTTAATATCATAGCTAGGACACTGCTCATGTGTTTTGTCAAAGAGCTCGAAGAACATATCTTTTTTGTTGTAATCCTTCTCTTCTGAATTTAGCCTTGATGCGGATGGTCATGAGGCGCATGTTTATGCACCTATAGTTCAAGACTTCTTGCCTAAGTCTGGCTCGAATGACAAAGCCGCATTCTAATAAGCGCTCGGTAGCAGTCACCATAGTAAATATCGCAGTTTTTCATCCACTTTTTGCCCGGCCCATCCCGTCGTATTTCCTGGATGGTGGTGATGTCTGCTTTATAGCAGTCTAGGGCCTCCTCTAATTATTCAGCTCCAAGTGGTCTGTTAAGGGACCTAACATTCCACGTGCATATCCGAAGTTCGTTGTCCTTAATTCGTTGAAGTAGGTTGTGAACAATAAATCCGTCCGTATCCGAAGCTTGTTGGTGATTCGCAACTATGATGTTTTTACGTGGCCAAGAAGTCACCCCGACGGCACAACCCCCAACCTGGAGGGCCAGATCCTTAGTATAACTCCAAGGACGGGGAGCCGGATAAAACCCGTCCTTATAGGCCTGGGCTTCGGTACAAGTCTTAGAAACTCTATAAGGTGTTCACTAAGTAGTTCAACCTTACAGGAACTGTAGACGACACCGTTGATTCCATCTCGGAAATTTTTCTGCTGCCGTCTGGATAAGGAGAGGTGCCTTAGTGGAAACACCTCTCCTCCCCTCTCTCGTTTGCTGCCCCCAACAATTCTCCACTGGGATTGGAATCCAATCTCCAGTTGAGGTGTTAGGCACCCGATGTTCACCATGGGGAGGTGAGAGTAGAATTTAATAGACAGAGGTTGGTTTTGAGAAAAACCTGTGGACGCTTGTGTCCTCTTGAATGCACATGTCTACCTCTTGAACATCTACCTACCCGACCCACATCTGTTATTTTATAATGACTAATATTTAATCAATGTTATTAATTGGAAGAACAATTTGCGCTTTGGTTGCCTTAGCTATAACCTGGCCCTAAAGTGCTAAATATTGCAAATTAAGAATGCATTTTTGAGTTCAATCACCGTCATCTGATATTTACAAAAATCGGGAATATAATAAAAGCCCACGACATTAGAGTGGCAGAAATACTTCAAACTGGACTTAAGAGGTAAGTCTGTGGAGAAAACAGTCCCTCACTTTTTATTTAATTGAATTTGGGTTTAAACGAAGGGCTATTTATTTCTTTTGTGAAAAATATAGGGTTTCCTAACAAAAACCCTGTCATAACCTAGGGTTTCCTGCATTTAAGATGTTAAGCCTTTGGTAAGCATAGAAAATTAACCTCATGTGTTATTTGGTCGTTTTTTTGTTTAAGTAAAAAGATTACTAAATTATTTGTCTAAAAGCATCAAAAAAAGGATTAAATATCCGTTTATGCCACTAAATCCAACTAAAACAGAGGATGGGATGCGACCCACACTGATAACTTCCCATCCCGTCTGTCGATTTGTCTTGTTTAAGAGTTTGTAGGTTTTCGTGTTTGGCTAAAAAAGTTATAAGTTTAAATATTCTTACAAATTTTAAAATTACCAACAACGTTTTTCATATTAAAAAATAGTTTAGTTTGAAAATCTTGTTTTGTTAAACAGATTTTTATTTGAAAATTTTCCTAAATTTTAACAAATAGACAGATATCAAGAACCGAACATCAATTTTTACCAAATTTTCGGTACTATTTTTTTTTTTTTTTTTGAAAAAACGGACTGTTGGATTTTTATAAAAAAAACTACTGAATATCGAATTTTCTGTGAAATAAAAAAAAAGGACAATATTTTAAATTATTGAAAACCAATTTGAGTCGAAAGTAAATTTTTACCAATAAGTAGGTACTATTTTTTTTTAATTTTTGTAAAAAAAAAATGACAATAATATTTTTTAAAAGATAAAAGTATTTTGAATTCAATATCTCAATATTTTGAAACGATATTTGAGTCGAAAATCAGTTTTTACTAATTTTTATACATTTTTTTGTTTAGGTTTTTAGTAAAAAAAAACTGTCAATTCGATTTTTCTCAAAATTTACACTAGATGTTAAAAGCTTTATTTTTCGTTGCACAAAATTACTTTGGAGACAAAATTATTTTGTGTTCCTAAAATTTTCGAGGTGACACATTTATTTTTCAGTTTTTTTGATTTGAAAATTGTTTATTGGATTTTTTACAAAAAATATATTTTGGTATCATGTTACAATTTATTATATAAAATTTAATTCAAGTCTCTAGTGTTTTTGGTTCACAAGATAATTTGGGTTAACCAACATTTTCAACTTTTTTTAAACTGCTATGGTAAAAAAACCGGCTACGCAATTTTCTTGAGGGCTTTTTCTGCATCTTTCTGCCTTTTTATATTTATAACCAAATTTATTTAAAGTCGATATCTCTTCTGGTTTTTACGAACGTAAGGACGTACAAACGTACGTACACACGCACGCACAGATATCTTTCTATAAAACTTTTATTTCGACTCTAGGGACCTTGAACATTTTTAATTAAAATCGGACCCATTTAAAGAACTTCCTATGGACAACTTAATCTTTTAAAAAAGTATTTTTAACTTCCCATAGGAAGTTATTGTAATGGGTCCGATTTGTCAAATTGAAAATTTTGAAATTTCTCGACGTTTCAAGGTCCCTAGAGTCGAAATAAAAGATTTTTAGAAAGATGTCTGTGCGTGCGTGTGTACGTACGTTTGTACGTCCGTACGTCCGTACGTTCGCGACGTTTTTTTCGTCGTCCATATCTCAAGAACCAGAAGAGATATCAACTTCAAATAAATTTTATTATACAGATAATAAGGCAGAAAGATGCAGAAAGGGCTCTCAAGAAAATTGCGTGGGTGGTTTTTTTACCATAGCAGTGAACATTTTGGTTAACCCTTAATATCTTACGAACCAAAAACGCTAGAGACTTGAATTAAATTTTATATAATATATTGTAACGCAATATTTTTTGAAAAAAATCAATATAACGGTTTTTTTTTTAAATCAATAAAACTGAAAAAAAAAATTTGTCACCTCCAAAATTTTACGACTGAAATATGATTTCATCTCTAAAATAATTTTGTGCAACGAAAAATAATGTTTTTGACATCTGATAAAATTTTGAGAAAAATCTAATTGACAGTTTTTTTTATAAAAAATAAAAATCTAAAAAAAAACATTACTCAAAGTTCGTAAAAATAGAATATCGATTCAAATATCTTTTCAAAAACTTGAAATTTAGGCTTCAAGCTTATTTTATCTTATAGGAAATATTGTTTTCAACATTTTGAAAAAAAACAAAAGTTTGTTTGATTTGGCAAACTAATGTTTCCAAGTAGATTTCAATGAGTTTTATTTGAAATCTTCATTTGATGAAATTAAAATTTCTATTGTAAATCTGTGAGATTTCAAGGAGATTTGTGACAAATCTAGCTAAATCTCGGTTTAGTGCCCGGTGTAAACGTAGTATAAGGCAGAAAAAAAAACAAATTTTGCCGACCACACTGGGACTATCTTGGACTTAGGGCAAGTTGTTTTCATGTAGGATCTGAGCATTTTCCTTTGCGCAACGTTTAAACCTAGTCTATCCATAAACATTGACACAAAGAAAAATTAATGCTGAATTATAATACGGTGATATTTTAAAAAACTTTTTGTATTATTTATTAGGTATTTCATTTCCTCCATTTCATAGAAGATATTATTCAAAATGGCTGCTATTACTTGTTTGCAAGACCTGATACGCCCTCGCCCATTGTCCATAGCAGCACGCACCCAAAATTTGGGTGTCGAGTAGAGCAATCTATTCCACAACGTGTTATCCAAATTATTAAGGTCTGGACCTCCAATTAACCAATCTTCCGCGGATTTTACATTCCGTTACATTTTAATAGTACCCGTGGCATGATGGTTATTGCGTTGGACTGTCATGCAAGGGGTCTTGGGTTCAATCCCTGCCACTGCCACTTGCGAGGAATTGACAAATCCTTCAAGAGTAATTCTTGTCATGAAAAAGTGCTTTCTAAAATAAGCCGTTCTGATTCGGCCTAAAATTGTAAGTCCCTTCTATTCCTGACAACAATACTCGCTCACAGGAATGGTTGAGAGTTGAGGGTAACTAGGCCTGGTTCAAAACGGACTGCTGCGCCACCCAATTCAGTTTACATTTAAAATTTTTTGATTGGTTTTAGCCGGAGCAGAGTGTGCTTGTTTTCGAACATTGTTTTATTGACGAAATTTTTCAAAACTCTTGTTTAATAATCTTTTGCCGAAGTTTTCACTCCTTTTCCACAAAAATGAAGATCGGTAACCTATTGAGCTCAATCCCCACCACACCATTACATTTATAGGTTGGTAGTCTATTTCTCGATCATTCTGTTTATTGAATGATGTTTCGACCTTAAAAAAATGTTGTATTAGTGAGCAAAATTAATCCGTGAGCATTCCTCGCGTACCGTTTAAGCAGAGCTTTAGATTTTTGTTCGGGTTTCTTCTTCAATGTACCTCTAAACAGGTGCCCATAGTGTGTCCTTTTTGTAGGCACTAAGTCCCAGGTTTTCTTTAATGATGCTGTACATGGATTTCTGAGAGATGTTCATTTCTCGCTGAAAGATTTTCTGTTTTCTTTATGATTTTCTTTTGTTTGGATCCTAAGCCTCACAGTGCCCGGACCGCCAGAAATTTAGCGGTTAGTTATACATACAATATTACAGTACTATAACTACAGTATTATAAACAAAACAAAAAACGTAATTCCATAGCGGCTGGAAGATTCCATATTACATTTGAAAAGCAAATTTGAACAATACGATTTTTGATGTCACCCTACTTCATAATTATTATGGCTGGAATCAAACAACTTTCACAATGCAATAAAACATAAATATTACAGGTTGAATAACGTTAAACATAAACAATATTCAACAAATAGTTTATTATATGTTTATGGATATGTTTAGACTTTTATCAGTATTTATAACTTGACTAGTTTAATACGAATGATTCTTCACAAATCCCGAGCTTGTAGCCAAATTAACAGCTAAAAAACAAAAATATTTTTGATGGTAGTTGTAAAGTGATTAATTTTCGTCGAAATTTTGAAATCAAAAACTGTCAAGTCTCCAAATGACGTTCATGATTTGTGATACTTTTTTCGTGCTCATAGAAGATATGCAAAAATTAATAGATATACTTTGTTAACTTCTCCATACATTATTTTCCAATGGCCTCAAATTAAAAAACCAAAATATTGTTCCCGATCCTACACAACGCGAGCAATTGCCAAAACTATGCGTTAAAAAATATTTATTTGTGTTGTTTCCCATGAATATACATTTCTACTTTTTATTATTCTCGCACAGATTCAAGGTCAGTATCAAAATAATAAAAAAATATTCATACATTTTCCAACCTAAACTATAACAAATAAAAAAGTAAAAAACAAAGATTCAACTTATGCGCTGCTGAATGATTTATTAATGCAAAACAATTCTATGCATGCGGAGATGGAAATGGAGTATTTGTATATTAATATAAAAATTTTTAATGTAGCCCCAGAAAATTCAGCAGTTTTTCCGCAGTGCACATATACTTTTGATATTCATTAAAAAAGCAAACAAAAGGCACAGCTCCCCTCCTCATCCATGCCTTCTTTATTTTTAGCTCTTTTTTTAGTGAAAGAAAGGTGACTCAATAATGAAGAACAATAAATCCACATTCATCCCCTTCGGTTTATATTTACAGCTATGGCCAAAATAATAAGGTCAACACTTATTTTTTTTGGAAATTACATATGTACATTATTGACGAGTATTTTGCACTTGCTTGAAGAAACAAATTTAAAATTTTACCATTTTAATGACAAATATTTTGAAAATGTCTTTTAATTTTTGATATTAAAAAAATAATATTGATTTTCAAGACTTTTGGAGTCCTAGCTTTATAAAAAGCTAGCCTAACAATTGGTTTAAAAGTTAATACACAATAAATTTCAAAAAAAAACTGTTTTTGTGATATAATATTTGATATTTAGTAGAAAAATCCCTATCTTATTTTAATTTAATGAATTGTATTTTTGATAGAGAAAAACTTGGTTTTGGCATCTTTCTTGAGAAGTTGTTTTGTTAGAAAAATATTAATGTTGCGTCTGATGAAATGGTTTTCGATCAAATTCAATAACAGTAATTAAGAGGACTATCCAAGAACTAAAATTTAATTCCCTTGAAATTAGAGCTTCGTAAACATGTATGTCAGTATACTTGAGGTTGTGAGCGTGCTAGAAACGCTGTCTAGGGGAATTTTTGTTCATACACCAAGTCGAGCCATAAGTTTTGTTACAAGCATAAAAGACCTAAGACAAGAATTATATAATATTTTGTATTTATTGTTGTTCCATTTATCTGGATAAAATATTAGTTTAATTAAAAAAGTAGTTTCACTCAAAACACAAGAGCTCATCTTTAATGAGAGAATTGGCAGTCCTGAAACATGAGGCTATCGCACTGTTTCTATTGATATTTTTGACATTGCTTCAGTCAACCACACTTTTTAAAATTTAAAATATCGGTGAGAAGTCTTTCACGCTCTCCAATTCTGACCACAAAAAATAATCGTAAAGGATTAAATTATCTACTTTTCGAGAGCCAATATGAAGTTTTTCTAAGACCTTCGATGTCGACCCTTAGTCACTTTTTTGAGGTCTGGTTTTTGTTTGTCTCACCAAAATATTCTATAAAATCCATCTTTCTTCATTGAAAAGGACAACTTTTCACATTCGTTCCCAAACATAACGAGTGGAGTGAGACTTTTAATGAAATCATTATAGAAGCGTAGTGATGGTTACGTCAGAGCCTTCGAACAATAATTTTAGTTTGATATTATAATAATGTAGCATAAATTGTATCATTTTCTTTGTTATAAACTTTTTCAACCGTACAAATATTTCATGCTCATTTCTAGCGTATCACAGTCAAAGCACATTGACTCTTTTTTCACAATTTGTAAAGTCGACGTTTTAACAAATGATCTATAGAGCATCGATAGCCCTTTATGTTAAGATGCTCCCTAGTCAGCATTGAAATTAATGTGCGGTGAATATATCTAATTTTCTGGACATTAACTTTATCTTCGGAAGAGTTTTTCGTGGTATGCATTTCTGTACTGTTTTCTTAAGGATTGGTCATCTATTCTTAAGTTATAGAAAACTGGCGTAGAATCATATTCCAGAACATTATTGAGCTTCTCTTAAGCCATTTAAAAACAACAAAATTTCGCCTTACCAATCTTAGGCAATTGTTGGTATTGAATTTTTTTTAGCGCATCACTCCTTGGTAAGCGAAGCGATACTGAAACTAAATTGTTATTGAATAATTGCTTACTAAAGTGAATATTTAGAAAAATATGATAATCAATTTGTATCAAATGGATATCCGAGCAAAAAGGTCATGAAGTTTTGTAACAGAATTAATGGAACAATTAAGACATTTTCCGATTTTTGTATTCTGTCACTTGTAGGTTTGAACATTGCTTTTACGTGGAATGTTTACTTCAATAGGGGACTACACAAATAAATGTTTGTTTAAAGACTTTTATGTGCAATTCACCTTCGCGTCGCTAACGCCTTATGGACCATTTGTAGGTTGTAGCTACCACAGCTTTTTTTTTTGTTGCCAGATTTTGTTTCTATTCCCTATTTCGGGATCGAGATTTATTGCAGTCGTTCATGCCATTAAGACTAGAAAGACCTGTAACGAACTCATTCGACAGACCTAGATTTTGCTTGACCATAAAACACTAACAGTTTGCTGTTAGTTCGATCTTGCCAATGAGTGACATGAGCCCGTTATTGAAAGCGTAAACAATTCCTTGGGACAAATATTTTATAGCCCTTAGTCCATTTCTATAGAGTACTTAAAAATCTAGACGTCCACAAATCCGCTGGCTCGGATACTATCCCCGCTATTGTTCGGAATAGGTGTTCTTCAACACTGGCAAAACCACTCCGTAAGCTTTTCTATCTGTTCTATTTTACTGGTATCTTTCCGAGTGGAAAGAAAACAGCATTCGTCCAGCCTCTCCCTAAAAAAGGCGAATCCTCCCACCGTCTAAAACTATCGTCCAATTGCGTTTACATCCCTTCTTTCCGAGGTCATGGAAACGCTGATCGATTTTCAGCTTAAGAAATATCTTGAAGAACGGAAACTTCTCAATGACCGACATTATGGCTTTCGTTGCAATAGGTCCACTGATGATCTCATGGTTTATCTCACCGAGTATTGGAACAAATCCTTACATCGTTTTGGAGATAGAAATATAATTGAACATGAACTTCAAAAGCATTTGATAGAGTTTAGCATCTTATCGAAAATGCATTAGTTATTTATGACCTTCTTCTTCGTTGGGTTAGAAATTACCTTTCGGACGGTTCAATTCAATCAATATTGGATGGGTTCAAATCTGATACCCACAAAATAAACGCTGGTGTAAACCAGGGCTCCGTTTTGTCTCCGACTTCGAAACTTCTAACCCACTAACCCCCTCCAATGCCACTATCCATGGGTGGTACTTGCATCTTGAGGAGTGAGCACATTTTTGAAATCGCCAAAAACGTTGCTAAGTATTAAAGTTTTCTCAGAGCGACGATGCAAGAAGTTTTTTACGTCTTCTGATCTGGCTATTATTTGTAAAGCCTATATTCGTCCTAAACTTGAGTACAACTCTTGAGTACACATGATGGGCATGTGCTCCTATATCCCGCTTAATCCTCTTGGCAAGAATTCAAAAGAGAGATTTTAAAATATAAGGTGAAGGTTTCTTGTCTATCATTATTTTATTGCTATTTTGACAAACAACGCTCTAGTGAAATAGCCAGTTGCATTTCTCCCCTCAAATAATTCAACCGTAATACCCGTACTTCTAGGGATGCCCATAGGTTCAAGGATGCCCCAATTACAATTAGTAACAAACAAATTTCAATGTTCTTAACTTACAACAAAAGAACGCTCCTCTTTCGGTTAGGTCTTAAATCATTTTGGCATTTTTCCAATATAAATTAAAACTTATCTTTATTCATGTTTAAGTATTCGTAGACTTTCACTGGATACAACTTAAAATTCTAATAATTACCAATATAAAATATTGCCAGTAGTTTTTTTTTTAATGGTACATGCCTAAAACTTTTGGTTTCTTGCACTAAGATTTTCTTTTTTTGAGATTTTAAAATGTTTTTCTTTTATAAAGTAGAGCTAGTATAAAAACAGCTGATTTTAATTCCATAAAAGCTATACAAACTTCGTAAAAATTCCAATGGTTCAAAGATTGAAGATGAAGATGATCAAAGATTGTGCGTTGAGGTTAGCCTCCTGAAGAACACAAAGAACTGTTCTAAGACTGACTTGCAGTTCCACTAGATTTTCTTAAAAAAGTTGTTTTGAATCGTGGATATCTTCGCGATTAATTAAAGTGAAGTCATACATTTAATAACATACATCCAGAACTTCGGTCTACTTTCGCCATATTACATAAAGATATTGCTCTTTTATGCATTCTTAAAATTACTTCAAGATGCAGAGTTTAGTTGCAACTATTGTGGCTTATTTGAAAAATAATTTCAAAATTCAAATTCTACCAAAATTTTGAGGCTTTGCATGAGATTTGTCTACAAGTCTTCTGCAGTAATCAAAAGTCTTATGACATCCACCTTCTTTAGTTCATATAGGACTTGTTCATCTGATAGTATGCTGCTTTCAAATACACATCTTCGAGATTCGCTTAGTACTGGGCACTTTCTTTTTCACGTTGTCTTAAGTTGCTTAGACTACATTCTAGCGGTAGACCCGGTGCTCCTACATTACCATTCAAATTCAATGCCATAATACATCTTTCCACCAATCTCATCTACTCTGCATACCAACTACAACGGTCTTCAATAGTTTTGAGGTCTACTTTTTTTAGCATTAGGCCCCGTTTACTTTCATGAAAAGCCATTTTGCTCCTTTTTTGTTTTGAAGTACGATCCTATCAGCTTTTAACTTATTTTATATGGTCCGGAAGTATGTGAGGAAGATCCAGCGACAAGAATGGAGCAAAGACAGGAGCTCCGAGCTGTTCAAGATGTAAGGTCAAAATTTCGAAATTCCTTGAGGCACCTTACAAAGATTTATAAAAACAGCTAATCAGAACCCCGACCTTCCACTTATGATTCCAAAAGTGGGAAATTTCACGCCCTTTTTTTTTAGAAGCTCTAGAAAAAGAGCTGGCCGAATACGTTAAAGATACGGAAGGCCGCTTATTTAGCTTCTCGAAGAAAGAATTTTGTAAATTGGAGTATGAGCTAGCGCAAAAAAAAGGGTTGGCCAATAACTTTTATGTCGAAGCACGTATCGCCGGAGAAGACTGGGCAAACAATTGTTTGAAACGTAAAGCAACAATTTAATTAAGAAATTTAGAAGCAACATCTGCAGCTCTGTATAATTTGCTGGAGGAATGTATTGAAAATTATGGATTTTCCTCAAGCAGGATATTCAACGTATAGACGAAACTGGAATCACTACTGTTGCAAAGAGTCTGGGAAAAATTCTAGCAACTAGAGAGGTAGGAATCAAGTAGAATCGTTATCTTCTTCAGAGCGAGGGCAACTATTAACCATGGAAATTTGTATGAGCGCTGATGGTTCGTATATGCCGCCAATATTTATTTTCCCTCGAACGAAAGCCGAGCTGATGGATGGAACACCACCTAATTCATGGGGAAAGTGCAACAAAAATGGATGGATAACTAAAGATCTGTTTTTGAAGTGGTTCAAGAGACTTATTGAATGGTCACGCGCAACCAAAGAACAACCAGTTTTGTTACTTTTAGACGGGCAGGCAAGCCATGTTAAGGGGCAATAAAGTCATAGATGTTACAAGAGCAAGTGGTGTTGTCATGCTCTGCTTTCCACCACACCGCACACATCGAATGCAGCCCTTGGATGCGACGTTTATGAATCTCTGAGCTCATATTATGGAGATGAAGTAAAGAAATGGTTCAGGCAAACTGGAAGAACTGTTACACACTACCAAGTATATGCTGCTACAATGATAGTTGCCATAAATGGCTTTTGGGAAGACCGGCACATGGCCGGTAAACCCAAATAGATTCGAAGACCATGTTTTCTTGCCTTGAAAAACCACGGATATTTTACATGAAGTGCAACCTACCTTTGACCTTAATTTGCAAGCTTCTCAAGTGCAACAAACAGGCCACTGATCTATTTATGTTAACAGAAGCTTCATTTACAAGAGCGGTAGACGCATCAGCGCTGTCCCATCCACTTACGTTATCTTCAACCCCTGTTTCGACAATGATTGATCAATCCACGAAACCAATTTCTTACCAGAAATACGTAATACCATCGCCAATAAATGCATTGATACAATTTACAAACCCTGTTTTAGCTATTGATGATGCGCTCTCAACTTCTTTCTATAATTGTTCACCATTTCAGATTATAGCAGTTTCCAAAGCACCCCAAAAAAGAGAGCTTTTAAGCGTCAGGGAAAAACTGAAATTATTATAAGCCCTCCTTACAAAGAGCAGCTGGAGGCTGAAATCACCAAGTCCAACCCTCCCACAATGAAGAAAAAGAAAATCATCGCAAAGGTTAAAAAAAAAAAAAAAAAAAAAAAAAGCAGAAACTGAAGACAGCGAAGAAGACGAGGAATGCTTGTGTTGTGGGTAATTAAACTCCGAGTGTATCGAAGGATGGGTTTCCTGTAGAGCCCTACTACCAAAATTATTAACAATAATCCTTAAAAGGCCCATTATGCCTCGGCTTCCCCTACTAGGGCCTAGTGACTTACAATTCTCAATCATTTCTGTGTGCGAGTAATGTTGTCAGAGATGAAGGAAAGAGGACATACACTTTTTAAGAATTACTCTTGGATTATTTGTCAATTCCCCACAAGAGGCAGTAACCGTGAAACAAGAACTTTAGATGGCACAGGTGGTGTTTGAACCCAAGACCTCTGGCATGGCAGTTCGACGCCCTAACCATCACGACACGGGTACTCGTAAATATTGAACCAAGATATTTGCCATTTTAATAGATTCTTCATTAAAATATCGCTTTTTCACGATTTTACTCAAGTGAAAACAACAGTTTTTTTTTCATTAAAAACAAGCACTGTTCCTATTTTTACGTCCATGAATGTTTGTATGTAGCACAATATATATTTAAGGTTAGGTACTTTGTATATACATAGTTGATGATGAGTGTTGAACTAACAATGCACCACCGATCCCAATCCAAATCCAGGTCGTTCGGGGGGCGCATTGAAATAAACCGAATGTTGAACACCTAGTAACATTTTGTAGCTGCAACGCCTTCTTCCCGCCTCTTCTCATGTTATTGTTCCGTCTGTCGTCCGTCATCGTGTATCGTGTGTCGGTCGTATATATTTTGAATAACAAAAAGTTAAGGTTTATCGTTTCACCTTGAACCATATTCTAACGCGATGATTACAAATTCCATGCGATGTCAACACTGTTGTTCGTCCATGCCCTGCCACACCTCCTCCCTGCCGCACCACCGCGCCGCACCTCCTTCCCCCTGCTTCAAAAAATGTCGACTGCCACCCAGTTATTAATTCGTATGCAAATTAATGGATTCGGATTCAAACATGTTACCGTGTCTGATGGAAAGTGCTCATGCGTGCGAAATCATCATTCGTCGAGAATTCGCGGCCATAGCGACCAAATATTCATCAAAAATAAAAACAAAAAGACTAAAATAATATCATCCGTGATGTGAATTTGCAAATTGGAAATCAATCGTAACGAAGTTGAAATTTGATGGCAAGTAATTATGTTAGGTAGTCGTCCAACTAAGTTGCAATTGCAAGAGCTCTTACCCTTGGTTATCAAATAATGCCGATACCATTCCATAGCCATGCATGCCGCCTCGACTCGACTGTGGACTGCAGACTGAAGGTATACAAGTTGAGTACCTACTATAAAATTTATAATAATAATTACCTTATAAGGGAAGCTATTGAATTCCAATGCACATATCATTTGGCCAACAAAATGCCGAATGCCGATGGGTGTTAAAATATTAGAGTGTGTTTCAATTCAGAAGGATATTATATGATTGCAATTAGTTTGGAATATGAAATATGAGCTTCTTGGTGTATTTTGGCCCCGAAAATTAACTAACGCAAATATTATGTGTAATCGTCTACGAAATTAGTCTTAAAATCGATATTGGATTGATTACAATATTTGGATTTTTAAATTGAAAGGTGAGGTGGGGTATATGAAACTTATACTGTTTTACCTGTGAGTCGGCAGCGTAACACACTTTTTTTATTGGAAGAACAAAGTTGCAACTTTATATTTATCCAGTATCGACCCCTTTGTATCAAAATGAATAAATAATGCTGCTGAATTATTAGTCGAACTTTAGTAAGCAGGTAAGTTGGCTTTCAAAGTTTCTAAGCTAATGTTACAATTTCAAAAACTATGAAGTTAAATTAATCATTGATTTTCATTTATAAAACCAACCTTTGGAATTTTTTGTTGTCAGGTTGGTTATAGGAGCCATTGGACACGACTTGAAAATCCAGCATTTGAGGTAAGAGTTGGTCTTTGAAAGAAAAACTAACAGGTGGAAATGCAAACAAAATATAACGCTTTCAGTGGAAATATTATGTTCGGAAATGTGAAATCAACAATGAGCTGTTCATTAAACACGATTTGAAAAATTATTAATTTGATAAAATATTAAGTTCTGTGATATTTCACCGGCTTCATTTCGACATCAAAATGTTCAATGATGAAAACGAATGATCTATTTTCCGGACGGAAATTCATTTTTCTGATTCTTTTACGTATAAAAGTCAAATCAATCGTTTTCCTGTTTTGTGTTTCAAGTTGACACAAAAAAGTTGAAAAAAATCTGTTTTAAAAGATCCGGTGGATTTCAATCAGGTGTTTAAATGGTAGACATGTGCATTCAAGAGGACACAAGCGTCCATAGGTTTTCCTCAAAACCCAACTCTGTCTATCAACTCCTACTCTCACCTACCCGTGGTGAACATCGGGTGCCTAGTACCTCAACTGGAGATTGAGTTCCAATCCCAGTGGAAAGTTGTTGGGGGCAGCAAACGAGAGAGGTTCCACTAAGGCACCTCTCCTTATCCAGACGGCAGCGGAGGAATTCGTGAGATGGAATCAACGGTGGCGTCTACAGTTCCAGTTAGTTTGAACTACTTAGTGAACACCTTATAAGGCTTCTTCGACTTATTGGGAGACCAGGCCTATAAGGAGCGGTTTTATCCGGCTCCAGATCCTTGGAGTTATACATAGACCTTCTAGGTTGGGGGTTGTGCCGTCGGGGTGACTTTCTGGCCACGTAAAAGCTTTCATAGTTGCGACGCACCAACAAGCCTCGGATCCGGAGGATTTACTGTTCAAAACCAACGCAAACGTGTTGTTGCACATGGAATGTTAGGTCCCTTAACAGACCCCGTGCAGCCCAAGAATAAGCGGGGCCCTAGACCGCTATAAAGCAGAAATCACCGCCATCCAGGAAACACAATACGATGGGCCGGGCAAAAAGAGGATGAAAAACTGCGATATTTACTATAGTGACTGCTACCACGAAAACCAACAGCGTTTATTTGGATGCGGCTTTGTCATTGGAGCCAGACTTAGGCAACAAGTCTTAAGTTATAGGTGCATCAACGAAAGCCTAATGACCATCCGCATCAAGGCTAAATTCCTCAACATTAGCCTGATTTGCGCACACGCCCCCACAGAAGAGAAAGATGACGACACCAAAGATATGTTCTTCGAGCTCGTAGACAAAACATATGATCAGTGTCTTAGCTACGATATTAAAATAGTCCTGAGTGATTTTAATGATAACCTAGGAGGGGAAGACATCTTTGGTGGAATAATTGGGTAGAACAGCCTGCACGACAACACTTCCGACAACGGCTTCAGGCTCATACATTTTGCTGCGGGGTGAAACGTCATGGTAGCCAGTACGCGTTTTCCACACCTTAACATCTACAAAACTACTTGGACTTCTCCAGATCAATCTACCGTCAACCATATTGGGATCGACGCCAGACACGCTTCCAGCATCACGGATACCCGAACTTTCCGAGGAGCTAACATCGACTCGGACCACTACCTCGTTGTAGCCAACGCAGCACTTTGGGTTTCCAGACCAAAGGCAAAACAGGGAGGTGCTGGAAGAAGGTACAACGTCGAACGTCTACAATCGCAAGAGATCACCAAATCCTTTTCCGACCGAGATACAAGTAACCTCACTCGAAGTTCTCTGCCGCCAACACAATGTATCGAAAACCAGTGGCAACATTGCCAAGATGCAATCAGAGAAGCCGCCTCTGATGTGCTGGGTTTCAAGAAACGACCAACAAGGAACCCATGGTTTGATGAGGAATGTCGTCAGGCAAATGCATGCAAACAAAAGGCACGTAAAGCGGCGCGGCGCTGCATAAAAGAACGAGAGCTGCTCATGAGGTCTATGAGCAGAAGAGGCGAAAAGAGCACCGACTTCTCAGAAGGAGAATAAGAGAGCAGTAGAAACGTGTGGTCGAAGATGTTGAGAGGTTTAAAAGCAGAAATGAAGTCCGAAAGTATTATGAACAGGTAAAACGAAATTCACAGGTACAAAAACCTAGAACCGAAGGCTGCAAAGACGAAAGTGGAAACATCATAGCAGTACCGCAGTCAATGCTGATGATATGAAAGGACCACTTCTGCAGACTATATAACGGCGACGACGAACCGAATTCTGCTGTCAGGCAAGATGATCTATTAAACATAGACGACGAAAGCCAACAATCCCGTCCTCCCGACTTAGACTAAGTAATGATTGCCATACCAAAGCTGAAGCAGCTGGAGCGGATGGCTTGAATGGTCCTTATTAGTGTGGTTTTAGATCAGGAAAGTCCACAGTTGATTAAAGGAACTATATGGCAAGTTTTGCATTGCTGCGAAATTTCGAACTAGAGATTTTAATCAAACATGATATAACGATTTTAGAGAAGTCAAAAAAGTGGGTCCCGCGATTCCGTCCGGTCGGTTTTGTCTGTCTGTCCATGCTCCTGCAGCCTGCAGACCATTGGGTCGATTGAGTTCAAACTTGGAAGTTAAGGTTTTAAGCAGATTCACGTTAGGCTTTTTTTTCATTTTTTTTTTTTAAGATCAAAACTAATAGTGGCCCCATACAATTTTTTTCGTCACAAAACTTAAATTCGAATTTTCTCAAAAACAAACCGATAGATTTTTTTAATTTTCTCTAAAATTTTATTTTTTTACTTGGCTTCTTTTGGTTCTTCTAATATGAAATTAAAATAACGCTATCCAATTGAACGAAATAGTTGAATACATAACAATTGTTTTCGTTAAGTACACTTACAAGTATATTTCACTTCCGGGATCATATGTCCTGGGATGAGTTGTGTCTTGGGATGAATTGCGCGTTTTGTTTGACAAATCAAATGGCATTTGTATCTTTGAAGACAAACTTATTTTACAGGTATATTTTAAAATCTTATATAGTTTTTTTTTTTAAACAGACTTTTTACATACAGGAGCAAGTTCGTGCGACCCAGTCGTGCATTTTAATTTTATTATTATTCTGACAGATCTTCTTTCAGTTGTGCCAATTTTTAAATACAAAAATCTGGCTACTGCGCATCGTTTTGTTGGCAATTTCTCACTATACTACTCGTATATGTATATGGAATACCGAAAAACGCACTTAATATTAGGAATTATAACGATTTTTGAAAGCCTGCATATTAGGGTGGAGTGAAAAAAAATGTGGTCTTATTTTTTGATATACATAGCCAGGATGGGTGCCATTTGGAACTTAAAACACGGTAAAAAAGTTTCAGATCGATGAAAGAAGTTTTAGAGGGTTCACAAGTCACTTGAAAAATTATATTAAAAAATTGAAAAACCCTAAGGTTAATATGGAGTTTTTTGTAGATCAGCAGATTTTCTATTGTTTGTTTTAATTTTTTCAAGGGTATTTCTCCATGTAGTAGTCGTAATAATATTAAATAAGTATCACATACATTCATACAGTCAAACTTCTCTAAATGTAAGCCAATGTGAGGAAAACTTCTATCCGAAACAAAAGAAATACTTCGCTTTACCATTTTGACGGAATTGTGCTACAAAATTCTTTAGAAAGTGTTGTCAGAATCCAATTTATAGAGCATTTACTCGTACTTACTGTAAACATATCATGTATACAAATATAATAATAATCTATAGTTCCCCTGTTCGCAGCCTACTTAAAAAACGGTGGATAAAAAAAAATAATTTTTTTTTTTTTTTGGGGAAACAATAAATTCTATTTCTGTAATAAAATTGCTGTTGTATCTTCATTCGATATATTTTACTGTGGCGAACGGTTACTTTTAATTTCAGCGGAAATAAAAATAAATTTATCGTAAAAACACAATAATATTTATTCTTATTCTAATTTTTATAAAACAGGCTTAGGTTTAAAATCTCATATAAGATAATATTTGATTTAGAAGCTATATTGCAAAAATGTTTACTACAAGACACAAGTCAAAAGATTTAATTTTTGGTAACCCAGAACTATTAAAACAATGGTGCTTGCCAACTTTTAAAGATATTATAAAAGAGTGTTTATACATTCTATTGGAACTAAGAAATACAAACAAAAAAGAACCAACCATTTTAGAGGTATCTGGAATATTAGCTCAAAACGTGGTTGGGGTATGGAAAAAAGCTTCCCTGCCTACTATTTCTCATTCGTCTGTTGTTAGAAAAATTAGACAATATCACGAAAAATATAAAAAACACCTAAAAAATTACAAAGTAAACGAAAAAATAAATAAGCTGGAAGATTTTAAATTGCAATTGCAACCATTTTTGAGTCAATCTGAAACACTCTTGCCAGTGTAACTTATCTCAACACTGCTCTTGTAATCAAGTTAGAAAATTATCTGCTCTTGAACAAGACTTTTTATTGGATCAAAGAACTACAAGAAAGTTATTCATTGGAAATATTGATATTGGTGCTACTCGAAGATTGCAAAAAAACTCTTAATAAACGAATAAAAGAGGTGAAAACATAAACCTGAAAAATCAGACAAAAAAAGTTGAATCTATATCTGTATCTGATGCTCCTAACAAAAATGTTCTTGAAATATCGACTGATGGTTTTGATTCTGACGAAACAGAAAGCGACAGTGATTAATTTCTCCTGACAAAAAAAAACAAAGCCAATTAAACCAAACGCAAGCCAAATGCGATTAAAACTACCTAGTTTGGGAACTGCTTGCGATCGAACAGGTGTATCAGATAGGAATGCAGCTATAATCGCAAGTAGTGTTTTGCAAGACGTGGGCTTAATTTCTAAAGAAGACCAATCAAAAGTCATAGATCGTTCTAAAATAATATATGTCAAGCTGTAGCTACGGGAAATGTCCCAGAATCTTTAATGTCAAGAAACCCTGGAAAATTATCACATGCTCGTTGGCTGACTGCCGCAAACAGGATTATGAGGCTTTATATAGGAACTGAAAATCCATCCGATAATTTGGTAGTTTTAGTTAACTTTGTTGGTCGTGTTTATGCTCCAGTATGGTTTTTTAATTAAAAGTCATCCTTCTTGCAAAGATGGCTCATACCACTTATGGAAAATTATTTTGTTGTCGCGATATATGGATTCAAAACTGAAAAAAATCATTGACCCTGTTATACAACGATATGCATTTTACGCTCATCCGGAAAACTTGATTTTAACTATGATGGCCGACTCGAGAGTAGCGATTCGTGTGAGTTAGCGCTCAGGCGATTGATGAAAGCACGATCAGAAGAAAATAAAATTTAAATTCGCAAGTTTTCAGTTCCTAAAATAAACTTTAGGGCCAATGAATATGTGGATTTAATCAACTGGCAGGAAGTTAAAGTTACTGAACTACCTGTCACCAAATTCCTTACCGATGACATTATTTCCAGTTTTATTAACTGCAGAGACTTTCAAAACATAACTTATCCTCGATTCCCATGCCACACTCAAAGTGTTGAGCGGTGTGTTAAACTAGTAACCGAAGCTTCAGCTGAAGTTTTTGGATACAAAAACAGGGATGGGCTTATAAGAGCTAGCTTCAAGAAAAGCAATGCCTTAGTTTAATACAAAAAAAAAATTCGCTATAGAAACACCAAATGAGTAAAAAAGCACTCAAATGGTTGGGTTGGGTGTTGGGTGGAACTCAAAAGCAGCTACCTCCACGTGGTGAGTTCTGGGTTGTTTGGAAAAAAAACTGCAAAATTATTAATTTTTGCTTTATATTATACTTCCAACAAGCATATGCATTTTCAAGAGCGTTGTGAACCCTCAAGACATTTTTTGATCGGACTATGATTTGTTGTGCTCTTTTTTGATGACTAATGGCACCCGCTCCTGGTATGCACAAGAAAAAAAAATGAAGTTTCGCTCCACCCTACTGCATATGCCCTCAAAAGCAACAAAATATGGACTTGCCGTATGATGCAAGATCCTAACTCCTTGCAATTGTTTGGTAAAAATATCAATATTTGCCTTAAATATTATAATACCGCTGATAGATTACCTTAAAAACGACAAAAAATAGGTAGTTAAAGCTAAAATTACCGAGGTTAATGCATTATGTAAAACTTCGAACAAACGATATAAATGAGTAGACTGAAGAGATTTTTTCTGACATATATTTCGGATCATACATCCTTTAATCCGCATAGATTGTAAATGTACGTAGTCAACAACTTCGGTCGTACTGTCAAGTGTAGATGTCTTTTCTTTAACCGTATTTCGATGTCATTGAATGAATTCAAACCAATGTTTCTAAGTTAATCCTTTGAAAACCTCTCTTTTGTTTGTATTCGTATTAATAACTTCATCGCAATTCGATGATTATACATACCAGCTTTTAACAGAGAACACAATATTTACAATTGTAATAAAAAGAAATTGAATTTTAGGCTAAACATTTTAATGTTTGTTTTATGTGTTGAAATATTCTTATATACATATTTACGTTTTGACAGTAGTCAACTGACAGATTTACTTAAGCAAATTCACATTAAGTACAAATTGTTTCCCTAATTCAATTTACAGTCTATTAAAATATCTTTATAGCGTGCATTGCTGTCATCACTCGTCTCTTCGGACGCGTCGCGTCATCGTCTTACCAATGCTGATGCATACCGTCAAAACGACTTGTTTATGATTTTGTTCTACCTGATGGTATCAATACCGGAGACAGGGACTGATGTTGACATTTGTATAGAACACATTGCTCTGGAATGTGAGATGGGAAACAATAAGTTTAATTTTTATTGCGGTTAATAGGTTAAACATTGTTTAAATATTTGTATATCTCGTTTCGGGTAATGATATAATTATAAGGTATAAATGAAAATGAGGTATGCAGTTTGAATGTTCTGGCGTGTAATCAAGGGCGGACCCAAACTTTTGAATCAGGAGCAGGGAAACACCCTTAACATAAAGACGAATTTTTGGGCCGCGCTTTAAAATGTTCTGTAAAATAGGCTTACTAAATTATAAAACCATAATGTATATAAATCTCAACCTTGCATTTACTTTTTCAAGGTCTAAAATGACAATTTTAGTTATTAGATTTTTTAGAACACTGTTGTGTACAAAGGTATGATCCAACTAACTATATAATTTGGACGACTCCTAATATATGAAACGTTCCAAGATTCGAACAGTTTTTAAATATGCCTTATTAAAGAGCTAACATACAATAGATAAGAGGTATTTTGTGAGAACTTCATGCAGAAATGTTAGAAATTGGGTTGAAAGGTAGCTTTTTTAATATATTCTGTTTTTAATACTGTTCTATAACCATTGATATAAAAATGTGCAAAAAGGCTTTTAAAAAACACTAAGTTGTTTTTCTTATAATTTTTTTTTTGTTGAAAGTTAAAAATTGTATTGATCCCAAATATAGAATTAATGAAATCATTACATTCTAGTTTATACAATATTTTTGCTTATTACATAAATACATATGTACATATGCATTCATTACAAATATATAAAGGGTGATTTTTTAGCTATTATCATTTTGGCAACACTGGTTTAAACCGGTGTTTTGTTTCCTTGTCAAACATCAAACCATGAATCGTCTAACAAACGAAAGTTCATCGCGTGCTTCTTCCATTTTATTGTATTCAGCGATGAGGCTCATATCTGGCTCAATGGGTTCGTAAACAAGCAGAATTCTTGATTTTGGAATGAATATCGGCCAGAAGCATTCCAAGAGCTACCAATGCATACACAAAAAGTCACAGCTTGATGCGGTTTATGGGCTAGTGGCATCGTTGGACCGTACTTCAAAGATATCCAATTTTTTTGCCCAAAATGACATGTGGTTTCACCAAGACGGTGCCAAATGCTACACACCACGAGCAACAATAAACTTATTGAGAGGCGAGTTCGGTGAACATTTTATTTCACTTTCGGGACCGGTCAATTGGCCGCCTAGATCGTGCAATTTAACGCCATTAAGGCTATTTTGTGTCTGACTATGTTATAGCTCATGTCTATACAGGCAAGCCCGCTTCAATTGATGGATTAAAAGACAACATTCAAGCATTTATTCGTGAGATAATAGCCGAAATGTTTGAATAGAGTATGCCAAAATTGGACTAAGCGGATGGCCATTTGAGGAGCAGTCAAAATCAACATTTGCATGAAATAATGTTCAAACATTAAATTATATGGACCGTACTATCGATTCAAATAAAGATGTCATAAATTTTGGTTGGTTTAAGATTTTATTTTGTGAATAAATATCTTACTGTTATTAAGTTTTAAGTATTAATTATGTATTGATTGCAGACAAAAAACTAATTATTGACTTACTACATAGATTCTACTTTAATTTGTTGTTATTTAAGGTGTTTCATTTGTTGCATTAATGGACATGTGCCATCACATATTAGCTTTAACCATTGAAGAGAAGTTTCATAACAATCCCCACGCAAAATTCAGTTCAAGCTTTATGCCTAAAAGGATTCTTACCAACTCCATACATTTTAACCTCAGTGTAAGTAAGACTTACTTACTAACTTAAGGTGGCGCTACAGTCCGGGGCGGGAATGGATTCGAAGACCTTCCGGGTTGGAGCGTTGACGTCCATTCGCTCTACATGACCTAGCCATCTAAGCCGTTGGACTTTAATTCTAACTAGGTCAGTGTCGCTGTACAACCCGTACAGTTCGTCGTACTACATTCTCCTTGTATGCGTACGGGACCGAAAATCACTAAACCCATCTTCTTCGCTTCCGTCGCAATGCTCAAAAACACTCCACTGACATCACGCTTTGATCTTCCAATTATGTCAATATCATCTGCGTATCCGATTTCTTTCATACCGATATTAATGAAATCGCATGACAGTGCATCGCCTTCTCCAAAGCCTTTTTTGACTTCAAATGCATCGGTGAGATATTTTCCGACCTTTATAGAGCAGCGTGCATTTTCCATTCTGCACAAACGGATAAGTTTGACAGGGATGCCAAAACTAGGCATTTCTCTGAAGACCACTTCCCTATGAATGCTGTCATACGCAGCTTTGAAATCGATAAAGAGGTGGTGGGTGTCGATTTGACGCTCCTGGCTTTTTTCCAACATCTGCCATAGTGTGAATATTTGGTCGATAGTGGACTTTCCTGGTCTGAAGTCACACTGATAAGGACCTGTTAGGATGTTAACGAACGGATTCAGACGTTTACACAATACGGCAGAGAGGATCTTATATGCAATGTTAAGGAGACTGATTGCGCCTCTATAGTTGGCGCAGTTTAGAGCATCTTCTTTCTTATGTATCGGGCACACTATGCAGAGATTCCACTCATCTGGCATGCTTTATTCCGACCATATTTTGCAGATGAGTTGGTGCATGCTCCCAACATAGTCATCGCCTGCTGCTTTGAATAGTTCGACAGCGATGCCGTCAGCGATAGTAGATTTTTGTTTGACTTCAGATTAGATATAGCTTTCTTCACTTCACCGAGTTCGGGTAGGCAGAATTGTTGATCTGCGTCGCCGTGGTTGAGTGGTTCTGTCTCCCTTACAGCGGAATTCGGTTCGTCATCGCCGTTATATAATTTGGAGAAGTGATCTTTCCATATTCTCAACATAGACTGCGGTTTTACTACGATGTTCCCCTGATCGTCTTTACAGGCTTCGGTTCATGGCTGGTACCATTGATACGTTTTTTTTACCTTTTGGTAAAATTTACGAACTTCATTCCTGTTGTGACATCCCTCTACCGCTAGCTTCTCATGCTCCCTTTTTGTCCCTCTAAGAAGCCGGTGTTCCTCTCCTCTTCTGCTCGTAGAGCTCGTGAGCAGCTCTGGTCCTTTTGTGCAGCGCCGTTTTGTATGCCTGCTGTTTCGCTGTGGCGCTTGCCGGCATTCGTCGTCAAACCAGGGGTTTCGCTGTGGTGGCCATGTGAAACCTAGCACTTCAGAGGCGGCATCTCTGATGGCTGCAAGGCAATGTTGCCACTGGCTTTCAATGCTTAATGCAGGCAGCCTAGGACTCCTTAAGAGGTTATTAGAGACTCGATTGGAAAAGGACATGGCAGTCTCTTGCCATTGTAGCCGTCTAACATCAATTCTCCTCACAGTTCTCCTTGTTTTGGCTTGGATCGGGATATCCATAGCCGTACCTTGGCTACAAAGAGGTAGTGGTCCGAGTCAATGTTGGCCCCTCGGAAAGTTCGGATATCCTGTATACTGGAAAAGTGTTGTGCGTTGATCGCAATGTGGTCAATCTGGTTTACGTTTGATTGATCAGGAGATTTCCATGTCCCTCTTGTGGATATTGAGATGTGTGAACTGCGTACTAGCTTCCAGAACGTCTCGCCCCGCAGCGAAATCGATCAGCCTGAATCCGTTGTCGGAGGTAGTTTCGTGCAGGCTGTATCTCCCGATGTTGCCGCCAAAGATGTCTTCTCTTCCTAGCTTGGCATTAAAATCTCCTAAGACAATTTTAATGTCATAGCCAGGGCACTGCTCATATGTCTTGTCCAAGGGCTCGTAGAATATGTCTTTGGTGTCTTCATCTTTTTCCTCTGTTGGGGCATGCGCGCATATTAGGCTTATGTTGGCGAATTTAGCCTTGATGCGGATTGTCGTGATGCGCTCGCTCACACTGTTGAAACTCAAGACTTTTTGCCTGAGTCTAGTTCCAACAACAAATCCACACCCAAATAGACGCTGTCTTTGTTCTCGGTAGCAGTTGCCGTAGTATATATCGCAGTCTTTTAGATTGCGTTTGCCCGGTCCATCCCATCGCACTTCTTGGATGGCAGTAATATCTGCCTTGCAGCAGTTTAGGGTTTCCGCTAATTGTTCGGCTGCACGTGGTCTGTAAGGGGACCTAACATTCCACATACAGATCCGAAGTTCGTTGTCCTTATTTCGTTTGCGTGGATTGTCAACAGTGAATCCGTCCGTATCCGAGGCTTTTTGGTGCTTTGCAACTAAAGGTCTTGCATACGTTGCCAGGAAGCCACCCCAACGGAACAACCACCCACCCTAGAGGGCCAGATCCTTAGTATAACTCCAAGGATGGGGAGCCGGATAAACCGCTCCTTACAGGCCTTGGCTCCGAATATATCGAAGAAGCCCTATAAGGTGTTCACTAAGTAGTTCAACCTTAGTGGAACTGTAGACGCCACCTTTGATTCCATCTCGATCATTCGTCCGCTGCCATCTGGATAAGGAGAGGTGCGTTAGTGGAAACACCTCTTCCCCCCCCCCCCCTCTCTCGTTTGCTGTCGTCAACAACTTTCCATTGGGATTAGAACACAATCTACAGTTGAGGTACTAGGCACTCGATGTTCACCGCGGGGAGGTGAGAGTAGGAGTTGATAGAAAGAGGTGGGTTTTGAGAAAAACCTGACAACCTCTGTTGTCGGAAATGCACCTGATATTGACCAAAAAATCGGAGATAAATTGAGTACACAACCAAAGTATCTCTTTGAAATGTGTCAAGATCGACAGCATGGGAAAATGGCACATTCAAGGTGGGTCACATCGGCTAATAATACACTAAGACTCTATGTGGATTCCAGTACTCCATCTAAGAATCTATAAAAGTGTTTGTGGAATAGGTACATAGTAAAAGTGTACACACCAGTTTGTTTTTTGTTAAAAACAAACCTTTATTAATACATGAAGCCAATCACTTATTTGATTCAATATTTTTCTTAAGATGGTAACCGCAAAATTTGAAATTAATCCACGATGCTGTCATTGAATGAAATGCTTTTTGTGCGCACCCCAAGAACCTTTTAGTGGCAATGCTCTTCGACAAAAGGATTTATGTCAGAGAACTTGCTCTAAAACGGATCTTTAAGGCCATACAAAAGAAAATATCGAACCGATGAAAAACTTTCACTGTTAAACAAGAAGAACTCAAAATTTTGGATTTCTCATGTCATACACAAAGTGTTGAAAGATGCATCAAATCTGTGACTGAAGCAAGCCAAACCGTTATAGGAGCAACATCAAGAGGAACAAAATTGAATCCAAAATGAAAATGCCTTCTTTTATTTTCAAGGGCGTTTTCAATATTTCTGTTAAACTATATATTTATATTTTTTTAAAGAAAATACTGTCTTATTTTTAAATTCAACTTAAACTTTAATTTTTTAAGTAAAATAATAAAAAAATGTAGTGTTTTTTTTTTAAATCTTCAAACGTCGGTAGATGTCCAAAAGTTATATCCATTTCAAAAAGTAAGTACATATCCAGAATTTACTTGTAAATACGCTACTTTTAATACCCCTTTTGATGAAAACTTCGAGAAATTTAGACTTGTTCCCGAACAAAAAAGAAGAGGTGTGACTCCTAGGAAGGCATATTTAACACTTGAACGTTTCTGAACACAATATATATTTAATTTTATAAAACTAATGTTTTAACCGCAAAATGTCTACCCATTATGAGATTTGTGTCAAACTTATCTAATGAACAATAAGATAATAATATTCATGTTGGACATGCAAAATAAAATCTAAGTACAAACCTATACTTAACTTTGTTTCGATGTTAAAAACTGACCACTCATAATAGCAGGCTAAAGTTGCAACAAACTATATAATAATATCGACCTTGACCACAATTATCATGCATATATGTAGGTACTTAGCAACTATTAATTTGTCAATATCATTATCAACACGTTAACAACAACAACAATAAAAACAATTACAACCAAAACACTATACAAAAGGTTTTTAAACTTTATAATTCTTGGCTCTGAATTGTGGATCTCATTTCCTAACTCTAATATAAAACGCAACTCACATAAACTATGCGACATTTTCAATTTGAAAAAAGCTCAATGTTTGAAGTTTAAAAAAGTTTAAGTATTTGCATTTAACGCTTCAATAACTGTAGCTCTATTTCAATTGCTTGCAGTAACTACAGTTGGAGTCACATTATTAAGCCACTGAAATTAAAGTTGTATTTTTAGTTTAAAAAAAGCTAAATTGTGTCAGTAAATTAATTCCAAAAATACTTGACGTGCGATCTTCCATCATTTCAAAATACTTTGTATTTAGTTACTCCAAATTTCAAAAACAAGGGATTTTCTGAAGATTTCATTAGAGTTATTATCTTTGAATAACCCTCTTGTGATAACAGATATTTTTATATGGCACTTCAGCTTTATTTAGTCTCGAACTTTCAACGATATGATGTCAAGAAGGTAGCCGCGTTAATAAAGCTTAGGATTTTTATATCTATATCGTTATAAATTCTCAAAAGTTTAATACAAATCACGTACCTGACTTAGCCTTAAAAGAAGTTTGAGACTAGGGTTACTTCAACAAAAAAAGTCGTGTTTTTTGATAGCATTCTAAAACCATATCGTATAAATTAAAAATGTTAAAGCGCCTTAAACAATTGTATTAGCATTTTGTTGTTGTACGATTTGGACAATATTACAGAACCCTTGGAAGTTAAAACTTTTAAGGGTCTTATGAAATTCCATAAAAAGGTCTTATTGCTCAATTTAATAATGCAAAAGATATTATAAATTTCATGTCGCCCAAAAATGACTATCACCCAAAACCTTTTTAGAAGAAAATGACACAAAGCCCAAATCAATTTTAAATTATCACAACTCTCAAATTAGTAATCGACGTATTTCCTATTTGGGAATTTTGACAAAAATTTCATCTGACAAAAATGTCATAAAGCTTAAATTTAATAAGAAAAACCAAATATCTTTTGGGTGTTAAAACGTTTCTAAATTTGGAAGTTAAGACATTGAAAGTTGGTTTCGTTGATATGACATTTTTTTGGGTTTTGTGACGTTTTCATAGCGATTTATTAACGACGTCTCTATTTTAAAGCTTTATGTCATTTTATCTGAATGCCCAAAATAAATGTAACACATCCAAACCCCTATGACGTAAAACACCAATTCAAAATTGTTTAGGCAAAATAGTAACTAAACATTTGGGCTTTCTTTTAATCAAAATTTATTTGGGCTTTCTGACATTCGATTTAGATTTTTTTTAACTTTTTGGCCTTATGATAAATTGTGGGCTTAATGACATTTAAGGATTTGGGCGTTATGGTTTTGTCCAAATAGACCTAATGCTCTTTTACGATGATTTTTCTGTCTAAACTTTTATTTTTGCATACTTACTTACTGAAGGTGGCACTACAGTCCGGACGGACCTGGGCCTCAACCAACATGCGTCTCCAGCCAGCTCGGTCCCTAACTAGATGTATCCAGTTTCGCACGCCAAGTTGGTTGAGGTCTTCACCCAGCTGCGTCGCGGTCTTCCTGTACTGCGTCCCTCGGGATTGGATTCGAAGACCTTCCGGGATGGAGCGTTGATGTCCATTCGCTCTACATGACCTAGTCATCTAAGCCATTGGACTTTAATTCTGTTAACTAGGTCAGTGTCGCTGTACATCCCGTACAGTTCGTCATTATAAACGGTGATTTTTTAAGAGCTTGAGAACTTTAAAAAAAAAAAACGCATAAAATTTGCAAAATCTCATCGATTCTTTATTTGAAACGTTAGATTGGTCCATGACATTTACTTTTTGAAGATAATTTCATTTAAATGTTGACCGCGGCTGCGTCTTAGGTGGTCCATTCGGAAAGTCCAATTTTGGGTAACTTTTTCGAGCATTTCGGCCGGAATAGCCCGAATTTCTTCGGAAATGTTGTCTTCCAAAGCTGGAATAGTTGCTGGCTTACTTGTGTAGACTTTAGACTTGACGTAGCCCCACAAAAAATAGTCTAAAGGCGTCAAATCGCATGATATTGGTGGCCAACTTACCGGTCCATTCCTTGAGATGAATTGTTCTCCGAAGTTTTCCCTCAAAATGGCCATAGAATCGCGAGCTTTGTGGCATGTAGCGCCATCTTGTTGAAACCACATGTCAACTAAGTTCAGTTCTTCCATTTTTGGCAACAAAAAGTTTGTTAGCATTGAACGATAGCGATCGCCATTCACCGTAACGTTGCGTCCAACAGCATCTTTGAAAAAATACGGTCCAATGATTCCACCAGCGTACAAACCATACCAAACAGTGCATTTTTCGGCATGCATGGGCAGTTCTTGAACGGCTTCTGGTTGCTCTTCACTCCAAATGCGGCAATTTTGCTTATTTACGTAGCCATTCAACCAGAAATGAGCCTCATCGCTGAACAAAATTTGTCGATAAAAAAGCGGATTTTCTGCCAACTTTTCTAGGGCCCATTCACTGAAAATTCGACGTTGTGGCAGATCGTTCGGCTTCAGTTCTTGCACGAGCTGTATTTTATACGGTTTTACACCAAGATCTTTGCGTAAAACCTTCCATGTGGTCGAATAACACAAACCCAATTGCTGCGAACGGCGGCGAATCGACATTTCACGGTCTTCAGCAACACTCTCAGAAACAGACGCAATATTCTCTTCTGTACGCACTGTACGCATTCGTGTGGTTGGTTTAATGTCCAATAAAGTAAACTGAGTGCGAAACTTGGTCACAATCGCATTAATTGATTGCTCACTTGGTCGATTATGTAGACCATAAATCGGACGTAAAGCGCGAAACACATTTCGAACCGAACACTGATTTTGGTAATAAAATTCAATGATTTGCAAGCGTTGCTCGTTAGTAAGTCTGTTCATGATGAAATGTCAAAGCATACTGAGCATCTTTCTCTTTGACACCATGTCTGAAATCCCGCGTGATCTGTCAAATACTAATGCATGAAAATCCTAACCTCAAAAAAATCACCCTTTATTACCAAAAATCATCCGAAAAATTTTTCTCTCGAAGCATTCTAAGGCGCTCTCATATTTCTTTGACAGGGTCAAGGCCTCAGCGCCATAAATGAGAACCGAGATGATGAGTTTTTTGTATATGTAGAGTTTAGACAGCATATACTTGGTCTTGCCCTCATTAACTCTAAACCCATCATCTTCGCTTCCGTCGCAATGCTTAAAAACGCTCCACTGACATCACGCTTTGATCTTCAAATTATTTCAATATCATCTGCGTATCCGAGTAATTGGATGAAGCTTTGGAAGATTATGCATCTAGTGTTGACGGTGGAGTTTTGCACAATTCTTTCCAGAACGATATTGAAAAAGTCGCATGGTGGGACATCGCCATGTCTAAAACCATTTTCGACATCAAATGCATCGGTAAGATCTTTTCCGACCGTAATAGAGCAGCGTGCATTCTCCATCGTCATTCTGCACAAACGGATAAGTTTGACAGGGATGCCAAAACTAGACATTGCTTTGTAAAGTTCTTCCCTATGAATGCTGTCATAATCGGCTTTGAAATCGATAAACAGATGGTGGGTATCGATTTGAAGTTTCTGGGTTATTTCCAAGATCTTTCGTAGTGTGAATATTTGGTCGTTAGTGGACTTTCCTAGTCTGAAGCCACACTGATAAGAACCTATTAGGTTGTTGACAAATGGCTTCAGAGGTTCACATAATACGGCAGAGAGGATCTTATACGCAATGTCAAGGAGAATTGTTGATCTGCGTCGCCGAGGTTGAGTGGTTCTATCTCCCTTACAGCGGAATTCGATTCGTCATCGCCGTTATATAATTTGGAGAAGTGATCTTTCCATATTCTCAGCATCGACTGCGGTTCTACTACGATGTTCCCTTGATCGTCTTTACAGGCTTCGGTTCGTGGCTGGTACCCTTGGAAGGTTTTTTTTACCTTTTGGTAAAATTTACGAACCTCATTCCTGTTGTGACATCCCTCTATCTCCTCGATCGCGCGCTTCTAATTCTCTCTTTTTTTCCGTCTAAGAATCCGGTGTTCCTCTCTCCTCTTCTGCTCGTAGCAGCTCGCGAGCAGCTCTAATCCTTTTGTGCAGCGCCGTTTTGTATGCATCTTGTTTCGCAGCGTGCGCTTGCCGGCAATCGTCGTCAAACCAGGTGTTTCGCTGTGGTGGCCATGTGAAACCTAGGCTCCAAGGCAATATTGCCACTGGTTTTCAATGCTTAATGCAGGCAGCAGAGGATTCCTTAAGAGGCTATTAGAGACTCGATCGGACATGGCAGTCTCTTGCCATTGTAGCCGTCTAACCTCGAATCTTCTTACAGTACTTCCTTGTCTTAGCTTAGACCGGGATATCCGTAGCCGTACCTTGGCTACAACGAGGTAGTGGTCCGAGTCAATGTTGGCCCCTCGAAATTTTTGGATATCCTGTATGCTCGAGAAGTGTCGTGTCGAACGCAATGTTGTCAATCTGGTTGCAAGTTGATTGATTAGGAGATTTCCATGTCCCCTTGTGGATATTAAGATGTGTGAACTGCGTACTAGCTACCAGAAAGTCTCATCCTGCAGCGAAATCGATCAGCCTTAATCCGTTGTCGGAGGTGGTGTCGTGCAAGCTTTATCTGCCGATTGTGCCACCAAAGATGTCTTCTCTTCCTAGCCCGGCGTTTAAATCTCCTAAGACTATTCCAATGTCATAGCCAGGGCACTGCTCATATGTCTTGTCCAAGAGCTCGAAGGATATGTCTTGGTGTCTTCATCTTTCTCCTCTGTTGGGGCATGCGCGCATATTAGGCTTATGTTGGCGAATTTAGCCTTGATGCGGATTGTCGTGATGCGCTCGCTCACACTGTTGAAACTCAAGACTTTTTGCCTGAGCCTAGTTCCAACAACAAATCCACACCCAAATAGACGCTGTCTTTGTTCACGGTAGCAGTCGCCGTAGTAGATATCGTAGTCTTTTAGTTTGCGTTTACCCGGTCCATCCCATCGCACTTCTTGGATGGCTGTAATATCTGCCTTGCAGCAGTTTAGGGCTTCCGCTAATTGTTCGGCTGCACGTGGTCTGTTAAGTTACCTAACATTCCACTTACAGATCCGAAGGTGAACAACAAGATCGTTCTTAACTATAAACTGCTCAAATTTAAGAAATACTCGTTTTTATTATTTTATATATTTTTTTTTTCAATATATTTCAAAAACTTGTAGTAATAGCCTTACTAAGACGACATAAAATCATCAAAAAACCGATTTTACTTTTTACTTTTAAATACTTCTTAGCATAAATGGTTTAGCGTTTCTTTAAGATATATTTAAAAAAAAACGAATGAAGGTTTTTGAAAATATTTAAACTGAATATTGAATTCAACGATTGAAGATTTAGAAAACTATATTGGATAACATTGACAAACCAACTAATTCATGAAGCCTCAAAACGGCTGTGTTTTTTTTTTCAAATTGTATCATCTTAAAAATCTGACGTTATAAATTGATTTTGGAGTCGGGCTTGAATTAAAGCCATCAAAACCTATCGGAAAAGTGTTATTTGTATCAAAGTACAATATTGACTTCGTTGATTTGGTGGCTTTATTTTATAACCACCGCTGTACAACTCACAATCTCTGATGTGCTCTCTATATCACAGACCCTTACTTTCGATTACCTGGCAATTCGATTTGATGTATCTTTTTTTTAAACTTTATATCATCGCAGATACATATTTACGTATAAAGGTAGGTAATAGAAAACAAATTTAAACAAATAGAAGAAAATAAAAAAAAACCTATAAAACATAGAAAAGATACCCCCTGTTTTTTTCGTAATTAATTCGAATTCTGCGTGTAAGCTCATCTCACGACAATAACAATACCGTCAGTACTTGGTAGTGCATCGGGCCGATAGTAGGTATCATCGCTTATTCGATAGTTAAGTCGAGTCGGAAAGTCACAGCTTATACGAGTCTAGTCAATACACAAAGCAAGCGATCTTCAAACGGAACAATAGGAATATAAAAATAAAACGGTTTTGAAAAAAGTTGTTAGCCCTTCGTCTCGATCACCGCGTTACAACAAACCGATCGATATATGCATTTATAAATTTATAGGTGTACATCTCTGTTTGCACTTGAAAATATATTCTCAAGATCGTGTGAAGTTTTTTTTTATCTTACTTAAATTTAATTAAAAACTATTCAACTTCAAATAGTTTTAAAAAAAAAGTCACTTTGGTAATTGTTATTCGGAAAATAAAATATATTCATTTTGTGCAAACAATTAAAAAATTGAATGTGCGATTATGCGATTTTGTTCAGTGTCAAGTTAAAAGATGGAAATTAAACAAATAATATACAATATATCAAATTTCAAAAAATATGAGAAATAATTTGCATATATCTAATAACAATTTTATATTATGTGAATGTGATTATATTTTTAATCGGAAGTATTGAAGTTCAATACAAATAAATACACGAAGTATAAAATTTGAAATAAAGGCGAAAAATGGATAAACGTCAACGGTTTTTGATTGGAATTTTATTCATTATCGTCATTAATGGAGTGAAATTAAATTGTAAGTTTGAGATGAATAAAATTTAATAAAAATAATAACAACAATTGATCGTTAGGGATGAATTATTGACTTACAAAAATAAATTTACACGAACTTGTGTTTTAAGTCGGCAGATGCTCATCATATTTTAATGATAATAATTTGCCAATAATTGTTATTTAAATAATTTATGTGCTTGAGTCGAAATACTCTCAAAACATGTCAAATTTGAATTTCAAAAAATTCTGGTTAGCCAAGGTACTTCATTTTAAAATGCTTGTGCAGGCTTGAAATTGGTAGTGACTTCGAGGTGATAACTGTTACCTTTTCATTGCATGTCTTGCGAATTCAGGACACATGAATTGAATTTTCTACAGCAAATTGAAAATGGTTGAAAAAAAGTTTCGCTGGATTGATACAATAACTGATTTTTATCGAAGAAATCTATTTCAGCACTTAATCAATATTTCAAATTTGGTTTCAAAGACAAAGGATGTCTCAACGGCTTTAATTTTTAACCCATCAGGATATCAGCTGTAAGGAGCTCTCGCATAGAGCGAAGAAATATAAATCTTGTCGGTATATGGAAAAAGTGCAGTTGGACAAAAATGCCAGCTTACAACTTCTAGAAAAAGTTATACTTTCACTAAATAAGATGTTTTTAGATGAGGAAATTCTAAAAGCTTTCGATCTTCGTATATTTCTGCGATCTTTAAAAAGGGAGATCCTTACCTACCGATTTACTAAACAATTACCATACCTTAGGCTTATTACCTGGGTTGAAAGGAATATCGAATCTTCGTACAGTAAAACTAATTTTTGATCTAACGCGTGTTGCTAGACGTTGTCTTATTAAAAAAAGAATATCTTTACATTTTTTGTACATTTTAAAGCCACCTTTGACATTATAAACAAAGTTGAAAAGAATCTACTATTGGGTCGATTGAGTTCAAACTTTGATATTAAGGTTTTAGGCAGATTCTGCTAGGAGATTTTTTAATGTTCTTAAGACAAAAACAAACAGCAGTCAGCATGCAAATTTGTGTGTTAAAAATATTGAAAATTCGAAATTCAAAATGGATTTTTATGATTTTTATTTTGTCTACAAAAATTTTCTCAACTTGTCTTCTTTCAATAAACAAAATATACCCAAATTAAACCGTTAATAACTTCCCATAGGAAGTTATTGTAATAAGTCCGATTTGTTAAATTGAAAATTTTGACATTTCTCTACGTTTCAAGGTCCCTAGAGTCGAAATAAAAGATTTTTAGAAAGATGTCTTTGAGTACGCTCGTACGTTCGTGACGTTTTTTTCGTCGTCGACTTCAAATGAATTTTGTTATACATTTAATAAGGCAGAAAGATTTAGAAAGCGCTCTCAAGAAAATTGGGTGAATGGTTTTTTTACCATAGAAATTTAAAAAAAGGTGCAAATTTTGGTTAACCCTAAATATCTCATGAACCAAAAACGCTAGAGACTTGAATTAAATTTTATATAATATATTGTAACGTGATGACAAACAAGTATATTTTTGGAAACAAATCCAATAAACGGCTTTTCTTTATAAATACAAAAAAAAAAAAGAGGCTGGGATGCGACCCACACTGATAACTTCCCATCCCGTCTGTCGATTTGTCTTGCTTAAAAGTTTGTATCAATTTTTACCAAATTTGCGTACTATTTTTTGTAGATTTAATTTTTTATGAAAAAACGGACTGTTGGATTTTTATATAAAAGTCACTGAATATTGAAAACAATATTTTCTGTAAAATAAAATAAGTTTGAAGCCAAAATTTTTAATTTTTGAAAAGCTTTTTGAGTCGAAAGTAAGTGTTTACCAAGTTTTAGTAATGTTTTTTTTTAGAGTTTAATTTTTTGTAAAAAAAACCTTCAATTCGATTTTCTTCTACCGAATGTTGAAAACAATATTTTCTATAAGATAAAATTAGTTTGAAGCCAATATTTTATAGATTTGAAAAGATATTTGAGTCGAAAATCAATTTTTACCAACTTTTGTTAAATTTTTTTTTAGGTATTTAATTTTTTGTACAACAACTATTAATTCGATTTTTTTCAAAATTTTACTAAATATTAACAACTATATTTTTTGAAAGATAAAAGTAGTAAAAGCCAATATCTACAATTTTTGAAAAGATTTTTGAGTCGAAAATCAATTTTTACCAACTTTAAGGTTTTTATTTTTTGTAAAAAAACTGTCAATTCGATTTTTCTCAACATCATTCAGAATGCTTAAAACAATATTTCTTATAAGATAAAATAAGTTTGAAGTCTAACTTTCAAGGTTTTGAAAAGATATTTGAATCCATATTCAATTTTTACCAACTTTTGTTAATTTTTGTTCGGTTTTTAATTTTTTATAAAAAAAACTGTCAATTCGATTTTGTTCAAAATTTTACTGAATGTTAACAACAATATTTTTTGAAAGATTAAAGTAAATTAAAGCCAATATCTCAAAGTTTTGAAAAGATATTTGAGTCAAAAATCAGTTTTTACCAACTTTTATAAATTTTTTTTAAGGTTTTTATTTTTTGTAAAAAAACTGTCAATTGGGTTTTTCTCAAAATTTTACTGAATGTTAAAAACAATATTTCTTATAAGATAAAATAAGCTTGAAGCCTATGTTTCAAGTTTTTGAAAAGATATTTGAATCGATATTTAATTTTTACGAACTTTGAGTAATGTTTTTTTTAGATTTTTATTTTTTATAAAAAAAAACTGTCATTTCGATTTTTTTAAAAATTTTACCAGATTTTTTAAACATTATTCTCCGTTGCTCAAAATTGTTTTGGAGGTGAAATCATATGTTAGTCGTTAAATTTAGGAGGTGACAAATTTTTCAGTTTTTTTGATTTAGAAAAAAAACCGTTAGATAGATTTTTTTCAAAAAATATACTTCTTTGAGATCACGTTACAGTCTATTATATAAAATTTAATGCCAGTCTCTAGCGTTTTTGGTTCGTAAGATATTAAGGGTTAACCAAAATTTTCACTTTTTTTTTTAAACTGCTATGGTAAAAAAACCACCCTCGCAATTTTCTTGAGAGCCCTTTCTGCATCTTTCTGCCTTATTATCTGTATAACAAAATTTATTTGAAGTCGATATCTCTTCTGGTTCTTGAGCTATGGACGACGAAAAAAACGTCGCGAACGTACGGACGTACGGACGTACGAACGTACGTACACACGCACACACAGACATCTTTCTAAAAATCTTTTATTTCGACTCTAGGGACCTTGAAACGTCGAGAAATGTCAAAATTTTCAATTTGACAAATCGGACCCATTGCAATAATTTCCTATGGGAAGTTAAAAAAGTAAAAAAAAATTATCACCTCGAAAAATTTACGAATGCAAAATGATTTTATTCCGAAAACAATTTTGTGATTTAAAGAAAAATCAAATTGACAGTTTTTTTATAAAAAATAAAAACATTACTCTATGTTAGAAAAAATTGAATTTCGACTAAGATATCTTTTCAAAACTTTGAGATTATTGCTTCTAACGTATTTTATCTTATAAGAAATATTATTTTCAACATTTGGTAAAATTTTGAGAAAATTCGAATTGACACTTTTTTTACAAAAAAAAAAACCTAAACAAAAATTTAATTTACTTTTGACTCAAATAGATTTTCAAAACCTTGCGATCTTAGCTTTAAACTCATTTTATCTTTTAGCAAATATTGTTGGTAACATTCAATCAAATTTCGAGAAAAATCGAATGGACAGTTTTTTTACAAAAAATAAAAACCCACACAAATATTTAATAAAAGTTGGTAAAAATTGATTTTCGATTGAAATATCTTTTCAAAACTTTGAGATATTGGCCTTAAACTACTTTTATCTTTTAAAAAATATTGTTGTCAACATTCAGTAAAATTTTGAGAGAAATCGAATTGACAGTTTTTTTTTCAAAAAATAAAAACCTAAATAAACACAGTAATAAAACTTGGTAAAAATTTACTTTCGACTCAAATAGCATTTCAAAAATTAAAAATGTTGTCTTTAACCTTTTTTTTCACAGAAAATATTGTTTCGATATTCAGTATTTTTTTTTATAAAAATCCAACAGTCCGTTTTTGCATACAAAAATAAAATCTGCAAGAAATTGTACACAAATTTGGTAAAAATTGATGTTCGGTTGTTGATATCTCTCAAACCAATTTAATTCATCCAATTTGTAAAAATTTTAGAAATGTTACTTAAATTAGTAAAATTTGTTTTCTACTAAAAATCTATTTAACAAAACTAGATTTTCAAACTAAACTATTTCTTTATAAGAAAAATATTTTTTATTATTGAAATTCCTGTTTAAATCCCAGTTTTAGAGCATCCAAAGCAAATGCACTTTAAAAGTAGATTTATTAAATTTCTTAAGATCTTTTGTATTAACAGAAATTTTGAAAGAAATAAAATGCACGCTAGAACTTGCTGATGTCTTCCAAAAAGGCTGTTCAAAAATATGTCCTATGTTTTAAGATTTAAAAATGTAACTTATTTTTTTTCGAAAATAATTTTAAACTTTAAATTTCATCTTAGAAGTATTTTTGGTAAGCACTAAATAAAGTGCTTATAGATTTACATTTTACATTTAAACTTTGTTATCGAGTTTTGTAAACAAAATTAATATTTTTTTTTAAATATCACATTTCGATCATCAATTTGATCATCGACAAGAACTTTCGCTGAAAAAGAAGATTATTGAAATCGGTTCAATAGTTTTTGAAAAACCTCAACAAAAATGAAGGTTTTATACATTATGTTTTTAGAAAGAATCCAAATTAAGAATACAAAATTTAGAGAAATTTAAACAAAAATCAAATATTTTTAAATTGGTGATTTCTTATTCAATGTTTCTTCTTAAGAAACTGAATATTTTTTTCTAAGAATTAAATTTTATAAAAATAATTTATGACTAAAGATTTTTCAAATTCTAAATTGAGTGATTAAAAAAATTCAAGTTGTTTTAGATAGAAAACCGCTTTTTGGTGAATGTCGTTAAATTACTAACAAATCTTTAAATTAAATCTTTACTTATACAACTTGACTGTATAAGCTTTATGGCTCATATGACCCCCTCCTCCTGGCCAAAAGTTGATGAATTTGTGCGGTGTTTTTGGAACAGGATGGAATATCCGATTCATATTATGTTCGTGGTCCAGTCTTCATTTAAAAGTAGTGCTTTTAATAACACAGTTTAAAAAAGTAAAATACAAAATTTTGTTTTCATATACAAAAAATTAATTTTTCAAAATATAATGGGGGTCCATTAACGCAATTAGATTAGTTTTGAATTAAATGGAATTCCTTCAAAAAACCAAATAAATTATCTCCTGGGGAAGGCCGTGACCCCTACTACCCCCCCCCTGGACACTCGGCATTGTCAGAGTTTTAGCTGTTGGTATGACGAAGAACGTAGGAAGAAGTAGGAACAAATCTTTCCCGTTGATTGAAGGCTCCGGGTTCCACAAAAATGCCAGCTCAAAGCTTTCAAATTTCTGAGATCTTTAAAGAAGGAGATAGTAAACTACCACAAAAGTACAGAGGAATCTCTGTCTCTACTTAATCTTCTGCAGGCAATTTTTAAACAATTACTGTACCTCAGCCTTGTTACCTAGGTTAAAAGAAATAATAAAAACACTTACTTCCAACCTGGGTTATAATCAAATCTTTCTACACTAAACCAAATGTTTGCCCTAACCAGTGTTTTAGACGTTTTCTAGATTTAAAAAACAGTCACATTTGAAACTATTAACTGAATGTTACTTCTTTCTTGACTTACAGAATTGTCGTCTAATTTAATAAGAATATATGAACAACTACTAGCAGCCTAAACCATTGGGTTTATTTCGTTCAAACTTTAATATAAGGGTCTTAGGAAAATTAGCTTTAGACGTTTTTTAACTTCACATAGGAAGATATTTTAATTATTTCGATCTGTCGAAATGAACATTTTGACATTTCTCGACGTTTCAAGGTCCCTAGAGTCGAAATAAAAGATTTTTAGAAAGATGTCTGTGCGTGCGTGTGTACGTACGTTCGTACGTCCGTACGTCCATACGTTCGCGACGTTTTTTTCTTCCACCATAGCTCAAGAACCAGAAGAGATATCGATTTCAAATAAATTTTGTTATACAGATAATAAGGCAGAAAGATGCAGAAAGGGCTCTCAAGAAAATTGCGTGGGTGGTTTTTTTACCATAGCAGTTTGAAAAAAGGTGAACATTTTGGTTAACCCTAAATATCTCATGAAACAAAAACGCTAGAGAAATGAATTAAATAATAATAAACGTGATATCAGAAAAGTATATTTTTTGAAAAAATCCATTTAACGGTTTTTTTATAAATCGAAAAAACTGAAAAAAAAAATTACTCAAAGTTTGTAAAAATTGAATATCGATTCAAATATCTTTTCAAAAACTTAAAATTTAGGCTTAAAACTTATTTTAGCTTATAAGAAATATTGTTTTTAATATTTTGAAAAATCTTGAGAAAAATCGAATTGACAGTTTTTTTTATAAAAAATAAAAACCTAAAAAAAAATTAATAAAAGTTGGTAAGAAATTATTTTCGACTCAAATATCTTTTCAAAAATTTGAAATATTGGCTTCAAGCTTATTTTATTTCACAGAAATATTGTTTTCGATATGCAGTAATTTTTATATAAAAATCCGTTTTTTCATACAAAATTAAATCTACATAAAATAGTACGCAAATTTGGTAAAAATTGATACGAGTACATATAGACAAACTTTTAAGCAAGACAAGTCGACAGACGGGATGATTTATCTGAAGCTTTTTTTGTACTTTGTACATTCACTTGCTTACATGTTTAATAAAAAAATCATAGAATAAAAAAGGAAAACAATCCCTATTAGAAGTATCCATGGTTTAAGATTATCTTCCAACAATTTTAAAGAACGGATATGATCAACATTTTCTTCCTCTCGCTACAAAATCAATTCTTTATAATTTAGTTAGAAAACGATTTGAAGACGAAGTAGACATTTTTAAGAAAGACTGCTTTAATTATTACAAAAAGTCCTATGAGTATTTAGAAAAGTGGACAGTTCAATTTGAAGAATTTTTGTGTTTTCGATAAATGAATTTAGAAAATATATTAATATGGGAAGACTTAGAAAAAAGTATCGATTACCTAATTTCTAAAGAAGTTTTGTTGGATGACTCCAAGTTGTTTGACCAATTTTGTTATTTAAACAAGTTTCTTTCGAAAGAACTTTAATATGAAGAATTTAAAAACAAAATATCTGTTGAAAAGTGGGCCAGTTTCTTTAATTCGTTTTCAAATATTGAATTTTATTCTGAGCTTTTTTTTTGTCTTCCTGGACAAAATGTGAATGTAGAACGTGTCTTCTCGTTGATGGGTTCACAATGGGCAAAGGAACGGAATCGTTTAAAAGTAGGAACAATCAAATCGATTCTAGTAGTTGCCTACAACTTGAAAGATCTAAGCTGCAATAAGTTTTATGATACCTCTTTAAATGAAAAAAGGTACCTAGATCAAATTCGAGCCTTAAAAATGTATGGTACATCCTCAGATGACTAAACAAATTAACGTATTTATCTAAATTAATCTACTTTGATGTAGGTATATAATAATTATCTATTTGTTCTCTTTTTTTTCAAACACTTTATAGTTTGTAGTCATATTTGGAGATACATTACGCTAAGAGCAGTCCATTCGTTTAAACTTCACTAAATTTTCACACCCGAAAAAACCTAACTTTTCTTTAGATATGTTTATGTATTCTATCTTAAATCTAAACTTTTAAAACGAATCTTTTATGTAAATCAACGTAACTGATACCTAAATAAATAAGTTAAAGGTGTGCAAAAAAAAACCAACCCTCTACAAAACTTCACTCCTAAGTTTGTTTTTTTTTTTTTAGTAGGGTTTTTAACACTACAACAACAACTTGATTATGCTACCACACATTGCTTTTTTTGTTTTATAATTTTGCCACCCTTCCTCTGACAACAACAAAAATCGTTATTTAATATACAATTTGTATGAGCTAATGAATTAAAAATTCATAAATACACCAGAAAAGTTTTTCCAGCTAAAAATAAAATTTAACAAGTTTTTAAAGACGTGTAGATACGAGTACGATATGAGTCGCAATATAAAGGGATGATGACACTGTGACATAATTTTTTGTATTTTTTTTTTCTGTGAAGTATTTTAATATGCAATTAATTACACACAAACGAACGGTTAAGTTCAGTTAACAAAAAAAAGCATCGTGAAAAGAAAAACAACTATAATTATAATATGTCACGAATAAAATTGGATATGAGTGATTAAGATATGCATTCACAAATAACTATTTACATATTTCCATTCTCGAATTGTTAATGCAGAGAGAATTTTAATTTAAAAAAAAGAAATATTTTACTTATAATAATTGGAATTATGAAATTAGAAAAATAAATTTAGTGTGTTTTGCGATTTTCAGATCTTTAAGTATTTTCAGATCTGTCAGAACAAGAATTTACATAATTGTCTTGTGGGGTTTTTCATGGGTGAATTCAGATTTCCGTCGAAGATTGATTTTTTTGTGTGGTGCATGGAACACAATTGAAATTATTTTCTTTTTTGTGTCATTGTTTTGGTGTAACTTTATTTACGTGTTAAGGAGTGCGGGATAGATGTCAAATTTCCATCTTTAAATTTTGGTTTTATATTTGTATTAGTATAAGTACAAAGAAGGGTTAATTTGACGAAAAATCCAGATCCGTAGGTTTGATCATAAATCAAAAATAAATCCATTTATTTTGTGTATTGAAATGTAAACGCAGAAGGAAATTTGTGTTTTGACAGATCTCGATCAAAAATATATTTTACCCATATGGAAAACCCCATAACAGTCGTATGAGCTAAGAATTTTATAGGACGAAGCTGAAATAAATGTCACTGTCAGCGATTGTCAGGTGACGTTTTATATTGTCAGATGTAATTGTTAAAAATATCTGTTTTTACATAAGTATATTTGGTAATTGTCAGATCATTACTTGATGTGACAGCATTTTCCGATCACATAAGAGTCTATCCGACAGCTATCAATTGGTTTGCCTAAAGATTGATAAGGTTTTACTTTACAAATGGCGACCAATTCGGTTTTCCATACATATTGGAGATTTTTGAATTATTTTTTTTTTAAAGAAGAGAAAAGTACCAACTCCCAACGGCGCAAAATGATAAACAGTTCTCGTTTAAGTAGAAAAGCCGATTTTAGTTAAAACAGTTCTTTATTAAAAAAGTCTACCTTTTTCCTTTTTTTAACTAATTATTAGCCAATTATCCGGTCTAGCTAAGATGGCGGGCGATTTTGCGAATAGGAACAAATTTGCTGCGACATGGTAGTCCAACACTAAGTACCACACTCTTTTTTGTTTCTGTTACGACGGACGACCAATTGCAAGTTTGTCAAAATGTTGTATTTTGTTTGTCGTAGTCTATTGAATCGAGGTTGGAAATTGTGTTGATTTATCGTGGCACAAGTTACTTGGTGCAAACACCGAAAGTTCAAGCCAAGACAGTTTTTTTATTGTTGATTTACAAGCCCAAAATCATCTTCCTATCTTCAAAAAAAAAAAACATTTTTCTTTAAATTTTTGTTATAAAATTACAAACGTCAAAAAAATAAAGTATAGTTTAAAAAAGATAAGGAAACATTTTACTGCTTTTAAAGTTAGACGAGTGCCTTAAGGCCCAACTATAATAGGCATAAGCAAAATGCGGCAATTTTGGCGATTGACAAAGCCATCAAGATGAAAATGTTCTTCATCGCTTAGGATGATTTTGCTCGAAAAATCAGGGTCCATTTGTTGATGTTCAATAATCCATTCAACGAACTCTCTTCTCTGTCCATGGTCATTAGGCTTCAATTGTTGTGTTAATTGAATTTTGTAAGCATGAAGACACAGATCTTTGGTGAGTACCTATACGCTGTAGAGAGGTTCTTGAAATTTGCAATTCTTGTTCACGACGTCGAATTGAGGTTTCTGGATTGTCAGCAACACTCTCACGCACTGCTTCGACATTCACATTTGAACGGCTTGTTTTTGGACGACCAGTGTGTTTGGCGTCTCCAACGTTGACGAAGTTAAAACACTATTCCGACCATATTTTGTATGAAATTTTCGAACTCCAGCCGCCAAGCTTTCACTATTTTTGAAATATTCTTTAATAATGAAGACACGTTGTTCTATCGTGTAACGCTCCATTTTTAACAACCCTATACTGTTAGCTGTCAAATTGCTTTTTTTTCAGGGTTGCCAACACTTCACTGCACAAATGGCGGCAAATTCAAATCATGCGTTAATTTTGGGACACCCTTTATTAGCTTATGACTATAGTAGTTGGGCCTTTAGCGTTAAAGTATACTTCATATCGTTTAAAATTATCAAAGAGCCAACCCTGATTCTAAAGCTCTTTTTATAGTCGGCTTCAAATTTGTGTTTAAAGTATTTTTTGAATGTTTACAAATTTGAGCCAATAAGTTCAATGGAATAATCAAAATGTCTCTATTAGATCAATTTTTTTCCCGACATTGGGTTGCAAGTTTTTTAATATAACTCATATCGTGCTTCATTTACTTTAAGGGCGATTGTTTTTTATAATACTAGCTGACCCTCCACGCGCTGTTGTGGCTAAAGTTTTGTTGTCATATTACACCGTTGTAAATTATTCGTACAGTTGGTGTACAGCAAAAATCAATATAAAAGAATTAATTTTAAAACGTATTAGTATTTATTCATTCAAATTTGTAACAAATGAGTAAAATACAAAGTTTTAAGTAAATAACATGTGACAGTTAAACTTATAAATGAGGTAGTTAGGGCAGACAGTTAAAAATGTTCTAACAATAATATTTATTATTTTGCACAATATTTTTGATTAACTATCTAGTATAAACTAGTAGTAAATACTGGAATCATCCCAGTAAATACTACTAGTTCATCTGAAAGTAATAGTATATACTAGATACCTACATAAATGCGTTAAATAAATGCTGTTGCTTCTCCTTGTTCTCTAATATAACGTTTTATAATTTTCTTGTTTTTTAAACAATTTTTTGTGTTACAATTTTTAAGAGTTTAAAAGTGAGTGTTTGAAGTTCAATAAATGGCAAAAGCAAAATGTTCAACAACCTAAGAGTTTGTTAAAATACTAGAAAAATATCGTACTTATTAATAAATCTCAACAGCCTCTCATAGAAAAAGCAAAGGCGGAAGCCTTAAAATTGTTTATTCGTGAGTTTTAAGCCACCACTGGTATTTTATTAACAGAAGAAGAAGACGAAAGAAGAGGATAAATAACATTTAGACTGACGTATAAAAAAAACGGACCTTGAATCAACGGAAAATTAACCCATCAAGCTTTAAGAATGGAAACAAATTTTCTTAAAGCTTATCCATGCTGACCAAAACCCATCAATTTCAAGAATACCTGGTATGTTAAGTTTTATAAACAAAATTATATTTACATTTTTTTTGTAGGAACGAAAAAGATGTAGTTCTTCAAGTAACCCAGAAGAGGACAAACAAGATTCAGCGCTGCTTGCTTGCCAATCTTCTGCACCAGCATTAAAACGCAAAAGGGGTTTGGAACAGGCGACTGAAGAAACAATTTCTCTCACTAAGAGTGAGCTTCAATGTTTAGTGCTTCTGGAAAATTTAAAACTATTGAGGATGCAACAGGAGCATGTTCAGAAAAGGTTGGCTAGAAATGATGACGATCATTCGTTGCGCTCAACGATTGCCTCTTAAAATATTTTTTCCGAAGACGGACGAACATTTTGTGATTTATAAAGTCATACTTTGATTTATTTTATTTTGAATTTTTTGTTAATTTATACATCTTTAATAAAATTATAACAAAATTATAATTGTATATTGTATATCATTTCTGCAAGCTCATTTCTCTTCATCTGTCCCAATCTTCTGATTTGTAGTAAAAAGCATTATTCTCTGCACTTTCATTTCCTCTTCCATCACCTTCTGAAATCTCGAAGTCGTCACTGTCATTTAAATACTTTGCAATATTGTGCAGGACAAAACATACAGTAGTTGGGACATTCTTTAATTCGACTCGTACACAGTTTTGTAGACTTTTCAGCTGTCCAAAACAACGTTCTATTATGATTATGACCCTCTCTTTAGTATGTAATTTGTTATAAGCCTTTTCGATGTTACTAGTTGGATTTTTGAATGGTGTCATTAGCCATGGTGCAATTCCATATCCCTCGTCTGCTAATAATATTGTATTTTCTGACGATCTCAAAATAGGTTCAAGAAAACTATTTTTCCAAAGCCTTGAATCATGAACTGACCCTGGCCATTCGCAAACAACACTTGTAAACCATTCTCTGGCATTACAGGTCGCTTAAATATTGATGGAAGCATATCCTTTACGGTTTATATACTCCTCTGAGTGTAAGTGGGCCTTCTTTATTTCGACATGGATGCAGTCTAACGCTCCTTTACATGATGGAAAACTGTATTTCAAAAGCCAATCCTGTTTAGCTTCCAATTGTTGTTAGTAATCCAAAGGAAACTTAATCCAAAGAAAGGATTTATCCACTATCTGTTTTGCTACATAGTGTACAGTTCTGCGAACAGTATTCTGATGCATGCCCGTGTCTTCCCCAACGCCAACTTGAATGCCTGGATCTTCAACATATCTCAAACAAATTCTCATCTTTTCCTCAGCGGACGTTGCTCCTCCCCTTCTTTCAGGTAGAGAACCTAGAGATTTTTTAATGCAATAAAATATCTTTCCCATAAAATATTCGCTTAGCCACTCAACGTTATATTCGGCGTTCTTCGCTCTTTATAAACTTTTTCAGATCTAAAATTGAAAAAAGCTGCTATATTTATGCTCTGCACACCGATTGCTTTGAAAGTAGAGTTGCGACTGTTGATGTTGGCTATTAACATGAGAAAGCATTTACTAGTAAATGTTCAAGTTGGTATTTATAAACTTGAAAAATTTGCAGTAAATACTAGAAAGAAAAGTTCGTACTAGTTCCTTATGCATATCAATATAAGTATTTACTATACAAATTCATTCAAACTAGTAAATACTTTTCTTCTAGTAAATACTACCTTTACAGCATTTACCATGTCTTTTATGCAGTAAATACTATAAAAATTTACTAGTAAAAACATTTGCTTTGTAAATGATGCATACGGCTCCATGTTTGAAAACTGTTGTCTTTTCTTAGATTAAAGAAGACACATTTCGTTATATATGTATCTACCACTTTTCCAAACTGAATTTGGTAAAGCAGATAGCTTGGATATTGTCTATAGTTTATAACCTCTTACTCTGATCCCGATTTTATTATAGGGAATACTTTAAATTTTTAAATTTTTCAAAAATTGTTCTGTAGCGAGCAAATGAAATTGTATATTGTAGTAAAAGTGGAATTTTGAACAGTCCTTTACTTTTATATACATAAATCTAAATTCAATAAAGTTTTGGAAAAACACTAGATATGGTATTTTTCTCCGAAACCATAATATGCTCTAAAGCAGCTGTGATTTCTTCTGCTGTCAAAATTGTCCTGCATAAGACATAGCACTTTAATTAAACATGGCTTCATCTCATATGCTCCCTAATAACCACAAACTAGAATTCAACTTTAGCATGGGAAATTTTGAAAACCTTTTTAACTTATTATGTACGATCGATTGGGAACATTTATTTTGTAACTTAAATATTGACGATATGTGTAACATTTTTTGTTTAACTTTTTTAACTGTTTCTACAAAATGATTCCATTTAAAAAGACTCGAAATAACTTGAGTGTTCCACGGTTTGATTCTCACGTTAAAAACTTAAAATCAAAAGGAACAAAACTTGGATAAAGTGCAATCAAACAAGAACTGATAATAATTATAGGACGTTCATTATAATAAAAAAAACTTTTCACTGAATACTCTAACATCCTATATGATGTGACTACATTTGGAAAATTGAATTAAACCTTAAAAATAATCATGATAGTTTTTGGAAATTCGTTAATCGTAAGAAGAAATCATGTGGGTATCCAAACTTAATGACTGATTCGACATTAAAAAGTTATGAGCCGAGAATAATTGCAAACATGTTTGCAAACTTCTTCAAAGATGCTTTTGTAGATTATAATACTATTAGTTTTAACACATCTACCACTGTTATAAATTTCCCCCTCTTAAATTCTATCAATTTTGTTATAAGTGAAGATACTGTTTTTAATAATATCCAACAACTTGACGAATGTTTTAGTCCTGGTCCCGAGGGTGTACCATCGTCCATTTTAAAGCAATGTGCTGCGTATTTAGCACACCCGTTATGTGTTGTTTTCAAAACGTCTTAAAGTAACTCGCTGTTTCCTTTTATCTGGAAGAGCTCCTTCATAATACCAGTACACAAAAAAGGTCCTGAAACCGAAATAATGAACTACCGAGCTATTGCTAAACTATCTGTGATACCTAAACTATCACTGTAGTTCAATTTTCTGTGATAACCAGCTTGGTTTTGTTAAAAAGCGTTCAACTGTTACTAATCTGTTTAACTTAACGTCCTTTTGTTTAGATGTTTTTGAAAAACGTGAAGAAGTAGATTGTATCTTTACTGATTTCAGCAAGGCCTTTGATAAATTGTGTCATAAAAAATTACTTTTAAAACTATCACAGCAAGGTTTTAACGCCAGTTTCATAAACTGGATCTCCCCATATTTGCAAAATAGACGTTATAGTCTTAAATTTAGTAATGAGTGTTCAAGTTCATTTGTTGTGAATTCTGGTGTCCCCCAGGGTAGTCACCTTGGTCCTATTCTATTTGTTTAATTTATAAATGACTTGGTTTCGATCATACAAAATTCGAGTGTCCTAATATATCTTGATTACATTAAAATTTAAAAAAAAAATGTACTCTACATCTGACTGTCTTCTCTTGCAAGAAGACTTAATATTACTCAAGGAATTTTTGTTTTAAATGTTAACAAATGTAAAACCATGAGTTTTACACGCAAATAAATTCCAATCGGTTTTAGTTACATGTTTGATTCTTGTCTTTTAAGTATATGAGTATACGTATTTTCTGACTTGGATCTTGTCTTAGATTCTAAACTAACATTTAATAAACATATTAACTAAATAGTTACAAAAGCAAATAGAGTTCTGGGTTTTATAAGTGATTTGGCTGTGATTTCCGTGATCCATGTGTTTTAAAATTACTTTTTGTTTCATTTGTGAGACCAGTCCTGGAATATTCTTGAACAGTATAGTCACCTTACTACGCCGCCGGTACACCACACAAGACTTGAAGCCATTCAAAGAAGATTTTTGCTTTTTTGTCTACGATCCCTTCCGTGGTTTCATGATATTCGTACATTACCGCCTTATTCACAAAGGCTTTCTCTCATAAATCTTCCTTCTTTGACAAATAATAGGACGTACCTGCAGTTTTGTTTTATTGTTGGAATAATAAACGGACAAATGTCATCACCATCAGTTGTTGGTAGTTTAAACTTTAGTTTTAGTCGTTCAAGGATAAGACTCCAGAAACCATTGAATACTAATTTTAGTATTTTTTTATGGTGTACATAGCCCCTTAAATCAATTAGTTGAAATCTATAATAGCTTTTACTCTTGTATTAATTCAACAAATGATAGTAGAAAAAGTATAAATTGCAAATTAAAATTTTTCTACAGTCTAGTTTAAGATTTTATAATTTAAGTATATAAATATTAAGAATTGTTAACGTTAGTATTTAACTCTACATATTTCGTTTGAAAATAGGTCAATGTCAACGCATTTGTTTAAGCCGATAGAAATATCGTAATTTAAAACAGTTTCTGAAGAATAAACTGATTTAAAAAATACCTCACAAATAAGTTGAAAATTTAAGAAACTTCACTGGTAGTTGTGTCTAGATACTTTATACAGCCAGGCAACCCAGTAGATTTATGAACGTTTGGAATTTAAGAATTTGTATTTTATTTTTTTAAAAGAAGTTAACTATCATCAGAGTTCATAGATTCTAGTTAAGATCCGTATCCAGACTTACTGTTGACAACCAACGCAAACGAATAAAGGACAACGAGCTTCGGATATGCACGTGGAATGTTAGGTCCCTTAACAGCCTACGTGCGCCCGAAGAATTAGCGGAGGCCCTAGACCGATATAAAGCAGATATCACCGCTATCCAGGAAATACGATGGGATGGACCGGGCAAAAAGAGGATGAAAAACTGCGATATTTACTATGGTGACTGCTACCAAGAAAACCAACAGCGCTTATTTGGATGCGGCTTCGTCATTGGAGCCAGACTTAGGCAAGAAGTCTTGAGCTATAGGTGCATCAATGAGTGCCTCATGACCATACGCATCAAGGCGAAATACGGCAATATTAGCCTGATATGCGCGCACGCCCCCACAGAAGCGAAGGATGACAACAACAAAGATATGTGCGTCGAGCTCTAGACAAAACATATGAGCAGTGTCCTAGCTACGATATTAAAATTGTCCTGGGTGATCTTAATGCCAAGCTAGGAAGGGAAGACATCTTTGGTGGAATAATCGGAAAGAACAGCCTGCACGATAACACTTCCGACAATGGATTCAGGCTCATAAATTTTGCTGCGGGGCGAAACGTCATGGTAGCCAGTACGCGTTTTCCACACCTCAACATCCACAAAGGAACTTGTACTTCTCCAGATCAATCTATCGTCAACCAGATTGACCATATTGCGATCGACGCCAGACACGCTTCCAGCATTATGGATGTACAAACTTTCCGAGGAGCTAACATCGACTCAGACCACTACCTCGTTGTAGCCAAGGTAGCACTTCTGATTTCCAGACCCAAGGCAAAACAGGGAGGTGCTGGGAGAAGGTACAACGTCGAACGGCTACAATCGCCAGAGATCGCCAAATCCTTTTCCGACCGAGTTACAAGTAACCTCTCTCGAAGTTCTCTGCCGCTAACACAATGTATCGAAAACCAGTGGCAACATTACCAAGATGCAATCAGAGAAGCCGCCTCTGATGTGCTGGGTTTCAAACAGCCACCAACAAGGAACCCCTGGTTTGATGAGGAATGTCGGCAGGCAAATGCAGCCAACAAAAAAAAAGGCACGCAAAGCGGCGGCGCTGCATAAAAGGACGAGAGCTGCTCATGAGCTCTATGAGCAGAAGAGGCGAGAGGAACGCCGACTTCTCAGAAGGAAAAAGAGACGGCATGAGAAGCGTGCGGTCGAAGATGTTGGGAGGTATAAAAGCAGGAATGAGGTTCGAAAGTTTTATGAACAGGTGAAACAAAATTCACAGGTACATAAACCTAGAACCGAAGGCTGCAAAGACGAAAGTGGAAACATCATAGTGGAACCGCAGCTAATGCTGAGGATATGGAAGGACCACTTCTGCAGACTGTATAACGGCGACGAAGAACTGAATTCCGCTGTCAGGCAGGATGATAAATTCAATATAGACGACGAAAGCCAACAATCCCGTCCTCCCGACTTAGACGAAGTAAAGATTGCCATATCTACGTTGAAGTCTGATAAAGCCGCTGGAGCGGATGGCTTGAATGCCGAGCTCTTCATAGCAGCTGGAGATAAGTTGGTTAGGAGCATGCACCAACTTATCCGTAAGATATGGTCGGAAGAAAGCATGCCCGATGAATGGAACCTCAGTATTGTTTGCCCGATCCTGAAAAAAGGAGACACTCTAAACTGCACCAACTATAGAGGTATCAGTCTACTTAACATCGCCTATAAAATCTTCTCTGCCGTAATATGTGAACGTCTAAAACCCATCTTCAACAACCTGATAGGTCCTTATCAGTGTGGTTTTAGACCAGGAAAGTCCACAGTTGATCAAATATTCACATTACGGCAAATCCTGGAAAAAACCCAAGAACACCAAATCGACACCCATCATCTTTTCATCGATTTCAAGGCCGCATATGACAGCATCTACAGGGACGAGCTGTATAGAGCCATGTCTAGTTTTGGCATTCCTGCCAAACTCGTCCGTTTGTGCAGGATGACCATGGAGAATTCATGCTGCTCCATAAGGGTTGGACACAACATAACAGAACCTTTCGATGTCAAAAAAGGTTTTAGACAAGGTGATGCGCTGCCATGCGATTTTCTTAACATCGTGCTTGAAAGAATAGTGCAGAGCTCACAGGCACTAGAGGCACTATCTTTCAAAAGTCTGTCCAATTACTGGCATATGCTGATGACATTGACATAATCGGAAGAACTCAGCGTGATGTGTGATCTACGGTCCCGTATGCATCGGATGGGAGTGGAGGAGAAGATGGAACGACGAGCTGTACGGGCTGTACACCGACGTAGACTTAGCCAGAAGGGTAAAAGTCCAACGACTAAGATGGCTGGGTCACGTAGAGCGCATGGAAACCAATGCTCCGGCCCGGAAAGTCTTCGAATCCGCACCCACAGGACAGCGCAGTAGAGGAAGACCGCGGATCAGGTGGCGCGCACAAGTGGAAGGTGACCTCACCTAACTTGGAGCGCGAAACTGGAAACATCTAGCTAGGGACCGAGCTAGATGGAGAGGTTTGTTGGGTGAGGCCCTAGTTCACACAGGACTGTAGCGCCACCTTAAGTAAGTAAGTAAGTAAGTTAATATTTCCAAGTTTAAAGTTGAAAATAATGTGTTTTAAATTTAAATGATCTAAAATTTATAAATACGGTGTTTATGAGCTCTTTTAATACAACTTATTTTGAAGTTTCATTAATTGTTATCAATATCAGACATTTAAAGCAAAACATTCCTGCACAACTTTGGTTTTTTTTTTAACCATCAAATGGGGAACGAGATGCAAGTCAATATCAGAAACACCTAAATCTGAAGTCGTACACCATTTCCAGTGTCAAAAATAACGACTTTCATCTCTTAATCTGAATTTAACAATCAAATCCTCAATAAATTAAGAAATAACATTGTTCCAAGAAAAAATCATTGGATGATCATCTTAACTATGTATAACCTCCGTAAAGTTCATAACTTTTTAACTATTAACTTAAACTTAGCTCTATAAAGTTCATAACCTTTTGTTTATATTATACTTCAGTTGCTCTTCTTCTCAAATGCCCTATTTATCAACTGCATTTTCAAAAAATCGTTGGATTCCGTCCATCAACCGATGTTATGACCGAAAAAAACATTCTCTACTCAGCTGATCCGGAAAACCCGTTCGATCTTATCAATCCAATATGCTGGGATCTGTGTAAACAAGATGAAAACTGCCTTTCCTACATCCTCATCCTAGACACAAACCAATGTTTTGGATTCTCTATTTTCGACTTATCAAACCTATATCAACAAATGGGTCAAGATTTGGAACTTATAGCCGATACCAATGCCATATATTTTGAAAAGACATGCTTAAAAGGTGAGATACAACTACATCTATTATATAGTTTTTGAATGAAGGCATTTTAAATTTCTTCTAGTTCCTGACAATTGTAACATGAAAATGTGGATCTTAACGAAAATGCCAGGAAGTAGTTTGGTATTCCGAGGAAAAAAGACCATCCCCACGCTCGTGACCAAGCGCGAATGTGCTGAGCGATGCTTATTCGAAAAACAGTTCGCCTGCCTTTCAGCTTCGTTTGCTCCATCATACAAAAACAATCAAGCTCGGTGAGTTAATAAGATAAACAACAAAATATATGTACTCGAACGTATAGTATCGAAATATGACCTCACCTTTTTTGAGCCTCATCCATATGCATATATAATGGAATGTTATCCGAAAGATACAACATTCTTCATGACTACGATCATCACTCTTCTCACAATGGCAATGATTTGATATCACACCACACTGACTTCATTTGCAGCTTAAGCGAGCAGATGCCACAAATCGAAAAGTTGGGTCGTTGCGTACTCAGCGATAAGGATAAAGTCCTGCAGCCAGATGCCTTTCGAGCTGCCCCCTTCGAAGAGGAATACATCGAGAACCAGTGCCAAGAGCGCCCAATCGAGAGGGAAAACTGCTCCTATGAGCTCTATTCAAATAGTACGTTCATCTATGCGGAAGCCAGGCATAATGGACTAACCCAAAAAGAGGTGAGTATACTGTGCAATGATGGGGGTCTCTGTCTCTATCTATGGGTTTGGGTTTGGGTTGGGTCTTAGTTCATGGGGACAGAGATTGGGGTGGTGATGGAGTAGAACCAACCAACATACAGTGAAGGTACGACGACGACGATACTACAATCTGTCAAACAAAACGTGAGTTTTGATATATGGGTTTTGTGATGTTGTTGCTTTTGCTGGTTGCTGTTGCTGGTGGGTTCTTCAAATCAAAATTCATCTAAAATGACAACGAGATACTTTGATTTACATTTGATTCTCTTTGTGTTCTGGCTCTGGCTCCGGCTTTGCTCTTGGTACTCTTGGTGCTCTGGTGCGTTTGCTGCTTTTTGGAAATACGAACAATCAAAATATCTATACACCCATCTAACGGAACGGAGTACAGTGCCAAGCCAGGTGCTCCAGTGAGACGAAATTCTATTGCCAAGGTGTTTCGTATTTTTTGGATCAACTCACTGCCAACTCGGAGTGCTATTTACATTCGGAAGATATCATCTCGATTGGGCCGAGGAGCTTGAAATTCAAACCGATGTCCGTGTATATGCGAAGGGTGAAATGCTTAGATGGTATGTCTATTGATTTATTCTTCTTTTTCATACTGAATTCAGATGTATCTTGTGTGTGCGGTGTACATAAATGATGATTGAATGTTGATGATAGATCCATCGATTGGAAAAGGTGTGCTAAAGTCATGGATTATAGTTTTTGTTTTCTAAAAAGAGTTGTTTTTTTCGGATCTGGTCGATCTGATGTTTGAACAAAAAAAGAGTCCCTATTTAGATAAAAATCATTAGGGTTTGGTGAGAATCTGAAAATTACACTAGTCGACTAAATCAAGTCTTTTTTATGAGCCAAACAATCAAAACAATAGCTGTTTTCAAAAGCGTCAAAAATTTGCTCTAGTAAAATAGTCTCTCTTCCATCTTGTTGCATTAGGTAAGTTTAATGAACTGACGGTCTTGGTACCACTCACATCAATGAAGATCCATTGTGGTACCCTAGATGAAAACCAATGATAAGAGTCCCATGACAGAGCATGACCCGCGTGAGTGGAGTTCTTTGAGCTGTAGGCCGAAGTTGGCAGGAATGGCAGAGGTTCATCCAGAGCTTTCTTTCGAGGAATTTATTTCTGAAATGGCATAGTGTGGGTCAGTTTCAAGGAAAATGAGCATAACTCGTCCCTGTTGAGTTTCATTTTCTCTTTGTGGTAATGCAATTGGTTTTGCCCTGGGGTAACGCTCACAAGAAGAGGGAGGGTTTTCTTTGCTCAGTTGGATGATGTTTTGTTTATGTTGGGCCATGAGAGCTTTAAGTTTTCCGAAGTACAAAAAACCCTTATCTTTTCAAGACAGCAAGTCAAAAGCATCGATTTGATTTCGATTGCAGCAATTGCTTTTCTTGGAGCTTAGCTGTCAATGAAAAAGGTTTTATCAGCTTGTCATATTGAAATTATTGAGATTCGTCTATCAGCTTTCGTCAATGCCAAGACCTTAGCTTTGAAGGCGCAAGTGAAGCCTGAACACACACAATTATTTATTTTGGAGCCGTCGCGGGTATTCTTCTGAGGTGTCGATCGGGTCACCAATTAAAAGTTTGTTGATTCTTAATTTTTACTGGGAAAGGAGGAATACCTTTTTGAAGTCCAAACGTGATGTTAAGTGCATACTTTGTTACCCGTGTATTTCTGTAAAATCATCGCGTGGCCAATGGCGCTGGATTTGCAACAACCTGTTTTGCGAATAATTCTTGTACAAATAGGTACAGGGGCTTAAAGACGAATGTTGCTTCTAGAACTGCATTGAGTGCAGTCCTCATAAACTCTGTGATGCCTATGGATACCATTATTTGTACTTCGGTCATTATTCTAATGTGGGTGTCTTTATCCAATGTTAATATTAGTCTAGCTTAATCTGTAAACATCCATTTTTTTTAAATTTTTCTGAAAAATTTTAGCCCCAAAAATTATGTTGAAGGAGTTAAATTCAAACATGACCATCTTATTTATATCTTTAATGTTAAGACCCCAATTTGATTGCTTATCCAAGACCAACGGGAGTTAAAGTTGGTTGATTATAATAGAAGGATTTTGAAAGGTCGTATTCTCCTTCTGTTCGTAAAAAGGTCTATTTCGAGTTTTTTGCAGGTTAACCGTCAAACCTCAGTTCAAATTCCATGTATACACTATTGATAAAACGTTTTTTATTTGCTTACTGATGGTGGACAAAAATTTATCTGTAGCAAGCAATGCTTAATCATCTGCATGTGCAAGTGCTTTAACTCCATCACGAGTAACCAAAGAAGGGGCTAAAGAACCACCTTCTTAAGAACCCTTTTAGTAGCAAATAAAACGTAATAGATATTTTGTTTTATCCTTGCTAAATCCTTTTCCAATGAAATGGTTGTTTTCATAAACGTTGAGAGCACACTTATTTCCCAGAACGTGTAGTGCGTAAGCGTGCTTGGGTACAATTCTTAAGTTAGTGACCAATCATAATCAAACACTGCAGATAAGAAACAAATGGGAAAAATAGATTGTATTAATTTTTTTCTCAGTTTTACTGCAAAAAATACTGCAGTGTCCCAGAGCCAGTGAACATTTTTGGTCATTCGCAAATAACATGAGGAATTCTTTCTCTTTCTTGGTAAATAAGCTCGTTGTCAAGGACACTCTATTTGTTAGCTCTCTAGAGAAAGCTTATCTCTTCACTAGGCAGTTTCCTGGCAATTCAATGCTGCCAGTGAATGTTATGTTCCACCTGTCTTGAGCGCACTTGTGATTCTATGTGAACAATCTTTTTTGACACTCATACTGTTGCGAGATTCCTAAGGGATCTCAACATATAAAAATCCGCTGGTCCGATGGTATACCCTATTGTTCTCAAAAGGTCTTCTTCAACGCTGGTAAAACCGCTGCGTAAGATTTTTCGTCTGTTCTATTCTACTCCTTTTTCCTAGTGGATGGAAAACTGCATTTACCCGGCCCATCCTCAAAAAAAGCGAATCCTCCTCACCCTCTAACTATCGACCGATAGCACTTACTAACCTTCTTTAAAAAAAATTCGTAAGAATGTTGATTAATTATCAACTCAAGGAATACTCGTATATCCAAGATCAAGAGCTTTTAAATGACATTTGATAGAGTTTGCCATCAGACTCTCTTATTGAAAAAAAGTTTTCATGAATCCTTCCTACAATGGAAGAGTAAATACCTTTCGGTTTGTTCAACATATATAAGTAGTATTGGATGGGTTGATATCTGAAACCACATAATAAATGCTGGCGTGCCCCTGGACTCTGATTTGTCTCCAGCACTCTTTCTAATTTTAATTAATGATCTCCTGCCTGCAACTTCAAATTGAATGTATTGTTCCGCTGACGATAGTTTCTACTCATAGCTTTTATATTTGTTTTCAGACTCACATCCCTCTTCTTAAGATGTGGAACTGCAACTTCAAAATATGAAAAGCTCATTAAATTCCGACCTAAACACCATTGTACAGTGTGGACTAAAAAACCGCGTGGAATTAAATGCTGCGAAAACCCTGTCTTGAATCGTGAAAGCCAGTTATTCTCCATTTGCCATTATCCACGGATGGCACTTGCATCAATGAGACTAACTCCTCCATATTCTCGATATGCGTATCACCAAACACCTCTAGAGGAACGTTCACAAACGCAAAATGTTTCAGTCTCCTAAGAAGTACTTTTCTCTCTCTGATCTGATTGTTTTCTACAAGAATTTGCATTTAAAGGTTGAGAATTTAAATTGATTGGTGATAAGATAATATTATCATTAGATCATTTACGTGTCTCGAAAATCGACGTATATTTTCTTGTCCCTCCATATTCAGGTGCATTTCTCTCCTTAACATTTCGATGGTAATACTCGTGCTTTTAGGTATGCTTTCAAGTACAGACAATCGTTCTTTAATCGTGGGGCTAGCCAACGGAGTCCGGGACAGAATTGTCTCCGACTTCTGGACACTTACTTTCAGTTTCCAGTCGTCGCAATATCGCTGAAACTTGTCGAAATCACGTTGCAAGAGAATTCTTATAACCTCAACCTTTCGGGACGCAATTAGATCGTCGTCGTACGCAATTGCCTTTGTAAGATAACTTATCAGATCGCTAGCGAAATGCTGAAGAGAATCGGTGAATTCACCGTTCCCTGTTAAAGAACATTTTTAATTAAGAATGTTGTGGTAGAATTTACATTGCCACTTTTGACAATAAACTTTCTACCGTTAAGCATATCATAAAGTATATACTGTGCAGACTTGCTTATGCCAAGCCTGCTCAGTTTTAGGTAAAGTTACGGTGTCAAAAGCCTTTTCCAAATCAACCAGAACAGCACCTGTGCATTGTTGTTTTGATTTATTCCATTGGATATCAGAAACGAGTTTAGACGCAGCATAAATTGTGTTATGACCCGCCTTGAACCCGAACTGTCTTAGTACAACGTTGGATATACCATCGATACCTGCTTACTTTTTGTCACATTCGTCACTAACAAGGGACTTGTTCCCGTTTGCTCGGCGATTATGGCATTTGCCAAGGAATCGTCATCGAACCGCATGAAACCGCGGTTCTCAGATCCGCAATTGTGTCATATCATTTCGAAGGTAAAAGTGAATGAGTAGGTCTCTGTTTTCCAGGTCGTGGTTGGGTTGTACAATTGCAGGAAAGCAGCTCAAATCACCTTCACTTTTTCCTTCGAATCTTCAATTATGTAAAAGTCATCGTCAAAGATGGCTTCTTCTGGATTTATTTGCGCTGTCCTGAGTACGTCCCTGTTCTCTTCAGTTCTTTGGAGTTTCAGATTTGGAAGGTCATTGTCGTTCTTTTTTTTGAATACCTTGTTGATTTTAGGGAACATACTTCACTGGAATTAACTGACCGGATCTTACGGTCCCAGTACTTGGTAATGATAACCTGCGTAGCTCTCCTTAATCAACATATTGGCATTTTTATTGACGACTTCAGTGTCCTAACCTGCAAGTCATGTGGGTCTGTAAGTCGTCTGTACAAGTTTTTGAGTCTTGTCAGTAAGCCACTCTTGTGCCTTCACAGTGTACTTTCTTTGTACTTTGGTATTGTCCGTTCCATGGTTCGTTTTATTGTTTCGTCCATCTGTTGTAAATGTTGGTCAATTTCTGTATTTGTCAGCTTTCTGTTGTTTGGTGGGCCTATGTCACTCGAACGAAGTTCTCTCGCTAGGGCGTTGGTGAAACGAAGCCAACGCATCTAACTGTAAGTATAATAATGCGTTGCTATGTATTTCTCCAACTCCACGCGTTCGCAATCTGCATTGCAGCAGTCAGACCGCAGAGATCACTGTGGTACTCGACTGTCTGTAAGCAGTTTCGAGGGTGATTACCCACTTTGTCTGTAACTGTCAGCCTGGTGTCGTACAGCAAAAGATCCAGGAAGGAGCCGCTTTCAGTAGCCAGCAGGTCAGAGCCCTATTCAACGCTGTAAAGATTCATCAAATTTAAAAGATGGTTACCTCTGCGATTACTAAGTTGATTTCCCTAATCTTCATGTACTAAAAAAAAATACGTACCTATTCACAGTAAATAAACGTTTCTGAGCATAAAACTTCCACATCAATTGGAAAATGGGTGTCCTCATCCTAGTGGTTTTCAGTGTACGTGTTAGAGTTAATTTATTGTGCAGATTTTGAATCTAAATTTCAAATTTACCTACCTGCCCAAATTTTAGAAATACAAATATTCAACATTGTTTTTCAATTAATTTGATAGCCTTTTTAAGGCGACCTTTTCATTACAACCAAAAATTTCTTTGAAACACTTTAGTCATTTGCTGTTAAAAACCGTTCTTACTAACAATAAGCCAGGTGAAATTTATCGACTTTTGAAGGTTGTTCGAAAATTGTATGAAATAATATAAATATATAAATTAATAATTGAAGATAGATTTGGAACTCTATCAAGAATTTTATAGAAAAATAATTACTTTATGAAAGGCTCAAAAGGTCTTATACATGTTTTTTTTTTTTTAATTTTGAAAAGTAAGACGCTAGAGAGTGATTTTAGAGCCTTATTCAAATTAAAGCTGTCAAAAACCCTGAAAGAGAACTTCGTCGGCCAGTCATATTTGATTTTAGCAGATTACCTATTCCATTTAATTATTACAAAAGTCCTATTTTTTAGAGTGGTGGTTCGGTGCCGTATACGTACTTTTTTCAATTTTTGTATTCCTGAAAGGTTCAAAAGACTTACAAGGACTAAACTCATGTTCTTATAATGAACTCTATATCAACTCACCGAGTTTAGCAAAAAGTACCAACCCAATAATGTGCATTACATACAATAGCAAAAAAATCATGCCAAATCCTAAAGGCTCTCTTTCTTTATTTTCACCACCATCACCCTTAACTCCTTATGCTTATAGCCTATAACTGTTCATGTAGGCTTTTATGACTGAGTTCCATATAAAGATGCATATGATTCATTTAGAATTTTATAAGTACCTACAAAAGTAAGCGAGTACGAGTAGGTACAGTACCTTATGTAAATTTCCATCAGTTGCATAAAATATATAAATATGTATGAAAACTTCTTCACGAGTTGTTAAGTTTGTTTCCCCTCACAGTAAACTAAAACTAAACTTTTGTACACCAACGCCACATTATTATTTGCAACAGAAAGAGGTACATAGTACACTTCACGATCATAAGACCCATTTCCTCTTTTGCAAAACGTCTTTCCCTTTAGGCCTATAATACAAAATACTATACCCCTATAGAGTTTACATCAGCAGCCAGCCTTACAAAACAATACTCTATTTTTGAAATAAAAATAGTTTAAAAGAACAAACTTGAACTTGCTTTCGGCAAAACAAAGTTGAAAGATACAACTTCCTGTGAATAGGTACATATATAGTTAGTTATACACCTCGCTCTTAGATTTAGTATACGAGTAAGTCTTTTCAAACTGGAAAATTTAAGTTTGAAACAAACAATTAAAATATTTACCTATATGCGGTAAGATTTAGAATTACTTTGGGTTTGTTGAGTGTGATTTTGGTGTGTATTTAATTTCATACAGCAAAGTTATGAAAATAGTATCATTATTACCAATTATAAACTAAAGATGACAACGCGAGACGTGACAGTAAATCATAAATTAATTTGTCTGAATGAGTTGTTTATAGTGCCTTAAAGTTGTACAATGTGCCACTTTTCCTAAAAACATTAATCGAAGTTGAATAATCATTTCCTGTCCTCCAGTATTTGAATAAAACATGTATACATTGAATCTATAAAACATTCATTGACATTACATAAAATACAAAACACGATAACGATTTTCTATATCATCAATAAATAGTGACAAAGGAAATTTATATTCTGAAGCCGAATCAAACCACTCTTTAAAAGGAGGATAACTTACCCGTATAGCTGTCAAAATAATCTTTTTCGGAGTATGACTTTAACAATATAGTCAGCGTTAGCTTAAAGGTTTTTTAAGTAAACTGAAGGCAGATCAGATTCAATGTAGTTACTAGATAGCGTAGTTTGGTGTTTTAGACTGGAGTCTGAAAATGCGTTTGAAAAAATACCGTTGGATTAACTAGCATATAAGAGAGAATTTTTGATAGTTGCCTTAAATACTTTAAATTAAGTCGAAGCTTCTATGGAGTTGCTTTTGAAGAAGTTAATAGCTGCGTTTGCTACCTTCGTTTTTTTCTTAATTAAGTACCAGGTTTCTAGTTTTCTGTTATAGTAAATCCCAGGTATTTGAAATCAGTCACTACTTTTATGTTCGAGCCTTCAAGTTCCCCTATGTGATTAGTCCTCTTACTGCTTTGAGATCAAACAACCACGATCATTGACTTGGAAGCATTTATTTTAAGGTCCGAAGTATCTCAATATTGCTAAGAATGATAAGGTCAGCTGCAAATAAAAGGACCTTGATAAGTGCATCTCCAAGCATAACTGACCTTGGAATTTGATCTTCAATGTCATTGATGAAGAGGTAAAAAATCAAAAGACTTCAAATGCAACCCTGTGGACGCTACAAAAGTAGAGAGATAGGGACAGCAAACGACACCATTTTTATTGCTCAGTAAAGTTTGCCATTTCATGATAAAAAATACACAAGCCAACAACGATATTATACAAATTTACTACCGAAATTCGGAGTCAGTGGCCTCAACGTTAAGAGCGTCCAATTTATGGTCCTTATAATCGGCATAGCAAATCAACAATTAAGCGTATTGTGGAAAAATTTAACAGGCACAGGACAAAATATTCCCGTGCCAGTGAGACAAAGAAGTGTCCGTAGTGTCGAGGATATTGCTGCCGCTGTCACACGTCGCACAGTGGGGAAAATGCGGACAAAACCTATTTTTCTGAAAGTAGGATTTTCTTTTAAACAAAAAGTGTTTCTTATAGTTAATTGGTTGTAGAATCAGAAAATGAAAACCATTTTTCAAAAAAAAATTGTACACCTGTAGATTTTCGCTCGTAGTTTAAATATCGTGAAAAATTATAAAATATTAGTATTCTTTGAATGATCAGTATATTGTGAAATTTGAAATTTTTGAACAATTTTTTCTGCTTACATGGTTGAAATAAATAGAAAAATAATACCGTATGTTATTTTTTGAAAAAAAAATGGATACGGTATTTTTTGACAAAGAAACACTCTATTTCAGTGATTTTTTTAGTTCACAAAAGGTTTTAACTAGTTCCTCTGTTTGCCTCTGTTTGCAAACTATTTTCAATAGATAGTGTATAGGGTCTCAGCAACATTTTCCAGTAAAAATCTCATCCGGATACGTCCGGATGCGGTTTTAAAGCAATTTTAAGTTGGAAAGTCATATAAAAAAATACCAGTATTTTAATAATTTAGATCATGGAATTAGTATCGGGATTTAAACCGGCTTTGCATGTTTATCAAAATAATTTAGTTTCACATTCATGCCTTTTAATCAGTTCTGACGATCTTATATGGTAAACAGTAAAAGACGCTTATGTGAAAAAAACCTTTATTAACCCAGCACTGAGTATATCAACAATTTTTGTAGAAAGTACTCCGATTTTCTGAAATTGAAAGTGTCTCGTAATAGGGTTTTATGGTACTAACAAGATGGATATATAGATTATCGGAAAAAATAAGACTGAGTTTATATACATCTCTTTAGCTTGCATTATTTTGCAACTCTCTTTTTCTTTACCTATCCTCCAAGCCATACATGCACCAGAATACCAACTAATTTTTGGTTCATAAAAAAAGCTCTCAATAGGAAGCAATATCTTTGCAAAGCAATAGCTTTGTTATTGAAACTTGCTGTAAATTAACTGTTACCTCTCAAAACCTTCATAATGGTTGGGAAGGTCAATCAACATTTGGTTTAAATCAGCGTTGATAGCAAGTTCACTTAGTCACGATGTCCGTTTTTTTTCGATATCTCGTTCAGTTTTAGCTGATTTAATTTTGAAAAAAGAGGAATCCTTAGAAGTGTTCCTAAATAAACAATATTCATATACATCGAAAACACAGGTTAATTCTATCGTGAAAGAAAACAATAAAAACTTTTTACCGAAATTCAATTCGCGAAACAATGTATCATCTTACAAAAAAATTGTTTTCCTTGATAAGAATCGTGATTGGTTGAAAGGCTTATTTCAAGTAAAAGAATTTAATCAAGACAATAATATTGGATCGCAGGCCAAGCTTGGTGGGAGGCCAGTTAAGGCCTTTGAAGAATGTTGCAATCGCAGTTAGAGGCGCAAAATTCGTCAACTTCGGGATGATGTGCCTGTCACCAATGATTTTAAATTTTGATGCTGATTCTGCTCTTGCCTTGAGCATTCAGGCAAAGCTAACAAAAGAGCAATATGAGATACTTCGAAAAGCTACTAAAGAAATTGGGCACGATAATATATTCCCTTCGTATAAGAGGGTTACCGAAGCAAGAAAAAAGTGCTACCCGGATAACTCGACTGCTAGTGAAACTTCTCCTTATGTTCCTTTGCAAGATCTATTAGATCACACATGTAAATGAATTTTCCAAACATTTGAAAAAATGACAATGGTGAGCCAAGACCAACATCTTATCTTGCACACCAAATGGGGATGCGATGGTGCAAGTGATCAAAGTCGCTACATGCAAAACTTCGAGGTTTCAATAGAAGGCGTTTCTGATGAACATTTGTTTCTTACATCCCTAGTGCCTTTAAAGCTTGTACAACAAGAAAATGAAGAGTGCATTTGGAAAAATCCACGACCATCCTCAACTCGTTATTGCAGAGCTCTTCGATTTTCCTTTTCAAAAGAAACTCCAGAAGAAGTTAGAAAAGAAAAAGACCGTGTAGAAGCTGAAATTTTGAATCTCCGAGATACTGAAATTGAATTCAATGGATTCTTTATTAAAATAAAACATGTAAAGTATTTCACAATGATAGATGGAAAAACGGCACAAATTGTTACAAATACAACTTCTAGTAGTAATTGTACCATTTGCGGGGCAAAGCCATCGGAAATGAATGACATCGCAAAACTCCAGTGTAAACCAATAGATGAAAACGCTCTAAAGTTGGGAATGTCATCTTTGCACGCAAGAATACGCTTCATGGAGTATATCCTACACTTATCATACAATTTAGCTTTCAAAGCCTGGAGAACGACTCCACTGACTGCGGGAATAAAAAAGGAAACTAAAACCCATATACAAAATCAGTTTCGAGAAAAATTGGGAATACTTGTTGACATTGTCAAACAAGGAACTGGGACTACAAACTCTGGGAACACCTCAAGACGTTTTTTTGAAAATTATTCAGTTACTGCTGAAATAACCAAAATATATGAAAACCTTATTAAGCGGTTGGCAACTATTTTAGAAGTTATATGCTGCAACCATTATATTGATCCCGATAAGTTCCATGATTACGGTTTACAAACTGCGAAAATGGCTGCAGAATTGTACCCTTGGTACTACTTACCAGCAACCATGCACAAGATCCTTATTCACGGTAAGGAAATAATAGAGTCTTGTGCCTTACCAATTGGCTCTTTATCGGAGGAGGCTCAAGAGAGCCGTAATAAGGAATATAGATTTTTTCGCTCCCACAATAGTCGGAAATCATCACGAACCGCAACAAACGAAGATGTTCTACATATGTTTTTCATTTCATCTGACCCTTTCATTTCCTATTTAAGGCCAGAACCGAAGTCGAAAAACTATTTAATTAGCGAAGAAGCTAAGCTTTTATTAATAGTAAATGAATAGCTTTTCGTAGCTTCATGACAATGTCAATAAGTATTTCTCAATTTTTCTCGAAACTAATATTGTATGGGTTTTAATTTTTTTTTAATTTTTCACAGTCAGTAGGGTCGTTCTCCAGGTTTTGAAAGCTAGATTGTATGATGAGTGCAGGATATACTTCATGATGCGTTTTCTTCTATCATTTCAAAATATATTACAAGTTTTATTTTAACAAAGAATCCATTGAACTCAATTTCAGTATCTCGGAGATTCAAAATTTCAGCTTCTACACAGTCTTTTTCTTGTCTAACTTCTTCCGGAGGTTCTTTTGAAAAGGAAAATTGAAGAGCTGGTGAATGCTGGTTGAGGATGGTCGAAGATTTTTCCAAATTCGTTTTTCATTTTCTAGTTGAAAAAGTTTTAATACTGCCAGTGATGTAAGAATTAAACGTCATCAAAAATACCTTCTATTGAAAATTCATAGATTTGAATATATCAAATTAAGTTTATTTGAATTATTTTGAATGAGATTAAATTATTTTTTTTTTATATAATGTGAATTATTTTTTTTTTTATTTATTATTTAAATTTATTTTATAATAAATTTAAAACAAATCAAACTATAAGCTTTGAAAACACCAACTATCTATGTATATCATTATAAATCAAATGACAAACAAAATAAACTTTAACATTTTTTTTTACTCACGACCATTCACTTTTAAGAATGTTAAAACAGAATTTTTAGTAATTTACAATGCTTTCTTCGCTATTTATTATTATATTCGCAATATATGTACGTTAAATTCAGTACACAAATCTTTGTTTTCATATATGCTTTTCGAAAAAAACCATTTTATCTTTTAGTGGGCTTGGAAATGGGCGGAATTTTCTGGTGTAGATTTCTCTTGCTATTAGCTATCATTCCTGAAAATTTAATCAAAATCGGTTCATTAGCTTAGATTTGATAGAGTTTTGTCCGCTCTCCCATACAAGGTGCCCCACTGTGCGTCGTTCTGCAAGCGTTGGGCAACTCTGCGACGTTGTGAGGAATTTTGCGAAAAGATCTTGTGCTACATCCTTTCAAGATTATATTGACTCAAGAACTGAAGCCACTTAACCACCAGAAGCGTCGTTTCTTCGTGAATTGGGCTGAGCAACAACTTGAAAATGATTCGGATTTTCTGAATGGCTTCGTCAATAAATAAAATATGTGGTATTGGTCAGGCAGCAATCCATGAGTCGTCATTGCATCCCGAAAAAGTTACGGTCTTGTGTGGTTTATGGGCCGGCGACGTCATTGGGTCGTACTTTTTCCGTGATGATCAAGACCGGCACGTTATCGAAATGGGGTTCAATGATAACCCAATATTTATGGCTCCAATTGAATGATATGGACTTGGAGGACATGTGGTTCCAACAGGACAGTGCCACGAGCCACACAGGTTGTACGATTTGACGTCGTTAGACTATTTCATGTGTGGCTACGTCAAGTCAGCGACTTGTGAACTTTGTACCGAATGTCGAACGTGGAATTGCAGCAGTATCGGCCGTTCTGCTTGAAAACCGTCGAAAATTGGGTTCAGCGTCTGGATTTCTAGAAGCCTGCCCGTGGTGGCCATGAAAAAGAAACAAAATTGGGAGTCAAACTCATCAATGTTAAATCTTTTTTGGAAAGATCTAAAGCTAGTAAATAAATTGGAAACCCGAATCATAAATCTAACACCTGTGCAAAACATCACAAAAATGTCTTTAAATCACTCCCAGAAAATACAGCAATAGATCAATTCCACATCATTTCATTGGAAAATTGCACAATTGATTGAATCAGAAGTAACATCTTAAAGAGCAATATAGCTTATAGCAATCCTGGTCTAAAGGGCTTAAACTGATAAAGGGGTTTTCATTTTAAAATTAAATGAAAGAACTTATACATGAGATATCAATAAGGTTGAATCTTTATTGGAGATTTATATATTATATGTGAAATATAACATCGTTTAAATTTCCGTCGTTGTTTGGTGGGTGGCGAGCATTCTAAAGGTTGAGCTGTGTTGCACATAGCACCATCCTATTGAAACCACATGTCTTCTGTATTTATATCATCCAATTCAGGCCACAAGAAGCTATAGTGATCGCCGGTGTACGGACCAATAACGCCTCCCGTTGACTTACGGGTATTGGCTGATTGTTCACTGAGCCAAGGGACTCGAATTTGGCAACGTTGAATAGTCGACTTGGCAACGTTGAATAGTCGACTTGGAAGGACGACCATGTACCCTATCAAAAGGAGCTATGTAGCTTACTAAATAAAAAACATTTTGAAAGAATCTTAAAGAAACAATATGGCCGCCCGAATGTTAAGGAAACAATATGGAAAATGCACTTTAAGAAAATTCGACTAAGATGTGTCTCAAGCTTTTGATAAAGTTTTTCATTTGTGCACAAATTGCACTACGAAATACTGAAATAGTATGTTACGAAACGCAGGAATGCAGCTGGCTATTTCTCTAGAGTAAAACTATTAAAATAACGGTAAAAAAAGGGTTAGACAAGAAACCTTACGATGATGTTAAGCGATGTAAAGGAACTTGTGATAATTATAATTACCAATCAATTTAATTGATCTACGTTCAATACTATCCAAGAGGCTTAAGTTAGTTGCAGGAGCACCAGCCCAGAGATAGGAGTTATACTCAAGCTTTGGACGTATATAAGTCTTATAGATATCCGTCAGAACAGATCAGAAGGGGTGAACAATTTCTTGTATCGCCTAAGGAAACCCAAACACTTTTCGGAATTTTTGGCGACATCGGGTATGTAATCATTCCACAAGAGGTGGTTGGTGACACACATACCGAGAATATCGAGATTTTAAGTCTCATTGATGCAAGTGCCTTTCATGGATAATGGCAAGGAGGATATATCTCCCCTTAACGATACAAGACAGCTTTGGGTTTTCGAAGCATTAAATTCCACGCGGTTTTTCAATCTCCATTGTACAATGCTGTTTAGGTCGGAATTTGAGCTTATCATATTTTGTCGTTGCAGTTCCACATCTGAAGGAGAGGGATGTGAGTCTGAAAACGAATATAAAAAGCTAAGAGTACTATCGTCTGCGAAACAATGTATTCGATTAGGAGATCATTTATAAAAATGAGAAAGAGTGTTGGAGATAGAACAGAGCCCTGGGGCACACCAGCATTTTTTTGTGGTGTTCAGACTTGAATCCATCCAGTACTTCTCGTATTTAACGATTCGAAAGTTAATTACTAATCCAATGAAATAATGATTCGTAAAAACCGAAATCACGGCTTTTCGATAAGAAAGCCTGATGTCAAACCCTATCAAATGCTTTTGAAATATTTATGTAAAGATTTGCTCCACTGTGCGGTGAGATGAACCATGATATCACCAGTGGAACTATTGCTGTACTGGTGGTCATAAAGAAGCTTTCGATCTTCAAGTTATTTCTTGAGCTAATAATTAATCCGTATTTTCCTGACCTTGGAAAGAAAGAACGTAAGTGGAATCGGTCGGTAGTTAGAGGATGAGGGGGATTCGTCTTTTTTTTGAAGGGCTGAACAAATGCAGTTTTCCATCCAGTGTTGAAGAACACCTCTTCAGAACAATAGCGGGATAATATCCGGACCAGCTGATTTATGTGTGTTTAGATCTCTAAGGACTCTTGCCACAGTACGAGTGCGAAAATTGATTGGTCCCATAGAATCACTAACTCGCTCAAGTACAGGTGGCGTCATAACACTCACTGGCAGCGTAGAATTGGCGGTGAACTACCTATCAAGAGATTAGCTTTCTCTAAAGAACTAACAAAAGAAGTGTTATTGACAACAAGCGTAGAAACCGAAGAAGAGAAAGAATTCCTTATGATTTTTTAGTAGTTTTTGGTCATGTCCAAATTTGGTCCATCGAATATGTTCGAGATAAAAGTTCTCATTTCCAGGAGAATCCAACTTGTGATAATATCAGCGCTGTCATCATCATCACTATCAAGGAAACATAGCCTTTTATTCAAAATGGTTATACAATTGGTCGTCAAAAAACACTCTGTGTCACGCAATCAGCGGCTTCAAAGTAATACCAACTACAAAATTTAGAACGTTTTAAATGTACGGGACAATGTTTAGTAATTAGGAAGAACCAAGCCCCATGAGTCTACGGCTTAAGCTTAAGGCATCTGGACAAATATTATAACTACACATAAATGTCCCATAAAGTGAATTATAAATTCAGAAAAAAAAATAGTTTATCAATCTTTCATAGATTGTTTCTGGTTTACCTCTACTACTCGATACTGATACTTCCCAAGTGTCTTTTGAAGATTACCATCGGATAGGAAATAAAAACAAGCAAATACATTAATTTTAAAATTAGTTATTACATTATTAAAAATGTAATATGTGGGAAAAACGAAGATAGTAGATTGATTTTCAAATTGGATTTAAAGAACATTTAATTAACACTTCAACTATGTTTATCATCTTATCACGGTTAACAGAATTTCATGCGAGTGCCACAAGAGAAATGGTTTCAGAAGAACTAAGTCTGAAATTGGAAGTTTTTTAGACTTTTGACGACAAACATTGATTTCTTGGTGATTTATTTCATCTAAATTTTCTTTTTTAAGAATTTGGAATATTTTTTGCGATATTGTCCCAAATTTATTTAATGTTATGGCAGAATAATTGTAAATATCAGAATTATCCACCCACAAATGTCAACAAACCCTTGAATTTATTTTCTTCCTATTTGAGTTGTGCATTAGAGAATAATTGGTAAAATGTAATTTTGAAATGTGTGTTAATCGGGTTGTTTAGGGCCTTATTATAGCTAACTCTAACTAACTTTTTTTCAATTTTTTAAAGTATCAGTTATCTGCAGTCACGAAGAAATGGTTGTCAAATATTCACCGAACGACTTCTTCCGTGGTAAAATCTATGTCCGTTCACATTCTGAAGATTGTATGACAATGGGAAATGGAACAAGGTTAATATTACTATTTACAAAATACAAACATTAAATCTCATTTGTTCTGTTTTAGATCAACTTTACTGCGTTTGGCTATTGGAAATGAAATTCAAGAAAAACGATGTGGAATTCTTCGGGCATACGAAGTTACAAAAAACTACCAAAGGTAAGAAAATTTCATTTATTTTTTAACGGTTAAAAACATATATTTCGGAATTATGAATTAACGACAAAAGTCATATCTATAACAGATTCACATAAATGCGAACAGAAGAAAATTTCCTAATATGGTAGATATTTCAAAATGAACACTTGTCTTCTTCCGCGTAGCATACTTTTGGAATTCTGTAACTTGTATGAATACCATTCGCTTGGCTTCAGTTTTTTGCTTCTTTTCAACTATAGATAACAATTGTTGGTATGTCGAAAAAGATTGAGCAAGTGTCATTGTTACGATTTAATAAAATTTGTTAGAATCATTTATTGTTGGATCACTCAAAATTTCAAAATAAAAATTTGTTTAATACAAATAGCTTATTCCTTGTGATATCCTGCAAGGTTTATAACATTCCTGAAAAGTGAGTGTAGAGGCTTTGATAAAACTAAAAGATTGTTTTCTGCACAATGCTGGGAAGTGACATAGGGTCCTCGTGTTCTTCTTCATCGTTGCATCACTTGCAATATGTCGTCATCAACAAGCCGCATTTTCTTCCTGTGTTATTCCAACAGTTCGTGGCCGATTACTATGCTCACAAGCAATCGTAAAAATTTTGTTGTCGGGGTGCATAATCGAACGGTTTCTTATTTTGTCAAATTTGGGCCATAATTTCTTGGCTGTGGTGCAAGTTTCAAGGCTATTCCATTGTTCATTAGTTTCCTGAAATATTTTGTTACCAAAATGATCTGTTTATTTTCACATAATGAGGTGCTCACCTTGTTCCCTAGGTATGCCTGTAAAATCCGTGGTTGTCCTTTTGGTTATTTTTCCAGCGACTGGTTTCAAAGTCCACTATCGACCAAATATTCACAATACGGCAGATCTGGGAAAAAACACAGGAGTTTTAAATCGATACAAATCATCTCTTTATTGATTTTAAAGCCGCGTATGACAGCATCCATAGGGAAAAGCTCTACAGTGCAATGTCTAGTTTTGGCATACCTGTCAAACTTATCCGTTTGTGCAGAAAGACGATGGAGAATGCACGCTGTTCTATCAAGGTCGGAAAAGATCTCACGGATGCATTTGGTGTCAAAAAAGGTTTTAGACAAGGCGATGCGATGTCATGCGACTTCTTTAATATCGTTCTGGAAAGGATTGTGCAAAACTCAACCGTCAACACTAGAGGCATAATCTTCCAAAGTCCATTCAATTACTCGCATACGAAGATGATATTGACATAATTGGAAGATCAAAGCGTGATGTCAGTGGAGCGTTTTTGAGCATTGCGACGGAAGCGAAGAAGATGGGATGAGGGCAAGACCAAGTATATGCTGTCATCAAAAAAGGACACTGAACGACGACGTATTGGACAAAACGTCACCATGGACAGCTATAACTTTGAGGTAGTTAAGGACTTTGTCTACCTAGGCACCGCTATTAATGCAGACAACGACACCAGCGCTGAAATCAAACGAAGAATAACTCTTGCAAATCGCTGCTTCTTTGGACTTAGAAGGCAATTTAGAAGTAAAGTCCTCTCTCGAGCATGTAAAATCACCATCTATAAGGCACTCATCATCCCGGTTCTCATTTATGGCGCTGAGGCCTGGACCCTGTCAAAGAAAGATGAGAGCGTCTTAGGATGCTTCGAGAGAAAAATTCTTCGGGTGATTTTTGGTCCCGTACACATAGATGGAGAATGGAGGAGAAGATATAACGACGAACTGTACGGGCTGTACAGCTACACTGACCTTGTTAACAGAATTTAAGTCCAACGACTTAGATGCCTAGCTCATGTAAAGCGAATGGAAATCAACGTTCCAGCCCGGAAGATCTTCGAATCCAATTCCGAGCGACGGCGCAGTAGAGAAAGACCACGACTCACGCAGGTGGGTGAAGACCTCAACCAACTTGTCGTGCCAAACTGGAGACAGCTAGCTAGGCACCGAGCTGGCAGGGGACGCATATCTTGCAGTTGGGTTGGTGACCTCCGTTTAACCTATACATTCTCTGTACCATTGTAAGGGTTTTAAGATTTCTATCTTTTTCCAGAGCTGTCCACCATACCTCGTTACCACAAGTGATCACTGGCCTAATTATTGCAGTTCACATCCGCAATATGATTTTAGGATTTGGTCCCCAGTTTCTATTGAAGATCCTCTTGAAATTCTCTGGCATATTTGGGCCCCAGCTCAGCTTTATGTATGCGTTACAAATGTTTGTTTTTTTAAATAAAACAAAAACGGTTTTGGATATGAAAGAAATTCTTTATTCCTGTAAAAGTATGTTCGATGCCATTATGTATGGAGTTCGATTTCTTTTGCATTGCCACCTTGGGCACGCTTGCAGAAGTTCAGACGCTGAACCCAATTCTCGAGGGTTTTTAAGCATATATCGGGAGATACTGCTGCAATTTCACGTTCGTATGTACCCATTCACAGTAACGTGCTGGTCTTAATAATCACGGAAGAAGTACTGCCAGATGACGCCACCGTCCCATAAACCACACCAAATCGTATTTTTTTTCAGTAGTGTGGATTGCTGCCTACCAATACCGCATATTTTGTTTATCGACGAAGCCATTCAGCTAGAAATGAGCCTCATCGATAAAGATGATTTTTCGATGAAAATCCGAATCATTTTCAAGTTGTTTCTCAGCCAAATTCACGAACATACGACGCTTCTGGTGGTCAAGCGGCTTCAATTCTTGCGTCAATTAAATCTTGTAAGGCTGTAGGCCAAGATCTTTTCGCAAAATTCGCCACAATCATGTCACAGAGATGCCCAACGCTTGAGAACGACGTGTGAGAGACACATTTGGGCTTTATGGAACTGAAGCCTCAGTGGCTTTGTAAAAAGTCCTTACGCTTATTTTGAGATTAGTTTTCGATCGAAAGTTATTCGAATTCGAGAAAATTTTATTTCGAAATTCGATCGATTCGAAAGTTTGCTGATTCAATCGAAAGTTCATTTTTTCAACAAAAAAAAAACTAAGTAAGCTTTGACTTTCGAATGATTCGAATCAAATGTCATTTGTTGTGTCGTTCAGATATTTTCTGATGAATAGCTAAAGAAACAATCTTTATACGATAATTAAACGAAATTGGTTATATTGACGAGTTTTTTTTGTTATTTTATAAAGGGCACAGTCACATTCTATTTAGAGCAGAAGGGAACAAAAATAATTAATGATAAGGTTGATAGAGGAGAATCCCGAGGTAGCAAAAGGTTTTTCTGTAAACCGGGTAGATGCTAACCGATTTTGGAGAGATGCTGCCGTGAAGCTCAATAACCATGGGCCTCCATCTAAAGACGGTGCTATTGCCATTGTTTACTTTGTCCAAAATAAGAAAAACTACACTGATTTTAAGTTTATAAACTTTGATTGTTTTTATTTCAATTGAAAATGTGAAAAGTACATTTTAAACGTTATAAACACAACATGGAAATTTAAACCAAAATGGTTACGTTTTGTTGGTAGTTTTCTTTATCACTTTATTTACTTCACTTAATTTTTCAACTCAGAAAATGTTGATTTGTGACAAACTCTATATTCAAAATAAGATTCTTCCAAAAATACAAATTTTGTGTAGTGACACTAAATCAAATCAAAATGGCAAATCATTTAGAACAGCTGATCTTCAAACTAAGGTACATTTCGGTTCATTTTCTGCAATGAATATTTTTCATTCGAATCTCAAAATAAACAAAATTCATTCGAACGAATAGATCTAGTCCCTCGAATCAAAGTTTCGTTCGAATCTCAAAATAAGCATGACTAAGTCTTTTTAAGTGAGTTAATCGATAAACCAGACCTTTTTGTCTAGGTGCAGATCCTAGTTATGGCTTGGCTAAGTTGTTCGCTTATAAAGGGTGCCCCAAAATTAGCGCAAGATTTGAATTAACCCTGAAAAAAAAGCAATTTGACAGCTAACAGTATAGGGTTATTAAAAATGGAGCGTTACACGATAGAACAACGTGTCTTTATTATTAAAGAATATTTCAAAAATAGTGAAAGCTTGGCGGCTGCAGTTCGAAAATTTCTTACAAAATGTGGTCGGAATAGTGTTTTAACTTCGTCAACTGTGAAGAGATTAATTGAAAAATTCATGGAGACTGGATCCGTTGGAGACGCCAAACACACTGGTCGTCCAAAAACAAGCCGTTCAAATGTGAATGTCGAAGCAGTGCGTGAGAGTGTTGCTGACAATCCAGGAACCTCAATTCGACGTCGTGGACAAGAATTGCAAATTTCAAGAACCTCTCTACAGCGTATACTCACCAAATACTGCAATGTCCCAAAGGCAGTAAAAATTTTTGGTCATTTGTAAAAAACATGAGGAATTCTTCCTCTTCTTCGGTTCCTACGCTCGTTGATAATGACACTCCTTTTGTTAGCTCTTTAGAGAAAGCTTATCTCTTTGCTAGGCAATTCGCCGCCAATTCTACGCTGCCAGTGAGTGTTATGACTCCGCCTGTACTTGAGCGAGTTAGTGATTCTATGGGACCAATCTTTTTTCGCACTCGGACTGTGGCAAGAGTCCTAAGAGATCTAAACACACATAAATCCGCTGGTCCGGATGGTATCCCCGCTATTGTTCTGAAGAGGTGTTCTTCAACGCTGGCAAAACCACTGCGTAAGCTTTTTCATCTGTCCTACTCCTAAGTTCTCGTTCCGAGCAGATGGAATACAGCATTTGTCAAGCCTATACTCACCGTACAATTATCGACCAATTGCACATACTTCTCTTCTTTTCAATGTCATGCAAACGATATCAATTAATCAGCTAAAGAAATATCTCGAAGACCGAAAGCTTCTTAATGACCGAAAATACAGCTTTCGCAGCGATAGAGCCACTGGTGATCTCATGGTTCATCTCACCGAACAGTGGAGCAAATCTTTACATCGTTTTGGAGAAAGTAAGATTATTGCACTTGATATTTCAAAAGCATTTGATAGGGTTTGGCATCAGGCTCTCTTATCGAAAATGCGTGCATTCGGTTTTCATGAATCCCTGCTTCATTGGATTAGTAATTACCTTTCGGATCGTTCAATACAAGTAGTATTGGATGGATTCAAGTCTGAAAACCATAAAATAAATGCTGGTGTGCCCCAGGGCTCTGTTTTATCTCCAACACTATTTCTCATTTTTATTAATGATCTTCTGTCTGTAACATCTAATCCAATACATTGTTTCGCTGACGATAGTACTCTTAGCTTTTCATATTCGTTTTCAGACTCACATCCCTCTTCTTCGGATGTGGAACTGCAACGACAAAATATAATAAGCTCATTAAATTCCGATCTAAACAGCATTGTTCAATGGGGATTAAAAAACCGCGTGGAATTTAATGCTTCGAAAACCCAATGCTGTCTTGTATCGTTAAAGCGAGATATACCCCCATTGCCATTATCCATGGATGGCACTTGCATCAATGAGACTGAACACCTCGATATTCTCGGTATGTGTGTCACCAACCACCTCTTATGGAATGATCACATACGCGATGTCGCCAAAAATGCCGCAAGGTGTTTGGGTTTTCTAAGGCGATGCAAGAAATATTTCACCCCTTCTGATCTGGCTGTTATCTACAAGACTTACATACGTCCAAAGCTTGAGTATAACTCCCATCTCTGGGCTGGTGCTCCTGCAACTTACTTAAGCCTCTTGGATAGTATTGAACGTAGAGCATTTAAATTGATAGGTGATAATATCATCATAAGTTCATTTACTTCGCTTGAACATCGTCGTAAGGTCTCTTGTCTGACCCTTTTTTACCGTTATTTTAACGGCTTATGCTCTAGTGAAATAGCCAGTTGCATTCCTCCCCTTAAACAGTTACAGTTCAACCGTAATACTCGCGCTTCTAGGAATGCTCATCAGTATACCCTCGAGCCCAACTTCGGTCGTACTGTCAAATACAGAGATTCGTTCTTTAGCCGTACTACGCGAATGTGGAATGCCTTACCACACTCTGTCTTTCCTAGTCATTGCAATATTCAGGAATTCAAAACGAATGTGCACCGACATCTCCTTTTAAACCCTCTCTCCTCTTCCTAGTGCTCACACTGTGCATCTGCATAATAAGGGTAGTAATATCCCCTTGAGTGTGTGTTTATTATAAAAAAAAAAAAAAAAAGATCTGTGTCTTCATGCTTACAAAATTCAATTAATACAACAATTGAAGCCTAATGACCATGGACAGAGAAGAGAGTTCGTTGAATGGATTATTGAACATCAACAAATGGACCCTGATTTTTCGAGCAAAATCATCCTAAGCAATGAAGCACATTTTCATCTTGATGGCTTTGTCAATCGCCAAAATTGCCGCATTTGGCGTTCGGAGAACCCACATGTGATTGTGGAAAAACAAATGCATCCACAACGCGTGACTGTATGGTGTGGATTTTGGGCTGGAGGCATAATTGGGCCATATTTTTTTGAAAATGATGCTGGCCAAGCAGTGACTGTTACTGGTGCTCGATATCGTGACATGATTACACAGTTCTTTTTGCCAAAATTGGATGATATTGATGTGTCCAATATGTGGTTTCAACAAGACGGTGCCACATGTCATACAGCCCGTGAAACAATTCAATTACTGCATGAGACATTTCCAGGTCGTGTACTCTCTCGTTTCGGTGATCAAAATTGGCCTCCTAGATCGTGTGATTTAACACCATTAGCCTTCTTTTTATGGGGTTATTTGAAATCACAAGTCTATGTCAACAAGCCCACAACCACCCGTGCATTAAAGGAGGAGATTCAACGCTGCATCAACGAAATTCAGCCACATTTATGCAGAATGGTTATGGAAAATTTCAACAAAAAAGTGCGAATGTGCATGCAAAGCCGTGGAGGCCATTTGTACGATGTGTTATTCTATACATAACCCTATCCTATGTACTTTACGAGTCAATAAAAATATAACTATCAAAAGACTAAAAACGGCGTTTTCTATTTAATTCAAATCTTGCGTTAATTTTGGGACACCCTTTAGTTGTTAGCATAGCTACGTCATCCGTGGCAACTGCTTCGATTCCACTTAATTCAAGATTTGTAAGGATCTCGTTCATAATAATTTGGAGACCTGTGAGGATTTGTTTGGCTGCAACATTTTACTCGTTGTTGAAGTCCTCTTTAATGTCTCAAAACGCAGCTAGTGTATACTCCTTGTCGTACAATGTTTTTTTCCATTTCTATACTTTTGCCTTTGGCGTAGTCATTCTGTTTAGAAAATAAGGCTTCAGGCCTGAAATTGCTTCGAATATGAATTTTTTAAGAATGAACGATGTGAGACTTACGGGTCAATAGTCTTTACCATTAGTGTGACTGGGTTACCAGCTTTTGGAATGAACCTACTACCACTCCACTACTTTGGAACATATCCTCATTTGAGGCTGTTTAGAAATTGTTTTCTAACGTGTTGGATGATGATATCAGCACTTTTTTTGTAACATCATACGAAAGATGCCGTCAGGCCCTCGTAATATAAAAAGCGAAAAGAAGTTAACAGCCTATTTTATCCTGTCTGCTAAATAAATACCATTTGGTTCTCCGAGAAATTTATTAAATCTGATTTGTGTTTGAAACCCGGTTTTCTTAGTGACCTAATCGGTGAAGTTTCTTTGGCTAGAATGTTTCTAATCCATGCTGGCAATAATTTGAACAGCAATAGTTTGAAAAACAACATCCCACAGGTTGCTGGTTGATATTTTATGTGTAAAATACAATAAAATTAACAAAATTAAATGTTACCTTTTGTCTAATCAATTAGACCTTATAAAAGAGTGGCTAGTGAGTAAAATGTTAAGCTGATTTGATGTTCGAGAATTGAGTCTCAAACATCAACACAATTTCGTTCAAAACTTCTTTTTAAAAACGTCATGTGTGCGCTACACAGTCTTCACTTTCTTAATAAGTTTTGAAAGTTTTCCAACGTAGTTCCAGCGTTTAACGACTTATTTTGTTCTGTGCGTGTATGATACTAACTTTCTGTCTAAATTTTGAGCGGGAAATAGCTGTCAGTTTTAAAATAACCTATGATTCAAAAATAAACCAGTAGATGGCGTACCTCATAGTTAAAAATAGTTTTATTTTTAAACTAAACCAATAAATAAAAAAAGTATAATTATTTATTGTCATTCATTTTAAAATTTCTATATTTTCAGAACTTTTATATCTGCTATGATTGTAGTACAAAACAACCTCAACGTTCAAACTCAAGCTGATCGTTTAGTCAAAGTCGGTTGCATTATAAGTAATTCAACTATCACAGAAGCTCAAATACCAAATGCTGTAGCTCTAGAATCATCTCTTGCCTTTACACAAAAGTGAGATTTCTTACTTTGGATATTTTAAAACAACATGAAAATTAATCCAATCTACTTTTTTTTAAACAGTGAATTGCCCAATGAAGAATTTATCCATTTCATTGACACAACAAACTTAGACCTTCCCAAAATATCAATGCAAGTTATTGATCTAAATCAAAACTATCAAACAAACGACGTTCAAATTGGTCAAAGTCTTGAGCTACAAATCATTGCCCAACCACCTGATACTCCATTCGATTTTGATGCCTTCTCGCTAGTTGCCAAATCGAGCAATAACACAAGCTTAATTATTCTCATTGACGAAAAAGGTTGTCCAACTGATGTCTCAATATTCCCTGCCCTTACAAAGGTGACAACAGCTGACACAAAAATGCTTTATGCCCGATTCCATGCATTTAAATTTGCGGGCAACTCTTTGGTGAGTTTTGATGTGAAAATAAATTTCTGTCCCGGAAGATGTCCGCCAAAAATGTGCCACCGATCTATGAAGAGAAATCGGAGATTTGCCGATGGGTATCAATTGTACGGCGATTCGGTGCACGTAAAGAGTCCGGTTTATGTGTCAACAATTATGGAACAAGTTGTAAGTAGTAATTTAACAAACGAATACAAACCTCCAGACTCGTATCAAAATGGACCAGCGGTGTTTAGCAGACTTCCATACAATATCGAAGTTCCATTAAATTATGACATAAACGTTCGTGGACCTAATATTGTCGACACAAATGGTCTGATCTATGGAGAAAGAGGAATTGTGCTTGTTGCAGGAGTTGGTAAGAAATCACAACATGGATCTTTGTTTTTACTTTTACTTTTTTTTTAGATGGATCCTCGAAGGAGAACATTTGTATTAATCAAAGTCTTTTAATTGCAATGCTTATATTCTGGCTGATTATTCAGGTGGCACTTATGTTTAGCTGTTGTTATTTAATTCAAAAATATAAACGTCTGGCTTCGTTAGATGAGGAACGAAGAAAAATTCAAGATAGCATAGATTACTATGAGGGACGGCGAGTCCATTGGGCCGATCAAGGGGGCTACACGTTATAGTTTCAATCGTTTAAAATTAAAATTTTTGTTATTTAATTAGATAGTTGGTAATAATATACTTTAAGAAAATAAAATTCAACGTACCTGTTTAAGTATTTAGTATCTTGTTTTACTAAATTTCCAGTTCCTGTTTTATTGCACATACTCTTGGTTTCATTTCGTACTCTAGAGTCCGAAGAGATTTCGATGTGCACATTCGCTATATATGGTGGTATATCCGCTATCCGCTATAAAAGTCCAATCATTTTCCCCTCTAAAATTTATAAACCCATTGCCCTTCCGGCTTTTCTTTCTAGGATCATAGAATAGATGATCAATACATCATCAGCTCAAGAAATATCTGGTAGACCGAAACCTTCTCGATAACACGCAGAAGAGCAACAATAGGCCCACTGGTGATCTTATACTTAGGTATACTGAACAGAGGAAATGAAAAAGGATGGGTTAGGTGTAGAAAGGTTGGTTAGAAATTGAAACATCTTGATTTTTCAGGTGGTTAAGATGAGACTAATGCACAAGTAGTCGGAAAATTATACTCCTTGCGTTAGTCTGCTTATAGTTGTAAAACTGCCCTCAACCTTTTAGCGTTATGTAGATGTTAGTAACAACTTTACCAAGGAAACCCAATATCCTCAATTTGTTGGAATGTGTATGCCCAACCAGGTCTTTCGGAATCAATCAAATACACGATGTTTCTTAACGAACAGCAAGATGATTTAGTTTTCTGAAATGTTGCAGAAGTTTTTCTTCAATTCTGGTTATTATCTTTTATACGTCCAAAGCTTAAGTATGACTCCCATCTATGCACTAGTGTCCCTGTTACTTTACTCAAGTCTCTTGCACAATATTCAAAATTATTGATGAAAATGGTCAGGCTTAGACGACATAAGAAATTTGAGGGTTAATCAAGTTTATAATACTTGTGCAAAGTTGACTAGAAAGTTCGACGAAGGAAAAACATCCCATACTGCAAAATTAAGTCAATCAGAGATGAACTTCATTACTCTTTAATTTATAAAATGTTTGTGTAGGTTAGGTTAGGTTAGGTTATAGTGGCTGTCCAAGATGGAAACGGACACACTTAGGCCAGTTTAATGGCCCATTGTGATACCACATGAATCTTGAGGCTTCCTCCTAAGCTCAATGGAACCAGTTAGAGTCCCTTACGAAACGTGAGAGGCTGATTATACCGATATGATTTAGATCGTTTAGATCGTTAAAGAAGAATTCTCCTAGGTAATTCTTGCGTTTTCGAGCTAGAGGAGGCATGTGCAGAGAAGATGAAGAACCGTTTCTTCCTCTTCCTCGTCCATACAGCTTCTGCAAAAGTCATTTGAGAATACGCCTAGTCTCGTGGCGTGCTTTCCTATTATCGAGCTTATATGCGAGGTGATGTTGGTCCACCTGGTGCCTGCCCTCCTCGCAGCGTCTTGCATTAGTAGCAGTTTGCAAGTAGCGATTGGTATGCCAGTACTTGCCAAACGTGGTAGGATGGGCTGTACTGTACTTTTCCTGGCGAGTTCATCTGCCTTACAGTTGCCTGGAATGTCTCTATTTCCCGGCACCCAGCAAAGGTGAATATTAAACTGTTGCGCCATCTCCATTAGAGATGATTGACAGTTATGGACTGTTATAGAGTTTGTAGAGACAGAGTTGATAGCGGCCTGGCTGTCGGAGAAAATACGGATATCAAATGTTGATATCACGTTTTCTTTGAGCCAAGACAATACTTCCTTAATCGCCAAAAGTTCTGCCTGGAACACGCTACAATGATTGGGAAGGCGAGTGTTCTTTGGATACTTTCCAGTCCAAGATCATATGGTGTATACTATCTGAGACAAGAGTTATGTCTAAGACTTCTTGTCAAGTTTTAGTTATGAAGGTTGGTTCATTACCAACATTACTTACTAAGAGGTTAGTACGAAGAATATAATCAAAAAGAGACTCACCTCTGTCGTTGATATTCGTACTGCCCCATACAGTATGATGAGCGTTAGCATCGCTCCCAATAATTAGGCGGATCCTTTGCCTTTCCGCTTCAGCGACGACTTTCTCCAGGGTTTTTCCAGGGAGTGTACCAAGGTGGTCATGCCCAAGATACGCCGATACCAGCCTGAAACTTCCTTTGGTTGTTTCCAGCCTAGCTACGGTGGTATCTTTGTCACTGAAACGATGGAGTAAAAATACATTAATGCTACGTTTCACTAGTATGCAAGATCCAGGTTCACCTTTATCTGTCACACAAAGTGTGTAGTATCCAGGAGTCCTGAGTCCCCAAACAACGGATCCTACATTAAATGGCTCTTGGATCCGGACAATATCTTCCCCGTTACTCGCCAGACGGAGAAGAAGTGAGGCCGAGGCCTTAATGGAGTGTTGGAGATTAATCTGTACTAACTGCAGCATTTTGGCTACAATTAGGCAGATCATCCTGAGGATGAACCCAAGAGTTCGTCCTCGCTCAGAAGGATCATGTTAAGTTCCTCAGTCTCCATTAAGGATGGACTGTCTACGACTTTTGTAGAGGGTGCAGTCGCGATTGGAGAGGACAAGGGTGCATCGTCACCCTCTGTTAGAAGAGAAGACGACGTCCCAGGTTCACCAACCGCTAGTTCACCTTCGGTAGTTTTTGGAGGCCCGCTTTCCGCGTTAACCTCATCTTTTTTATAAATTCGAATTTTGATGGATTCGAAGCCATAGTTTATGGATCCCTCGTTTAGGGCTAGAGGAGCCAAGGATTCTTTATTGAGTACCACAATGGCGCTCCTATAAAGACCCTTCACTTCCTCTAGCTTGGCTATTTTACAGTTATGCGTCGGAAGGGACGGGTTACACACTTTGACCATCTCGAGAATGTCCTCGATACCAGCAGGTTCGATCGGTATCCAGATGCGGGCACTAGGTCTGCTAGGAATGTCTTCCACAGCGACAACCTCGAGCTTCGCACCTGGCCAAACTTCACCTAACCGGCTGACAGCAAGCTTGTAAAGGTCACAAGATCTCTGGTCGCCACAAACCATGAGTTTGACATGGCCTTGATGCCAACCCCCATCGCTTATGGAAGGAAGTGGTCCTGGAAGCTCTCTCAAAATGCTCAAAAAGCCACCCGAGAGCTTAAACTTGACCAACTGCCAACGATCAGCCGATATTGTGCCATCATCATCACTCCTGTCAATGACCGCAACCACGACTTTGCCCTTCGCGACGTCACTGAAACTGGATTGTTTCCTGATGGGATTGAGGGGGGTGCTGGTGTAATGCACCCGAGGCCGTTTTGGTGTCGGTGCGGCCCCCTCAAGAGATCTTTCTCTTTTGGACGTAGAGTCCTTATTGGATCTTGTTGTAGCAATTATGCTTTTGGCCCATTCGACGCTAGCGGTTTGCTGCGGTGTATTTTCAGCCCCCGATGATGCCTTTGTCTATAAAGACCTTTTGAGAGTTTTTCATTTCTGGAAGTATTCTCAATAGTAGTGGTAGGGCCATTTTTCACAACCCTGCCACTACTGAAATTAGGTACCGCTACCTTTTTATTCTCGTTGCTACCAGCAGCAGAGGAGGGTCCATGGTTAGCCACTACTCCCTTCTCTGTGTTGGCCGCAAGAGATACGACTGCAGGCTTTGACACCAAGCTGCCACCCGGTCCTGAAGAGATACTGGTCTCACTTATGTTTTTATTTTTGTTTTTGTTGTTTGTTTTGTTCATTTGTTGGTCCCACGAGACGCGAAGAAAAAAGGTCCATCTGCACAGAGATTCGCATGTAGATAAGGCTAGTTAATCCGGAGGTCGCCAGGTATCCGGATACTCCGTTAGAATTGGGCCCCCAGCCAGGCTGATCATCGGCCCGGGTCGTTTAACACCTTTTGTATTTGTTTTTTTTTTTTTTTTTATAATAAACACACACTCAAGGGGATATTACTACCCTTATTATGCAGATGCACAGTGTGAGCACTAGGAAGAGGAGAGAGGGTTTAAAAGGAGATGTCGGTGCACATTCGTTTTGAATTCCTGAATATTGCAATGACTAGGAAAGACAGAGTGTGGTAAGGCATTCCACATTCGCGTAGTACGGCTAAAGAACGAATCTCTGTATTTGACAGTACGACCGAAGTTGGGCTCGAGGGTATACTGATGAGCATTCCTAGAAGCGCGAGTATTACGGTTGAACTGTAACTGTTTAAGGGGAGGAATGCAACTGGCTATTTCACTAGAGCATAAGCCGTTAAAATAACGGTAAAAAAGGGTCAGACAAGAGACCTTACGACGATGTTCAAGCGAAGTAAATGAACTTATGATGATATTATCACCTATCAATTTAAATGCTCTACGTTCAATACTATCCAAGAGGCTTAAGTAAGTTGCAGGAGCACCAGCCCAGAGATGGGAGTTATACTCAAGCTTTGGACGTATGTAAGTCTTGTAGATAACAGCCAGATCAGAAGGGGTGAAATATTTCTTGCATCGCCTAAGAAAACCCAAACACCTTGCGGCATTTTTGGCGACATCGCGTATGTGATCATTCCATAAGAGGTGGTTGGTGACACACATACCGAGAATATCGAGGTGTTCAGTCTCATTGATGCAAGTGCCATCCATGGATAATGGCAATGGGGGTATATCTCGCTTTAACGATACAAGACAGCATTGGGTTTTCGAAGCATTAAATTCCACGCGGTTTTTTAATCCCCATTGAACAATGCTGTGTAGGTCGGAATTTAATGAGCTTATCATATTTTGTCGTTGCAGTTATACATCCGAAGAAGAGGGATGTGAGTCTGAAAACGAATATGAAAAGCTAAGAGTACTATCGTCAGCGAAACAATGTATTGGATTAGATGTTACAGACAGAAGATCATTAATAAAAATGAGAAAGAGTGTTGGAGATAAAACAGAGCCCTGGGGCACACCAGCATTTATTTTATGGTTTTCAGACTTGAATCCATCCAATACTACTTGTATTGAACGATCCGAAAGGTAATTACTAATCCAATGAAGCAGGGATTCATGAAAACCGAATGCACGCATTTTCGATAAGAGAGCCTGATGCCAAACCCTATCAAATGCTTTTGAAATATCAAGTGCAATAATCTTACTTTCTCCAAAACGATGTAAAGATTTGTTCCACTCTTCGGTGAGATGAACCATGAGATCACCAGTGGACCTATTGCTACAAAAGCCGTATTGCCGGTCATTAAGAAGCTTTCGATCTTCAAGATATTTCTTGAGCTGATAATTAATCAGCGTTTCCATGACCTTGGAAAGAAGGGACGTAAGTGCAATCGGTCGGTAGTTAGAGGGTGAGGAAGATTCGCCTTTTTTGGGAATAGGCTGGACAAATGCCGTTTTCCATCCGCTCGGAACGAGACCTGAGGAGTAGGACAGATGAAAAAGCTTACGCAGTGGTTTTGCCAGCGTTGAAGAACACCTCTTCAGAACAATAGCGGGGATACCATCCGGACCAGCGGATTTATGTGTGTTTAGATCTCTTAGGACTCTTGCCACAGTACGAGTGCGAAAAAAGATTGGTCCCATAGAATCACTAACTCGCTCAAGTACAGGCGGAGTCATAACACTCACTGGCAGCGTAGAATTGGCGGCGAACTGCCTAGCAAAGAGATTAGCTTTCTCTAAAGAGCTAACAAAAGGAGTGTCATTATCAACGAGCGTAGGAACCGAAGAAGAGGAAGAATTCCTCATGTTTTTTACAAATGACCAAAAATTTTTACTGCCTTTGGGACATTGCAGTATTTTTTGCCGTAAATTTTGGTCATGTAAAAATTTGGTCCGTCGAATATGGGCGTTGCAGGCCTTCCTGGCTTGTTTGAACTTTTTCCGGCTTTCTTCAGTACGGTTGGCTTTATAGCAACGGAAACTAACCTCTTTGACCCTAATAACCTCTTTACAGCTCGCATCAAAACAAGCGTTTCCCTTGGGTCTGATGCTTTTAACCCTATTCGGGATAAAAGTTCTCATTCCCAGGAGAATCAAACTTGTGATCATAATAGCGCTGGCGTCAACGTCACTATCGAGGAAGCATAGTGACCAGTTAAAGATCCTGAAGTAATTATTGAGACCGTCCCAGTTGGCTTTCTCGTATTGCCAAACGGTTCTCTTAGGAGCTCTTTCTTTAACTGGAGAATCTTTACACGAGAAATTTGCTGATATAACACAATGGTCAGATGTGCCTAGAGGAGATAGAACACTAACAGTGTACTTATCAGGGTCAGAGGTAAGAAACAAGTCAAGAGTGTTTTCTGCTCGACCTTCAACGTCCGATATTCGGGTGGGCTCGTTGACAAGCTGAGTTAGGTGGTTCAACTCAGCGAAGATTTCTGCACACACTCCATCGGGTGTTGTCTGGCCTGAATGTTGAAGCCATGAAGAATTGTGTACATTGAAATCGCCCGTAACAACGATTTCAGTGCGAGGATAGGACGAAACAATTCTTTGGATGGAATCAGACAAAGCATCAAATTCACGAGAAGTTGATACTCTGTCTAAATTTGGGCTTCGATAAAGGAAGCAGTAGTGAATGATTTGCTTATTCACGGATAATTTAAACCACATATAATTAAAAAAGGAATTGGTGCAAAGACCATATTGTGGTAAGAGCTGATAAGCAACATCATTCCTAATGTATATGGCGAGGCCATGGTGGGAAAAGAATAAAGGCACCAAGCTATACCCATGAATAAAAAATTCAGCAGGATCGGAATCCTCACCTACTTGGGTTTCACTTAGTGCCAAAACAGCTGGCCTGTATGAAACAGTATGGCGGTATGCTAACAAAATATTTGCCCTTAGCCCACGAATATTACAATAATCTACTCTGAATTGTCCAGTCATTACAAAATAAAAAAATGTCTAAAACCAATACAGATAGAGATGAAAAATAAAATTCACTGAATTGAAACACAGAATAATTATCAATACCCTTCACTGCTAGTGTTATGCCTTAACAGTGACGAGAACCGATCCGACCCTGTGATGCAAAACAGTAAATTCAATTCAAATAATCTGCTGAAACACAGATTAGCAAATGCACCAATTCCAATTGTAATTGATACATAAACTAGGCTGTGCAACTGTAGTAAACAAAAAGATACAAAATGCAAGTTGCAGTTGTGTTTGAGGATGTTCTGCTTCGGGTGGAATATTGCCACTTAAACGTGCACTTTCGTAGTACTCATTGCTGGGGTAGTAAGCTCGAAAAATTAAGCTGTTAGTCGATGACATCGCTCTCGCAATGTGACCCCTACCAAGCTTCAGAAAGAAATTATATATTCTGTTTATGTTGGCTCTGTTGTATAGAAGCTGGTTGTAATAGTATTACTCGTACTCCGACTCTGGTGTTCTATGTACACCAAGGTAACGTCGCAGACATTGTCTCTGAAACATCCGAAACTTTTCCATTTGAGATAGGGCAACGTTGAACCATACCGGGCACCAATAGGCAATCATTGACCTGCTGTCAAGACGGGTGCTAAAAACAACCGTTTTGTCAGGGAAAAGGCTTTCCTAGCTCTGTCCAGAGCAGCACTCATATTTCTGTTGAAATACAAGTACTGATCCAACCAGAAGCCATGGTACTTTACTGCACTTTAATTCGCCAGTGGTTGTCGATTTGATCCAACGATCACTATATTTGTCCAGACTCCATACAGCGGAATCCTGAACAGAATAGTTTCGCATTTCTGAATGTTGGTTTTCAACCTCCAGTCAACGCAATATTGCTGAATCGTGTGAAGTCACCCTGCAAAAGTGTCTTGATAACCTCAATTTTTGAGGCCGTTCTGTACGCAATTATGTCGTCGGCCTACGCCATTGCCTGAGTCAAACTTGCTATCAGATCATTGGTGTAAATGATGAATAAGATCGGCGAGTTAACCGCTCCCTTAGGCAAAAGAAAAACCACTTTAACTTCTTTGAAAAAAAAGAAGCGGCTTAAGTGGGTCGTGACCATCAGACCTGGACGTTGAGGCAATGGAGAAGAGTTATATGGAGCGATGAGTCCCGGTTCTAGCATTGTGTTGAAGATTCACGATCGAGAATCTTAAGAACGAAAGATGAAGCATTTCATTGCTTTCGTCGAAAAACAAAATTTAGCGCAACGGTTTTGATCTGAGGATGTATGTATGTCAATGTCTACTCAAGGAGTGGGCCATTACCATTAAATATCAGGACATCTTAGAGCATCATCTTTCAGCTTCCATTCCAAGGCTGAACAGAAGATAACTATTGAGACTTTGTGGGGGAAAATGAAAAAAGAATTGAAACAAATCCAGCTAAAAACCTAAGCCAGTTACAACAAAAGATCCAGGAAGTTTGGGATGGCATAACCCCTGAATTTTGCTATAATCTTGTTGAAACACACCCAAGTCGAACTGCGGTCTTTATTAAAAACAAAGGTGACACTCAATGGTGAACACAAGATATTTGCATTGGCAAACTTTTTTGCGTCGTTAAAAGAGTAGGCTATTTATCATGTGTTATATATGTACAGGGTTCGGCAAAAAAAACTCCCGTATTTTAAAACGTTTATATTTAAAACTATTTATAGAAAAAATGGTATTCCGGGTATAGATAGATAGAGGCAGGGTTCGAACCTCAGTAACAAAATCTCGGAGCAAATTTGCAGCAAAAGTGAGAAAAATCAAAAATGTCCGAAGTATATTTGGAAATAAAAGAAAAACTCAGATTTTCAAAAACTGTATTTTTAACAAAAAATCACTTAAATTCATTCAGACTTGAATACCTTAAGTTAATATCTTATACGCAAAATTAAATTAGAAATTAGATTTGAAAACATAAAAACTATAGTTTTCAAAAACTTTATTTTTAATAAAAATATTAATTTTTTTAAACAAAAAATGAATCACAAATGGTTTAAGACTTCAGAAACTAAAAACTATTCATAATACATACTATAAATATTTTTGGTTTTTATTGATTTTATTTTAGAATGTATTTGCCTTGGACAAATTTAAGTTCTCTTATAAATTTAATCAATTCAAAAAGGTTCAAACATTTGTTTTCGATCTGCTATTAGTGATCGTGAAAACATTAAATTTTCAACTGTATTGACACGCAAACGATTTCTTATTTTAGTTTTTAATAAATTCATTTTGGAAAACCTTCTCCCAGCTGCGGTGCTGCTGTGTGGTAAAACGGCTAGAGTTAACATGTAGTCAGATAAGTTTTGGAAAATAAGTTCTTCCATTTTATTAGTGGTTGTTTTTAAGGAGTACCAAAGGCTAACTAAATTTTGCTGATCTATGGTGCTTATATTGTGTACATAATAATGAATGATCTCCATTCATCATTTAATACCTCAATAGAGGTTTTATCATAAGGAAAAGCCTCGGTCAACTTCAAAATTGATGGTAAGTCCCCCGTTTGAATTTTTGTTGGGTTAAAATATTGAACCAAGTTTAATATAATATCTTCAAATGAAAATCTAGATGTTATATACAAAGAATTATTTAATATTTTAGAATATTTTTTTTTATTTCGAAAACACTTTTTTTTAAAACATTTTTTTCAAATTAAATACCACAAAATATTGTGTCACTAAAAAACTGGAAATCCTGATTTCGAAATCTACTTCAGTTCGTAAAAATTCAATTTTTATAAAAATGCTCAGCAGTTTAAAACAAATTTTGAATGCGGCATAGGAGTATTCGGTTCAACAAAAAGAAACCAAAAAGAGTATTGGCAGACTTTTCAGAAGAACTAAACTCTCTTGGACCTCCGTTTTGTGAAGGAAAAAATTGGCATTAGGGTTTGTTGATAAAAAACATCTAGTTTCCATTAACCCGCCATTGGTGACACAAATTTGAGTTTGTTTAATGGTGACGCCGCCGCGCCGGTCTCACGGACCGGGTTTTTCAACTGAAGATTTTTGTCGTGTTTTTTTAAATATATGCTCCTTGATCAACAAAATCAACAAAAGCTCTTTTATTACAATACACAAATTCAAATTGAACAAAAAACAATAACGGAGAAGAAATGTATTCGAATTTTCTACTGCACCCGGTCTCATAGACCAAAAAGTCATCATTGGCGGGTTAAAGAAGTTTTTATTTACAAATAAGTTTGGTTGGACTACAATGAAAAACTCAAACAAAAAATTGGTCAAAATACAAAAATCCACAGTTACTGATGGTGAACCATAATGCCTGGCTCCTTTGTACCCTTTGAAGCAAGCTGTAGACAGACTTTTCAGTCTGAGCCAGGCAGTTAATCTACAAGGCAATTGTTTTGGAACACATTGAAAGGATTTACTTTCAACCGATGTGACTACTAATTCTGAAAAAATTCAACAAGATACAAGTATCAACCTTGAGGCATGTGAACAGGTTGAACGATTTTTTCAAACAAATTGGTGCCAAGTGCAACGGAGGGCGACCAAGTCAACGGAATTATCTGTACAACCAAGTAACTTGTCAAGTCGGAACAGACCAACAATTCCAATGCAAGGAAATCTGAAATATTTAAGTTGTTGCAAACACAGACTAGAACCCAGGCAGATATTTTAGATGTCTCTTTATATTTTTTATCATAATCGTTATATTAAACAAAACAAAAAAACATCAATGTTGCTTAACATTATCATGGTTTTTTTTTTAAATAGATCAGAAGATAAAAATACAATCTGAGAAATACAATACTAATTGAAGTCAGTATTTGATGTTTCACTTGTTTTTTTTTTTTTGTTAATGAAATAAATGTTGGCGCCATTGATATTTCAAGCGAATGTCTAAGCTCATTAACGATAATACTATCAAAAAAGAAATTAGCTTTAACATTGGAACTTCGATTAAAAAAACAAAATAAACTATCATCGGTGTTTACAAGGAGGGGACTAGTATACATTAAACTTCAACCAGATGATGCTGCGGTTCTTATTGACAAAAATGAAGACTTGTCCAGGGCTGCCATGACTGCTGCTGTAAATACATAATAATTTTGTAAACATTATTTGCTAAAGTTTTTCTTTTTTTTTCACTTTAATTAATTTATTTTCTTGAACTGAGTAGTACTACTTTATTTTTATTTTTTTCCTTTTTACGTATATAATTTTTTTTTCTTTTTTTAATTACATACATACATATCTACATACATTCTTTAATCTTTATTTTTGCTATTTTCTTTTTTCTCTATTTATTTTTTTTTTCTCTCTTTATGTAAATTATTGGTAAAACTCTTTTTAATTACCTACATAATTTATCATAATACCATAAATACTATTTTCAATTTTAAGTATGAATTCCTCTGGTGTTGGCTATGATTTGGTTTTGCGTTCAATGATTTGGATGCTTTGCAGTCAATGTATGGGTTTGCCATATTAATGCTCAAAGCTTACGAAAAAAAATTGACGAGTTTAGATATGCGTTTGAAGGTTCTGGAGTTGATGCTATATGTGTTTCTGAAACTTGGTATCCCATTAACTTTCCCAGCACCATGTTTCATTTAAATGGTTATAGACTTTTTAGGGCTGATCGAGGTGATAGAGGAGGTGAAGTTGCAATTTATGTTCGTGATGGCATTACTTGTAGGATTAATTGTGCATCTAGCCCCGGTAGTCCAATAGAGTATATTTTTGTAGACATGATATGTGGGGAAGATAAGCTATTGATTGGTACAGTTTACAGACCCAATAGATTCGTTGATCTTTCACCTCTCGTATCTCTTATGGAGGAAATTGCTGTGATGTCAACTAAAATTGTTTTATGTGGGGATATTAATAGTAATCTGTTAGTAGAAAGCACGTTAGTTGACACAATGAGATCGTTTAATTTATCACAGGTAAATGAACATGAGCCAATTCATTTTATTAGTAGTTCAAGTTCACTTCTTGATGTTATTTTTGTTAGTAACATGAATGATGTTCTGTTCTATGACCAACTTGTTGCTCCTGCCTTCTCAAAACATGATCTGATTTTTCTCACTTTTAATTTACATATAATTCGACCCCCAAAAATTTTCGAGTATCGAGATTTTAAAAATGTAAATTATTCTGCTCTTGAGCGAAATGTTTCGATGATTGATTGGGATAGACTTTACTCTATGCCTTCTCCCAACGATCAAGGAGAACTTTTTCAAACTAGCATTGAGTATCTATTTAACACTTATGTTCCCCTTAAACAAAAATTTTTAACACATCGGTCTCAACCATGGTTTACTCCAGAAAAATTTCCTCTCTCATGTACCTAAGAAATCAAGCATACCTACGTTGGAAAAGATATAGGTTAGAAGATCTTCACAGATCATACCGGTTACTTCGAAACCAAGTCGTTTGTAAGATACGCACTGAAAAATCAAAAGTTTTCAAAAATCGTTTTAATTTATCCATTAATGGTCGAAAACTGTGGAACAATCTACGTGATATCGGTATTGGTAAGCAAAAAAGTTCTAAGTGTCATGACATTGACATCAATGAGTTGAATAAACAATTTTTAACGTTGCCCTCTACATCTTCACTGGATCTGTATGAAGTATTTAACGAATGTACTGAAGTGGTTGAAAGCTTTATGCTAGTTAAATCCAATACAGTTGGAATTGATGGTTTTATTAAAGCTTTACTACCACTTCTTTTGACTTATATTACACATTTGTTTAATACAGTACTAACAACCGGTATTTTTCCAACGATTTGGAAGCAAGCAAAGATAGTCCCCGTACCAAAATCATCTAATAGCAAGGATTTTCGTCCAATCTCTACACTTCCATTTCTTTCTAAGGTTTTAGAAAGGATTATGCAAAGACAAATAAATACATACTTAAATAGAGTCGATTTTCTGACACCTTTTCAGTCAGGTTTTCGTCCAAAACATAACTGTTTGACAGCGCTATTGAATGTGTCTGAAGACATTAGACTAGCTGTTGATGTCGATAATGTAAGTTTTTTGGTTCTTTTGGATTTTTCAAAAGCTTTTGACACTATCGAAAACTCGATTCTCATACGTAAGCTTATTCATCAATTTAATTTTTCATCTTCTGCTGCTAATTTGTTTCATTCTTGTCTAAGTGATAGAAAACAGGCTGTAAGTCTCTCCAAAAGGTTGTCTTCTTGTTTGCCGTTCTTGAAAGGTGTTCCTCAAGGATCCATATTGGGACCGATTTTCTTCTCGCTTTATATAAATGAGTTGCCATCGATATTGAAATTTTCGCTTATACAAATGTATGCTGATGACGTGCAACTTTACTTGAGTAGTCCACTCGGTCTTATTGAAAATTGCGTTCATAAAATAAATCAGGACCTTTTAAGTATCCATATTTGGTCCCAAAAAAATGGCCTGTTCTTAAATCCGTCGAAAACTAAATGCTTAGTTATCTCTAAAATGTCTCTTGATCTTTCTTATTTCCCTCGCTTAATGCTCAATGATATAGTTATTGACTATGTGGAAACAGCTAAAAATCTTGGTGTCATTTTCAACAGATCTTTAACTTGGGAAAACCACATTAATTCAACTGTTGGTAAAGTGTACGGTGCTCTTAGGGTTCTTCAAGATTCCCAATACTTAACTCCCATTGAAACTCGAAAAATGTTAGCTAAGACTTTGATTATTCCACTCCTTACATATGGTTGTGAAATCTATTGTAACTGTGATGCTGAGAGTAGACGAAAGCTTACGGTTGCCTTCAACAACACAGAAAGATACATCTACGGTCTTAAAAGATATGACCATATCTCCGAGTTTGCTTCTTCTCTATTCAACATGCAGTTTAAGTATTTTCTACAATATCGAACACTTCTTTTTCTCTTCAGTATTAAACAGACGCATCAACCACATAACATTTATTACAGATTACAATTTCCTACTTCAAATAGATCAAACAAGCTTAACATCCCACGACATACATGCCTAACATCTGAGCGGCAATTCTTTGTCAACGCATTCGCTTATGGAACTCTTTGCCAAGTGATATAAGAAGGCTTGGAAATGTTAAAATATTCCAGAGCAAACTCATTAACTACTTTTCTTTGCTTTAAATGTGCGGTTTTACCTTTAATAAGTTTATAATTTAAACTTAACTTAACTTAATTTCTATAGCGTCATTAATTTGTAAACTACTCAGTTTTGCCATTTAACTTAATTTTAATTATTGTTTTAATTATTTTGATCTTGCTTTTTTATTCCAACTAATGTTAGCTTTTTTCTTACTCATGTATACATTATAAAGCTATCACTTTTTAATAAGATATTATATCTTAATGTGTATAGCCTATCGATAAATTGAATAAACTAAACTAAAACTAAGCCAACGTTTGCTTCGCTACTCATAATGAGGGCAGTAATCAATATAGTTATGAGTCATTTAGAAAACACCGAATGAACTCGAAATATGACATCTTTATCCAATAAACAAAAGTGCATTTGTATGTACCTCAAAAAAGCCTGCTGTCCCATAAGTAAGCCTATCATACCCAGCCACAGAAACAAAACCATCGCTTTTCTCAAGAAATTAACTTCAATGAAAATACAACAAACAAATTTTCGAAAACGCATTGAAAATTTATTTTTTAATCAATAATAATCATTTTTAAAAAATACAAATTGGAGAAGCGAAAAATCAAAAGTACCCCCTCAAAAGTTCACGACGTGCCATGAAACTTAATCAAGTAAATAAAAAATATTAATCAATACATAAAATCTAGATTCCGAAGCGGGAAGTCTTCATATTTTAATTTTTTATTTAAAAAAATCCACATTTTTAGAACAAGATTTTGAAATTTGTATTGAATTCGAATTTTTCCCCGTCTCATTTGACTTCTGTTCGCTAAATGATAATGCTAGGATAATGTTTACTGAAAATGAGGTAAGAAATCAATTGCTGTTAAGAGAATATCGGCACTCAGAAAAGGTGCCCAAAACGACCTTAGGAGTAAGTAACTAAAAGCAAAACTTTACTTCCGAGCGTTATAGCTTTCCCATTTACGATGATTCAGTTTATTAAAATCACAACAATTTTCGGCAATGTCTTTCAAGTACTTGGCTAGCTTAATGAGTTCCTTGTCAGTCTGACGATTGAAATGCGCCTGTCGAAACGGACGAATCTTGAGTCCGCACTTGGGATTCATAATAAAATTCCTCCGGATGTCATCGAACATGATGGTGTTCTTCGAACTGTACTGCGGAAAGTTGCCCCAAATGACGCCCAGAGGCTTCACATCAATGACTCCCCTGCCGGCTGTGTGAACTGTGATCATGGCATTTAAGTCCAAGTAGAACATGATTTTGTAGCTGGTATGCGAACTCACACCCAACAGCTTCATCTTCTCCTCGATCCAGCGCATGCCGGTGGCAGACCAGATGACTATGTCGTAATCTTCGTAGGCAGACGTGAGGAACTCGTGCAGATACGGACGCATGAGTTCGGCCCCTGTTTCGGCGGAAGAACGATGATCGAAGAGGGTGTAGTCGATGTCAAGGACCAGCAGACGTTTGCCCTCGCGCGGTGGATTGAAAACTGTGATTTTGTAGTCTTTGATGCGTTTGGCGATTTTGGCCAAGAATACCGCCGAATTCTCTACAGACACTTCCTTTTCTTCTGGATCGTCGAAGTCGTCAATCACTTCGGCCATGCCTTCGGGGCGATTACAGGCATCCTCGATATCGGCTTCCGTCGAGCCGACCATCATCACTTTAAAATTCGGCTTCAATTCCAAACAATTGATCTTAACATTATCTGCAGCGAGTTTGCCTATCGAATGATTAAATGAGTAAAATGATTATGATGACCTTGACTCGATTGACTGACTTGTATTACCTTTAAATTTTAGATTTAGTAGTTTTTGTCTTTCGGGACGAACTTGTGTTTTCTTAAAGATTTCATGTTTCAAAACAGCGACTGTGTCCTGATCTGTTAGATCGGTTATTGGGAATTCTTTGCCACTCCATTTAACAATTATAGTAGCATCTTTAATTTCGGTCATTATTTTTGAATTTGTAATACCCTTTGTTTATTTTTTTACTTATTTTAATGGAATTTTTCTTTTTTTCTCGAGAAATGCAATGAACTCAACTTTTTGTTGACAAAACAGAAACCATACGTAATTTATTTTGTGCACTCAAATGCAAATGACGTTTGATGCAAAAGTGATGCCAAAAGTCAACAACAAGTATTAACCGATTCAAAATATTTTTCATTGAATTTTACTGATTTTTTAAGGACTATTCACATGAGAGGAATTAACGTTCAACTAATTAAGAGATTTCGTCTATTATGACATTTCTTTCACATGACTTGTTTCTATATATCATAACAAAATGAACAAAAAAAAAAACCAAAAAACAGCTCGAATGAAATATTTAAGTCAAGACGAGTAAATTTTGTATTGTTGAACGCGAATTGAATTTGACAGTTAGTTACAATCAGATTCAAATTCAATACGAACAATTTTTTTTTTCCTAAATTTCTCATATTTTTAGCAATGAAAAAGCTTGTTTTACAAACTAAAGATTAACTTAAGAAATTTTTTTACATTTTTGTTTACACTTTGCACAGAATTAAGGTTTATAAATTGTTTGAAATCACATTTATTCTTTCATTCGTCAGCTGTTGGTCACTCTCACGTGAATAGTTCTTTAGTACCTGTTCTTTTTGTCAATTTGAATACAAACAATTCATGCCATGACTTTGAATCAGTTAGAAATATAAAGTAACAAATTTCCTTTTGTTTACAGTTTTTGGCCGTCTAGGATATATTTAAACTGACAGGTATTTCCTGCTCGAAATCTTGACAAAAAACTCCCCCAACGAAAAAATATGGACCACACTTATGGTCCATAAGCAAATGGCTCCACATGTTGATACACAATTACATACAACAACTTACCATCGATATCAAAAGCCATATCTTGACTATTGAATTGAGTAACTACAAATAGAAGAGGACTCCACCTTAAACACAACGAAGCCATTTTAATTATACTAGTTCGAGTAATTAATAGAGTATTTCACTTAAAGGATTCATTTTAAGTTGTTTAAGTAATTTTAAAGGTTTTTACAAACCTTGAAATTATATTTCAAATCAGCTTAAGCTTTAAGTGCAATCACACAAATAAAAGACGCATTTTAAAATGAAGGCAAGTTATACTTTACTGGATATAACTTATATTTCTATAGCTACTTACTTAAGGTAGCACTAAAGTCCTGTGTGAACTATGGCCTCACCCAAAAAACTTCTCTATCTAGCTCGGTCATCATGTGCACTCAAAGTTCTGTCACTGTTCACTTGTATGTGCTTTCAGATTCAAGGCCTTCTCTACTGCGCTGTCCTGTGGGGTGGATTCAAAGGCTTTCCTGGCCCGAGCATGGTTTCCATGCACTGTACGTGACCTTGCTCTCTCAGACGTTGATCTTTAACCCTTCTGACTTAGTCTACTCCGCTGTGTAACCCGTACAGCTCGTCGTTCTATATTCTCCTCCACTCACCTTCGATGCATACGGGACCGTAGATCACACGGAGAAATTTTCTCTCGAAGCGACCCAAGGTGCTTTCATCCGCTTTCGTCATAGTCCATGATTCTGCACCATATAGGATGAAGGGGATGATAAGGGTCTTATATAGCGACACTTTGGTCCCTCGAGGGAGGACTAAACCACTAAATTGTTTTCTTAGCCCAAAGAAACAGCGGTAAGCAAGAGTTGTTTTCTATTGTTGTTTTCTGCGTTTACAGCGGAGCACAAACGGACAAGTATGTAGATGTATGTGTAGATGCTGTCACATGCGGCCTTGAAATCGAGAAAAGATGGTAGGTGTCGATTTGGTGTTCTTAGGTTTTTTCCATGATCAGCTATAATTAGAATATTTGAAAGACTGTGGCATTTCCTGCACTAAAACCACACTGATAATGGCCTATTGGCTTTAGACGTTCACATATTATGGTAGAGAAAATTTTATAAGCGATTTTAAGGAGACTGATTCTTCTTTAGTCTCTGCAGTTAATAGGATCTTCTTTTTTCAGTATCGAGCAAACAATAGGTATCATTCATCGGACATGCTTTTCTCCGACCATATTTCATATATAAGTTGTTGCATACTCCTAGCGATTGCTCGGTATTCAAGCCATCTGCTCCAGTGACTTTGTAAGACTTAAGCTAAGATATAACAACTTCGCCGACGGGATTGTTGGCTTCCTCGCCTATATTAATTGAATCATCCAGCCTGACAGCGGAATGAGATTCTTCGTCAACGTTATACAGCGTAAAGAAGTGGTTCTTACATACCCTTAGCATTGACTATGGTTCTAGTGTGATGTTTGCACTTTCCTCTTTGCAGCCTTTGGTTCAAGGTTAATTATGGGCTTTCGAACTTCATTTCTGCTTTTGAACCTCTCAACATCTTAGACCACACGTTTTTCTAGCTCTCTCTTTTCTTCCGAGAAGTTGGTGTTTATCTCTCCTCTTCTGCTCCTCAAACTCGTGGATCTCTCTTTCGCCCTTTTGTGGCACATAGTTGCTACAATAATATTAGCTCGTGGCATACTTTTTTAGTACACCATTTAATATAAAACCTCCAACGCTACAGTGTGGCAATGGCAAACAGGTTAAAAGAAAATTGCTCCATGACAGTACTTTAGGTTTCTTAAAAAAGGCTATTTGTCTACTCTGTTCCAATACAAAAGATCCTTTGAAAGTGATTCTACCTCTTTAGCAGCTATGCCTGACCTCTCAGTTTGGTGAACAAAATTATTGGTCGCATTCACAAAGCTAGTGGCTACGTAGTCAAAATTCAACTAGCTTTGTTAATGTAAAACTACACTACAAAGATAGGCAATCTGGAACGGTCATATTATTGACAAATAGGAATATATAAAATAATAAACATTTTTAATTTGACAACTTTAATTTATCTTTTGTGTTTTTAAATTCAATAAAATCAAATTTAAGACCCAATTTGAATGATTTATATTTGTATTTAAATATTCAACAATTTATTTCATTTTGAATTCATGTTACTGTACCGAGCAGCTGATTGTGAAACGTAAAAATCATTCTCCACTAACTTGTAGCCGAATTGTTTATACTATGAGGGGAAGTTTCAACTACTTTTGTAGTTAGATTTAACCAATCAAAATCCCTTGACTACGTAGCCACTTACTTTGTGAATGCGACCATTATCATCTTTATTTGTTTCTAAAAAAGATTTCCAAAACAAGTATTTATTATTTCTCACGACATCAATTATTAAAGTTCAACAATTGTGTCATGCCCTGTTCTTTTATTTCTTTCTCCGGATTAAAAATTATCTCTTCCATTAAAAAAAAGGCTCATCTACCTCTTAACTTAAGCCGATTCAAAATTGACACCTCAAATTCAAAAATGACATTTCTGGCTAAACGTCAAAACCGGGTTTCTTTTCATTTGAATTTTTTTTTAAAAAGATTTCACAAAAACTTTTGGTTGTGTGTTGTGTCATAAGTTGTGCGCCGCATAAACTTTTTGTTTTTATTTTATTTTTGATTTTTCATTACATTTTTATTAACTTTTACATTCTTTACATTGAAACAAATACTTTATAATGTCAGAAAAACCAACAGTTTTAATACTCGGAGGTAAGTACACAATAATTTTCTGCAATTCCCTTCACAAAAAGTAACTCGAAAAAAATCTACAAACCTTTATCTTCATTTTTGTATTATTTTTTCTTTTATTTCCATTCGACAAAAGGGTGTGGATTTATTGCACGTAACTTAGTTCATTACTTAGTTAAAAATGATTTGGCACAGGAAATCCGAGTTGTCGATAAGACTCCACCACAAATGGCCTGGCTCAATGCCGACCACACGTTGGCCTATGATAATCCAATTGTTGAATTTTTAAGTGCAAATCTTATCAATGCTGGTAATTTATTCAATTGTTTATTTGTAATAATGTTTGTTAAGGAATTTGTGTATTCTTTTCGTTAGCCTCATGCAAAAATGCATTTAGTTTGTCGAAAAATGGTCGTAGTTGGGATATTGTTATCAATTGTGCGGCCGAAACCCGTCCCAATCAAACTGATGCCGTCTATAAGGAGGGAGTTTATAAACTGAGCGTTAATTGTGCCACAGAAGCGGCCAATATTAATGTGAAGAGATTCATTGAACTCGGTTCGGGGAGTGTGAATTCGAGTGAGAAGACGGCGCTGAAGGAAGATTGCAAGACGGATCCATGGACTGCTGTGGCTAAGATGAAAGTGAAGGTGGAAAAGGAGCTAAAGGCAATGAATAACCTAAACTACAGTGTGTTGAGGTTTCCAATTGTCTATGGAGTCGGTGATAAGAGATATTTAAGTAAGTTGAATTTAAAAACCTTTGTCTTGTTTTTCTCCTTCAAATTATTGTCGACGGATTGCACTAACTACCCTTTTCTCCATGGTCATGAAAGTGTTGATTATATCATCAGCTTAAGAACTGTCTTCAGAAATGAAAGCTTCTCAATGCCTGGCAGTACGGAATTCTTAGCAATAAGTCCACTGGTGATTTCACGGTTCATCTTAACGAACTTTGTGGGAAATCTTTATATAATTATTGCATTTGATAAAATATGGCATCTTGTCGTCTACGAATCCCTTCTTTGTTGAATTAAAATGTCTTTTTCATATAAATAGCAATAAACGGATTCACGTCTGAAACCTAAAATATAAATGTGTTGTGCCTCAGGGCTCTGTCCAATCTGCAAAACTCTACAGTTGCGCACTAGATGTCACAGTTGCGAGCTAGAGTTTTCTCACTCTATGATTATTCACATTATGTTTAAAAGCGTTCGGAATATTATACTAAAACATACAATCTCAATAGGAGACGAACTTGTTAATTGACGAATTTTGGAAAAGATTTTTGAAGAAGACTCGAAAGGTATATTTCAAGCTTTTTTTAAACGTACAAAAACGCACATCGAACCCGGTCCTTTTAAGAAAATGTCTGTCAAATTGGCAACGCAAGTTTTCAGTGCTGGTGTGTACTCCGGTATCATGTACGTTCATCAATTCCTTCAAGACGGAAAAGGAGAAAAAAGTGGCAGAGTCCACAACAAAATTCATCAAGAGAATGAATGATCTTATTGACACCTTGACCACTGGGCAGTTTTATTCAAGAAACCCTAATGAACAGGTTTTGTCAGACTCCACTGAAACCTTTGGTGTACTTATAAATGGAAGAGAGTGGATATCAACATGAAAGTCAAGTAGCAAAAAGTCCCATCTTGCTTTAAGGGATCAAAGCAAACTCTCCTAGAAAAAGAGATGATGTAGGAATATTTCAAACATTTGTTTTCTATGCTGCGCCACAGTAAAGGGTCATATGAAAGGAACCCTTCGACTTGGAGGCTCGTCCTGAAGCAAATCATATTCCAGCATCGGTCTTCAGCGGAACATTCTGCATATGAGGACGATAAAGCAGAACCGCTCCTACAAATAGCTGATGGAATGAACACAAGGGCAGCAAAAAAAGAATCTATAATTGAAGATTTTTATTTTGAAGAGCCAGAGGAACTTGAGAAGGAGGACGAGGATGTTGAGCTTCAAAAAAGAGCTGCAGCATATTATCCTGGATTCGCCGAAAAAAACTCAAGAGTAAGTTGAATTGTGATCTATGTTAAAGAAAGACAACTGACGTTTTTGGTAAAACTAAGAGCCTACGAGACAGGTTCCACAGTTTCAGATTTCGGGAAACTCACAGTTCCTTCGTTCCGTTTCGAAGACGCTGTTAATAGTCTTTGGACTATATTTTTAAGGGATTTATCAAGAATCGATGTTTTTGAAAAACTGGCGGAAACGGACACAACAAATTATGAAATGTGACCTGGCCAACTCCATTTTAATTATTTTATACGTATTATTTCGTCTTTTGTGTTAACCATGACCTTGTTGGACAAGATATAAGCTTTGGATAGTTGTCCTGGTAGATTATAAAGTTGTCTGGTATTCGAGCTGGCTGACGCTGTAACTCAAATTGTAAGTGCCGAACAGCAGAACTTGCAATACTTTCTGATCGATCCATCGCCATGCTTCAAATTAGCTCAAGTATGCCAAACATACATTCTTCCATCTGAAGCTTAAGTATGCTTCCGTCTAAATTATGACTAAGGGCTAACTAATAATTTTGGTTTGTTTTCCTTTGGGTGTTATTTTAAACGTGGACCAGGAAACAGCCTTAAATTTAAGTAAATGTCTTGCGTAATACAAGGTTATATACATCCTTTTTTCACAACTTTGCATCCAGCACTTATGCGAAGCAAGGTACTAGATTATTGATACACAAATCTATCCCATACACACATTTACCTATTAACTCGAACATATCTACAATTGCTATAGAAATTAACCTCAACATTAAAATTACTGTGATCTCATTATACATATATCCACCCCTCTCATGCATTCACCTTTTATGATGTATAAAATATTCTAAATAATATTCAAACATTAATTGCTGGAATACTCTATGGCGTTCACCAATAACCAACATCAGGGGAATGGAATTCGAAAATTTCCTTTTAAATACAAATCTTGCCGTTTCAAATGACAGAAGCCCAACCCATTTCTCCACATATAAGACATGGACACATCTTAACGACTTATCAATTATTTCATCTCAACTGATCCCTAAAACTTCACGGTTTTAGATGATTCACACGGTAGTGATCATCTTCCACTCGTTACAAAAATCGATCAAGGATATCAATCTTTAAAAAAAATAAACCTACATGTAAATTACAAACTTACCGTGCCAACTGGGATTTATACCAAAGAACAATTCTTAATACTTTTGACAATTATAGTATTTGTTCTAACATAAACAAGAAAGCTGCATTAATTTCCAAAACTTTACGCACTACTGCCAACGTAGCAATTCCTCAAACTAAAAATATTCCTCATAAAAAGATAACCCCATGGTGGTATTCGGAGCTATCTATTCTTCGCAATAACAAACACAATCTAGGGAATTTAAAAAAAAAAAAAAAACACCCCAATAATAGTCCAGTCATTTGGTAGTTTTACCTGGAAAGTTTTCCGGGAGTTTTGAAAATTGGTTAATTTTTAAATTTGGATATGCTCTTTTCGAATTTCAACTTTGCCACCTCGCACCCCCGCCGCTCGCGCCGCCATCTTGAAAAAATGGCACCTAAAAACAGTTTATTGGGAATATCTCAATAATTAATGTATCAATAATTTTTTTCATAAAATCAATAGTTTTTGGCGTACGTTTTTTTTTATTGTGGTTTCCCCTATAGGCCTAATCCACTTGTGATAAATTTTATTTTGAGCGTTCGGATTTTTAAATACCTCAATGACTTCGTTCAAATCAGGATTTTTTCGGAGTACATTAAAGAATTTCATTTTTCCTTGATGTGCACATGTGGTATCACAGCCACTGAAGGCATGCAAAAATAAAATATGATGAATTTAACTTGTGACACAGTTGGAATCATTGTCTCGTCAAAAAGTATGTCTACTGAAGCAGCTATTCTTGATCGTCGGGATCGTTCTGCGTATTTCGTACTACGGGTTGCTTCATCCTCAGGATATCCGTCGATTACGATTATGGCATTGGATTTATATTTAGATCGAACGTACGTGATGTAATTATTGCAAATAGATGCAAATGGTTCACCGCGATGCCAAATGACTCGGTGTAATAAGTGCCCTCGGTCGATGACGTACATATATCACCAAAATGTGTGTCTCCAGAATGTTGTTTAAACGCATTATACATCGAAGATTTAATGACGCATGCCTTCGCCATTGAAAAGAGATAATGGAAATGTAGCAAGTTCGTACGCAAGAAAGTTTTTAAGTTCCTCTTCAGATTCTTTTGCAATACACAATCGTTGGAAAATTAGTAATGGAGTCATAACACCAAGTGATTTTATCCTGTCATACCGCTTGAATTTCACGGTATAAAAATCGCTGCCAATGATTTTAGAAATGCCAGTGCAACCAATTTCTCGAGCCATGTAACAATTAATGTTGTCATCTCCAACAACTCCAGTGGTTATTGACATAATATCCTTTATTTGTGGAAAAAGTGAATGGTTGGAAAACCAATTCATAAGCTTTTTTACATCGTCATCATCGCGGCTTACTCGTGAACTTCTCATTTCGACGTGCTGCTCGGAAGCAGAAAAAGTAACATTGCAAAAGTTTTCTACTTCGTCGCAAATATTGTGCAAGAATACAATTCCTAAAGTCCACTTGGAAAGCACGCTTTCGTTTACTCCTCGTCCATGAGTAAGACCACCTAGGCATTTCATCGTTCTCATGAGCGATTGCTCAATTGTCATATCAGACCATGTGCCACACCAAAATTTTTCAGAACGTCTAATTGTAAAATATCCTTTATTTGTAAAAATTTCGTATTCTTCAGCTTACATTCGTTTCTTTAAATCCGACATGTCCTGCAAATATAAATGACAAGATTTTGCATACAAGAAGCGACCACTAGCATGAAAATAAGAAATCATTTTTTGAATAGTGTCGAGATGTAAATTCCAATTGCCCATTCTTGTATCGTAATCACTCGGTGGAGCATTATGAAGGGCAAGCATCCTAAAAATGATTTTTCGAAATGGAGTTCCGCAGTCACTTGTTCCATTAATCCGCTCCATCCAGGTATGTTAGGCAGGTCGGCCCATTTTCCATAGAGCCACAATAAAAAAAACGCACCGCTTACTCTACCTCTAGGTGGTGTGGAAATTAATTTTTTTTAAAAACGTCTATTGAAATGGATGTTGTGGCGCTCGTACGAAATTTTTTCTAGTTTAGTTTTGTACATAAGTAATTTTTTCGTAAAATGCGTCGAAAAGGAGATATTCCCAAAAAACCGTTTTTAGGCGCCATTTTTTCAAGATGGCGGCGCGAGCGGCGGGGGTGCGAGGTGGCAAAGTTGAAATTCGAAAAGAGAATACCCAAATCTATAAATTAACCAATTTTCAAAACTCCCGGAAAACTTTCCAGGTAACCCTCTTTTTTTACCAAATGACGACTATAATACCAACCTGGTAAATATTCGTAAAGCTAATGCCTTATTCCGCAAAACCAGTAAAATAGCAAAAAGGGAATGCTTCCAAAAGTTTACTTGAAACATTAACCCAAAATCTTCAAGAAAAAAATTTGGGCAGACAGATAAATTTACCAAATCTTCATATAATAACATATTCACCGAAGCGGGTTCACTTTATAACCCATCTGAAATCTGTGAATACTTTGGCAATACCTGGTTCACATCCTCTAATGATTCCATCTTTGCATCAACCTTCCTCAACTCCAAAGTGCTTGTTAACAACATGTTGATATCCTCAGTACATCTGCAAAATACATAGATAAACAAATAAGCTTCATCGAAATGAAAACATCCTTAACCTCGCTAAAAGGCAAAACCCCACGGTATGATCGCATCTCATACCCTATGTTAAAAAATGCACCACACTTACTAAAAATAAGAATTTTGCTATTACACAATTGTATCCTCGAAAAATTGACCGTACCACAGACGTGGAAAGTTGCTACCACAATCCCAACCACAATTTTGAAGCCTACAAAAAAATCGACTGGCCCTAGAGGGTACTGGTAAACTTTTAGAGAAAATTACATCTAAACGACTTCTCTGGTTTATTAAAAAAAATAATTATCTAAACTTAAACCAAGTCGCATTTAAACATGGACGTAGTACCACCGACTCATTGCTACACATTGACGAGTATATAAGCTCTGCTTTATCATGCAAAAATCATGTCTCCGTACTATCCCTTGACTTTGAGAAAGTATTTGATAGGATCGACATACATGTCATCCTAAATAAACTCGCTCATTGGAAAGTTGGTCCTAAAATGTTTTCATAGAATTGATAATTTTTTGCCACTCTATGGGAAATGCCCCAATCCACACTTAACATCATCAAACCAATCTACCACACCTCAATCAGGACTAGCTTGAAAGCATTTGCAACCACTCCAATAAAGAACATCCTAACTGAAACAGGCTTCTCAATCATAGAGCACCGCAGAGAACTTTTAACCACACGTATCGCACCTAAGATATGTCAATCTTACAGATCCCCAATAATAGAGGATGCAAAGAAAATTATAAAACGTAAAAAAAAACCAAAATGCCCTTCTGCTATCTACACCGCCCTAACCGAATCCAGCAAAATTGGTATTACTCCATCAATAACCTCAATCCTGGTAACATACCTCCATGGGAGTTCCCAACTGATACGATAAATACCTCTCTAGCGAGATTAAAAAAATACAAAAATTTACACAAAGATGTTTCATGAAATAACTGACATCTACAAAAACGATTCATGGGATTTCATCTATACAGATGGATCAACATTTTATACTGGAACTGGATTTGCAATCGTTTCGGAAGCAGGAAATATTCTATGTAGTGCCAGATTACCTAGCTACTTTTCAATTTTTTCCACTGAGGCGTACGCAATCCTGAAAGCGACCGAAATAGCAAATACAATACCGAAAAACTGTTCCTTAACCATTACCAATATCCATAACAATTTTCTTAAGAACAAACACAAAATTATGCTGTTATGGGTTCCAGGACACTCAGGAATCAAAGTTCGCAGACACTGCTTCCAAAACCACCTTCAGAACAATCGCATATACTTTCTATCCATCCGACAAAAAAAGACATCCTTAACGTGATTAACACTTAGGTTAGCTTAGGTTATAGTGGCTGTTCAAGATGGAAACGGACACACTTAGGCCAGTTTAATGGCCCATTGTGATACCACATGAATCTTGAGGCTTCCTCCTAAGCTCAATGGAACCAGTTAGAGTCCCTTACGAAACGTGAGAGGCTGATTATACTGATATGATTTAGATCGTTTAGATCGTTAAAGAAGAATTCTCCTAGGTAATTCTTGCGTTTTCGAGCTAGAGCAGGGCATGTGCAGAGAAGATGAAGAACCGTTTCTTTCTCTTCCTCGTCCATACAGCTTCTGCAAAAGTCATTTGAGAATACGCCTAGTCTCGTGGCGTGCTTTCCTATTAGACAGTGTCCGGTTATGACACCTATTATCGAGCTTATATGCGATCTGCTTAGAGAGAGCAAGCACCAACGTTCAAATCCATTGTTGGCCAGATGTTTTTTGTGGCTTGACACGTGGTGATGTTGGTCCACCTGGTGCTTGCCCTCCTCACAGCGTCTTGCATTAGTAGCAGTTTACAAGTAGCGATTGGTATGCCAGTACTTGCCAAACGTGGTAGGATGGGCTGTACTGTACCGTTCCTGGCGAGTTCATCTTCCTTACAGTTACCTGGAATGTCTCTATGGCCCGGCACCCAGCAAAGGTGAATATTAAACTGTTGCGCCATCTCCATTATAGATGATCGACAGTTATGGACTGTTATAGAGTTTGTAGAGACAGAGTCCACAGATTTGATAGCGGCCTGGCTGTCAGAGAAAATACGGATATCAGATGTTGATATCACGTTTTCTTTGAGCCAAGACAAGACTTCCTTAATCGCCAAAAGTTCCGCCTGGAACACGCTACAATGATTGGGAAGGCGGAATGAGAGACTTAATTTCAGTCGTTCAGAGTCCACACCTCCACCAACCCCTTCTTTTGTTTTTGACCCATCTGTGTAGAAATGGATTGACTCATCCTCCAAGAATGTCCTATCCTCCCAAAAAGATCTGGTAGGTATAGAAATCTGGAAGTTTCTGTCGAATTGTAGTTGGGGGATGGTGTAGTCTGTGTGCTTTGGAATTGATTCTAAGTACCTTAAAATTACGGAGTGGCAGGCTGAACGTTGGACTTTATTTAACTAATCCCTGTTTATACCTTTCTCTAAAGCAGTCCACCATACTGCCACACCGTACGTTAAAATCGGTCTGATTACCGCTGTGTATAGCCAATGCGTGATTCTGGGTTGTAAACCCCATTTATTACCAATAGCTTTTTTGCAAGAAAAGAGAGCTACAGTAGCTTTTTTGACTCTTTCCTGTACGTTGCGTTTCCAATTTAGTTTTTTGTCTAAGACAAGACCTAGGTATTTAGCCTCGTCTGAGAATTTTAATTGGATTCCTTTAATATAAGGAGGGTTGACAAATGGAATTTTGTACCTCCTCGAAAATAAGACCAGATCGGTTTTGTGTGGGTTAACACCCAGTCCACACCGATCAGCCCAAAGTATTAGTCTGTCTAAGGCATTTTGTAAGAGTTCTTTTAGGATATTAAGATGCTTTCCTGAAACTGTTATAGCAACGTCGTCCGCATAGGCTATCACTCTAAAACCTTCCGCATCCAGACTAGTTAGGATTTCATTCACCACTAGGTTCCAGAGGAGAGGGGATAGAACACCACCTTGCGGTGTCCCTCTACTAACGAATCGTCTGCAAGAAGAGTTTCCCAGTTTTGAGTTAATAATTCTGCTAGTAAGCATTAAATGAATTAACTCCCGAAGCGAACTCTCTACATAAAGCAACCAAAGTGAACTCTTTATGATTTAGGGAATATTCGATGGTGCGTACTAAAGTGTGTAACGCTGTTTCCACCGATTTACCTTTACAGTATGCATGTTGAGACGAAGACATCGAACCCGGTCCTTTTAAGAAAATGTCTGTCAAATTGTCCACAACAAAATTCATCAAGAGAATGAATGATCTTTTTGACACCTTGAACACTGAGCAGCTTTATTCTAAAAACCCTAATAAACAGGTTTTGTCAGACTCCACTAAAACCCTGGATGTACTTAAAAATGGAGCGGGGGTTAGAGCTGAAAGTAATTTGATGCTAGCGCTCCTAAGAAAATTGTTAACAATACATTTTAATTTATTGTCAATATGTATAAATAAATAAATAATTAAAAATGAAAGGGAGTGGAAATCAACATGAAAGTCAAGTAGCAGAATAAAAGTCCCACCTCGCACAAAAAGAATCGGCAATTGAAGATTTCGTTTTTGAAAAGCCAGAGGAACTTGAGGAGAAGGACGAGGATGTTGTTGACAACATCACAAAGAGCCAGGAGATTCAGAAAAGAGCTGCAGAATATTATTCTGGATTTGTCGCAAAAAACTCAAGAGTAAGTTGAATTGTGATATGTGCTCTTATTTTCTTATCGAAGAAATTGAAGAGGATAAAGAAAAGCAACTGACGTTTTTGGTAAAACTAAGAACCTTCGAGACAGCTGCCACAGTTTCAGATTTCGGGAAACTCGCAGTTCCTTCGATCCGTTTCGAAGACGCTGTTAATAGTCTTTGGACTATATTTTTAAGGGATTTATCAAGAATTGATGTTATTGAAAAACTGGGGAAACTTGGACACAACAAATTATGAAATGTGACCTGGCCAACTGCATTTTAATTATTTTATACGTTTTATTTCGTCTTTCCATTTTATTTGAATTTGATGTGTGTCCCATTTATTGTAATCCGTATGTCATGGCCGTAAGTATTGTGACCTTTGATCTCAGGTTGTTCGGTCTTTCTCCCCATATGTTTATTCCAAATCAATTGGTCCTGTTAAGCTTGTAAACAATATATTCGATTACTTATGAAAAGAAAGGCAGAGAAATGAAGATAAAGATAAAGATATGGCACAGTTTCCGTATTTTACTTTCATACCAATTATTATATCGCTAAATCCTTTGATTTCTCGAATATTATTTTTCAAATCTTTTTTATGAGGTATCATTAACGTCACTCGTTATTTTCCTATGCCGTTTTTATTTTTTTAAAAAAACTTTAACTGTAATTCTTTAACTTATAAAAAATATGCTCATCAGTTTAGCTTTTAATCTCAACTTCGACTATACTTCACAGTGACTCTTTCTTGAGCCGTACTATGTGAATGTAAAATGCCTCCTCTCGTCATTTCAATGTTCAAAAAACCCTAACAGAAGCATGAATAAGCGCAATGGATTCTCTACAAGACAATCATGAAACAGTAAATTATTTTTAAAAATAAAAGGAACTGTATAATTTAACACCTCACACATAATCGGACACTTGATAATTAGTACTTATTTGTGCATCATTTCGATTAAATGACTTCCTCAAGGTTCATTTTTTTGTGTTTTAAGCACCTTAGGACAGTTATACAATAACCATGACCTTGTTGTTCAAGATAGATGTTCTGGTAGAAGATGAAGTCTTGTCTAGTAATTCGAACTGGCTGACGCTGTACCTGAGATGTATTTTCAATATTTCAATATTCAAGATTTGTTTATTGAACTTTTATATATACAAATGGATAGTCTTAAGATTAAATAGATACATCGTCTTAGAGAAAAATAGATTGTTGGCACATAGGACGCCTAACTTTATATATTGGCTTAAGATTAAATTTAAATATTGTGGTGTTCTAAAAATATAAGTCGGTTGACTCGGTTATCCTTGGGGTGGTCCTTCCCGCTTGTCGTTTGTTGGATTTGTTGATTAGTTAGAGGGTTGTTGGCATGTTTAGCCACGTCTGTGGGCTGACACGGGGTCAGCGTAGAATGCAATGGCATCTTCGTTGTTGTCTTGAATTATGTTTTCATCCATAATGTCCATGATGCTGAGGTACCTGGGCTCTGGCAGTCGCTGTTGAGTTGTCATACTTCTTATTAGTTGGTTCGGGTGGCTAGATAAACTACCTACTAGCTTTTTAGCCAAGAGTAGTAGGAAGTTGTCCAATGTATTTATTCTCGCTTCAGAATAAATTCTGTCGTGTTTTAAGTATTTTTGACGCTCCCTGTCTCTTTCGAAGACTTTTTAGCTGCTTCATGGCCGTTTTGGAGATGGTGTACCAAACGGGAAAGCTTTATCCAATGACTGGTCTTAGCAGTTGTTTGTACATTAGGATCTGGGTCTGTTGACTTAGTCCATTGTTCTTCTTCATCAATAGATGTACATGTACACTATGAAAGGCCCATCTGGCTTTCCTAATAACTTTCTGGGCATGCGGGTTAAACTTTAACAGCTCGTGAAAATAAATTCCCAGGTACTGGTGGGTCCTCTTCATCTTCAAGTTTCATCTTTAAGTTTCTGCATATTTTCGCTTTTTGACATTCTCTACGGACGACAGTTGACGGCCTTTTGAAGCAGATGAGTTCCGACTTTGTTGCGTTGATTTTTATACCCCATTTATGGTAAAAATCAAAGAGACGGTGGATGTGTGCTTCTACTTTCTTCACGGCTATATGTGCTGACATTGAGGAGCAGTAGGTCAAGGAATCATCGGCGTATAGAAGGTTCTCGCAGTTGACGAGGTTAGGTTGGTCAGATGTCAGGATGCTGTATAGAAACGGGGCGAGCTTCGATCCTTGGGCAACTCCAGCCGTGATGTTCTTCTTTGACGATGAGCATTTCTCCAATTGTACATAAATTTTTCTGGAAGAGAGAAAAGGAAAAATGATTCTTATTAGTGCGATTGAAAAGCCCAGAATGTGAAGTTTATGGATAAGGCCTTCAATCCATACGCTATCAAATTCTTTCTCAACGTCCAGAAGGCATCCAACGGTGACACGATGGCTATTAAGAGCTGTGGTGATGTCGTGTTGAAACTTCATTAAAGGATGCAGCGTCGAGTGTTTTTCCCGAAAACCAAACTGCATGTCAGTAATTATACTGTTTTCACATCAGATTTTTGTCAGTTTCCTTAATATAAGTTCCTCTAGGAGTTTGGTGATGTTGCTCCGGAGAGATACGGGTCTGTAGTTAGAACTGTACTTCCGATCTCTTTTCTTGGGAATTGCCCCGATCTTAGCAGTTTTCCATTTTTGGGGAAAGTAGTCGTTGTTGAGGCAGTTGTTGAAGACTATTGTCAAGAATACAAACACTGCTTGCGGGAGCCTCTTCAGGATGAAGTTAGAAACCCCATACAGCCCTGTTGACTTCTTTGGTTTGCAGTGGTCTATCATTTCATATATTTTCTCTGTAGTGCTCAAGTATGGGTTGTCCATTGGGTTATTTGAAAAGTTAGTTTTATTGAATACACTTCTCTCTGAAGTGGGAGTCAGATTTTGTTGGATGAAATCTTCCACTTCGTCAAAAAAAAAGTGGTTCAAATGCTGTTTCAAAATAAAGATGTTTGCCATTTGATACATTTTACCTAGATAAATAAAAGAATGATAAATTTTTCCTATTTTTATTTTTACGATTATTTCATTTTAGTGCCTCGGATAATAATTGCGGCGCTTTACAAATACCTCGGCGAAACTATGAAACTTCTTTGGAATGATTCAATGAAATTGAACACAGTTCATGTTTTGGACGCTGTGAGTGCCATTTGGGAGGTGGCACAAAACCCCAAAGCCAATGGTGAGACCTACAATGTGGTCGATGACTCGGAAAGTACGCAGGGTTCGATTAGTGATATTTTAGCTGACATTTTTGCCATAAATGTCGATTACTGGGGAATTGTTATGTCAAATCTTACAAAGGTTTGTAATTTATTTGTTGCTTGCTCGATAGAAACAAATAATTTAAAAATAAAATGTATACTTCCAGTTAAGTATGTCGGATACAATAAGTGAAATAAATGACAAGCACATGGGACCATGGGCAGAACTTTGTCAGAAAGATGGAATTTCCAATACCCCCCTCACGCCATATATGGACGAAGAACAACTCTACCATAAGCACATGCACTTGGATAATAAAAAACTCAAGGATCTCGGCTATCAACTTAAGATGCCTAAAATAACACGTGATAGTGTCAAGGAAATTGTTGATGATTATGTTAAACAAAATCTTTTTCCACGATCACTTATAATGTAATGCTGTGTAAGACCCTTACTAAAAGTCTGGTTGTTTTATGAAGGAGTATTTAGGTACAGATAACTCATCATCCCAATTATGATATTATAATAAGGAAGTCTTTGAAAATGACTCAAAAATGATATTTTTTAATGAATTTAAGTCAATTCAAAATTTTAAAACAATATTCTTTTGTTTTTCTACACGCTTTTGTGTACTTAATCTATTTTTGTATTATTTTTGGAAAGATCATTTTGTTATTATTAAAGATTGTAATTTATATTTACATATATAATTATTGGCTCAATTTATGTGCTTCCCAATTTATTTTCCAACTATTATAAAGTTAATAAAAAGTAGAGTGCTATTAATAAGCAAGAAAAGACAATACGTGCCTAAAAAAAGATAAAAAATTAAACTTTTATAATATTAATTTTAATTTGTCAGCTCATAATTTTTTATATCCTTGAAATAATAAATAAATATCACTTTATTGGTGAACAAAATTTGATTCTTTTTCATGAATTTAAAACGTAAAACATCTTGGGAGACATGAAGCTCAGCTTCCGTTGCAGATCTCTAATTACTCCAGTACAGCACGTCTTCATTAAAAATAGATTTAAGTCTGCTGGCCTCGATGGTATCCCCACTATTGTTCTGAAGAGGTGTTGTTCAACGCTGGCAAAACCACTCCGTAAGCTTTTTCATCAGTTTTTTTTTTTCAGTTCTCGTTCCGTTTGGCCTTAGGTTCTCTTATTGAAAAAACGTGCCTTCAGTTTTCATGAATCCTTCCTACATTGGAAGAGTAGATACTTTCGGTTTGTTCAACATATGCAGGGTCCAGCAAAAAGATCTCCCATAATTAAAAAGGCAATGACAAATAAATAAACAAGTTAACAGAAAAATTGTATTTATTTTTTAAATTAAATTCTTTGCAATTTTACATTAAATAAAATAATTACTTAGTTTAAAACATTATATCCGTTAAATGTTGTCCTCTATTATTAATATATTTACGAAAAAATACGGACCTAACACACAAAATTCAGCAACAGCACACCAAGCTGTCACATAAGGGCTGTGAAGTGGTCGTTGATGAATTTCTTGAGGGTTTTCCGTTGCCCAGTATCGGATTTGTTTATAGTTGTTGGTGGAAGTGACCTTTTCAAAGTGATAAAATATTAATGACGGGCTTTATTTACTCACTTACTTAAGGTGGCCAACTTGGCGTGCTCTACATGACCTATCCATCTAAGTCGTTGGACTTTAATTCTGCTCACTAGGTCAGTGTCGCTGTACAGCCCGTCAGTTCGTCGTTATATCTTCTCCTCCATTCTCCATCTATGCGTACGGGACCAAAAATCACCCGAAGAATTTTTCTCTCGAAGCATCCTAAGACGCTCTCATCTTTCTTTGACAGGGTCCAGGCCTCAGCGCCATAAATGAGAACCGTGATCATGGGTGTCTTATAGATGGTGGTTTTACATGCTCGAGGCTTTACTTCTCAATTGCCTTCTTAGTCCAAAGAAGCAGCGATTTGCAAGAGTTATTCTTCGTTTGATTTCAGCGCTGTTGTCGTTGTCTGCATTAATAGCGGTGCCTAGGTAGACAAAGTCCTTAACTACCTCAAAGTTATAGCTGTCCATGGTGACGTTTTGTCCAAGACGTCGTCGTTCAGTGTCCTTTTTTGATGACAGCATATACTTGGCCTTGCTGCAAGGCAATGTTGCCACTGGTTTTCAATCCTTAATGCATTAAGCATTGGAGCCGATCGGAAAAGGATATGGCAGTCTCTTGCGATTGTAGCCGTCTAACGTCGAATCTTCTCATAGTACTTCCTTGTTTTGGCTTGGATCGGGATATCCGTAGCCGTACCTTGGCTACAACGAGGTAGTGGTCCGAGTCAATGTTGGCCTCTCGGAATGTTCGGATATCCTGTATACTGGAGATGTGTCGTGCGTCGATCGCAATGTGGTCAATCTGGTTGACGGTTGATTGATCAGGAGATTTCCATGTCCCCTTGTGGATATTAAGATGCGTGAACTGCGTACTAGCTACCAGAACGTCTCGCCCCGCAGCGAAATCGACCAGCCTGAATCCGTTGTCGGAGGTAGTGTCGTGCAGGCTGTATCTCCCGATCTTACCAAAGATGTCTTCTCTTCCTAGCTTGGCAGTAAAATCTCCTAAGACAATTTTAATGTCATAGCCAGGACACTGCTCATATGTCTTGTCCAAGAGCTCGAAGAATATGTCTTTGATGTCTTCATCTTTCTCCTCTGTTGGAGCATGCACGCATATTAAGGTCTGTTAAGGGACCTAACATTCCACGTACATATCCGAAGTTCGTTGTCCTTATTTCGTTTGCGTGGGTTGTCAACAGTGAATCCGTCCGTATCCGAGGCTTGTTGGTGCTTCGCAACTAAAGGTATTTTTTACGTGGCCAGGAAGTCACCCCGACGGCACAACCCCCAACCTGGAGGGCCAGATCCTTAGTATAACTCCAAGAAAGGGGAGCCGGATAAACCGCTCCTTACAGGCCTGGGCTCCGAATATGTCGAAGAAGCCCTATAAGGTGTTCACTAAGTAGTACAACCTTACTGGAACTGTAGACGCCACCGTTGATTCCATCTCGAGAATTCGTCCGCTGCCGCCTGGATAAGGAGAGGTGCCTTAGTGGAAACACCTCTCCCCCCCTCTCTCGTTTGCTGCCTACAACATAAATAAAATACTGCTAAAAATTGACGTAATTGGGATTTAAAATTTGTACTGTTGTTTATTCTCTTGATATGGCGAGGCAAAGAATTCCACTTACGTGTAGCATTAGGGGTTGAATCAACTATTCAGACCTAATCGAAGAAGCCCTTCTTATTCTCTCAAAAAGGTAGGGTGGTTGGTGTGTAAGCAGGACATCGGGAAACAATGATAAGGTACGAAACTGAAAATAGTTCCCTAGAGGCATGTGAAGTGAACTATTTGAAAAATGAGATAGGTACTCTGTCGTGTCTACGAAGCCCATAAATGTATCTGATGATGTTGTTGAAAATGACGTTAAGCTTGCATGCAAAGTTACAACTCGAAAAAAATTTCGAAGCCATAGGCCAAAATTGGAAGAATTAAACTTTTTGCAAGCATTGCACGCATCTTCATAGGTGTATAAGCCTGGGAGACGCCAAGCATATTTAATACGCCGTATGATTTTCAATTATAGCGTTAATATGCTTATCCCATGTCAAATTACGTGTAAAAATGACTCCAAGATTCCGAGCAGAGTCCACATATTCAATAGTTGCATTGTTTAAAATAATTTGTGTGAAGTATGACAAATCCAGAACTCTTTTAGATATAACTAAACACTTAGATTTAGATGGATTTAATGTCAGTCCATTAAACTGTGCCAACCTGATAGTTTTTCAAGGTCCTCATTTAAGCGGTAAGCACCATCTTAAATAAGACCAAGATAGCAGCCGAGATACATTTGTACATTGTCAGCATACATATGTACTGTGCAGTTATGAATTACGGAGGGAATGTCGTTTACATATAAAGAAAAAAGTAATGGTCCCAGAATAGATCCCTGTGGAACTCCACTAGTGGTTGGAAGTAAGTCAGACAACCTGTTACCTACTTCAACTGCTTGCATTCTTCCGGATAAATAGGAAGAAATAAGTTTTACTGCATCAGAGGAGAAGTTATAATGTTGGCGAAGTTTATTTGCGAGTTTGCTGTGAACCACAGTATCAATTGCCTTCGAAAAATCAAGAAGGACTAAAAAATTAACTTTATCGCAATCCAATGCTTGACTCAAGTCCTCTATGACATCAAGCAGAGCCGTAACACAGCTATGCTTCTGTCGAAAGCCACTCTGTTTTGGAGTTAAAAGATTGTTCTCCATAAGGAACTCACCTATTTGATTTTTCAGGATCCTTTCAAAAACTTTTGAAAGAAAAGCTAAAACGGAAATTGGCCTATATTCGCTACACTTAGCATTTTTGGGTGTAGGTATAACTTTTGCCAATTTCCAGTCAGAAGGAAACTCTCCAGTAGTAAGGATAGTATTGAAGATATGAGTGATATACGGTAACACAACGGGAAGTATATTTTTTAAAAAGGAAGAGTGCATTTCATCGAGGCCTATGGCATTTGACTTTACTGAAAGTAGACTTTCAACAACTTCAATACTGCTAATGCTAACACCTTTTGAAGTCAAATTTACTTACTTACTTACTTACTTAAGGTGGCGCTACAGTCCGGGGCGGACCTGGGCCTCAACCAACAAGCGTCTCCAGCCAGCTCGGTCCCTAGCTAGCTGTCTCCAGTTTCGCACGCCAAGTTGGTTGAGGTCCTCTCCCACCTGGGTGCGCCACCTGAGTCGCGGTCTTCCTCTACTGCGCCGTCCCTCGGGATTGGATTCGAAGACCTTCCGGGCTGGAGCGTTGATGTCCATCCGCTCTACATGACCTAGCCATCTAAGCCGTTGGACTTTGATTCTGCTAACTAGGTCAGTGTCGCTGTACAACCCGTACAGCTCGTCGTTATATCTTCTCCTCCATTCTCCATCTATGCGTACGGGACCAAAAATCGCCCGAAGAATTTTTCTCTCGAAGCATCCTAAGACGCTCTCATCTTTCTTTGACAGGGTCCAGGCCTCAGCGCCATAAATGAGAACCGGGATGATGAGTGTCTTATAGATGGTGATTTTACATGCTCGAGAGAGGACTTTACTTCTCAATTGCCTTCTAAGTCCAAAGAAGCAGCGATTTGCAAGAGTTATTCTTCGTTTGATTTCAGCGCTGGTGTCGTTGTCTGCATTAATAGCGGTGCCTAGGTAGACAAAGTCCTTAACTACCTCAAAGTTATAGCTGTCCATGGTGACGTTTTGTCCAAGACGTCGTCGTTCAGTGTCGTTTTTTGATGACAGCATATACTTGGTCTTGCCCTCATTGACCACTAAACCCATCTTCTTCGCTTCCGTCGCAATGCTCAAAAACGCTCCACTGACATCACGCTTTGATCTTCCAATTATGTCAATATCATCTGCGTATCCGAGTAATTGGATGGATCTTTGGAAGATTGTGCCTCTAGTGTTGACGATTGAGTTTTGCACAATTCTTTCCAGAACGATGTTGAAGAAGTCGCATGACAGTGCATCGCCTTGTCTAAAACCTTTTTTGACATCAAATGATTCGGTAAGATCTTTTCCGACCTTGATAGAGCAGCGTGCATTCTCCATCGTCATTCTGCACAAACGGATAAGTTTGACAGGGATGCCAAAACTAGACATTGCTCGGTAGAGCTCTTCCCTATAGATGCTGTCATACGCGGCTTTAAAATCGATAAAGAGATGGTGGGTATCGATTTGAAGCTCCTGGGTTTTTTCCAAGATCTGCCGTAGTGTGAATATTTGGTCGATAGTGGACTTTCCTGGTCTGAAGCCACACTGATAAGGACCAATCAGGTTGTTGACGAATGGCTTCAGACGTTCACATAATACGGCAGAGAGGATCTTATACGCAATGTTAAGGAGACTGATGCCTCTGTAGTTGGCGCAGTTTAGAGGGTCTCCTTTCTTATGTATCGGGCACACTATGCTGAGATTCCACTCATCGGGCATGCTTTCTTCCGACCAAATTTTGCAGATGAGTTGGTGCATGCTCCCTACCAAGTCATCGCCTGCTGCTTTGAATAGTTCGGCGGTGATGCCGTCAGCTCCAGCAGCTTTGTTTGACTTAAGTTTAGATATAGCTATCTTCACTTCGTCAAGGTCGGGTAGGCGGAATTGTTGATCTGCGTCGCCGAGGTTGAGTGGTTCTATCTCCCTTACAGCGGAGTTCGGTTCGTCATCGCCGTTATATAATTTGGAGAAGTGATCTTTCCATATTCTCAGCATCGACTGTGGTTCTACTACGATGTTCCCTTGATCGTCTTTACAGGCTTCGGTTCGCGGCTGGTACCCTTGGGAGGTTTTTTTTTACCTTTTGGTAAAATTTACGAACCTCATTCCTGTTGTGACATCCTTCTATCTCCTCGATCGCGCGCTTCTCATGCTCTCTTTTTTTCCGTCTAAGAAGCCGGTGTTCCTCTCTCCTCCTCTGCTCGTAGAGCTCGCGAGCAGCTCTAGTCCTTTTGTGCAGCGCCGTTTTGTATGCCTCTTGTTTCGCTGCGTGCGCTTGCCGGCATTCGTCGTCAAACCAGGGGTTTCGCTGTGGTGGCCGTGTGAAACCTAGCACTTCAGAGGCGGCATCTCTGATGGCTGCAAGGCAATGTTGCCACTGGTTTTCAATGCTTAATGCAGGAAGCATAGGACTCCTTAGGAGGTTACTAGAGACTCGATCGGAAAAGGACATGGCAGTCTCTTGCGATTGTAGCCGTCTAACGTCTAATCTTCTCACAGTACTTCCTTGTTTTGGCTTGGATCGGGATATCCGTAGCCGTACCTTGGCTACAACGAGGTAGTGGTCCGAGTCAATGTTGGCCTCTCGGAATGTTCGGATATCCTGGATACTGGAGAAGTGTCGTGCGTCGATCGCAATGTGGTCAATCTGGTTGACGGTTGATTGATCAGGAGATTTCCATGTCCCCTTGTGGATATTAAGATGCGTGAACTGCGTACTAGCTACCAGAACGTCTCGCCCCGCAGCGAAATCGACCAGCCTGAATCCGTTGTCGGAGGTGGTGTCGTGCAGGCTGTATCTCCCGATTATGCCACCAAAGATGTCTTCTCTTCCTAGCTTGGCATTAAAATCTCCTAAGACAATTTTAATGTCATAGCCAGGGCACTGCTCATATGTCTTGTCCAAGAGCTCGAAGAACATATCTTTGGTGTCTTCATCTTTCTCCTCTGTTGGGGCATGCGCGCATATTAGGCTTATGTTGGCGAATTTAGCCTTGATGCGGATTGTCGTGATGCGCTCGCTCACACTGTTGAAACTCAAGACTTTTTGCCTGAGCCTAGTTCCAACAACAAATCCACACCCAAATAGACGCTGTCTTTGTACTCGGTAGCAGTCGCCGTAGTAGATATCGCAGTCTTTTAGTTTGCGTTTACCCGGTCCATCCCATCGCACTTCTTGGATGGCTGTAATATCTGCCTTGCAGCAGTTTAGGGCTTCCGCAAATTGTTCGGCTGCACGTGGTCTGTTAAGGGACCTAACATTCCACGTACATATCCGAAGTTCGTTGTCCTTATTTCGTTTGCGTGGGTTGTCAACAGTGAATCCGTCCGTATCCGAGGCTTGTTGTTGCTTCGAAACTATGATGCTTTTACGTGGCCAGGAAGTCACCCCGACGGCACAACCCCCAACCTGGAGGGCCAGATCCTTAGTATAACTCCAAGGAAGGGGAGCCGGATGAACCGCTCCTTATAGGCCTGGGCTCCGAATATGTCGAAGAAGCCCTATAAGGTGTTCACTAAGTAGTTCGACCTTACTGGAACTGTAGACGCCACCGTTGATTCTATCTCGAGAATTCGTCCGCTGCCGCCTGGATAAGGAGAGGTGCCTTAGTGGAAACACCTCTCCCCCCCTCTCTCGTTTGCTGCCCCCAACAACTTTCCACTGGGGTTGGAACCCAATCTCCAGTTGAGGTACTAGGCACCCGATGTTCACCGCGGGGAGGTGAGAGTAGGAGTTGATAGACAGAGGTGGGTTTTGAGAAAAACCTGTGGACGCTTGTGTCCTCTTGACTCTGCAAGTCAAATTTAGAGGTAGTATTTTGCGCTGATAAAATTTGAACTGGAAGCACAGAGTTAGATATAGAAGTCAGCAGAGAAGTACAGACGAATTTTCTATTCAAAAAGTTACCGTCAACATTCTCGATATGACTATGTTTTGATTGACCAAGCCCAATGCTAGGCAGATTACTCCACAGCTGTCGGTTATTAAAGCCGGCGGTATTAATTTTCCCCGAATAAATCCTAGTCTTGGCAAACCGAATATCCATCACAACTCTATTGCGAAGTGACTGATATATTTGTCTAAGTTCAGGTAAACGATACATTTTCCACGAGTTGTACGCTCGATCACGTTGCTGCATTAAGATACGTATTTCATTGCTGAACCAGTTGGGATCTTTTGATTTATTTTGTAAAGTTTTAAAGGCAACGTGTCTATTATAAAGTTGAGCAACATTATTATTAAAAAACTGCACCTGCGCAGTGGACGAAGACAAGTTAAAAATATTGTGCCAGTCTATATTTCGGGTATTTGCTTTGAGTTGGGAGTAATCAATGTTTTTGAAATCTCGATATTTGTGATTACTCCTGGGTTGAAGATGAAACTATAGGTAAGAAAAATTAGATCATGTTTGGAGAAACCAGGTGCAGGAAGCTGATCATAGAGCAAAACTTTATTCTTATCATCCACCAGAAATAAATCAAGAAGAGTCGGTTCTCTGCCCAAATAGTTTGTATTAACTTATGTAAGGTCAAGTCTACTCATCTGCTCAGAAAAAAAATATATTCGCATAATAAATTGCAATTAAAGTCACCACACAAAATAATGTTGGGACAAATCCAAAGTAATTTCCTCCAATAGTTCATATAGAGGCTATAGATCTATTTTTCTATTAGGCCTGTAAATTTCACCTATGAGTAATTTATCATTGTTCCCAATTATTACATCAACGAAAACATAATGAATACCTGTACTACGCTCAGAAGAACATCTTAATTTACATTTAATGGTTTCCTTGACATACATATAAGGACTTTCGGGCGGTTCGTTCCACTTATGCGTGAGCAGCCCACCGAAGTCTACCAATCTTGATGCTTGTGGCTATATCAGCTTCCTCCGAACATTTTTACCAGCGTTGACAGCTCTTGACGATAGAGAAAAGTTCTTTGTTTATTATTTAAAACAGTCATTACGTCAGCCAACATAGTTTCACTTAAGTTTAAGCCATTTTCATTGTTGAAAGACGCACTTTAAAGGCAACATTCAAACCTCATTAACCGCTTACGTTTGTCAACTATCTCCCCTATTACTCAACAGTGCATAGGCTTAACAGGTATTTCATTCTGTTGTTCAATTCGTTTTTTTAAAAACAAAATAATTTACACCTTAAAAGTTCAAAGGAACAACGGCCAAGTTTAAAATATCTATTCACATCTCTTCCCAGGACCAGGCTTTAAGCTTCATTTCATAAGAATCCCTCACATAGAGAAATTAACTCTACACAAAAATTGATAGATCTTTTATTTAATTCGAAAATAGACTTGATAGCTTTATTTAGGATTATCAAAAAGACTTAAAATGCAACCACAAAAGTTTCTTAAAATTTTAAGTCAAAATTTGATGTTTTGATTGTTTTTTTTTTTTTATTTTTATTTATTTAGTAAAATGCATTTTAATGTTTACAATCTAAAGAAATATAACAGCAACAAACAAAACAGAAAATAGAAAATAAAATAAAAATTACTTTTAAATTAATGAGAAAATTATTTAAAAACAAAAAAAGAAATACACGTTATGAATACAATGTTTGTTTTTTATCTTGACTAAGTTTTGCGAAGGCCGCCGCTAGTTTGATAATTTGATGATGAAGAAAGCTTTTGAAACTTAATTACTAAAGATATACCGCGTGCTGAAGCTACTCGACTCAACTTCCGTAATATTTTGTTGTTTAATTATTCGTTTTGGTCGATTGTGTGTGATTTTATGTTTAATTAAATTTTAGTTTCGGTTATCTTTTAATTTAGTTATGGCAGGAGTTGGAGATGAACTATATTTTGTTAGAAAACATAAATTCCGTTTGTTTTTTGTTTTGTTTAATTTTAAGACATTCAATTTAAAGCTTATTTATAATATCCTTCATCCGATTTAGCGTCTCCATTCCTGTTGCTAGCGCTTTTCTTTTAAAACTATTCATAGGCTGTTTGTTTTTGTTGTTCTTAACCTGCTTAGAAAGCTAGACCAGCATCACGGTAAGTGGTGAAGATCTTTTCGATTGAGTTAACATAGGCAGCTGTCCTCAAGTCCAAACCCAAGTTGTAGCGCATAGCTGTTTTCATGATGGCTCGGGCAGAACGCTCCATGGTATAATCTAAGCCAGAGTGTACGATATCCTTTTCTGAAGCACCAGAGATACGTTTTTGGAAAGATTCTGATGGTGTAACTGGGATACGGCCACCAACACGTCCGAAACGACGTTCAAGAGATTCCTGGACAGATTCTATATTAAACAAAAGAAAATACCAAAGGTTATTTTATTCAAGAATTTTTAATTTAAAATAAAAAAACAAAAACATTCAAAAGCCACAAGAGTTAGTAATGCTTGTCGGTGGAAGAATGGTGTTAAGAAACAAAATTAATATAAATTTAATTCAAGAGATTAAAAAACATGCAACTTAAGATTTAAATAAAAAGCATGTTATGTGCATTTAAAAAAAGCAAATGAATGAAAAACATAATATATTAATAATAAAAGCGAAAATTTGTTTATTAATAAATAAATTTCTTTAATAAGTTTATATAAAACTAATAATATTCCTATGAAGCAAAAATTCGCTTAGAAACATATACAAACATAAAATGTCTACACTAAGATAATCCAAAACCTAATTATTCTGATCTAAAATATAAAACTCTTTCGAAAACTTTCTGTCCTAAAATAAGAACATACATTTTTGATGAAAGTTTTATCTTATTATAAAGTAGGTATTTTGCATTTCTAGTTCGGTGATTATAGTAGACTTAAGATAAGTATACAAAACATTGGGCAGGTTCAGGGGACATAAGGGACTTTAAAATGATCAATTGTCATTTTGACATAAGTTGACTTGACTTGAAAGTTATGGAGATTTTTCTGGACTAACTTTTCAGTCAACTTTCCAATGAAGTTGCCTTAATTGGAGGGCAAATTTTTTGCAGCTGGCCAATCAGATACTACAAACTTGCCTTACTTTCAAGTCCCTGATGTCGACTGAACCTGCCCATTTTTACCAATTTTCTATTAACGATGTATACACCCAATTTTATCTGTCCAAAGTGACAAAAAAAAAACCGGCAGTCGATCGTCGGCAATTGTTTGTATTAGTCCCTAGATTTTTGTATTTTCAAATAATTGGACCAATTTCCACTAATGACAAAATTTTCTGAGCAGGAAACAACAAAAAAAGTTTACAGCATTTTGAAATAATTTAAAAACTACGAAAATTGAAAGAAACAAGAAGTCACCGTTTGGAAAAATACCGAAAAAGAAGATATACAAAAAAGGATGGGACGCATAAGAAATTTTACAAGTAAGTCGTTATTTCAGATCTATCCCAGATCGCTTAGACTATACCACCCCAAAAATGGTATTTGGTAAAAGATTCCAGGTGTCCATCCCTTCAAGATCCTCCTGGGAAGAAAAGATCCTCCTGGGAAGAAGAGAGACCCCTGGAAGACGATGCGGTACACTTCTATACTGACGGTTCAAAGACCGATCACGGAGTTGGAAGTGGTATCTTTTCAGAACAACTGAATCTCAGTCTATCCTATAGACTTCCCAATCAATGTAGTGTATTCCAGGCAGAAGTAATGGAGATTAAAGAAGCACTATCCTGGCTCAAAGAAAACGTTATATCTTGTAAGGATATACGAATCTTCTTAGACAGCCAAGCCGCTCTTAAATCTCTAGCGTCTGTCTCCACAAAATCTCGAACAGTCCACGATTGTCAATCATCTCTGAATGAGATGACAGAACATTTTAACATTCACCTCATTTGGGTGCCGGGCCACAGAGACATTTCGGGAAATTGCAAAGCCGATAAGCTCGCGAAAAACTGAACACTTCTGACTTATGTTAGACAAAAACATAACATAGGAACACCACTTGCTACATGCAAATATCTTCTCAAGCAATATGCTCTAGATACAACAAATGCTAGATGGTCACAAAGTACCACCTGCCTAGCAACCAAGCAAATATGGCCAAGTATTGACTTAAAACGGTCAAAAAGCTTGATATCACTGAGCAGACAAAGTATAAGCTCTACAGTTGGAGTAATAACGGGACACTGCCTCATAGGAAGACATGCTCTGAGGCTAGGGGTCTACACAAATGACTTCTGTAGAAGCTGCATGGACGAGGAGGAAGAGGAAACAGTCCATAACCTTCTGTGTACATGTCCAGCACTCTCCATTAGAAGGAATTACTTTCTCGGTAATCCCTTCTTCGATAACACCAGTGAACTGGCAACGATTGACACAAAACGTCTCTCTAACTTTACTAAAAGTACAAAATGGTTTGTTTAAATTCATTACTCTCCCATGAGTAACCTCATTAGTGGTATCACAATGAACCTAACGTAGTCGTTATTGCCTGCTTCATTATTGTTTTACTTTTTTTACATTTTATATTTTTTTGACCTATTGTTTTTTCACTTCTAAAATAAATGTTCATATTCTCTGTCATCTGTCGAGAAATTTGCCTTCCAATGAGTCTAAAGTTTGTTTTTTAAAGTCTTCCAACCGTATAAACAGACAATTATTATTGATTGAAAGATAAAAAAATTGTCAGCTATTGTAAGCTGTTCAGTAAGATAAGCACATACACTCAGTCCAAAAAGTCTCTGTACAGGAGCCTAATTTTAGTGTTTATTCAAAAAAAAGTACTAGGAATTAATCTAAAAACCAAAGTGGTAACATTGAAAAAAACTTTATTCCCACCTTTACCTTTTTACCAAATTTTAAAAAATTGCGATTGTGATTTTCAAAATACTGGCTTAATAATAAGTATTTTATCTCAGAATCAACAAGAAAAAGTTGCTGTACGAAGACGTTTTGGACTATGTGTATACCAGAGAAACTTGAATACCCTTGGATTCCTTGTTTGATATAACCATCTCAAATTTCAGTTTTTGGTTCACCCGTGAACTTGCTCGTGAAGCTGAGTGGAGAACAAAGTGGAGAGTTTTCGTTCACGGGCAATTCACGTGCAAAATGTACGGGAACTGTTGGTGAAGCTTTGACATTTGGTTTGTTCATGTTCACAACGTGTACTCACAAGTGTGTACCAGTGAGTAATGTCAAAAGTTCAGTTTCTCCACTGGCGAACGTTCACTTCACGAGGAAGTATGTACAAGGCTTTACCGAATAGCTGATTGTGAAACGTCAAAATCATTCTCCACTAACTTTGTACCCGAATTTTGTACACTACGTCGGAAGAGAAATTTCAACTACTTTTGTAGTTAGAATTAGCCAATCAGAATCCCTTGACTACGTAGCCACTAGCCGTGTGATCGACCTATGGTTTCAGGATACCTTACAGGTCGGAGATTGATTTAATTATTCTTAGGCACGTTTAGTAAAATCAAATTTCAGAAATCTTAACATATAACTCACATTGTCTGCCAAAAGAAAAGGAGTCTACAGTCTCCAAAGAAAAGGAGAGTGAGGTGAGATGAAAGTTAAATAATTACAGTACGCTAACTCATCAATTGATGGTATCAGTTTGTCGACAAAGGTATTTCCAGAATATGCCCTTTATAGTGGCATTCTTGTTCGTTGGGAGTAACGCTATTTAAACTACATATGTTAAAATATTGGCTTAATCCAACGAACCGACAGCTATTGAAGTAGGCAACATTTGAGCCACCGTTGATGCCTTACTGCCAGATTTTGTTTAAAAATTAGCGGCGTACGCATTAAATTCACTGGTCGTCTTTCTTATGTTCCACAAAGAAATTAATACTTTTTAAAGGATTTAGGTGGAATCGACTAAGGTGATTTTTGATAAATGACAGTAAAAAAATACTAATTTGATCGATAGTCAAATTGAAAGCTGAAAGTTAGGTGATAGTCAAAGCTAACGTGAAAGTGAAAGCTTTCAAGGCATTCTTATTGGCTAAATGCAACTAAAAAATGAGTTGAAATGTCCCCTGTGACGTAGTGTAAAATTTTCAGCTACAAAGTAGTAAAGTGCACACTGATTTTTACGTTGCACAATTAGCTGCCTGGTAAAAACTCAAGAATTTAAAATGAAATAAATGGTTCTGTATTTATATACAAATATAAATCACTCATAATATATCTTATACTTCATTTTACACACTAACAAAAGTGTAAAAACAAGATCAACTGTCATTTTGACAGAAGTGGACTTGACTTGATAGTTAAGTACTATTCACATCAGCACGACCAACGACCAACGAATGAACGAATATTCGTCGATTTTGACGTTTCTTTCACATGAGAGTTTTTAATTCGTCGCGAATGAAGCCACAGACGAACATCATTCACCACCGAAACCAAAACAAGAATGATTTTTTAGGTTAAGTACGGGCGATTATTTTATTCGTTGCGAGTGTGGATAATGTGGAACGCGAATAAAGTTTGACAGTTCGTATCAACTATAATTTTTTTCGCGACGAATAAATTTGTTTTCTTAAATTTATTAATATATTGTAATGAAAAGTAAAAGTATGTATCATAAATCAAATAGAAACTATATTGCTATCGTTTTGTTAAGAATTTGTGTGGAAATATGTCTTCAAACGTATATAAACTCACATTTTGTAATTCATTCGTCGTTCGTTGGTCGCGCTCATGTGAATACTACTTTAAGCATCTTGCACATGAGCTACGAACTGCGAACTGTGGATGTTCGCATATTTTGACTTTTCTTTCACATGAGTTTTATTTCTATTCGTATACAGCGACGAATTGTCAATTAATAATTACCCTTTTCAACAAACAAAACAAGTGGGGTATAATTTTGAGGTTAAGTTGAGCGCGAACAATTTATTCGTTGCAGTGTGGATTGTATGTGGAAGGCGAATAGAGATTGACAATTCGTAGCAAACACACTGCAATTCGTTACTACCAAATTGTTTTTACAAAATTGTCTTATTATAGAGAATAAAATGCAAATTTTACTATCCTAACATAATCGTCAATTGGTTTCTTATAATTTAAATGTGTTTTGTTTGAAATTGACTTTTTGAAATGTTTAAAACCACGTTTGTTCGTCCATTCGTTGTTCGCTCTCATGTGCAAGGCCCTTTATGGATATTTTCCTTGACCAACTTTCCAGTCAACTTTTCATTTAAGCTGACTTAATTAGAAGGTAAGTTTTTGGCAGCTGGATCAGATACTAGAAACTTGTCTTACTTTCAAGTCCCTTATGTCGCCTGAACCTGTCCATTTTGCAGGTATAGCCGTCAGTGGATTGAGGAATCGAATAGAAATGGAATCGAAATGAAATTTGGGTTTTATTTGTGTGCGTACTGGGTAACTTCTATCTTTGTAGATACAAAATAAAAAATTGCATAGTTTTTAAATTTAAATAAAATAACGCTTAGAACACAAAAACGCGCACCAAAATAAACTCATCTGAAAACAAACAAAAAGGATAAAACATGACACACGCACGCAAGCAAAACCTCACACACTAATAACTCGATTCCCCGATTCAGATTTACAAAACAATTTTCGATTCGATTCACCTCCTTTTGTGAGATCAGATCGAGGAATCGTATTTGGACCAGTTGTAGCATAAATGGTTTGGGAGATATTTGAAGATTTTTAAAATTAAAAACAAGATACTTTTTAATATTTAAACCGAATATTGAATTATGAATTTCATTGAAATAAAAAAACTTGATTTATTTCGATAGCCTCACATGTATGTTTCCTTTTCGAATTCAGTACTGCCTCAAAAATCTGAAGAAAAAAGTTATTTCCGAGTATACCGCCATCAAAACCTTTCGGAAATGTGCAATTTGATTGCCAGAAATAAAATCTTGTTATCTACTATCTATTATTTTTGTCTGCATTATTACTAAAAGTTCTTAAGTTTTCAAAAAACACTGCACTGGATAACCTGACCGACAAAAATTCATAAAAATATGAGAACGATAAACAAATATTACATCTGTCATTAGAATTAAGAACTCAAAAGAGTCATGAGTCTTTCGAAAATACTCCCAGATGTATGCTGGGTTTAGGAAAATGTTGTTGTTTTTTGTGAAAAATACTTAAACCATCCTTTAAACATGTAATAAAAAATAAATTAGGTGGCGCAACAGTGCATGAAGAACCAGGGCCTAGTTACTTATAACTCACCTCTCAACCATTCCTGTGTGCGAGTAATGTTGTCAGAAATGGAAGGGACCTACAGTTTATATGCCGAATTCGAACGTCTAATTTGAGAAAGCACTTTTTCATGACAAGAGTTACTCTTGGAGAATTTTTCAATTCCTCCCAAGAGGCAGTACCCGTGAAAAGACTTAAGATGGCATAGGCAGGGATCTAACACAAGACCTCTGGCATGACAGTCCAACGCACTAACCATCATGCCACGGGTAATACTTGATAACAAAACAAAATAAAGGGCCAGAGTAGTATCATAATCAATATCAATGGTAACAATCTATAAAAAAAAACCTAACAAAACAAATTCAAAGAATCTAAATCAATGGACCTCTGTACTTATTGTTTTCTATATTATCATTAGTGACAGTCTTAATCAAAATATATTTGCTAACACAGAACTTGTATTTGACCTTTTTGTATGGGCATAATCACAAGAAATAAGAAGCATTTTAAATGATCTTTACTTTCTCCACCAAATGACGTTATTAAAACTTATATACATGCTCTTTAGGTGCAAAAAAAATCAAATGAAAAGATCGCGCTAAATCTATAGAAGAAGGAAAACTATGCAATAAAATAATAATATTAAAAATTATACAAAAATCATAATGCAAAAGAAACCAACATAAATAATATGATGATAAAAAGCCGGATATTTTTGTTGTTTTTGAAAAGGAATATTCTTTTTCTTTTTGGTGGATATGTTTGGAATATTGGTGGGGAAAATTTTACGAATAAAATAAATAAAAAAACCAAAAGAAAAAATAAAGGTTATAACAAGGAACAAATTTAAGAACTGTACCGTCAAGAATAAATCTTTCGATAGACTGTTGGACTGAAGCTAAATAGTGGTAGAAGAAAATAAAAAAAATGTATTTTCATTAACTAAATAAGAACTTAAAAAATTGTTGGTTATAGCACTAATAACAAATCATTAAAATAAAACAAAAATTTAGCTATAAGCAAAATAAAAATAAATAAATAAATGAATTTTAATTAAATGAAAACCAAAATATAGCCGCATTATATTTATAGTAGTAGTTGTGTAAATGAGCACTGTAATTAATGCTAGTTTAAAGAAAAAAGTAAAAAATAAGTATTTGATTAAATAAAATGAAAAGTTGGCATAGCGAAAAAATGTATTAAATGTTTCGGTAATTATTACTTAAAATTATTTGTATTTTAAGCAAAATTTTGAAACTAGAAACCCCAAAATGAATGAAAAATAAAAAAAAGAAACCTTTTTTTAAAAAAGAAAGTTGACTTACCCAGAAGATGGTAATTGGATTCACGTTCATATTTGAATGTAAGACGACCATATGAAACATGGTTAAGATTTTTCAACCATTCGAAGAATGATACTGTTACACCACCAGCATTGATGTACAAATCTGGAATAACCAAAATGTTTCTATCGATCAGAATCTTATCGGCAGCTGGAGTTGTTGGTCCATTAGCAGCTTCAGCAATAATCTATAGATAGTACGTACATACATAATTAGTATTATTTTATTTGATTAATTATGTTTTTTAATATACCTTAGCTTGAATTTTGTGAGCATTTTCACTGGTAATAACTTTTTCGACTGCAGCTGGAATAAAAATGTCACATGGCTCGAACATGAGGTTCTCTCCTTGATATGGCTTGGCATCAGGGAAACCAACAATGGTGCCAGTTTCGTTTCTGTAGTCCTCCAATTTCTATTCGTAAATATAAAATTTAAATCTCATATAAAAGTTAACAAGATACACCAAAAAATATATGCTAAACTACAAACAGAGAGAAAAAAGAGAGAAATGAGTCAATTCCGATAATTTATAAAAATGACGATTGCTTTATTAACACTAACTGTCTTGTGATTGATGACACCATATTTGAACAGAAGACATGCCACCATACAAGCTGGGAATATAAGGATGGACAGTAAAGCATTTTTAAAACTATACTAGCGGCTCGGTACGTGCTTCGCTACGTATAAGGCATAAATATAAAAAAAAATTATTATTAAACTAATTTATTCAACCAAACAAAATTTAAATTGCTAGCTATTTAGAAGTCCAAATGATTCAAATGATATATTGTTTATATTATATTTATCAGCAAAGAGTAAAAACTAAAAAATAAAAAGAATTGGGTACTCTTACTATGGTGGCTCTTTATGGATTAGGCTAAACCAGTTGGATAAACAATATTTTTAGTTTTTCCATTTTGAGCATGAATAAATAAAAAAGTTTGGGGTACCGACTCTGGAACAGGGAACATAAAGTTGGCCATGTGAAAAACATGATTCCTCCAAATTGACACCACAAACGTGAAGTGTTTGCCCTAGGACCTTATTTATGGACATCGCAAATGATAAACGCACAGGATATTGTAATCTCTTGAATTCAAATGGCATATTTGTTAGAATTATAGGGATACGCGGTATCAAACACACTTATCCTTTTGATTTACCAGTTAAGATTATAGCTTTAATCAAATTTGGCGATAACTTTTACACTGCCAATCTGGTGCCATTACAAAGTTTTGGTGGATTAATGTTTCGTAATAATATAATCAAAGAACCAATTTTCAGATTCCAGCAATGCGGTGCTATACCAGTCGGTTCCAATGAATTTAAAAATTCAATTGGATAATTCATTGCCTGATCTTGATTCATAACACTGTCAATTGATTTATTGAATTGAAATGGCATTGATATAATTGTTTTTCGGTGCTAAAATGGTGCGTTCTCTTAACCAAGAATATTCGGAAAAACACATTCAATAAACTCATCTATAGATTACGCAATTGTACAAAAATTGTTCGGTAAAGTGATCAATCCGTTGGTACTGTCGATTGGTATTTTGCCATCACCAATTTCTAACAATTGTTTTGATAACTCATGGGCAGTTGCATTATTATTATATAGCTGAATACGCATATTAATGTTCAGTGTCAATTTTCGTACATATCTCCAAAGAACTGATGACTTCAAACAGGCGTTTATTTCATCAGTAGGAGTTGATCGAGGAATGACAGGCAATGTTTGACGAAAGTCTCTTGACAGCAATATTAGAGCACCACTAAAACAGCTTTTGATTACCGCGTAAATCTTACATTGTTCGATTAAATGCTTCTTTTGATTTTTTATTCGCCATTGTGCACTCATCCCATAAAATAATTGATGTTAATCGCAGAACTTTTGCTATACCAGAATTTCTCGAAATATTGTAAGTTGGAGTTTCAATCACCCGTACATTCAATGGCAATTTTATTGCAGAGTGTGCGGTCCGACCACCTTCTAATAATGTATCAGCAATTCCCGAAGATGCAAGTGTCAATGCAATTTTCTGTTCCGATAGAATAGTCGCTACAATCAATGATACAACGAAAGTTATCATTATATACGATTGTACAAATAAACGTATGTACCTAAATCATTAGAATTTAACTCCCGCTCAAGTTGCAATTCGCGATCAAAAAAATCATGTATCTCACGATTTGGTGCGTTCATACACAATTTTGCTAATGCTTTATTTACAATCGTTAGCCACATATCTTCAATTATTATTACAGCTTCTTTGTACATTTCCAAGGTAATCAACAAATCGGGATTTCTTTAAGTATTAGTACAAATTGTTTGTATGTTGATTTTACACCTTTTCAAGATTTTTTTTTAATTTTCTTTACGTACAAACCTTCTCTGGACTTTCACGAATAATTCAAGACCAAAATTAGCCAAATCGTTAAAGGCATTGTTCAGTTATAACATTACAACGAAAAGTGGAATTGATTTGTTTATATATAGATTGATCACCTCGCGATTAGTCGATGCTTCAGAAGCAGTATCCTGGAAGTCAGAAATGATGTGCTCACATGATATTTGCCCGTAAGATTACGTATAGGTGCAGTTCGGAAATCAAATTTAAACAATAGAATGCCCAAGATAACACTGGCAGTTTAAAGGACCCTACCTTATATATAACCCCGGAATCACCTTTTAAAATAAATAAGAAAAATTAGCAGCGCTGGATCCAAATCTATAGAAAACCATTGGAGTGCAGCGGCAAATGTTTCCATTTTAAGTGCAGAAAGAATATTGGCCTGACTTTTTTGAAGAGACTTACACTAAGATTATAGATAGAACACAATTGAAACCTCTTTTTGCAGGAGAAGAAATAAAAGAGCTAGAGCTCGAATTCGAAAAATTGCTACTATGTATCTATTTGACTACTTTCGAACAAACGAGCATCCAATAGTTCTAGTAGTGCCAACTATATTCTTATGAACTTTCGAATAAACGACGAACTACGTAACTCGAAAGTCGAATTAAAAACAAGGCAAAATCGAAAATTATCACTCTAAATCAAATATTTTTCCGAGCGAATTTTTTTTTGTCAAAGTGTAAGTAAAATGTTATAAATTATTAATATGCAATTTTGTGTTTTATTATTTTACCACCTCAATTACCCCGGAATTCGTGGTTTTTTCCAAAATCAGCGTTTGGACTTCCGTTTTTCTTCCTCATTAATTTTTAAATTCATCATGAGCGGGCACATGACTCTTTCGATTGAAGTCAAAACTTCGGCAGGTATTTTATAACATAAATCCGTCTTTAGAAAGACGATAGTTCTTAACAAAACTAAAACAAAAGTATATATTTTTCATTAAGAATGCGTTCAAATATTCTACCGTATATATAAAGGGCTTTGTGGCACGTAGCGCCGTCCTGTTGAAACCAAATTTTGCCAATATCCTCCTCGTTTTGTGAACAGAAATTCGTTTAACATGGCCCGATTACAATCGCCATTGACTGTAATGGCCAATTCTTGCTCATTTTCGAAGAAAAAATGCCCAATTATACCTCTGGACCAAAATCCGCACCAAACAGTGACTCGTTTTTGGTGTATCGGCTTTTCAATATATGCGTGCGGGTTTTCTGTGCCCCAAATTCTACTGTTTGCTTATTTACATTTCCGCCAAGATCAAAATTAGCTTCATTTGAAAAGATGATGAAGCGTATACACAACCATATTCTTGAAATCAGACATGAGCTAAGTGTAACCATCCACGAAATAAGCAATAGTTGAAAAAAAAAAAACGTTCGATAGCGGACCCTATATGTGCAAACCTTTTCTCACTCAGCTCCATTATTTTGGAATTATCTCTTATTCTTCTGCGTTCAATTTGCTCATACCGTTCTTCATTTCCTTGCAAATTAAACAAAAGTTCAACGGTGTCCATTTTTGTTATAATAATACTTTTCCAAAAATTTGATTTTTTTTTTGTTTTTAAAACTCTTAAACGACTCGATACTCGTTAGAAAGTAGACATTTTTTTAAAAACAAGTTGGTATAACCGGCATTCGATTCTACTTTCATACGTAGTACGATTTGAAAGTAGTATTAAAAGTAGAAACGAGTTACATAGTAGGGCCCCTGGAATCCACATTCCCAATTCGTTCGTGGGTGCAGAGGTTCAGCGCAACTGCTTCAACTATGAACACTCAATGGCCAAGGCCCAATAAATCTTCAAGTACTCCCGAAAACATTGAAGAAGAGTTTACTTGAAAATCCAAAACTTTCGATACGTGCGATTATTCATGAAATTAAAAAAAAGGATTTTAAGTTCCATCCATTCAAAATTCAAATCTTTTAAGAACTCAAAGAAAGTGATTTTATTTCACTTTTTGTTTCTTTTTTTTCGAGAATGCTCTTGGTCACGCAAATGTTAATTGTGACAATTACCGTGCATGATAGATAAGATTTTTATTGCTCATCTTGAATATTTTATATTGTTTACAAAAATCGAAAGTAGCATAGCAGTCTGTCGACGAATGATAACGGATTTCTTTTGGCCGAACATGGAAACTCATTCATCGTTTTCATCGCACATGTGGTTTCAACAAGGCTAGAAATTCGATGAATTTGCTTCAGGAAGCTTTCCCTCACAAACTTATCAGTCGCTTTGGGACATCCCGTGACAGTATGCATCATTAGTCTGTCGTTTAATATTTCAAATAAAACAATATAATGAAATCGATTATTTTAAATTTTGAAAATATTAATCTACCGGTGGTTTGGTAAACAAATCATTTACTTCCCGAGCTGGGTTGTAGGTTGTTACAAATTGAACTATTTAACACTTCAACAATGAGTTAAGGAACAATGGCAAGCAGTTAGAAAAAGAACAGACCTCCGAAGTCCCTATAGGATAAAGAAAGTCTGCTGGTGTTCAGAGCTCAAAACAACACACCTAGTGAATGTTATATGTTGATGTATGTAGGTGTAAATTGAGATGAGGGCTGGTTAAGAAGGTGGAAGGATCATTTTGCTTTCGTCTTACCAAGTGTTCGATTACAACGTGCAACGTACATTTTTTGATCATGTCCGCGATCAAAACACTAAACAAAAAAGCGGTAGGACATAACGGTATTTTTGCAGATTTGCACACAAGCAGCTCTACCGTCATCGAGCAAATTACTGCAAACGTTCATAGAGATAGTATGGGTCTAAAAATGTTTCCCCGTAGAGTGAAAGAAAAGATTTATTGTGTAAAAATTGGAGAGGGATTTGCATGAATGTTTTAACGCATATGAGAACTTGGAAGCAACACACTGAAGAAGCTGGTTTCCGCACTGTATGTTTGTGCATAAATCACGTCACAATATGAATTGAACAGTGCGTCGAATAACAAACCCCACATCACCTGTTTACTTCACTTTTCATAAGAACACTTTTGACAACGGAGGAAGGGTATACGGAATAAAACTATTTCTAATATATGTATAGGCGACTTATGATGGGTTTAAATGTCATGTTTAATACTAAAGTCCAAAGTGTGCTTAGAAGGGGCTGAATATTGGCAATAATTCTTTCTTAGTGGACTCTGCCAACTTATCTCAAACATCTAGACTACGCTTACGATGTACGAGCATGCATGGTTTCTTATAGGATCATATATCGTCAACGAGTGTCAACAAGAGTGGAGAGAAAAGCAGAAATCGTGAGACTAAATCAATACGAGAAAAACTTAGATGTTGAACTTTGGAACATCTCAATCATCCTCTCTGTAAAACATTGCTTAATAATCAGATTCATATTCGTCCGAAGAATTATGTTTGGTGATGAAGCTTATTTCTGTTCAAATTTCCTTCGTCAGTAAAAAAGATGATCGTGTATGGAGCGTAGACATTCCTCAAGCTATTACGAATCACCATAATATCCATTAAAATTGACTTTTTTGTACGGCTTATCTTAACACGCTGGCGGCATCTTCAATCCTTATTTATTGCGCTATCGAGCCATGCTTTTTTATTTTCCGAATTTATTGGAAAATGTAGTGCAAAATTACACTTAACACATGAAATATGTATCTCGTAGCCATGAAATTATCTATAATAACACAAAATTTATAACAACAATATGTCATATATCTATCTTTCGATGATTCCAAAGAACTTTATTGAAGTCGCTTTTCCTTATCATAAACGTGTATTAGTTGTAAAAGTATAATACAATAAACTGTCTACTTTTACACAGGAAGTACCTTTTAAACAAACAAGAAACACATTTCCATAACCCACAAACAGCTTAACAAAGAACTGTAAAACAAAAAAAGGCTTATGCTTACTTTCCTTCCTCCATTTCCTGCATATTCTAATTACATTGGCATGACAAAATTCAAAAAACCTAGAACTCATTACCTCATTTTCACATCCGTTAACACAACAAAAATAAATGTGTCCTATATGCTATAAGCTTTAAAGTCGGCAGACGCAGACAATAAGTTTCTGCACGTGGATCCATACCTATACATAAGTCTCATCCAATTTAAACTATCGCAACAATTTTCTGACATTCTCAACCCCCTGAATACAAAGTTACAACCCTTTACAAGCAAAAAGAAATTGTTTCAATCGTTTTTCTTTTTCATACAAATTTACCTCACATGTCAGCGAGTATTACGAAAATAGATTTAAGATTTTTGGCAAGAAATAACTAATTTGATAAACATCTGGTCTACAACACATCATCAGACATTATAGACATTTTTTGAATTTCGATTTTAGTTTGAATCATTTGTTTGTTGCTTTTTTTTCGGTTCTAATTACCTTGGGGTCAATGCCATCTGGGTTATAGATTGATCCATCGTGTTCAATAATTCCAACACAAGTGGCACCAGCACGGACTAGGTAACGGCATGTGTGAAGACCTACATTACCGAAACCTTGAACGATAAATGTCTTGCCTCCCCATCCGGGTGTGGTACCTGCAGTCATGAAAAAAAAGAAACAAATATAATTCCAAAATCCATATTAGTGTGCAGTTTTTAAAATTGCATAAACACCATTGAATGCAGTAGATTATGCAATTTTCTATACTTACCAATCATACTCATGTAATTGGCTTCGTTGATAAAGTTCTCCAAACCATGGAAAACACCACGACCTGTAGCTGACACACGACCATGAATACCACCTTGGTTAATTGGCTTTCCTGTCACACATGCATGAGCATTGATATCTAAATGACCAATTGTCTTGGCATAGGTATCGGCAATCCAGGACATTTCACGTTCTCCGGTACCCATATCTGGGGCAGGTACATCAACACCGGGTCCAATGAATCCCTTCTTGGCCAATTCAAGTGTGAATCGACGTGTAATTTTTTCAAGCTCGTGTTCAGAATAAGTTTTGGGATCAATCCTAAGACCAGCCTTAGCTCCACCAAATGGTACATCGACACAGGCACACTTGAAGGTCATCAAAGCCGACAAGGCTTTTACTTCATCCCGACAAACATCCAAAGAGAAACGAATACCTGAAAAAAAAGAAAGGAAGTTTAATATTTGGTTGCTTTTAATTCTTAAAAAATAATATAAGCTAGAGAAAGTTCGAAAAATACTTTATGCAAATTTCAAACCAGAAAACGGGACTAGGAGGAATTACTTTCGGTAAAAATTTCGATTTTTATGCTAAGTTTGCCATGAAGTGTATTTTATCTGTTTCTTATTCTTATTTCATGACAAGGTTTTTCTGTATTATAAAGGCTCTCAGAGTCAATATTGAATCGAACATTCAAAGTAGAAGGTATTGTAATATTTAGAAGCGAGGAAAACGGATCTGGCTAATTGATGGTTTTTTGGGAAATTGATTACTGTATCCCCTGAATGTGGGTAAAAATTCGAAGAAGTTGTATATATTTTCGAATATTGCATCGAAGTTACACATCGTCCATAGACCAATGGTGTGATTTTGGAAAGCTCTTTCATTTAAATTAAGAAATCCACTGATTTAAGTATGAATCAAATCTATTCTTGTGGATTCGAATCCAATAAGTAGTTAGGAAAATCGCAGAAAGATAATTTGGTGAATTCGAAAAGTCTTTCATTCGATAGCTACATTGCTCGGGATATAAATGTTAAATGCAGTTTCAGGGCTGTAAAGAATGGTGTTGGAGGTCCCGTTTGTAGTACATAGTTTGCGTGTCTTTAGGAAAAAAAGAAACACAATTTAAAAAAGAAATGTAACTTCTCTAGTTGTACATGTTCCTTCTAGCCCTACCCATTAGTTTAAGGAGTTTTTCGAAATAGTTGATATTTCATTGAGGTGTTCCGTCTAAGAAAGCCTTCCACGTTAAGGGACTCAAACTGGTTTAATTGAGCTTAGTTCTTCTAAAATGCATTTGGTATCACAATGGGCCATTAAACTGGCCTAAGTGTGGCCTACTACATCACGAACAGCCACTTTAACCTAACTAAGATTGAACATCCATCCGGTTTAAATTAAATTGTTAAAATGTGTCTCAGGGAGTTTAGATTATCAAATAAGAGTTTTTTCATTTGAAATCGACAAGTCTGAGGCATAATCTTGATGTAACAGCTTTTTTTACTTACTCATTTAATTCCAGTCATAAATCAGATTTAGCAAAAAGCTGTAGTTATGAAGGTCTTAAAAAGAACGTAGAAACAATGTTTTCTCTAAATAAACGAAAAAAGTTTGAATTTTATACTTAAAATGTGTCTCAGGGAGTTTAGATTAACAAATGGGAGTTTTTTCATTTGAAATCGACAAGTCTGAGGCTAATTTATTAATATTACAGCGTTTTCATGTTCTCATTTAATTTAAATCATAAACGAGATTCAGATAAGCTGTGGCAGGGTTAAACAAAAGATTTCAATAGAATTTAAGTGTTGGCTCTTAACTTATTTTAGATATTTATCATAAAAGATTAAGTTGCTTTAGTAGATTTAACCGACACTATTCAAGTACATATAAATATTTAATAAAGAATTTTATGATTGCACAGACATTACAGACGGTGTTGGCCCTACAGTGGGCTTGATTTATGATGAGTTAATATTTAGCTGGTCGAAATAATAGAAACACTTGACAAAAGTATTATCCATATATACAAATATACACGAGCGCTCAAATATCCTAATATCAAGAAGTGAACAACTAAAAAGTATAAAAGGACATTGTGAATATTTCTGTGCAGAAGTTTTAATGTGCGATCTTTTAAAAACTTGTATGGTTCTGTCGAGACTTTGACAGCTACAGAAAGAGCAAAAATAGATTCTTAATATTACGGACTCTCAAGCCATGAAATAAGGAAACTTAACTGATTTATAAAAATATAGAAAAAACTAAAAAGGCACAACACAGAAACAACAACATCATGAAAAAGCGGTTTACAGTGCCACTTGCCTTAAATTCTAGTCCGCCATCCACTTAAATAAGGCCAAAAAGTATAAGTTTTAGCCGCATAACAATGTTTCGAAGAATAATACAAAAAATTGATGATGTCCAAAGAAGAAAACTAAAATAACAAACATGTTTTGAGGCAAGTACACAAGGAGAATCGGATGAATTTTGCAATAGAGCATGTTGCTTGAAGCAATGAACGGAAACGCGTTATCTTTTACGATTAATGTTAGAAAGGCGATGAGCTTGTTTTGACAAGACATCATAGTCGTACATTATGTGTACTGGTTCAGAAAGCTATAACCTACTGTGGCATAATCGTCTAAAAACATTTTTAGGCCCTTGCCTTGAATTTACCAACAAGACAATTCTGCCATCCACACTTTCAGGGTTATTAGAATTTGGATTCAATTAGAAGACGTGGAACTTTTGCCATGGCCACCATTTTCACCAGCCTCTAACATAGTTGAAAACTTTTCGTCATGACCCTCTCGTAAAGTTTATGAAGGTGGCAGACAATTTTAAGACAAGGATGCCCGAATTTATTGTGATTATTTCTGGATTTTCCTATTCTTGGTTAAGGAAGTCAGATTTTTGGCGTTAATTTCAAAAGTTAGCATAAAATGTCTTAAAATATAGCTGAGTAAAACCGCAAAGGTGTTGCGATTCTGTAAGAATCATAAACTCACGATGTTATTGTGAGGCATTTTGAAACAAGATTTTGAAAAAACTATCCTGCTTTGTAACGGTTCTTCGCGTCGACTAGGAAGATACCTTTAACAGTGCAATTGTCAAAGAAGAAAATGTACAACGTAAACCATGATGCTATTAAGGCTTAAAGCAGGAGCGAACACTTCATTTACGAAACTCGAAAAAGCTACTAATACTGACTGCAAATGAAGTCTTTTTGTTATGGGAAGGATTTTACTTATTTATAGAGTAGTTTTGTGCTTCACACTGCCACAAAATGACACTAAAAGGAAAACAAACGTCTTTTGAAATTCCAAAATTGGTTTTAAACATAGCCAGGGCGTCTAATCAGTACGAGAAATAGCAAAAACTGTGCAACTTAGCCCTTCCACATTCCATTACAAAATTTCACGATTTAAAAACGAAAGAGCTGTGGAGAAAAGAAAAAGGAAAGAATCTAGAGACGTACAATGAGAAGCTACTTTTATGGCTACTGAACTTAAACCCCTTCTTATATTCGGAATCTGTAAAGATTTTTTGAAAGATTAGCTGTAATGAAGGCGGCAGCGAAATCATCAAGAAATTACCGAATTGGTAGTTCATCAGTGTATTGAAAGCTATACATTAAGTGCGTTGTTTTGGTATTCCATTTATAGTACAGTGAGAAATTGCCAACAAAACGATCCGCAGTAGCCAGATTTTTGTATTTAAGAATTGGTACAACTGAAAGAAAACCTGTCAAAATAATAATAATAAAAAAAACACACAAATAGAAGAAAGTTTTGTGAAAATCAAATGTTAAAATTAACTTAGCAAAAAAAAACTAACTAAAACTTATAAAATGGACAATTTTTACGAAGAAATGGTAAGAAAACATCTGGAAATTGAGTTTCTATAAAAAAAAAATAATTTAACAATTGCAGCTTTGATATAAAATAAAAACTTCAAGAAGGGGGTTTGTTCGTAGACTAATACATTAATATGTGGTTTTGAAGCGAGAATGAAGCTCGTCTCAATTCTTTATAAACGGTGATTTTTTAAGAGCTTGAGAACTTTTAAAAAAAAAAACGCATAAAATTTGCAAAATCTCATCGATTCTTTATTTGAAACGTTATATTGGTCCATGACATTTACTTTTTGAAGATAATTTCATTTAAATGTTGACCGCGGCTGCGTCTTAGGTGGTCCATTCGGAAAGTCCAATTTTGGGTAACTTTTTCGAGCATTTCGGCCGGAATTTCCCGAATTTCTTCGGAAATGTTGTCTTCCAAAGCTGGAATAGTTGCTGGCTTATTTGTGTAGACTTTAGACTTGACGTAGCCCCACAAAAAATAGTCTAAAGGCGTCAAATCGCATGATCTTGGTGGCCAACTTACCGGTCCATTCCTTGAGATGAATTGTTCTCCGAAGTTTTCCCTCAAAATGGCCATAGAATCGCGAGCTGTGTGGCATGTAGCGCCATCTTGTTTAAACCACATGTCAACCAAGTTCAGTTCTTCCATTTTTGGCAACAAAAAGTTTGTTAGCATTGAACGATAGCGATCGCCATTCACCGTAACGCTGCGTCCAACAGCATCTTTGAAAAAATACTGTCCAATGATTCCACCACCGTACAAACCACACCAAACAGTGCATTTTTCGGGATGCATGGGCAGTTGTTGAACGGCTTCTGATTGCTCTTCACTCCAAATGCGGCAATTTTGTTTATTTACGTAGCCATTCAACCAGAAATGAGCCTCATCGCTGAACAAAATTTGTTGATAAACACATTTCGAACCGAACACTGATTTTGGTAATAAAATTCAATGATTTGCAAGCGTTGCTCGTTAGTAAGTCTATTCATGATGAAATGTCAAAGCATACTGAGCATCTTTCTCTTTGACACCATGTCTGAAATCCCGCGTGATCTGTCAAATACTAATGCATGAAAATCCTAACCTCAAAAAAATCACCCTTTATAACTGAATCAAGTTGAAATGAGCTTGATTTGACTCGATTCCGGTCGGGGATCGGAGTCGACTATAGTTTTGTTTTAATAAAATTACAAAAAAATTGCACATAGAGTAGGTAGCGTATTCTTATATGTTGCTGAACTATTCAGTTCTTCATTAGTTGTGTTCACCGAGGTTTTGTCTAGATCAGAACAGCACAGGACATCACAGTTGAGAAACGTCAGATCAAGTTAAAACAGTCAGTTAAACGTCAGTTGTCAAAAAAAAAAAAAAAATTACAAATTGTTCGAATTTTTCGTTTCTCGCTTATTTTTTTTTTCATTTTTTGTGTTTTTACTGTGAAAAATATTATTAAAAATTATTGAAATGGAAAATCAAGTGATTGCTAAGATAATACTAAATGAAAATGTTAGTGGTTCAGACACCGATAGTGATTTCAATTTATTTTATAATTATTTAATTAAACAAATTGGTAAAATAACTTTATTTTAATTTTTTTTAAATCACGAGAAAAAAAAACACAAAGCATAGCCAAATCAAAACTTAAACATAAAAAATAACAACTTCGATTTTGAAATTTCTCACGACTCTGTTCTAACCTGATCTGACTCAAAAGGAAAGACAGAAAATCCTTTTCTAAACTGTTCTAGGTTTGTCAATAAACAGGAAAGTAGAACAGCTCAACACAGAAAAAACCTCAATGAGCAGCAAAAAGCTTCACTTTTCTGTCTAGAACAGTCCAGCACAGCGTCAGTGAACACAGCTATTGTTTAACACGAATCAAACTATCCCACTTGCACTTCATAAAAAACATCGAAACACCATTTGCATTTTAGAAAGTGCTGTCAAATTTAATCATTTTTAAATCTTTTTATGCGGTTGAAACACCAAAAATATTTATTTAATCTTAACTGAGATAAACCTTTAGTAGAAACATAGCAAAACTTAATTATCTTTTCATTTGTTTTCTCTAGCAAAATAAGCCCAGTAAGTCCATTTTCATTAACAAAACTAAATTATATCAACAGTAACAGATTGATTTGTTCCACACTGGAAAACACATTATTCCAAATGCACAACTACTCAACGAATACAGCCATCGAGATACAAATGAACGAAAGCACCTAAGATCAATTCGAGACTCGTAAATAAATGTCAAAAACCCATCCATAGTAAGATTCTACTCTAATTTTTATCGCTAGTATTCACACTATGGATATTGTTTTTGTTATTCGTGTAAGATCCTACTATACTATGGATAGATTTTTCAACAAAACACGGGTATTAGTGAACAAAATGGATATGAAAGACTTAAGTTTGCTTATGAACATGACAACACAGGATACCTCTTCTTGGAATTAGGTGAAACTTCATATTTTTGCATTGTTAGTTACCCGTTAGACACATAACAATATTTTAAATTAGTTTATGATTAGAATTTATGTATGGCGGAAGGCAAATGAAAATTTTCTCATAAGCATACTCGTTCTACTATGAAGCATGGCGGGCATTAGGTTAGTCATGGTTTGGGGATGTATTGCAGGTTCTTGTGTTTGGAACTAACTAGAACTAGAAGTCTAGTGTCAGTGAGCTCGTAATACAAGGCAATTTCGGAATTCAAGACATTCACCTGACCTGAATGCAATCCAACATATATGGGATGAAAAGGGATGTCGAGCTGCTCTAACTACCTTTAGAAATATTGAGGGTCCTAAGAAGAGTTTTTAAGAAGAATGCAACAAATAAGTCATCAAGTATCCTAAAAACGTGTCACTTCAATACCTAGATGCCTTGAGGAAGCCATTAAATCGAAACCATACGGAACCAAGTACTTAACATTAAGTGCCCGACTATAAGTAAGGTGTTAAATTATAAATTAGTTTTTGATTTTAATACTAATTTTCTGTTTAATGGCTTGAATTTTAACGTCGACTTACTTAAAATAAAAAACGCGTTAAAATGTCATATAAAATGGTTATAAAGTTTTACACCCTCACGCCCATAATTTCTTGGAGGAAATGCATTGCGAAAATGTATATTTCATGTGTCATTGATGAACTTCAATATTGAAATAAAGAAACAGCCCTACAAAATAAGTGTTTTCAAATATGTTTGCTTTAATTCGAAATTTTGGTTATAATGGATGTGATACAATTTATCGTGGCTATATCCCAAAATCGGTTGCATATATCTTCCAGGTTATAATTACTCACACAGACAGAAAACAAAAAACATAGATACATTTTAAAGAAGAAACGGCCTAGCAATAAATGAATTGTGCTAAGTTTATGACATAATGTTGAATAATTATGTATCTTAACGACAGACTCTAGATTAAAAGTGTGGGAGGAAGGAAAATTTGTTCATAATGTATTCTGAACGTTTGTTGTTTTTGTTTCTGTTTATAAAATCAAAAACCAAATTTTTTCGTCTAACACCTTTTGTTTGCTAAATTGATTTGGATTTGGATGTACTCCAACTTTTTTAGCAGATTTAAAATAGATGTTTATCTATTATGTCAAGCCTCTCACCCTCCTTTCACCCAGTAGTCACATTTTGTAGGAATATATTATGTATTTATGTCTTTTTGTTTTAAACGAGTCATATGGTCTGTTAAATTTAGGAAAATGAAAATTATAATAATTGTTTAAGCATTTTCATTTTCATTTAAGTGAAAATGCATTCATAAGTGGCGATGGGTATGAATCATATTTTTGGGATTTCATTCAGTGTTTCAGTATACGGATAAATTGTATGTTTTATTTATGTAACTTTATTAAGTATTATTTATATTTATGCACATATTTATTCTTAGACACTTAAGTTATGTTGTTTTTAGCGCAGCATTAGATTATAGGCATGATATTTTCCATAGATTGATTGATACGAATACATACACTACTTTAAAAAAATTGCCCGTACAGCAATTAAAAAAAAATAAATAGGTTTTCCTTACGCTATGAACTTCCTACCACAAATTTGAGCTTATTGACTTTTTTAAATAAAATTATGATGTATAATTAGTCCAGTCATTGGGTAAAAAAAAAAGAGGGTTACATGGAAAGTTTTCCGGGTGTTTTGAAAATTAGTTAATTTATAGATTTGGGTAGTATGCTCTTTTCGAATTCCATTTTTGCCACCTCTCGTACCCCCGCCGCTCGCGCCACCATCTTGAAAAAATGGCGCCTAAATCGGTTTTTTGGGAATATCTCCTTTTCGACGCATTTTACGAAAAAAAATACTTATGTACAAAATTAAACTAGACAAAATTTCCTACAATTTATGTATCAATAATTACTTACTTACTTAAGGTGGCGCTACAGTCCTGTGTGAACTAAGGCCTCACCCAACAAACTTCTCCATCTAGCTCGGTCCCTAGCTAGATGTCTCCAGTTTCGCGCTCCAAGTTGGGTGAGGTCACCTTCCACTTGTGCGCGCCAATTGATCCGCGGTCTTCCTCTACTGCGCTGTCCTGTGGGTGCGGATTCGAAGACTTTCCGGGCCGGAGCATTGGTTTCCATGCGCTCTACGTGACCCAGCCATCTTAGTCGTTGGACTTTTACTCTTCTTGCTAAGTCTACATCGCTGTACAGCCCGTACAGTTCGTCGTTCCATCTTCTCCTCCACTCCCCTTCGATGCATACGGGACCGTAGATCACACGAAGAACTTTTCTCTCGAAGCGACCCAAGGTGCTTTCATCCTCTTTTGTCATGGTCCATTCTTCTGCACCGTATAGCAGGACGGGGATGATAAGGGTCTTATATAGCAACACTGTGGTCCCTCGAGAGAGGACATTACCACTCAATTGCTTTCTTAGTCCAAAGAAACAGCGGTTAGCAAGAGTTATTCTGCGTTTGGTGTTGTTTTCTGCGTTTACAGCGGAGCCTAGGTAGACGAAGTCCTTGACTACCTCAAAGTTACGTCTGTCGATTGTGACGTTTTGACCGAATCAACGGTGTTTTAGGTCCTTTCTTGACGACAGCATGCACTTTGTTTTACCCTCAATAACCGTTTAACCCATTTTTACCGCCTCTGCCTCAAAACTCACAAAAGCCTCATTGACATCACGCTGAGTTCTTCCGATTGAGTCAATGTCATTAGCATATCCTAGTAATAAGACATACTTTTGAAAGATAGTGCCTCTAGTGTTGACGTGTGAGCTCTGCACTATTCTTTCAAGCACGATGTTAAAAAAATCGCATGACAGCGCATCACCTTGTCTAAAACCTTTTTTGACATCAAAAGGTTCTGTTAAGTTGTTTCCAACCTTTATGGAGCAGCGTGAATTCTCCATGGTCATCCTGCACAAACGGACGAGTTTGGCAGGGATGCCAAAACTAGACATGGCTCTATACAGCTCGTCCCTGTAGATGCTGTCATATGCGGAATTGAAATCGATGAAAAGATGGTGGGTGTCGATTTGGTGCTCTTGAGTTTTTTCCAGGATCTGCCGTAATGTGAATATTTGATCAACTGTGGACTTTCCTGGTCTAAAACCACACTGATAAGGACCTATCAGGTTGTTGACTATGGGCTTTAGACGTTCACATATTATGGCAGAGAAGATTTTATAGGCGATGTTAAGTAGACTTATTCCTCTATAGTTGGTGCAGTTTAGAGGGTCTCCTTTTTTCAGGATCGGGCAAACAATACTGAGGTTCCATTCATCGGGCATGTTTCTTCCGACCATATCTTACAGATAAGTTGGTGCATGCTCCTAACCAACTTATCCCCAGCTGCTTTAAAGAGCTCGGCATTCAAGCCATCTGCTCCAGCGGCTTTATTAGACTTCAACTTAGATATGGCAATCTTTACTTCGTCTAAGTCGGGAGGACGGGATTGTTGGCTTTCGTCGTCTATATCGAATGGGTCATCCTGCCTGACAGCGGGATTCAGTTCTTCGTCACCGTTATACAGTCTGCAGAAGTGGTCCTTCCATATCCTCAGCATTGACTGCGGTTCCACTATGATGTTTCCACTTTCGTCTTTGCAGCCTTCGGTTCTAGGTTTATGTACCTGTGAATTTCGTTTCACCTGTTCATAAAACTTTCGAACCTCATTCCTGCTTTTATACCTCTCAACATCTTCGACCGCACGCTTCTCATGCCCTCTCTTTTTCCTTCTGAAAAGTCGGCGTTCCTCTCGCCTCTTCTGCTCATAGAGCTCACGAGCAGCTCTCGTCCTTTTATGCAGCGCCGCTTTGCGTGCCTGTTGTTTGGCTGCATTTGCCTGCCGACATTCCTCATCAAACCAGGGGTTCCTTGTTGGTGGCTGTTTGAAACCCAGAACATCAGAGGCGGCTTCTCTGATTGCATCTTGGCAATGTTGCCACTGGTTTTCGATACATTGTGTTGGCGGCAGAGAACTTCGAGAGAGGTTACTTGTCACTCGGTCGGAAAAGGATTTGGCGATCTCTGGCGATTGTAGCCGTTCGACGTTGTATCTTCTCCCAGCACCTCCCTGTTTTGCCTTGGGTCTGGAAATCCGAAGTGCTACCCTGGCTACAACGAGGTAGTGGTCCGAGTCGATGTTAGCTCCTCGGAAAGTTCGTACATCCATAATGCTGGAAGCGTGTCTGGCGTCGATCGCAATATGGCCAATCTGGTTGACGGTAGATTGATCTGGAGAAGTCCAAGTTCCTTTGTGGATGTTGAGGTGTTGAAAACGCGTATTGGCTACCATGACGTTTCGCCCCGCAGCAAAATCTATGTATCAATAATTTTTTTCATAAAATCAATAGTTTTTGGCGTACGAGCGCCACAACATCCATTTTAATAGACGTTTTAAAAAAACTCAAATCCACACCACCTAGAGGTACAGTAAGCGGCACGTTTTTTTATTGTGGTTTCGCCTATAGGCCTACTTGGAAGAAATTTAATTTTGAAATTTAGCGCAATATTTCAGTAGAAGCTACATATATTACGAGAAGTATTTAGTTGAGCCTGAGTCATCAGTATTTATACATTTATCGTCGTACAGAGTTGTTTGTGTTCTAAGAGCTTTGGCTTCTAATACAGAAAATTGTTACATGGCTCGAGAAATTGGTTGCACTGGCATTTCTTAAATCATTGGCAGCGATTTTTATACGGTGAAATTCAAGCGGAATGACAGGATAAAATCACTTGGTGTTATGACTGCAGGCATTCCAACGAATGTGTATCGCAAAAGAATCTGAAGAGGAACTTAAAAACTTTCTTGCGTACGAACTTGCTCCATTTCCATTATCTCTTTTCAATGGCGAAGGCATGCGTAAATGTATTAAATCTTCGATGTAGGTATAAGGCGTTTAAGCAACATTCTGGAGACACAAATTTTGGTGATATAATGTACGTCATCGACGAAGGGCACTTATTACACCGAGTCATTTGGCATCGCGGTGAACCATTTGCATCTATTTGCAATAATTACATCACGTACGTTCGATCCAAATATAAATCCAATGCCATAATCGTATTCGACGGATATCCGTAGTACGAAATACGCAGAACGATCCCGACGATCAAGAATAGCTGCTTCAGTAGACATACTTTTTGACGAGACAATTATTCCAACTGTGTCACAAGATAAATTCCTGGGGAATGATGCGAACAAGAACCGCCTCATTAGAATGTTGAAAACAAAATTTGAAGCGGAAAATTTCATGGTATCACAAGCCACGGAAGGTGCGGATACGTTAATCATCAATACCGCAATAAATGTTTCACCAGCATTCCATACGGTAATAGTGTACTTTCTCAAACCAGGAAAAGGAAAAGTTCCCCAACAAATCTATTAAACTGAAAGTATCATAGATAAAACAGCTGCAGATCATATTTTATTTTTGCATGCCTTCAGTGGCTGTGATACCACATGTGCACACTTTAATCAAGGAAGAATGAAATTTTTTAATGTACTCCGAAAAAATCCTGATTTGAAAGAAGTCATTGAAGTATTTAAAAATCCGAACGCTTATCCAGAGATCATTGCTAAAGCAGGAGAACGTTTCCTCCTTCAATTATTCCATCATATAATTATGATGAAGAAGAAGAAACGGCGACTATTTTTATAACAGCTTTCGATGAAATCGGAAGTGAAGAGAGTGATGAATCTGATAGTCAAATCGCAGATGATGAGGACGAAATTTCAGTCCTAGATGTTTCGATCGATGCTCAGGACGAAGTCGTAACACCCGGTCCATCAACAGCAAAGCGAAAAAGATTGCGCTAAATTTCAAAATAAAATTTATCACAAGTGGATTAGGCCTATAGGGGAAACCACAATAAAAAAAAAACGCTATTGAAATGGATGTTGTGGCGCTCGTACGCCAAAAACTATTGATTTTATGAAAAAAATTATTGATACATAAATTGTAGGAAATTTTTTCTAAAATGCGTCGGAGGAGATATTCCCAAAAACCCGTTTTTAGGCGCCATTTTTTCAAGATGGCGGCGCGAGCGGCGGGGGTGCTAGATGGCAAAGTTGAAATTCGAAAAGAGCATACCCAAATCTATATATTAACCAATTTTCAAAACTCCCGGAAAACTCCAGGTAAAACTACCAAATGACTGGACTAAATAGGAAATGCAACAAAATATTCGAGCTTTGCCTCATGTTTTTTTTTACCGTTAGTAGAATTTTGCCAGGAATGTCAAAAAATTGCTCGTACGTCAATCAAATGTTTGTACACTGTTCTCTAACAAAATGGAAATAACGGTTCTTTTTTAAATGTAAATTTTGTACTGTAATGATATTGAGAGATCTAGGCTCAGAATGCCGAGGTGTATTGATCTTTTAAATTGTTTTTTTTTTTTCCTCTTGAAGTAAGAAAACTGATTTTTAAACTAAGAAACGGCGGGAAAACTTATACTGAGATATTGTCAACTATTGGTAAACCACGGTCTACAGCTCAATATGTATTAGAAAATAATTTGAAAAATGAAAGCTTTGAAGTGGCCCCAGGAATAGATCGAAAAAAAATTCTAGACGCTCATATGGAACAAACAATTGAAAGAATGGTAAAGGCTGATCCCAAGTTAAGTGCTCCCAAAATAGCTGCAAATGATGAACTATGCGAATGCAAATACGTTTCGAAACCAGATGATTTTTGGAAGAATGTGTTATACCTTGACGAGAGCAAGTTTAATGTCTTTGGGACGGTCGCAGATTTGTGTGAAGGAAACCAAACGCAGCATTAGATGTGAAGAATTTGCAATCAACGGTGAAACATGGAGGCGGAAATGTTATGGTCTGGGGAGCTATGGGGTCCAATGGTATGGGAAATTTTGTTTTTATAGAAACAAAAATCGATAAAAACATTTAAAAATTTTAAAAGAAAATTTGAAAGCCATTGCTTTAAAAATTGGCCTTAAAGACGACTTCTTACTTGTGCAAGACAACGATCCTAAACATTCAACAAGGATAGTAAAGGAGTGGCTTCTCTATAATGTTAAATCGCAATTGCCTCATCCTCCCCAATCCCCAGACCTTAACCCCATTTAACATCTTTGGGATTATTGAGGAGGAAAAACTTACACATACATATATACATAATTAAGCTTTTTATCACTGTACGTGCAATTTTTTGACCACTTTTGATTTCCTACTTTGCCTAAGTTGTTGCATTTTTTTGTCTTCATAAAGTTTGTACTAATTTATTTTGCTTTGTTTTTAATCCTCATATAATAAACAATACCAAAATTGGAAAAAGAATGGTTGAAAATCAGCTTTTCTTTAAATACCTTCGCTATTATTATTACGAACAATATATTGATATAGTGTACGTACATATTTCAATAATTCTTAAAATATATATACTAGTCAGAACTGAAGAAATAGTCCGAAAAATAGGCACGTCAAGTTCTTTTACTCAATTGATTTCGATATTGATGAATAACGTTATAAATATGTACATTTATTACACATACATAATAATAAATTTAAATCAGGTTTTGTCATGGGAAAAATTTGAAGTTTTTTGATACTCAAGATAAGCCGCGTTTCTTATCTTGGACGATGTTCTGTTAACATTGAAGTTAGATAAATTTATGAAATGATAATATGAGTCGCTCCAAAAAATTCCAATGTAAACATCGTCTTATGTAATAATCTGTATGACACATATGTACGAGTATGTACATATATACAAATAATTTCAAGAAACTTGTTAGCCTGGGAATCGTTTTTTAGGAAAATTAATAAACTTATTCAGGCTCATAATAAAAGTCATGTTTCCCTAAGATGAACGTTCGATCTAATGGAATTAAAATTCAGATGATTAACACAAAGGTTATGGTCTATCGTAGGTAAAAATGACTATGTTTTCAAAAAAATTCAAATCAAAATTTTCCTAGACATAGACATTTCTATAGACATAATGTCACCTACAATGGTTTTGCCAATTTGTGCTTTTTTTTACTGGTTCCACAAAGCCTATAGTTATTATTGGGCATATTGCATATATTTCAAGACTGTAACGCCCTCGGAATCGTCTTTCCTCTCACACGAGGGCAACATTTCTATGGTGCTCCATTAAGAGACCAGAGTGCCTTTTAATAACAACTAAATGTTAAATCCATATGTGAGTATTGGAGAAATAATGGTCTTGTAAATTATTAACTTTTAGAGGGTTTAAAGGTTAAATACAAGACTACAAAACAGCTTGGATTTCCTTATTCTATATTCACCTATTTTTGACCTACAACGTACTCGTATTTGAAGTATTTTGTGACCTACAGTTTGGGGTCCACCCCAAATATGCGAATTATATTCAAGCTTTGGACAGATAAAGGCTTTGCAAATTACAGCCAGATCAGAAGATGTGAAAAATTTCTTGCACCGTCGGAGAAATCCTAAGCATCTGGCAGCATTTTTGGCAATATCAAATATGTGATCATTCCATAAGAGGTGATCAGTGATACACATACCGAGTACTGACAGTTGATTAGTTTCTTGGATGCAAGTGCCACTCATCGGGGGTGTGTTGCGCTTCAACGACAGGACACAGCATTGAGTTTTCGAAGCATTAAATTCCACACGGTTTTTGATTCCCCATTGTACAATGCTGTCAAGATGAGAATTTAATGAGCTTATTATACGCTGCCGTTGAAGTTCCACATCCGAAGGACAAGGATGTGAATCTATAAACGAGTATGAGAAGCTGAGGGTACTGCGAAACAGGTTAATGGATTAGAAGTGGCAGACATAAGATCATTTATGAATATAAGAAAGAGTGTCGAAGACAAAACGGAGCCCTGGGGGACACCATCAATTATTTTATGTATTTCAGACTTGAAACCATCCAATACAACTTGTATTGAACGATTAGAAAGGTAATTTCTAATCCAACAAAGAATAGATTCATCAGTACCAAAAGCACGCATTTTCGATAAGAGAGCATGGTTCCAAACTCTATCAAATGCTTTTGTAATATCAAGTGCAATAATCTTACTTTCTCCAAAACGATGTAAAAATTTGTTCCACTTTTCGGTGAGATAAGTCATGAGATCACCAGTGGACGAAATCTGTACTGCCGGTCATAAAGAAGCTTCAAGATATTTCTTGAGCTGATAATTGATCAGCCTTTCCATGACCTTGGAAAGGAGGGACGTGAGTGCTATTGGACGATAGTTAGAGGCAGAAGAGGATTCGCCTTTTTTAAGGACAGGCTGGACAAATGCTATTTTCCATACGCTCGGAAAGAGTCCTGTAGAGTAGGAAAGATGGAAAAGCTTACGCAGCATTAAAGAACACCTCTTCCGAACAATTGGGGAGATACTATCCGGACCAGCGGATTTGTATATGTCAAGGTCTTTCAGTACTCTTGCAACTGCACGAGTGCGAAAGAAGATTCGTCCTATAGAATCATTTACGCTCTCAAGAACAGGAGGACTCATGACACTATCCGGCAGCGTCGAAATAACAGCAAACTGTGCTGCAAGCAAATTGGCTTTATCAATCGAACTTACATAGGGAAACTTGACAGAACTATAGAAATAGTTCGATAATAGAGACGTCAAATTCTTTTCCTCAATGGATTTCGAGGGTAATGAATGGCGTTATAAATAAATTTATTAGACATTATATTAGATTTCAATTAGGTTTTGTAATGGGAAATATTTGAAGTTTTTGGATTCTCAAGATAAGCCGTGTTTCTTATCTTGGACGATGTTCTGTTAACATTGAAGTAACATAAATTTATAAAATGTTTAAATGAGTCGCTTCAAAAAACTCCAATATAATTATCACGTACATATCGTCTGCTTGGAGGTAAAAGTCACAAAGTGGAATTTTTTCCAAATTCGAGATAAAGTCATTGTGTGTTGATGTAATCATTTCCCACAAGTATGAAAAGTCACTAAGTGAATATAACTACTATAAGTGCAAATCAGAGAGTGAGAAAATTCACTATTTAACTAGTTTTAATGAGCGTATTCCCGTTTTTTGATCTTCTGAAAAATTTGTATTTTGTTACTAAATGACTTTTACCTCCTAGCAGACGATATATGAATAATTTGAAGAAACTTGCTAGTTGTTGTGTTTAAAGTCCAAATTTTAAAAATCGTTAGAGTATACTAAAAACTTATTTTGGTACAACACAAGCATATACCAAAATAAGGGGAATTTTTAATTTTATATCTAAATTTTACATACAAAAATTAAATAGGCGAAAAAAAGAAACTTCTAATGATACAGTTGACCTTGTTACTCTTAAAATATGTAGTTTCAGCTCCTGTAGCCACCACATCAAAGCTAAGGCACTTAAAGTATTCGGGCGTGCCAGTATAACTTATCTTTCCAGCGCAGCGTAGACATATGCATGTTGCTTACAATGGTTTTGCGAATTGGGTTTTCTTGCCATGCTAGTGGGATGGCCCACAAGGCGTAATTTTGTGACAAACATTTTTCCTTCACGTTGGGTAATACTCTTTTAATTCATATTTGGTTTGGTTTCTTTGCCAGTGTACCAGCAAAAGTAAACAGAACTCTTATAACTTTTCTTCAGTTGCCTATAATTTTTTTAACAAAAATAGAATAAAATATGAATACACTCCTAGCCTCCAATTTTTGAACTCATTCATTCAACTCCTTAACTTTAATTCTTAATTATTTAGAGTCAACTCGAAAGCCCTAAGACTACACCATCCCTTAACTACAGTTCGATAGAAACTTCCAGATTTCTTTACCTTCCATATATTTATGGGAGGATAGAGCATTTCTGGAAGACGAGTCAATCTACTTCTATACATTTCAGTCAGGCTATCATAAAAATCCTTGGACAAACTCTTGAACATTCCACAACTCTCGATCATCTCTAATGAAGATGCCACAACAGTTTAACGTTCACCTTTGTCAGAAATTGTAAGGCTGATGAAACCATCTCACGCCCACTACCATCACTAGTCTTTTACGTTTTGTAAGGAATTCTAATTAGGTTCATTGCGATCAGAAAAAGACATTAAGATTTGTGTGGTATCACAATGGGCCAAAACTGGCCTATGTGTGTCTTACTCAATCACGGACAGCCACTTTAACCGTAGCCATCATATCAAATGACAGAAGTTCTATTTGTAGGTTATACAACAGTTTAACTATTTTTTCATAAATTTCGAAATTAGAAATTGAAGACCTATTGTATAAAATGTATTCTTTTTTAACCAAAATCATGAGAGGATCGAAGCGCAATATTTATGTATTAAAGCTTTAAAATCATTTGAGTTCATGGTTTGTTCTATGTAAAAAAACAGGTGTCGTGAAGAAGCTGTACACAAATATTAATTAATTCATATTTTACTTATACAGTAAATTATCTTAAAGTCTTTCGATAAAAAGAACAATTTCTATTTGCATACAAAATTTTATTTGACCTGTCGTTTAATCCCGAAGTGCACTACATTCATGCATCAAAATACTCGACAACAAGTTTAATATAAAAAGGGGGCCTGTCATTGACGTCATGTTATCCGCCTTCTTTTATATTTCTTATATAGTAAAATTAAATTAACAAACTACAATCACATGCTTTGGCTTTTATTCAGAGAAATTTTTCTATAGCATTCATTTGAAACGAACTTTAATGATCCCGCCAAATTATATTGAGTTCTTTATTTGGCATTGCAATCTATTTCTATTTTGATGTTGTTTGTTGTTCTAAGGGTTAAGAATTTACATTTTAACATTTAAATTTAAATAAATTGAGCTTTGTCATACATCTGTGGAGACAGCTGTTCGTCTAGTAAAAGTTTTGGCATTATCTTTATACATATATTTGTGTGTATAGCTTGCACCTACAACATGTAACATTAATTAGAGATTTTTTCTCAAGTCTTGTAAAATGAAATTCGTATCAACCTTTTGGCTTAACAGACGATCGAGTTAAGTCGGCACAATAAACCAAAGGCAGTTCCTAACCCAGTTCAATCAAATACAAAAAAAACTTTTCTTGGTCATTACCTTGGCAACAATCAGTCGGGTTTCAATGTATAGTGTCGGGAGCAAAGAATTTGAAATCATAGAGAAGACATTTATAAATTGAGGACGAAAAGAATGCCAAGTCTAGGTAAACTGGGTGAGTTGATAGAATCCACTTCATATAACTGACAATCTAACTGTTTTCAAGTTTTAAGTATCAGAAAAAACCATGATTCACTTGTATCTAAAAAAAATGATGAATGCATTGAATAAGATCTTACGAAACTCTTTCACAACTCATTCGCCTTTACCTCCGGTTTATTAGACAAAAACGCAAGCATCTCATTTTGGTTCTTGTTTTAATTTATTAAAACTTAAGTCATCATGTTCATCTTGATATCTTTTGATCACACGACCAATTGAAAAGATTTTCATAAGCAAATCAATTCATGAACCAATCATTTTTAATGTATGGCGATCTTGTTAAATGGACAAGTTTAAATGCAGGCAGTTTCAGTTTCCGGCTAGTGATTAAAGTTTTTGACAAATTGTTTCTTACGACTTACGTACGCCAAACCCGTCTATGATCGGAAGTTATCGCCCAAAAGTAAGCTGATTGAATTAAATGCGAAAGAAAAAAGTTCAAACATCACTCCAACTAGCATCACTCGATGACGATAACTGATAAACCTGCTTATCCGAAATTGTTTGAATTTTAAGATGGAAGCAATGGACATAACATTTTAAGCTCAGTTTCTTCCAACGCATTGATGACACTTAACTTAAACTACTTAAATTTTTAAGACATAGTATTATAAATTTTGACTATTTGGAAAATAACCTCTTTACTGAATACCATTAATTTTTTTCAGTTCAGCAGATATTTAATAAAGTCTGTCCAATTACTGGCATATGCTGATGACATTGACATAATCGAAAGAACTCAGCGTGATGTCAATGGGGCTTTTGTGAGTATTGAGGCAGAGGCGTCAAAAATGGGTTTAGCGGTTAATGAGGGCAAAACAAAGTACATGCTGTAGTCTAGAAAGGACATACAACACCGACGTTTTGGTCAAAACGTCACAATCGACAGACGTAACTTTGAGGTAGTCAAGGACTTCGTCTACCTAGGCTCCGCTGTAAACGCAGAAAACAACACCAGCGCTGAGATCAAACGCAGAATAACTCTTGCTAACCGCTGTTTCTTTGGACTAAGAAAGCAATTGAGTGGTAATGTCCTCTCTCGAGGGACCAAAGTGTTGCTATATAAGACCCTTATCATCCCCGTCCTGCTATACGGTGCAGAAGCATGGACCATGACAAAAGCGGATGAAAGCACCTTGGGTAGCTTCGAGAGAAAAGTTCTTCGTGTGATCTACGGTCCCGTATGCATTGGGGTGGAGGAGAAGATGGAACGACGAGCTGTACGGGCTGTACAGGGACGTAGACTTAGCCAGAAGGGTAAAAGTCCAACGACTAAGATGGCTGGGTCACGTAGAGCGCATGGAAACCAATGCTCCGGCCCGGAAAGTCTTCGAATCCGCACCCACAGGACAGCCCAGTAGAGGAAGACCGCGGATCAGGTGGCGCGCACAAGTGGAAGGTGACCTCACCCAACTTGGAGCGCGAAACTGGAGACATCTAGCTAGGGACCGAGCTAGATGGAGAAGTTTGTTGGGTGAGGCCCTAGTTCACACAGGACTGTAGCGCCACCTTAATTAAGTAAGGATTAAATGCTTTTTGTTATCGTTTGGACTTAGATTTTGTTGTATGCTTATGCGCGAGGTCAAAACGGGGCGCATGCGAGTGCGCGAGAGAGACCGCAAAGCGCGTCGCGCCGCTCTCCTCCCCGCGGTGGTTTCATAGTATTACCTTTCACAAATTTAAGTCAATTTATATTCATTTACATACCTTTTGTATCCAAAACTTCTCATATTAAGCCAAAAGCCAAAATTTTTGGGCGATGTGACATTTTTAAGTTTTGGGCGATTCGGATTTGGGCGATTTGACACCTAACCCAATTCAACCGTAATACTCGCGCTTCTAGGAATGCTCATTAGTATACCTTCGAGCTCAACTTCGGCCGTACTGTCAAATACAGAGATTCGTTCTTTAGCCGTACTAAGCGAATGTGGAATGCCTTACCACACTCTGTTTTCCCCACCCATTGCAATCAGGAATTCAAAACCAATGTCCACCGACACACTGTGTCACATAATAAGGGTAGTAATATCACCATAAGTACGCGCTTATTAAAAAAAAATACAAAAATAAGAATAATTAGGGACAAGTTCTTGAACCAACAATTTCACCTTCACAATGAAGTTGAAGTTTTTTCTTCTCCCCAGCCCGAATCTAAGTAATCCCTTGAGACTAAACCATTCTGTTCAGAGGACTACAATTTCCAATTCAGTTGGCATTTTACATGACTATTAATAAGTCATAAGGTCCAACATCAAAATCATTAAAGCGTTGTACCTGTAAACTGTCTTTTCATGCGGATCCTTAGTCGTAAAATATTTTAAAATTGCAATGCACCGGCCTACACTTAAAAGAACTTCATCGGCAATATCGAACATCGTTGTAGCTGCAATCGAAATGAACCTATTATTAGGGCCTTTCGCCAAGTTTAAGCATTCTCCTCTGCCTTGAACAATCGAAGATTCCTCTTTTATCCTCACTTCAATTCAGATCGAAAAAAGCAGCAACGACAGTAAGTTCTACCGTGCCCTTTACGAGGATATTTCAACCGACCTTTTTTGAGGTGCGGTTATATTTATGTATATATATACTCTTAATTATTGTTTAAGTACTAACTAAGCATTAGAGCTGTTAGTCCCAGCAGCTGAGCTTTTAACCTAATATTACCATTATAATTATTTATGTAATTATATTTTTAATAATAAATAATAATGCAAGACAACGTCTGTCGGGTCCGCTAGTATATTATATATTATCTCAAATTGTATCTACCTGGCAATTAAATAAAACTGCATCAAGTGATATTTTTCTATACGTAATTGACTTTCTATAATATTAAAAGTTGTAAAGTTCAATGATACTTAGTACATACTTATTCTTTTCAAAATAGATAACTTAAATCCATTTGTTTCACTTTTTTTATTTTATTTATTTACATTTTTGAATTGATCTGTAACTGACAAAGACATTTTTTCCAAATGAATCCACCATTGAATTCAAAACCAAATAAAGCAAAAGGTATTGAATACATTTTGCATATTCAGCTGCATTAAATGACTTTTCTATAGGTAACAATTGTATTGATTGTCTTATGGGATATTAAATCAATCAAAAACACATAAAAGTATAAATCATCAACAAACATACATACATACACATAAATTATTTGTCATCAATATGCAATAAATAAATAAATATTTATTATTATTTGTTTTCTGAATGTTCTTTAAAATTTGTTAAATTTGTTTTTATCTGAGTTTCTCAGCGAGTGAATGTTTGCTTCGTTCTAAATTTAATCAACAATACGTAATAAAATTGTTTATTTTTGTTGACACAAAAAAAAGTTCAAGATGAAATCAACAGTTTCGAGCATTTTTAAGCATTTAAAAGCGTTCTACTTTTTTGAATAGGTACTGAACCTATCCAAAGAAAAATATATTTAAAAAAGAAAAACAAGTAATTAATATTGTTTTGAAAAAAAATCTTATTTGTATTTACTTTCAAAAATCTATTCGTAGGGAAGACTAATATTCGTTTTTTATTTCAGAACTCATGGGAAAGATCATAGTGTGGTTACTACACAACACGGATAAACACACCTCCTTGCAAGCCCCTTAAGCACGCGCAAATTCTAATATTACGTACTTTTCGTAACGAGATGGGATTTTTAAAATTGTTGAACGCATTGATTAATGGGCTAGAGCTGTAAGAGGGCGCCTCGCTGCTTAAATTAAATTATTAGTTCAAGGGATGCGAGTAGTACCCGTGGCATGATGGTTAGTGCGTTGGATACGACACTAGACTGACAGTAACAGACAAAGTGGGTAATCATTCTCGAAACTGCTTACAGACAGTCGAGTACGACAGTGATCACTGCGGACTGGCTGCTGTATTGCAGATTCCGAACGAACGCGTGGAGTTGGAGGAATACGTTGCAACACACTCTTACAATTACAGTAAGATGCGTTGGCCTCGTTTCACCAACGCCTTAGCGAGAGAACTTCGTTCGAGTGACATAGCCCCACCAAACAACAGAAACCTGACAAATACAGAAATCGACCAACTTTTACAACAGATGGACGAAACAATAAAACGAACGATGGAACGGACAATCCCAAAGTACAGAGAACGGGACCAAATGGACGCTTACAGAAACGCGACAATTGACGCACTGCGAAAGCACAAGAGTGGCTTACTGACAAGACTCAAAAATTTGTACAGACGACTTACAGACCCACACGACTTGGAGGTTAGGACACTGAAGTCGTCAATAAAAAATGTCAATCTGTTGATTAAGGAGAACTACAGGCTATCAATTAACAAGTACTGGGACCGCAAGATCCGGTCAGTTAATTTGAGCGACCCTAGTATGTTCCCTAAAATCAACAAGATATTCAGAAAAAAGAACGACAATGACCTTCCGAGTCTGAAACTCCAAAGAACCGAAGAAAACAGAGACGTACTCATGACAGCGCAAATAGATCCAGAAGAAGCCATCTTTGACGATGGTGAATGTTAGCATTCGCCCCAACCACGACTTGGAAAACAGAGCCCTACTTAATCACTTTTACCTTCGAAATGATATGACACAATGGCGATCTGAGAACCGCGGTTTCATGCGGTTCAATGACGATTCCTTGGCAAATGCCATAATCGCCGAGCAAACGGGACCAAGTCCTTTGTTAGTGACAAAGGTTGAGCTTCAGCTCATCTTTAATTCAATAAAAAACAAAAAGTCAGCAGGTGTCGATGGTATATCCAACGTTGTACTAAGACATTTACCGATGGAGGCAATTGACATTTACACCACACTCTTCAATAATGCACTGAATAATGCATAATGAATAGCGGAATACCTCTATGGTTCATTATCCAACCCGTCAAATCTTCGGTCGATAAGTCTTCTTCCGAGCATCAGCAAAGTTTTCGAAAAGATCATTAATAGGGCTCTGACTAAGTGGGCTGCGGACAACAAAATAATTCCGGATAAACAGTTCGGGTTCAAGGCGGGTCATGACACAATTCATGCTGCGTCTAAACTCGTTTCTGATATCCAATGGAATAAATCAAAACAACAATGCACAGGTGCTGTCCTGGTTGATTTGGAAAAGGCCTTTGACACCGTATGGTTAGAGGGTCTTTACCTAAAATTGAGCAGGTTTGGCATTAGCAAGCCATTGTTGTATATACTTTATGATATGCTTAACGGTAGAAAGTTTGTTGTCAAAAGTGGCAATGTAACTTCTACCACAACATTCTCAATTAAAAATGGTCTCCAACAGGGAGCGGTGAATTCGCTGATTCTCTTCAGCATTTACACCAGCGATCTGATAGGTAGTCTTACAAAGCCAATTGCGTAGAATGACGATCTAATTGCGTACAGAACGGCCCGAAAGGTTGAGGTTATTAGAATTCTCTTGCAGCGTGATTTCGACAAGATTCAGCGATATTGCGACGACTGGAAACTGAAAATAAATGTCCAGAAGTCAGAGACAATTCTGTTCCGGACTCCGTTGGCTAGGGCCACGAGGGATACGTGTAAGAATTGGCGCAAGATGGTCATCGTTGATCTTCACGGGCAGCCATTGGCGAGCAAAAGTGTAGTGAAGTACCTCGGTATCTGGTTAGATCAGTATTTATATTTCGACAGACATATAAATGCTGCTCTGACCAGGGCCAGAGGAGCCTTCGCTCTGACGAAACGACTGTTTTTTAGCAGTCGGCTTGACCCCAGAGTGAAGGTTATTTGCTACATGGCCCTCATACGGCCAATGATCGTGATGGTTGTCCTGTGTGGTTCAGCGTTGCCCCTTCCCAGATGGAGAAGTTTCGGGTGTTCGAGCGGCAGTGTTTAAGACGCTGTACCGGCTTATATCAAACAGCCGAGTCTTCTTATGTGCATTATTTTTCCAACGAGGTCCTATACAACGGGGCTCGAATCAACAGAATTGACAATTTCGTGATAAAACTCGTTTGAGGTCACATTGCAAGAGCTATGTCTTCGACCAACAATTTAATTTTCGGGGCGTTCTATCCGAACGACGAGTATTTTGAGAGTGCACGCTTGAGCGGCTTCATTCCCCCAGAGGCATTCCTCTTTTTAGATAGATGCGGTCTGATACAGGATAGATTGGCAGTTCCGTTAATCTACCACGTCAGACGAAGAACCGTGGATAGGCGACTCCTGTACAATCGGGACGTCATGGCACAAGGCGGAGCAGAGCTCCTTCGGTTCAGTAGGGCTGTGTCCGAACGGGACCGAACTGATAGGGTGAAGCAGGAGAACCAGTTTTGGTGGCTTCAATCGGCACTTGATATTGGGTAGTCGGGATGGGGTTTTAAGCCTTGGCCGGCTTACATACTTGTTTTATAATTAGGGTTTAGTTTTAAGTAGAATAGGCATGGTGGCACGAAAAAAAAAAAAAAAATTAAAAAAAAAAAAAAAAATAATAAAAAAAAAAAAACATTAAAAAACATTTAAAAAAAAAGACAACGAAATATGAAAAACAAAAATGTTAGATAGTTAGATTTGCTGCTGTGGTTGTTCTAGTTTTAAGTAGTTTATAGGTAGAATAGGTAGTTTAAGTTAGTTTTTAAGTTTTATTTAAGGACCTTATTTTAAGTAGTTTGTAAGTAAAAATAAATAAAAAAAGGTTATTGATATTAGTTTTTTCAAAATTTTCTAATAAAAACAAAACAAATAAAATTTAAATTGAAGTAAAATAGATCTTAAGGCCGAAAGGCATTAGTAATTAGTGTTATAGTTTAGCTTAGAGTGTCCGTATGGGACCATTAAGTTAGTTGTAAGTTATGGATAATTAGGCTAGTTTTATGAATTTTTGTCTAGCTTTAAGATAGGTTTAAGATTGAATAAATAAAAATGAATTTGAAAAAAAAAAAAAAAAAGTGCGTTGGATTGTCATGCAAGGGGCTTGGGTTCAATCCCTGCCTGTGCCACCTTAATTTAAAAAATTAATTTTCGCGGGTACTGCCTCTTGCGAGGAATTGACAATTTCTTCAAGAGTAATTCTTGTCATGAAAAAGTGCTTTCTCAAAACTAGCCGTTCGGATTCGGCCCAAAATTGTAGGTCCCTTCCATTCCTGACAACAATACTCGCACACAGGAATGGTTGAGAGTTGTAAGTCACTAGGCCCTGGTTCACAACGGACTGTTGCGCCACCCCATTTGATTTTTTTGATTTTGATGCGAGTTTATAACAGACTCTGCGAAACCTTACAAACTTTAGGCTCAATGGATGTACTTCTGATTGGAGATTTTAATGCTAGGATAGGTCAGTAGCAAAATAGCTTTATTAGTGGAACTGCCTCAACAATCTTTAACCACTATCGCAGATCTAAGGATGAAATAAATGATGCGAAAGGCGCTAAAATATTGGAAATAGCCGATTGTCTGGATGCAAGGATGCTCAACGGAAGCTGCAATGACGATCAAAATGGAGAGTATACATTTATTCGAGTAACATCGTGCTCAGTAATAGACTATTGCTTTGTGTCCGGCAAATGGAATACAATTATTGTCAGTGATTTTAGGATAGCTGAACAGACTTTTTCGGACCACATGCCTTTGGAAGTGTCCTGCATTATCTCCGGTACCGACGATACAACCAACACAAAACAACTGAGGCTGCTTCCCAAGCTGAGATGGAATGATAGATTTCTTAATATTTATCGTAATAATTTAAATTCAGAACTTGCATCACATATGTTGCATAACCCATTACAACAACTACAACTAAAGGACCTGACTCAAATAATATTCAAAGCTGTCCCAGCAGGCGTGGAAGTTAAGGTTTATAATATTTTTAGGCGGGGATGGTTTGACGATAAGTGTCTAAAAGCAAGAAAAAAAATCGTTCGCTTTCTTAAAGCTGCTGAGGAAATTCAACACATCTTTTTTCAAAATAATTTACTTATGCAGATGCCAATAAAAAATTTAAACAACTCTGTTTTGAAAAAAGAAATTCTGGAGCGTCAAAACATTAACGTTTTAAATACGACAAAATCATTCGCAGAATTTTGGAAAGCCGCCAAATCTATCAACGGAAGAACTAATTTAATTGCTGCACCACTTAAAGCGTCTGAACTCCGTATTTATTTCGCGAAACTATTCAACGCGCCGCAATTTGCACCGCTTCCACAGTTCGCAGCTCCTCATTTCAAAGATGAATTGCTTGATGCATCATTCTCGACTACTGAGCTAAAAAATGAAAATTCCAAAATAGGTAAGGCTCGGGTGAAGATCAGTAGAGTTTTTTTAAGAACTGTTCCATAGAATTCTTATCCGTATTGACAGAAGAGTTCAACAGGATTTTTGAGAGCGCAGACGTCCCTGAAAGCTTCAAGAGGTCAATAATATACCCCTTACACAAAAAAGGGTCTTATGATGCACCGGAAAATTATAGGGGCATCTCCTTCTTGAATTCTTCTGTAAAGCTTTTCAGTACTCTAATTTTTAATAGACTTATACATTGGACCGAAGAAAAGAAAATTCTTAATTCTTCTTCTTAACCTTAAATCTGCATTTTGACTACATTATTAAGGTGATGAAAATGGACGACAAAAGATTGCCGAGACAAGTACTTAAAAAGATTTTGTCATCCAGGGGTAATCTAGTCAAAAAGTGGGAGGAGTTCGCTCTTAGCTTAGGTGAAAGCATCGAATTTTTACCCGGTATAAGCCCTTCAGATCTATAAGACAATTTTAGAACAATAATAGAGAAGTTAAGCCATGTCGCGTATAGAAGTTTTATAGAGGAAGCTCAATCTTCGCAAAATAGAATAGTTTACAGTCAACTAAATTCAGACCTTCAAGAACGACCATTCCTTCCCAACCGTTTCTCCATAAGTATGATAAATGTTATATTTAAAGTTAATTCGGACTATTAAATTTAAATTACATTTCGCATCGACCAGATCTGCCGATCCTATGCGATCTTCGCAATCTTAATGAGAGAGAAGATGTACACCACTTCATTACAGGATGTCATGTTTTGAAAGAGTTTCGTATAAAATTTTTTGGAGCAGATGTGATGGAATTGGACGAAATATTGGAAGTTCTGAATGGAAAAGTAGGCTGGAAAATTGTATATGAATATATTACAACAGCATTGCGCTATATACAACGTATCCGCGAAATAGTCTTTTAATTAAGCAACTAGGTTAATTATACAATTAAACTTAAATACACTGTCAATCTGGTAGACGGCCACTGGCCAAACCATATTTAACTTGTGAATCTAGTATGATAATTGTTAATTTTCAAACCATTTTTCAAATAAAGTTTTTCTAACTAACTAACTATGTCAAGGGATAGAGCAGCTCCCAGCAGCAGCTGCGAAAATGATTGTAAATCCATATGACACAATATTGATCAAAGTAATAAAAAATAAATCGAAATGGCTACTAGATGGAATCACATAAATATGCTAATTATCAAATACATAATTTTAAAAGTTTAGCTCAATGAACAGAAGACGAATAGACTCATATCAGAATTGACACACAGTCCAAAGCACAGTTTAATGGAAATAACTTTTCTCAATTTTTAAAATACCAAGTTCGCAAATAGAATTCAAAATAGATTTTTTCTTGGTTAATTGTATTTGAATACATTTTGGGGTACAATTTTTAACGACATAACCCGTCAATGGAGGAATAGTTTTATTGAGTTTATTTCACAACAATAAATGAGCAAGACCAATGCGTTTTAAACTTTTATTTAGATTTTTCTTTAAACCAGTTTGCTTGTTAAAGGAACTATTCTTAAAGTTGATGGGCCTGTTTTGGGATATAACTTTTGTTAAATATGTATACATTTTATAATGCGAATACGATAAACGCGACGCACGTGATACTGGAATGATAACTAAAATGCTATCACACACAGTTCTGTTAAATGGTAGGAGGAGGACCATTTGGCATTCATTCGTTCTAGATAAAACAAGAATTTAATATGATTCAATTTCTTTATCTTCCATCATTTGTTTTTTTGTTTGTATTATTTGTTAAACTAACTGTGAGAATTTATTAATTTGATGGATATTCAAGTGGTTGTATTTCAAAAATAGAAACAGTTGACTTTCATTTATTATTATGATCATCATTATGTACTTTGCAACATTTTATTAAATGAAAAATTTTGATGACAATTAATGACAATTGGTTTGTGTGACTTTAATTATAAGAACTGACACTCTTTAAGTAACACACCCCGTTATTGACATAGGAAAGCATTAAGAGATACTCGGTATAACAATATTTTGATATTCATTGATGGGATTCTTATACATGTTAATCATTTAAAATCTTTAAAACACGGTTTATTAGTATTCTGCGACATTTACGATCAAAAACATTCTCAGTGAAGCTGGTTATAAATCAATTAGGGTGAGCGACAGACTGCAGAGAACTTGGGTCTAGTGGGGAATGGAGAGGAGCTACAGTTTATATGCCGAACCCGAACGGATCGCAAGTCAACCCTAAAGATCTACGACCCATAAGTCTATCATCATTCCTTCTTAAGACCTTAGAAAGATTAGTTAATATCTATTTAAAGGAAAGTATTGATACAAGACTTCTGTCTAATGAAAATAATTTACTCAAAATGGAGCTATTCTTCTGTTATACAAGATTCGTTAGTAGAGGGACACCGTTAGTATTGGGACACCAGGTTCCTCTGGAACCTGGTGGTAAATGAAATCCTAACTGGTCTGGATACGGAGGATTTCCGAATGATTGCCTATGCGGATGGCGTTACGATGCGGTTTGAGAAAAGCATTTAACACCCTAAAAGAACTCTTACAAAACGCCTTTGATAACTAAAACTTTGGGCTAATCGGTGTGGACTGAGAGTTATTTTCGAGGAAACATATTTATTAAGCCTTATTTTAAACAAAAAACTAAATTGGAACCACAATTTAAAAGAAAGAGTCAAAAAAACTACTGTAGCTCTCTTTTCTTACAAAAAGCTATTGATAATAAATGGGGCTTACAACTCCGAATCACGCATTGGTTGTACAAATCGGTAATTAGACCGATTTTAATGTACGGTGTGGTAGGAGGTGGACTGCTTTAGAAAAAGCTGGAAACCGCGACAAACTAAATAACGTCCAACGATCGCATCGCACTACCCCAAACTGCGACACTGGAAACTCTACACTGCCTAACACCTCATATTTAGCAAACAAATAGCTGCAAGCTCTGCTAGTCGCCTTAAAGCTCCGTAGCAGTGGATTAACAACAATATTGGCCATTCCGTAATGCTTAAGTTTTTAGAATCAATTCCAAAGCACACAGACTACACCATTCCCCAACTGCAATTCGACAGAAACTTCCAGATTTCTATATCTTCCAAAGGAAGGATAAGTCATTCTAGAAAGAAAAGTCAGTCCACTTTTATACACATGGATCAAAAACAAATGAAGGGGTTTGTGGAAGTGTGTGTAGTTTCTCATTCCTCCTTCCCAATCAATGTAGCGTGTTCCAGGTGAAACTTTTGGCTATAATAGACGTCTTGTCCTGGCATAAAGAAAACGTGATGTCAACATCTGATATCCGTATTTTCTCAGATAGCCAAGCCGTTATCAAATCTCTGGATTGTCTCTACAAATTTTATAACAGTCGATATGCACACACATATATCAATCATCTCTAAAGAATATGGCACAACAGTTTAATATTCACCTTTGCTGGGTGCCGGACCATAAAGACATTCCAGGAAACTGTAAAACAGATCAACATTTGCTGGCATACCAATCGCTACATGTAAAATATGTATTTCTAATGCAGGATGCTATAAAGAAGGTGGAATAACATCACCACATGTCAGGTAAAAAAAAAACATCTGGCATACACTAGATTTAAAGCGATCAAGATGCTTGTTATCTTTAAGTAGATCGCATACAAGCAATAATCGTTGTCATAATCGGGGACTGTCTAATAAGACAAATGACTTTTGCAAAAGCTGTATAAAATAGGAAGGGGAAGAAACAGTTATTCACCTCTCCTAAAAATGCCCTGCTCTAGCTCAAAAACGCAATAATTACCTTGGAGAATTCTTTTATAACGATCTCAATCATATTAACATTATCAGTTCTCTCACGTTTTGTAAGGGACTCAAACTGGTTTCATTGAGCTTAGAAGAAAGCCTCAAGATTCATGTAGTATCATAATGGGCCATTAAACTGGCCTAAGTGGGTCCTACTCCATCACGGATAGCCACTTAAACCTAACCTCGCAAGAGGCAGTACCCGTGAAAACTTTGGATGGCACCGACAGTGATTAGAACCAAGACTTCTGACATAACAATCCTACGCACTAACTATTATGGGTACGGCAGCGAAGCCGGTTGCTTACACACAAAAAAATACCAAAAATATAGCTTTTTGATGTGGAAAATTTCCTGATCACATAATTTTACGTTTTGCCGCCGCCGACGTCAATTGGTCAATAAAATCATGCGACTTGACACTGCTGCTTTTTCTTCTGTAGGGTTAAACAAAAGATGGTGTTTACGCGAACAATCCCCGGATTCTAACCGTATTAATCGTTGTTAATGTTTTATTCAGCTTTACTCTAGAAATCGAAAAATAAATGGCCCTGTGTGCAACTATTAGTACCTTAGAGAGTTTGTTAGGATGCGAAGTATTACCTGAATCTGTGTGGCCAACAAAACATACTTTAAAATTGTCGCAAACATATTCCACAATATTTGCCGGCGTTTTCTACCAAAAAATTTCTAATAAGAGACGTAAATGTAAAAATCTAGTGATATTACAGACATCTAGCTGGTAATGTTGCACCGTCCAGATCCAGGGGAGGATCAAGCGTATGGCTTAACTAAACTTTTTTAAAAAGGTGATTTTCAACTTTAATTTTATCTTTCGGGATGAAAAAGAATCGCATGTTTCAAAAGTAGTATCTTAGGCGAGCATTAGTCGGAGATTAAAAATTACCCTTCCAAACGGGTGTAAAGTTAAACAGAAACGATAATTTCTTGCTAATGCTGAAGGCAATGTCTTCAAGCAATAGTTTACTTTTTTGAGTCTATTACTTAACAATCAACTTTACGAGGTTGTGCGTCTAAACGGATTTCTCCCTAGAAAGTTTTCCTGTATTGAGGAGCACTTAAAATAGGGACTTATTCGTTACCCCTTCTATTTCGCACTGTCTTGTGTTGTATTACCTCCCTAATTCTTGTTGTTTGTTAAGTTGCGGACAGAGCAGACGCTGCACTTCTCAGTTTATTTATGTGAGTTAGTAGGAAATATCTTGATTCTTTTTCCACAAATACAATTCGATACCTAGATTTTTATCAGTCAAGTTTACCTTTTAAAATGGAAAAATAAGTAATTAAACTCATGAAAACATCAGGTACTCTCATGTAAACAAATAGATTAGAAACAATAAGAGTAAGTAAATGTGTACTTGAAAAGAAAACAAATAGTCAATAATAAGTTTTATTTTCAAAGGAAAATAATTGCACTAATCAATATTTGGTTATGTAATTTTTGCATCATTATTTCGCTGCTCATGTGTCTACCCTTTATACCCACTCAATTAGTCAAAAGTCAAATGACTTTCAATATTTTGGATGCAAATAAACTTATAATCCAGATTAAATCAAATGTCACTTGAAATAACTACTTTTTTTTAGATGCTGCACTGCTGCTTTAATGTATACTTCAAGATAGACAATGCATTTTATTCTCTCTCCTTGGAAATGGGGTTAAGGGGACAGTGTTGTTAGTAGTAGGTATCATACTTGAGGGATATTGAACTTTGTCTCCATATGTTTTGTTCACTATTCATCTTAAAATCGTGTACAGGCTAACTATGAAGTATCTATGTACCTTTTATCATACAATCTATTGTTTACATGCAAATTGGCTTCTGTGTTTATGTTTCACGATTTGTTTACTTAGTCAAACAATAAATTACACACTTGTGTTAACAATTTTATGTTCAAATATTTATAAATCTATCTTCTAGAAAAATATAAATATGGCAACATTAAGATCAATACTTAGTTCTAATCCTATACAAAATACAATTATAAGAAAATGCCAATAAATAATTATTATTGACTGTGTTAATCTAGCAATTGACAAAGCCACTCTAATTCACGTGATTTTCGGCGTTGTTTTTTGAAAAACATTTAAACATTTTATTACGAATTTAAAGCTAACAAAAACAAAACATGTCGTTATTTATTTTCGATTGGAGAGAGATAAGATTATTGTTATTATTTGCTTTGGGGATTATCAGATTGTAAATTCGTTTTGAAATTGGTGTCAACGTCGCCGTCGTCGTCGTCTTCGTCACATTAGAGCTCCAACTTAGTAACAAATTCACCTGATTTAAGCTTGTTATCTTCTTTGAATTTATACCTCCATATAATAATAAGAACTTATTTTTAGAAACTCATCATGCAAAAATATTGTTACTTACAGCAAAAAGTAATCAGTTCAATTCGCTAGGGGGGTGTGTCAATATTCAAAAAATATTATGTGTGACGGTTTTCGATTGTACCCTTGAACATACTATACTATTGTTTTACGAATAAGTACATAGATAGTCACAGCTGTGCATGTTTAATTGTGCAAAATCAGACGATAACGAATTAGGAAGGTACATAATGTTTAAAACTGATAATAAATTAAAAATAAGTATTGAATTAAAATAAATAAATAAAAAATACCTATGAAGATAAGAACGTTAGAATGTCAATAGCGTTTAAGCCGTGAATGGAAAGGAAAGTTTTAAATGATATAAGATTCAAATTCTTATAACACATTTTTTTCTTTTAGTTAATTAAAAAACGTGTATTTCTAGGAATTTAATCCTTAGTACAAGTCTTTTTGATAGGTATATTAAAAATGTATATAATAATAAAGTAGAGTAAGGTCGCACATCAGGTGACATCCACTAGTGCAAAGCAACCTCACCCAACTTGGAGTACACAACTGGAGACATCTAGCTAGGGACCAAGCTAGATGGAGAAGTTTGTTGGGAGAGGCCTTAGTTCGCGCAGAACTGTAGCGCCATCTTACTTTAAGTAAGTATATAAGAAGGTGGGTAGGAAGACATCATTTTAAATAAATAAGAAAGAGAATTTTGACTATGTTTAATGAAAAGGAGAAAAATAAAACAAATATTGTTTAAAAGCTTAGACCTAGTACATCATTTTTTATTAACACATAGCTGTGAACCATGAGACTAAGACAGAATATGACAAAAAGGATTGCTATTAGAAAAAAAAATTAGTTAAAATAGTGATATATTGAATTAAGACTGAATTTGCTGAGATTTTTGCTGAGTTTAACGTCCTAATTCAACTGATTAAATAACCCACTAGATTATAGAACGTTAATGGTCGAGCAGAAATTACTATTAACTTCATTTTCTCATCTAGACCTGTGAACTGGTGCCTTTATGCACATCGAACCAAATAATAGTAAGTAAGTAAGTTATTAATTTATTTACATTTCAATATAAAAAACAGAAAACAAATTATGAATTTAAGGGCTATGGCTAAGCCGTCAGCCTGGTTGACAAGTTCATAAATGTTAATTAAATTTTCAATAATCAACAAAAAAGAACTAAAGTTTCAAAAGTATTTTGATATTAATAACATCCTATACTTCTAAACTGTTTTTAAGAAATTACTAAGAGTTTTCCAGTCACACTCGTTTAGAAGCTGGAAGGAAATTTGCCTTTGCGCTTTGTATATTGGGAATATACTTCTGATATGAAAGTAATCTTCTTTAATTCTTTAAATGAATTGATTAAAGCTCCAATTATAAGGGTTACCATTTAAGGAAAAGGGCTCACACCTTGCTTTGAATATCACGGATATTTCATCATAGCTAAGTGAGTCGTGAAAGTAGTTTTTCTTGTTTAGATTAAAATTAAGCTCACTCTATAAAATTCTACTTTCAGAATTCCGAGCCTTAACAATGAAGGCATCTCGTTGTTGGTCTTTCAAATTACGTTGGTTGTTCACATCAATATGTAAGGTTTCCCCACAAGCGTTGCCAATAGATTGCCATCTTTCATACCACTAGTCCTTATTCCTCAACTCATACAAAAGTAGTTTTTTTGAAAGCCTTGATTCCTCATAATGACAGCATACCTTTATTATGAAGTCAGCCTGTGACTTGAGTGACTTGACTGTATTTTTCAAGAGCTTTGGTAGTCCGCTTTCCAAGTATATAGCGTAACGAGTCCTATTCCTATGGAATTTCTCAATTTCCTCGTACTCATATGATCCCCAAACTTGAGGAGCATAGCATACCAAATAATATGTCGTGTAAAACGAGTCCAGTCGCCAAAAATGACGCGATATGTCAAGGTTTTCTGATACGATGGAACAAATTTTTCTCTCCTTATGATCTGGCTACAATTTATAACACAATTCTTACGTTATAAACTCGAGTTTTACTCGTTTTTCTGTCAAGGAACTCTATAAACTTACTTAAGCCCTTTGGACAGTATGCAAAAAAGAGCTTTTAAAATGATTGCTGACAATGACACATTTAAGTTTATTACTCCACCTGAATATCGTCGTAGTTTCTTGTCTTAAGCGTTAATTTAAATGTACTATGAAGTACAGAGAACACCTTTTTAGCTGTACTACGCGAATGTGGAAAGTTTACCAACCTCTATCTTCAAAACCATTGTACACTGAAACCTCCTTTCTAGCCCCTCCCTTTTTCGTTGTCTTCATCTTGTTCGTAACAAAATATTTGTGTTTGATTGGGACGAAATAAAGTCACGTATTAAAATGATATTTTCAATGCTGTCTAGCCTAAAAGACTCAGCCCAAATGTTAAACCAAAAACTGGTGACAATACTCTTTAAGTTTCTTTCTTTATTAGAATTTTTGTATTAAATATAAAAGAAATTTTTGTGTTATAGTGATAACAACAACTTGTTGTTTCTCTAGTACCAACTCTTTTAGTTTACACGTATTGTTATTTCTTGAACAATTTTTTTCCATCACTCATCTGTTCGAGATTGAGGAATCCGAGTTTAAATAGTGATTGAGAAACTATTTACATATTTCAAACGAAATAAAGGCGACACAAGTTTAGAATTTTCCTTGTATGAAACTCACAGTCTAGACACACCGGAAGAGTGTTACTATGTTAAAAATGGCATACATTCTCAAGTGGTCGACATTTAAAATGATCGCGATTATATACTGTTCATAAAATTGTATGTGTGGAGGAATAAAGATAAGTGTACGTTGGCAGTATTGTATAGATCTCCTAGCTTCTCAGTGAGACGTTTTTAAGGTTTTTTTTTCGGATTGGTGTAATTATTCTTTGGAAAATGAAAACAATATTTTAATGACTGGTGACTTCAACATAGTTTTATTGACAAGGGATCGTAGTACAGAAAGGATTTTGGAAATTTTTACAGATCAAGGAATTTGGCAGTTCAGTAGCAAATCCACAGGAATTTTTTACTACGTTGATAGAGTATCTCCGGATTTTTCAAAGTGTGCTCCGCCAAGAATTTCCAAGTACTCCGCTGAAATATTTGAAAAAATATAAAAATTTCAAGTTAATTTTGGGCTTCTGATCTTGTAATTTTGATCGCAGCAGTCGGATTTGAAATTCATATTTTTAAAAAATCAGCATAGGTAACTACAAACAAATTAAAAAAAAAATTATTTTGCAACGGCATGACAGCCAAAGTAGACCTGCAGCTCCCGAAGTATTACCAACTACCGGGTATGTCCAAACAAAATTATATTTTACGTAAAATAGTAATCTCCGGTTAATAACTTCTGATTTTTAAGCATTTAACCGCTCAAAATGATTTCAATGATTTTATTTTGTTTGTCCAATTTCGGTTTTCTTTATACTTGTTTTATTGCGAAGGAAAATGACGCAATAGACACAGCACTTATACTAGTTCTACGGTGATCAATGCTACAGTAAAAAAAAAATCAGTTGAATGGAAGTACCACGAATTATATTTGATTTTTGGATTTGCTGAGACAAGTGACAATAAACCTCACTCCGTAATTTGCGGCAAAGTGTTGCCAAACAGTGCTATATTTATAAACTTACTTAAGCCCTTTGGACAGTATGGAAAAAAGAGCTTTTAAAATGATTGCTGACAATAACACCTATAAGTTTATTACGCCACCTTAATATCGTCGTAGTTTCTTGTCTTAAGCGTTAATTTAAATGTACTATGAAGTACAGAGAACACCTTTTTAGCTGTACTACGCGAATGTGGAAAGTTTACCAACCTCTATCTTCAAAACCATTGTACACTGAAACCTCCTTTCTAGCCCCTCCCTTTTTCGTTGTCTTCATCTTGTTCGTAACAAAATATTTGTGTTTGATTGGGACGAAATAAAGTCACGTATTAAAATGATATTTTCAATGCTGTCTAGCCTAAAAGACTCAGCCCAAATGTTAAACCAAAAACTGGTGACAATACTCTTTAAGTTTCTTTCTTTATTAGAATTTTTGTATTAAATATAAAAGAAATTTTTGGGTTATAGTGATAACAACAACTTGTTGTTTCTCTAGTACCAACTCTTTTAGTTTACACGTATTGTTATTTCTTGAACAATTTTTTTCCATCACTCATCTGTTCGAGATTGAGGAATCCGAGTTTAAATAGTGATTGAGAAACTATTTATTTCAAACGAAATAAAGGCGACACAAGTTTAGAATTTTTCCTAGTATGAAGCTCACAGTCTAGACACACCGGAAGAGTGTTACTATGGTAAAATGGCGATACATTCTCAAATGGTCGACATTTAAAATTATCGCGATTATATGTATATTGATCATAAAATTGTATGTGTTTAGGAATAAAGTAAGTGTACGTTGGCAGTATTGTATAGATCTCCTAGCTTCTCAGTGGGAGATTTTTTAAGGTTTTTTTTCGAATTGGTGTAATTATTCTTTGGAAAATGAAAACAATATTTTAATGACTGGTGACTTCAACGTAGTTTTACTGACAAGGGATCGTAGTACAGAAAGGATTTTGGAAATTTTTACAGATCAAGGCATTTGGCAGTTCAGTATCAGTAAATCAACCCACAGGAATTTTTTACTACGTTGATAGAGTATCTCCTGATTTTTCAAAGTGTGCTCCGCCAAAAATTTCCAAGTACTCCGCTGAAATATTTGAAAAAATATACAAATTCCAAGTTAATTTTGGGCTTCTGATCTTGTAATTTTGATCGCAGCAGTCGGATTTGAAATTCATATTTTTAAAAAATCAGCATAGGTAACTACAAACAAATTAAAAAAAAAAATATTTTGCAACGGCATGACAGCCAAAGTAGACCTGCAGCTCCCGAAGTATTACCAACTACCGGGTATGTCCAAACAAAATTATATTTTACGTAAAATAGTAATCTCCGGTTAATAACTTCTGATTTTTAAGCATTTAACCGCTCAAAATGATTTCAATGATTTTATTTTGTTTGTCCAATTTCGGTTTTCTATATACTTGTTTTATTGCGAAGGAAAATGACGCAATAGACACAGCACTTATACTAGTTCAACGGTTATCAATGCTACAGTAAAAAAAAAAATCTGTTGAATGGAAGCACCACGAATTATATTTGATTTTTGGATTTGCTGAGACAAGTGACAATAAACCTCACTCCGTAATTTGCGGCAAAGTGTTGCCGAACAGTGCTATGTTTCCATCAAAACTTTAACGTCAGTTTGCAGGGATTCATCCAGATTGCAAAAGCAACCTGACTGATTTCTTCGAAAGAACTTCTGAACTTACTAAATCTGAAATATTGAACGAAAATGCGTTGATGGCGTCCTATTTGGTAGGTTCCGAATAGCGCAAACTGGTGAAGCCCACACCATTGCTGAAAACTTAATAAAGCCATGTATAATGAGAGCTCATTGACGACAAATTTTTTTTGGGGGACTAGTTGTGTAATGAGCGTTAGTTGTGCGTATCTATCAGATATATGAAAATAAATGATTTGAGTGTATCACTTCAGGCAAAATAAAATGCAGTTTTGGGTTACATATATAAAAAGTCGAAACCTAGACAGCTTCCTAATACTCAACAAATTTAAAGAAGTAATAGCTTTGGACATTCCCGATGATATTTTAATTTAGTTTCATATCCACCTAGTAGGTTTGCTGGATAGCTTCCTCCACTACTGTCCATACGAATTCCACCTGAACATTAAGGAAAACATATGGGTATTGGAACTTATTGCAACAAAGAAGTCTTTGTCATAATTCTGGTGAATGTTGAAAGACGTGTTCAGTTTACTGTCAGAGAAAGCTCAAATAATTCTTCTGCCGTTTGCAACAACAAACATGAGCGAATCAGGGTTATCTGCATATGTTCGAACGAAAACAAAATATAGATCCCGCCTTCTTGCAGAGCCTGATATACGGTTGCAGTTGTCCCAAATTCAACCAGACATTTCAGCTTTATGCAAAAATAAGCAGGCACATTATTCCCACTAAAAAGAAACTCCATCTAATTATAATATAATTCTGTAATTCCTTATTAAGTTAAGTTAACATTGTTCTCATGTTTTTCGTTGCATAAATTGTTTCCTGAATTCAATAAAACGAAACTACAAAAACTGGGATAAGGGCATCGAAGTGCTCCGCGTGAAATCTCTCACGCAAAAAGTGCCCCGCAACTAAAAAAGATTGGAAACCGCAGCACTATCTCATTACCTCATTTAGAACCTTAAGTTTAAATCAAAATTAAAATAAAGGTGATAAAGTATCAGACTACGAAACTAAAAAAAAATAGAGGTTTAAACAAAAATTTAAACTATGCATCAATGAAAAGAACGTTTTGATTTGTATCTTAATGCAGATGGAGTTCCAGAAATGTACTTTGAGAAGGTTATAAATGTTTTAACAAGGATATTTGGTGAAAAAATAAATGTATGTTTTGAAGCTTTAAATGTAGAAAAAGTGTGAAACAAACATTTAAAAAAACTTGAATAGAAAAAAGTTAATGATTATAAAAACGCTCTTTTTAATTTCCAAAGCTAAAATAATTATGTAAGGGAAATTATGATTTCAGAGAACAATTTTATTACTTCTCGAATCACAGGAAAGTCTGGAAATCCAATTGAGATGGAGGCACTAAAAAATATTGTTTTAAAAAACGCAAAACAGAATATAATTGAAAGTGTATAATTCGGCAAAAAGCCGTCAATTCAAACAAATTAAGCTTGAAACAAATGTAAGTCGTATTTGTGGACAGTGTACGGAAAATAAATACAACACGAAGATATTGCTTAACAAAGTTGCAGTTCGATTTTTGAGTTTGAGTTTTGTAATGCCTGAACATTATATTAATTAATTAAATATTGAAATAATGATAAATGTATTTAGAATAAATGGTGAAATGATTCTAAATTCAATCGAGATTATTAAACTAGTTCTTTTAAAACTGATCAATAAATCATTTTATACATCTACATTTCCAAAAATATTTCAGTAGAAAAATGTACTGATACGATTAAGTGTAAGGAACATAGGCCTTCAAATATGTTACCAACGTGCGAAAAATATTGGAAAAGTTAGATTCTGATCAGTTCCAAAATAATTTTTAAAAGTAAATAATTTATTAATTGAAAACAATCTGGATTACGATTCTTTTTGGTAAACAAAATCACACAATCGATGTTACGTAATAACTAAAACATGCTCAAAAACATTTTAATAAGATTTCTTTTAATATTATTATTATTATTCCTTTATTTCATTAAAAAAAATTGTTTTACAATTTGAAAATCAAAATAATATATGAACATGGTAAGATATCCGTCTGCCAGAAAATAACATTTGCTTTAATAAAATAATAAAATAAATAGTTGGTAGGTTTTCATTAGATTTCTTGTTATAAAAAAAATATAATTTGTTGTTCTACATTTGCTCAAACAGAAAAAAATAAATGATCTTTATATTATTACATATTATAAATTATTTTATAAATTTGCAAATTAATATTTTAAGGGGAAACAGAATTGTAAAAGGTTGAAAAGCTTCTTCGATAATTTAAAGCATGGTCACAGAACATGAAGAGATTTGTCCACCCAAACATTTGTTCTCTAGAGAGGACACTATGTTGAAAATAGAGTCTTCGAATTTCTTGTAGTATCGGACGAAAAGCTATGAAATGGTAAATATCGTCAGGTTTATTTCTGTTACAATAATTGCAAAGGAGAGGTAGATCTGACCGATGCGGAATATAATTCAAGTTCAATATTTCAACCATTGCTTTAAAAATTGTACTTATAGCTCTCGCAGAAAGTCTATTATTGGAATAATTTGCAGCATTAGTATTCAAGGAGTGGCTTAGATGTCTATATATTTCTCTTGTTGACCATGATGATGCTCTATTTAGATGTTGAAGATATATATTTTCTTCTACTTTTGCGATTACATTATATCGATATCTTGTCAGTTATCTATGTTAAACTCATTCAGTTCAAGAGAGACATTATGCAATCGGGCAAGTTGAGTCCATTCCTTAAATGGCGATGCTTCTGTTCGCAAAAGAACCTTCATGATAGATGTGTGAAGATTCGAACTTGGTTTACTCATTACTCTTGTTAGAAAATCTGCATGCAATTTAAAATTTTTAATATAAATCGACGCAATTCCAGATTCAACATGAATTGCATAGATTGGAGTCGAATTAGGTAACCGAAATAATCTTTTCAAAAAGAGGCGTAGTATCAACTCAAATTCTTCATAATAGGTGCGACCAAAAACTTGAATACCGTAAGACAAGCAAGTGTTAATGGTTGCTGCGAAAAACTCGGTATTTAGATCCTAAGGCTATGTTTTTGTTTGAGAAGAAAGTTGGCCACATTATGTTGAGAGCTACTTTAGCTTCTTTGCTTTTACGCTGAACATGTTTGTTAATGCTACCGTTAGCAGACATCAACAGTTCTAGATATTTGGATTTCTGTAGCATTTGGTTGTTAAGGAACCACCTTTCTTCTCTCAAATTTCTACAACTCCTTGCCTCAAATACCATTATCTTTGTTTTCTCTGAGTTTATTTTAAGGTTCCAGATATTGCAGTACGTTTGGACCCTATTGATTTGTAGCTGGAGAGAAAATGTGTTATCCGCTGGCATAACCAAGTCATCCGCGTAAAGAAGTACTTTTATACGAACATCAAAAAAACCAACTCCTTCTCGTAAATTATCTGAAGTATCATCAATGGAAAGGGAAAACAAGATGGAACTACTCTTTAAGTTTATAAAAAATAACGGGTTTTTCCATACATTTTTTCTAATTAAGAAACAGAAATAACCGCCTGATTTTTGTTTTCTAATTCTTTTTTTTTTTGAGGCATCAAATTTAGAGACAAAATTAAATACTACCCCAATGCCAGTATAAAATTATTACAGGTAAGTTATTGCAGTAATAATTATTAAAATATGTTTTACTTGCAGTTCGGTCTATTCACGCTTCCACTCAATTGAAGCTGCCCTCATCATCTTATTCAACATTTGACATTGATCAGGTTATTATCAAACTTTCATTAACTTCTAATAAAGATATATATATTATTGTCAGCTATATTCCACCAAGAAGTCCACTAGATTTATATAAAGAACATATAAATAATTGTAATTTTTATCTATCAAATCTTAAAGATAATCAACACGTTATTATAGTAGGTGATTTTAATCTACCAAATGTAAATTGGATTTTTGATCAAGATGAGTCACAACTTATTCCATTCAATGTTTCTAATGATTATGTATCAGAAATTGTAGATTCCTTTGCAGCATATGATCTAATTCAGATTAATAATTGTAAAAATAGTTTGGATAGGACACTTGACTTAGTATTTGTTGATAAGGACTTGGGAATGTCAGTAAATGAATCACTTTTTCCAATTTTTTCTAATTCCATGCATCATATTGCTTTAAATTTTCATTTCAAAATACTCAATTTCTTTAAACATACCACTAATAACTTATTTAAATTTAACTTTGCAAAAGCCAATTTTGTTGGCATAGCGAATTATTTGGATCGTTTAGTTTTGCCCAATGATTTTAATAATAATTTTGATTTATCTTACTTCTATAGTGACTTTCTAAGTACTCTTAAGGAAGCAATTGACATTTTTGTTCCTAAATCACAAATTAAAAATAACTCTAAGCCACCATGGTACAATAAAAGACTCATAAATTTGAAAAATAAAAAGAACAAAGTTTATAAACTGTTGCGGGTTTCTTCGTCTGATGCCAATTTAAAAGTTGAATATATTGCTCTTGAAAAGAGCTTTAACTTGTTAAATAAATTTCTTTATAAGAACTATATTTGTTCAATGGAATCTAAACTTAAAAACAATAGCAAGTATTTTTGGACTTTTATTAAAAATAAAAAAAATAATAATGGAATTCCAAAGTGTATGGAGTATTTGGGATATACGTACACTGACCTACCTAACATTTGCAATAATTTTGCCAAATTTTTCAAATCTAATTACTTAGTTTCAAATAGCAATAATGCTTTCTCTTTGGCACCATCCAATAATACGGTTAACATTGGTCAGTTAAGTTTTAACATAACTGAGGTTGAGAAAGTTTTATTAAGCTTGAATGACGATAAGAATGCTGGTCCAGACGAAATTCCTCCCATTATTTTAAAGAGTTGTGCGCCTTCCCTGTCTCGAATACTTTGTTTTATTTTTAACAGATCACTTGAGAAAGGTGTATTTCTTTCCGAATGGAAAACATCTTTTATAACTCCTATCCATAAAAGTGGTCCAAAACAGGACATATCCAACTATCGCCCGATTTGCAAGTTATCCGTAATACCAAAAATTTTTGAAAAAATTGTTTGCGATAAGCTTTCGTTTTTATTAAAAGAGACTATATCCCCATTTCAACACGGATTTGTATCCGGTAGATCAACTTCTACAAATCTTACAATTTTCTCCAACTTTGTTTTAAATAATCTAAAAAAAGGATTTCAAGTCGATGTCATATATACGGATTTTGCCAAAGCATTTGACAGAGTTCACCATAAAATTTTGATTCATAAACTGGAAAAACTAGGTATACATTCTAACTTGTTAAATTGGTTGAGTTCATATCTTACAGGACGCATTCAATATGTCCTCGGGTGTTCCCCAAGGTAGCCATCTTGGACCACTTTTGTTTCTTATATTCATAAATGATCTTCCTGATTTTCTCTTACATTCCTTTTCCTTAATGTTTGCCGATGATCTCAAATTTCTGAGATGCATTAAGGATCCGGTAGACTGTGTGCTTCTTCAAAAAGATCTTCAAAGCTTATCAACTTGGTGTAAAATCAACAAATTAAACCTCAACATCTCTAAATGTCAATGTTTTTCATTTTCCCGCCGATCTTCTCCTTTTGTATATAATTATCATATTGAGAACAAAGTTCTCGATAGAGTCTCAGCCAAAAAAGATCTGGGAGTGATTTTTGACTCTAAATTCAGCTTCAGTAATCATTTAGAATTCATAGTTAACAAGGCCAACTCTATGCTTGGATTTGTTGTCCGCAACTCTAAAGGTCTAACTGATCCCTATACCTTAAAAACGCTTTACATTGCTTATGTTAGATCAGTTCTGGAGTATTGCTGTGTGGTATGGAATCCGTTTTACAAAACACATTCTGTTAGAATTGAAAAAATTCAAAGAAAATTTACAAGAATAGTTATTTATAAACTTAGATGGAACGCTGATGTTATGCCACCCTATAATACTCGGTGTCAACTTCTTGGCATTCAGACCTTAGAAAATCGCCGCAAAATATATTCTATAATGTTCATTAAAGATATTTTATCCTATCATATTGACTGTCCGTTTTATTGTCTCTTATAAATTTACATGCTCCAACTCGAGTGCTTAGAAATCGTTGTTTATTCCATGAGGTATTTCATAGAGTAAATTATGCTCGCTATGTCAGAGAAATTAACCAAATATCTGATTTTATTGATTTTAATTTTCATTTGAGTAGAGATGCATTTAAAAATATGCTCAGCTTATTCTTTCTGGTTAATTGACTAAAATTTATGTTAAGACAAATTTTGTATTTCTATAGTCTGTAAGAGTTATTATAATCTCTAATTAATGATAAATAAATAAATAAATAAATAAATAAATAAAATATTACATAATTTGCTTTTATCTCAAATAAAAAAGAAATAGCTTAGGGGACAGACCTAGAATTTCAAGTTTTTAGTTAAATAATTGTAGAAATTAACAATTACACACTGCTTATTAAGACACGACTTAAATTTGTATTGTTTTCCACAACTTAAAGCTTGAATATCAATTTGGGTGGGTATTCCTACCTAAAAACTAAATTATCCCTTTACTCTTCTCTTTACTCTTTTATTGTATTTTACAAAATAGTTTTTGTTAGTGTCTTTAGGGAAGAATGTATCGTAGAAAGTGTCAAATCTTCCAAAAGTTATATTAAAACGAACAATAGAGATTGGAGGGAATTGAGAAAACTATAGGGGTTGATTACTTAATTTTGTATAATGCCTATTAAAAGCAATGTAAAATAAAAGGTCGAACCTATAACCAATTGAATTTGAAGTCCAAACCTATTAAATTGAACTCATGTACGAAACAAATTTAACGCTCAATCAAAGATTTAAGCAAAAACCGACATCAAAATTATTGCTTGACATTTAAAATGGAAATTCAAGATCATTTTATTCACTTCAAAGAATTCAAAAGAGTGTTTGTGAGATAATTAAACTTGCAAATATGAATAGGTACATAAATCTATAGAATTCTTTTGAGAGCTTAGTTAATTCTTTGATAGAACGCAGAACATACATTTTAATTTTTAAAGTATTATCATAAGCAGCAAGAAGATCAAAATAGAAAAGAAATAAATAAATATACTTTCTCTAGATCTAGATTAAAAATTATTATTGTTTAGTGGAAAAAAACTCAAACACACTTGTTGAAATTTGTTCCCAGATTTGAAGAGAAATCAAAAAGGGATCTTTTTCTTTTGTTCCTAGAAAAGCATTCTTTTAGTGTTCAGTTCATTTTTTCTTTTTGGATATTAAAGCCCAATTACATAACTTAACGACAAAGAGGAGGTACAAAAAAAAAGCAAGGAGAAGGAACAAGTAACAAGAAACTCAACACACACAATGTGCAGCATTGCGGAATACCGAATACGAACAGCCAACCTGACACGTATCGATTTATTCATCAAAACTGACGAGATGAACAAATTCATGAAGGAAACTTTTATTTTTAAATAAAACGAGGCCCGATTATTTATTATTCTTTCCTTAAATAAGAAGAAAAACTCACCTCCTTTTGTTGGAATACGATGTGTACTATGCTGAGCGCGATAGCCTGTAATCATTTCGTAGTCTCCAGAATCACGACGCAGTGGGAATGCAATCTCGATGATATGGTCACATGGTTGCATAAGCATCAGAATACCTTTGACTTTCTTGCGTTTTTCTTCGTCAGAGATCTTGCCTTTCATTTCGCCGATAAGACGATTCTCGGCAATTTGGCATCCACGATGGAAGAAGTATTCAACCATATCGAAGAAACGGGGATCCTTGTCGGTGGGCACATTCTTGAGACGGTCGGGAATCTGATGTTCGGAATAGCCACGCGATTGGAGCAGTGCAGTGGGCATAGCCTTAACGAGGGTCGAAACATCCTGCTTCACAGCAGTATGACGAGCTAGATTCTTTAAGTGGTACATTTTTTTTTATTGAATTGAGAGTTTTCTTGCTACTGGCAATTCACAGAAAAGAAATTCACAAAATATATAGTATAATATAGAAAATAAGAGAAACTATCGTTCTTTTGCACAACCGTTCACTGACCGACCCCGCAACGAACTGATCGAATGGTGAATGGCTAGAATTTATTTTATTCGGATGTAGAGTATAGAATGAAGTGGAGTGAATGTTGATTGTGTAAAATAGAATTAAAATTTTGCTTTTGCCTTCGGTTTCGGGTTAGGTTTGCTTTTTGCTGCTTTGCTGTTGGCAGTTGGCACAATGGAAAAGCGCCTGGTTGGTAAAGTCTAAGCTCTGAGATTGAGAATCTGAGTGCGATTCCGCAATGAGTTGGATGGAACAGTTAAATGTAAGATTTCAGTGAGAGTTAAACATATGAGTATTTGGTTCTCTTGTGTGTTTTTATGAATTTTATCTCGTTTTCTTTTTCGTTTATACAAAAGTGGCGAATTTTTTAAAAAAGGCGCAAGACCGCAACACCTTTGTTTGAGTAGATAGCTCTTTTTGTCAATTTGACATTTCTCACCAAATTCACCACAGTCCGGTCAGGTGTACTGGTGAGAATTTGCAAAAATCATTTTGACAGAAATTGCACATTCGAGCCAGTTATGCCATTTTATTAGAATTTTATTACAAACACAAACCTTACATTATTGGTGAGTTTTTAAAATTTTTCGATTTTCGAAATTTTTTGGGCTCAACTTTCCATTCCATTAAAAATTTCGACTCTCGTTTTTTTTTATTTGATAGATATATAAATAATAACTATAGTAATTTTAGAGCGAGGAAACATTTATTTCTATTTTAAATTAATTTTAAAAGTTCACTTTTTCTTTTTCTTCCATGGTTTTTAGTTCTGTCTTGCCATACTTGATTTTTTTGGTGATTTCTTTGATTTTAGTGCTCAAATACAAGAAGTACTTTGCATATACCCAAACTCGGACCCACCCCAAATCCTATAGTGGTCCCAAGCAGGAGGGTTGCAGGTCTTACATACCTAGCTGTTAGAACGCCGTACTTTCAAATCAAAAAAACTTGTTTTAGGCTCAAAAAATGAAATACAAAAAAAGTAAGGTTAAGTCCGAAAAAGAAAATATTTGTATTTCTATGACTTAAAGGTGAATTCTCGCATTAATATTTAAAACATGATATATCGAGACCCCTACCTAACTGTGAAAAAAAAATCAGAAGGAAATTCGGGCTAGAAATTCGCTTAGAAAAGTATAAAAAAATCAATGACAAAAAATATAAGTGTTAGGAAATAAAGCGATATTCATAAAACCACAAGATTTATATACGTCTAAAGCTTGAGTATAACTCCCAGCTCTGGGCTGGGGTGCTCCTGCAAATTACTTAAGACTAAGACTTGGATAATATGGTGATAATATCATCATTAGTTCCTTTACGCCTTAAAGTTTCTTGTCTCACCCTTTTGTACCGTTATTTTAACGTTTTATGTTCTATAGAAATTGCAAGTTGCATTCCTCCACTCAAACAGTTCAACCGTAATACTTGAGTTTCTGGGAATGATCATCAGTGTACTCTCGATCTCAACTACGATAGTACCGTTAAGTAAAGTGATTCGTTTTTTAGCCGTACTAACTGAATGTCTAATGCCTTACCACACTCTCTATTTCCCAGTCATTTTAATATTCAGGAGTTCAAAACCAAAGTGCACCGACAAAATTGTCATCGTTCATTAACTCAAAGTTATCTTTACTAGGCACAGAACAGCTTCAAAGCTCAAATCAAAAAAGGGTGGTGCACATTTGTTATACATGCCTAATGCCTAAGTATACTGTAAAGGTATACAAAACTCTGATCAAGCTAGTAGAAGTTTCAATTTTTGAATTTTAATGATTTCATTTGTATTATTTCTGTACAACCAAAAGGTTATGATATGATATTTACTTTTTTCAAATTCCCATTTATGGAAAATGAGCTTGAAATTCTAATTAATTCAAATATTTTATGAAGTCAATTCTAAACTCGTGTTGTTATTATCTAGGTGTCCAATAAATGTCCATTTTAATTTAACAATTATGAATATCCTTGCTTTATAGTGTTTTTGATTCTGTTAGCTGTCAATTATCTCCTTTATAATGGGGACCACCTAATTAGTTACTTGACACATTAACTCCTATTAAGACCAACCAAGATATTGTGAAACGCTTTTGTGAATTTTAACTGCTGATTATCTTGCAAGTGAATTAACTCTGAACTTTACTTTGAAATTGTGAAGCAGACCCTTGCATTTTTTTCCACAATCGGTTCAAAACCTCAAATATGGAACTCGTGAAGTTATCGAAAAAGAAACAGAGAGAAAAAGTGTTCGAGGATTGTTGCAAGGAAAAACAAAAATCGAGAAGAACTCTTAACTAGGCATTTTCCTATTACTATTAATATTACACGCGAGATTTGAGGTGTGAGTTTTGTACCAAAATTTAAATTAAGCGACTTTAAAAACGCGGCGTTAAAAACCCATTTTCATCCGCCGGCATTTTCGACCTTGTCGAAAGAAGTCAAGGCCAGGTACACCTGTGGCTGATGACACCATGGTTGCCCTCAACTTTGCCTATATTTTGCAGCCACAACTATTGCGGTAAAATTTACCGTAACAAACAAACAGCAGTAAATGTACGAATTGGTTATTAAAAATTTGTAAAAGGCATATGGTAATGCAACCGTATCCTTCTTTATAATAAAATATACATCCATTTCTATAAAAAAAAATCGTATACATCAAAAGAAACCTTTTACTCAAAACTCACGACTTTCTTCTTTCAGTAGAATTTGATGGCATTACAATCTAACGACATCTATTGGTGGTGCAAAATCGTATCATCACCTTCTAGTGGAGCCCGCTGGATAGCCGAAAGGTGAACTAACGACGAACGTTGGATCCATTGGATCCTTCTCTACCTTCTCAGGAAGTAGGAGCAAAAGGCCAGATATCGCTCTGAAGAACCAGCTCTAACGATTTCAGTCATGCGCAGGCCTCTCAAGCCGACCATGAAAGAAAATTTTAAAGTGTGATGAAAGCATGACTTAGCCTCGGATGAACGGACTAATAATGCTGACAACCCCTCCCCCACCATCCCCCGCAAACGAAAAACGGAAAAAGTTTTACGTGTATGTACATGGAATGTGCGTACACTCAACCGACCACGCAAAGCAGAGCAGCTTGCCGATGCCCTCGCCGAAATCAAAGCTGATGTGACAGACCTCGAGGAGATGCGATGGAATGGGCTAGAGGAAAGGTACTTGGCGGTCCACCGATGATGGAACATGCAACCAAAGCGATCATGTTGCTATTGACGGAAGACACTCATCTAGTATCCTTGTCGTTCGTACATACAGATCAGCCAACATGGATTCCGATCGCTATCTAGTTGGTGCTAAACTGCGCGTACGAATATCTATGTAAGCTCTTAGGCGAACAACAACCACGAGGTGAACATTCAACGTTGGAAGACTGCAGCAGGAGGATACCGCCAATGCCTTTGCCGACCGAACATCCCTATAGCTTGCGAGAAACCCTACAACGGACGAGATGTGTCCAGAGACCCACTGGCAGCTTTGCAAACAATCCATCAGGAATGCTGCAGAAGAGGTGCCGCCACCAAGGAACTCCTGGTTTTACTCCGAATGAACTCAGGCAACCAAAAGGAGGCATACAAATTGGGGTAGCAAAGGAGGACACGATCTTCTCGCGCTACGTTGACAAGAAAAGGATTGAGAACTGCTTGCTCAGAAGAAAGAAAAAAACCCATGAGCAGCGTGAAGTCAGTAGATCCAGGGATGTTTTAACAGGAAGGAGATGAATACCGTAGTCGAGACGCAGTCAATGCTAAAAATCTGGAAAGATCATTTCAACCAGCTGCTTAATGGTGATGAAGTCAACGATTCTGCCAGCAAGCAGCCACGTCAAATCCATTTGGTTGACGAGCTAGAGTTCCACCCAACCGACCAGAGTGAGATCAAACTAGCACCAGCTGGTTACTTAAATTTTATTCGGACGAAAGCATGCCCGACGAGTAGAAATTAAGCTCCATCTGTCCGATCCAATAGAAAGGTGACCGCCTTCTCTGCGCCAACTACAGAGGCATTAGCCTTTTAAACATAGCGTACAAGATCTTGTCCAGCGTATTATGTGAACGAATTGGTAAACGAATTTGTTCATCTGGGTACTGATGTTAATTTTGCAAATGGCATCAGCGTGGAGATCAAACGCAGAATTACCCTTGCTAATCGATGTTTCTTTGGCCTAAGCAAGCAGTTGAGGAATAAGACCCTATCGCGAAGTACTGAAGAGACACTGTACAAAACCTTATTCATCCCAGTCTTGCTGTATGGTGCAGAAGCATGGACTCTCTCAGGCGGATGAAGGATCTCTTGGTATTTTCGAGAGGAAGGTTCGGTGTACGATCTATTGCTCCGACAGGAAAAGTAACATCTGACAGAGTAGATTTAACCAGGAGTTATACGAGCTGTACAGCAACTTGCCACTGATAAAAAACGGAGTGTTCAACGCTTAAGATGGCTTGGGCATATCGAGCGAATGAACATCGAAGCTCCAGCCCGTAAGGTATTCAACTCCAAGTCTGAGGGAACAAGAAGCAGAGGCAGGCCTCATCTCCGGTGGAGTGATCAAGCTGAGGCCGACGCACGTCAACTTGGTATTCGAAACTAGAGGCAGCAAGCTAGAGTTCAAGTAATCTGGCAAAAGTCATTACTTAAGGCCCAGAAGCACAACGCGCTGTAGCGCCAACTAAAAATCAAAAAAAAATATCTCTTATTATTCATACCATAACTATTTCAACATCAGATGCTTGTGTTCAATGAATTTATTGTTTTCTATTTTTATTCTTGTCAGTAAGTTTATTGAATAAAAACAACAGGGATTGATATCAACAATATATTTACTTAAGTATTTTATGATAACTTTCATCCAATTACGAAGATTGTTTTTGCATTCTTGCGCCATAAAATACATGCAAGTAAAAGAGTTTCGTTTTATATTCTTTCTTTATTTGAGACTTGTTTAAGACTATCTGATTCTAAACTTATTTAACAACTTAAACCCTGTAATACGTTGGATATCTTGCAGCTTGTGTAATAAATCGCATTGCATCTTTCTCGTCGTCGGTTGTTGATACTAGAGTACTTCGTTTATAGAAGTAGCAGTGTCAGCATGGCTCATGGTTGACGACGACAATGTTTGGATTGGCGGAAGTTATACATTTTTACAATCGTGACAACTTATGTACATGACAAACTACGTACATTTTTCAAAATGAAATATGACGAAATCCGCAGATAAGACGTAGCGTTAAATAAATAGATGACACCAACGTGAAGTTGGCAGCCCATATCTATAATGTCAATCAATTATCATAAAATTGTAAATTAATGCATAAAAATTGAACAAAATGAAAAGTTTGTTTTATAAAATGATACTATTTTAATTAAAACGGAGTGTAATTGATTTCTAATTCCATGTTTTCAGTAGATACAAGAAAAGTCAGTTTTCATCGTTGGTGAAAAAATTTCAGTTTAACTCACCAAATGACTCATCTAGACTCTTCGTGTGGTTAGTCGATCACAAAACCACCAAATACTATCTGTCATTTCATTACACTTGACTTGTGACGTTTACCTTTGCTGTCCTATACAGACAGAAGACAGAACAGCAGAACAAAGTTTCAAAATTTCCAATTAAAACAAATTGTATAAAATCCCTTTTATATTATAACAAAATATATTTTACATATTTTATTAATTTAAGTCGAAGTAAAGTAAATCAAATTCTTGAGTATTCACACATTCAATTATATTAAACAAGAAAAATATAAAACCATAAACTGTCCAGTGCTCCGACCATCTACAAAAAGAAGAAGAAAGGAAGACTGCACATGCCAGTTGCACGTGCCCCTAATTGAAAATTGCATTTTTTCCAATTGATTTCCTTTGATTACACTCAGTGCTGCTTTTTTCCTTTATTTAATAAGACCATGTTATTATAAGCAAACAGAAATAAAAAATCAATAGCTAAATAATCTCTTCAAACTATGGCAAAGAGCAAAAGCATTGTTTATCTTGGCTTCGAGGATGAAGAGGTCACAGAGAAGCACAGGAATCTAATGAATAGCACTGTCAATAAAATCGGAGGGTGTCCTGTAAGTAAATATACCTTAATATTGCATAACATCCAGACTCAGGTAAAGTTTGATTGATTCTTTTAAAGGACTGGCCGGTGGCAGATATTAAAGTGCCAAATTGTCCAACATGTAGCTCTGTTCGTCCATTACTCGTGCAATTATATGCTCCGCTGGATAATTCCCAATTCCATCGTACTCTCTATGTGTTTGCGTGTTTGCATCCAAGCTGTTCGGCCACCAGCAAGGGATGGCTCTGTCTGCGAACTCAGAATCTCGATACTTCCAATTGTGAAATCGAATCGGCGGCTGGGATGAAGAACAAAAAATCATCAACCGTGCAGAAAATATCCTGGTGTGGGGGAGCTGACGATTGGGGGGATGATTGTGAGGATCTAAACCAAAATGAGGAAAACGGAAATGTGATAAAAATGGATAACTCGAGGTTGTCCGATGACGAAGACGAAAGTAACTCGATGGAAAACGATCTGATATGTGCTCTGGACAATTTGGATGTCGATGACAAGAATGCAAATTGTGGAGCACAAGGTGGTGGTGGTGGTGGCGGTGTAGGTATGGGAGGAGCAGGAGTTGGTGCCTACGGCACAGTTAATGTTCAAACAGTTTGTGCTGAAATCGAAGGTGGGGAATCGGATGTTGTTTTCGTGGAGCCACCACAAATTCCAGAGCGCAATTTGATGACATTACTCAAAGAAAGTGGCACTGACCCGTGTAAGATCACAGATCCGACATTGAGAAGTTTCTTTTTGGCTGTCGACGAAGAACGAAATGTTTCATCTCCAACTAATTACTTCGGATTGAGCGATCATGTGCGAGACTTGTATCAGGAATACAAAAAGCTAGAAGATTCAATTGGCACTGGTAGTCCTTTGACTCCGCCAACTGCATCCAGTGGTATGAGTGGTGGCATCGGAGGAGGACATGATGGCGACGGAGAGATGTACGAAAAAGGCATACCTGTGCATGGCGATATTATGTTCCATAATTTCTTGTCCAGTATTCAGTCTAATCCGGGCCAGTTAATAAGGTGATTTTTTATTGTTTGAAATTGGTGAAAACACCGTTAGAATAGATTTTAAAAAAATTACAAGGCCTGAGGATAATGTTGTGACGAGGTGAGGTGGTCTGATGAAGGAGCAAGCCCCCAAGTTGAACATCATCCCTAACCTATACCAACTCCAGCTTGTTCTATGAGGACTCTAGTACTCTGACGGTACTGAGAAATGTATCTTGGCATGAGGATGGTCTGGTTATGGAAGAATATTTCATATCATTACATTTCACACTACTCAGCACATAAATGTACAGACTAGAGAACACAGCACCTTGAGCGACTTCACAATGTAAGGTGATAACAAGACAAGACATTAATACAAGACAGAAGGACAGAAGAGAAAGACTAACAGGCTGAAATAACACATGACAACAGCACGCGGTAGGTTTTGAGACGGTCTCTCATCTGTCTGCTAATCACGCTTACTGATGCTTGATTTCGGTGATCGATGGGAACCGAAGCTTTCAATGACTAGGCCGTTGTCCATTTCATATCAAAAAGTTCTTTGATGTCCAGTTTAAGAGGTGTTAAATATTGAGAAAAGATCGCACTGTAATTGTTTGTTTTTCTTACTCTGTTTTTAGAATCATTTGTCTTTTTTGTATTTTATATAACGTAAAGTAACGTTGGGCATGAATCAATAAACCAAATTCTTTAACAGACAAGAAGTACTAGATAAAACTATTCTCTGATAACTTGTATCAATCTATTCCAAATGTACTCTTAAAAGATTATCTAAGTTATGAAGGTATCATGATTATGATTTGTTTGAACCTAAAACATTGATTTTTGGCGAATTGCCTTTCTGGGTACTTTTCGTTGCTATGAAAACTATGAACTATGATGTCTTACAATCTCATGTTTTTAATCTTCCGTGTGGTATTTGTTACGGTTTGTACAGTGTCAATGACAGAGTTAATTTTTTGTTCAATACTTACTGCTCTAAAAACATGTTCCGTTACACTCAAACGCAATGCAATTTCTAAGGCGTATTTTTTTGGCATCGTTATCTGCAGCCAAATTCTATTTCCCAAAAAAAACGTATCCGCAGCTGTTTTATTTTATTTTGAAGTTGGTAGACTTGTCTAGCTGTTAGATAATAAAACCAAACATGCGTAGAAGACCAGCAAGGCCTCCGTCTCCTCCTTTGTCTAGGTTTTCTTCTTGATGCTACATATTTTAAGAAAGAATTTTATTATTTACCTGACTTTCCATTTGTACATCCATCTGCATTTGTTCAAAGTTTAATTTGTTATTTTGGTTTTGCTCGTAGATTTGGTCTGTCGTCATTCATGAAATTGAAGTTCTTATAGGTAGCCCATTTATTATATGCAGGGTCGAAAGACCGAAACTGAAATTTGTTTGTGAAATAGGGAAGACTTGAAGTTTAATTTGGACGGTAGGAGAACTCATGGAGCGCCTTTTATTTAAAAAAAAACTACAAAAATAGTTTTTTAAACCAAAAATTAAGTTTTCTGCATTATTGTTTTTAAATTTGTAGTCAGAAAAACTTAAAAAATATTTAACTTATGTCGTTTTCTAATTTATTTTTAAATTTTTGTGTACAAATCTTAGATTTTTCCTTTAAAATTAATAATAGATGAAATCTAGTTTTGTAATTGTTTACGAAATCGCTTCATATAAACATAATTTTTTTTAAAATAAAACAACGACAAATGTCAAACAGAGAAGATCGAGATCCAGTTTTTGAGTCTTGAAACCAATTTTTTTTTAATCTCAAGTCTCAAATATGTAGATCACTATTATTATTAATTTTATTAAATGGTAAATAAATTACAAATTTAAACTAGAAATTAGCTGCCAGGGCTATCTACTAGGGAAGTTAAGTTTTTAATTCTAAAAGATAAGATATATAATACATAGATACATATGTACATAGGTAGTTACTATTATTAATATATATATTTTTTTAAAATAGAGTTTTCAATTTTTAAATTCGTCATTATATTTTATACCAAACTTATAATGTCAAAATTGAAATTTTTCAAAAGATGGTGCAAGTTTTGCTTTGATAGTTTTGCGCAGGTTAAAGAGACTTTTGGACAGGAAAGAAGGTGGGTCATTGTAAAAGTGGAGTTATCCTCGCAGAGATAGTAGAGTGGAGGTGCTTCTTTATTGAACAGGTGTTTGTGTGTAATGTATGAGTGGCCCAGGCTGAGCCTGATTTATAGCTTTGGTTTTTTTAAAGATATATTGCTCTGTCCCCGTTGGGATTTAGATTTTTGTATGAGTGGTTGTAGTTTGTCCAAAATTCTTTTCTTTTGAACTTCAAGTTTTCTAGAAGTAAATTGGTAGAATCTTTTTTATTTTGCTGAAAAAAGGCTTTTAATGGTTCTTTTTTCGCTGATTTGGCTTCTGCGTCACCTGCCTCGTTGCCATTGATTCCAACGTTGTCGGGAATCTAGATGATTTTTAAAGTTTCGATGAGATGGTTTAAGATGAGATGGTGTCTTATTGTTTCTACTATTTTAATCAAGTTCTAAATGTTTTCTATAGCCTTTATAGTTGAAGGGCTATCGGAAAGTATGATCGATTTTCTTTTCTGGGAGTGTGTTATCACTTGATATATAGCAAACGCTTCAGCAGTAAAAGTGGATGTGTGAGAGGATAGTAGGCCTTTGGAGACAACGGAACCGTTGGCGTCAACAACAGCAAGCGAGGTGTACATGTCCCCTTTGGATGCGTCTGTAAATAGTAGTTTCCATCCAAGAAATTTGTAGTTTTCTGCCCTACATAAAGTTGATTGGATTCTTTGATGTGTCTTTCGATTCATTTTTTTTTTGACTTCTGGATGGATGGGTGTTCTGTATGAAAAGTTAATTTTTGTAATAATTTTAGCCGTGAGAAAGTCAATTCTGTCCTATAAATGAAGAAGCCCAGCTTCAGTTAATATGTTAATGATGGGTGTTGAGCGTATGGCTCTCATGCAGCTTCTGGTAGCGGAGTGGTGGAAGGTGTTGTGATAATTCCCAGAGATGATTTGGAGCATTTTCTGTAGATTTGTAAACAATAATCAATTTTTGATAACACTATGGATTTGGTTAAATTTATAAGATTATTAATTACACCATTGAAGAATAAAAAACATATTTCCCAATTCGTGGAGGTCTTTAATTTTAGAAAAAATGATTAAATCTGGATTGTTCGACTTTATGAAAGCTATCTATTATATTTCTTACCTCATTAAAAGCTATGATGAATAGCACCCCTGATAGTGGAGATTCTTGGGGGATGCCGTTCTTAAGTTGGTGTAGATTTGAGTAGATGTTGCAATATTTTATTCGTAAATTCCTGTTAGAAAGAAATGATTATATGTATGTTTTTGGTCCGATTTTCCATTTTAATAGTTGATTAAGAACAATATGTGCTCCGATCCTATCAAAGGCTTTTTGGAAATCTAGACTGAGAATGGTGGCATGATTTCGTTCAGACAATGATATGGAGATAAAATGGTCAATATGGATAAGGGGGTCTAGAGTAGACTTCCCTTTTTGAAAGGCGACTTGTCGTTTGCCAACCAGTTTGTCTTTTTCAAGGAACCAAAATAAACGTTTGGCTATTATTTTTTCTAAAATTTTTTCTGTTCACGGAAGGAGTGATATAGGGCGATACCCTGAAATAAATGTGCGGTCCCCGGTGGGTTTAGGCAGTTTTAGGATATTGGCAGTTTTCCATGAAATTTGAGATTTTTTTCACTTTTTCTTCACTTCACCTCTCTTAGCTGTCAGATTCGCAAAATTGACTCGATTTTAATGTATTACTACAATGAGCACTTTTTGCAAAAAGTTAAAATTTTCAAACTCATTTTGTTTTCCACCCTAAAATTAAAAGTTATGATGCAGAAAGATTATTTCTGATGTCAAAAACTATTTTTGTAGTTTTTTTCAAATTCTTTTGCAAAAAGTGTCCCTTGTAGTTATACCTTAAATCTCGCAAATAGAAAACGACATTACAGAAGAAAAATATTAAGCACCATAGAGCAACTATGTGTGACTCGTTCCTTAATTTGTACGTTTCAATATTAATTCAAAATAAACTTAAATTAAAGAACGCATTTAAAGTGCGTTCCACTCTATGAACAAAGCTTTCGAGACTCTTTGATTTATCCGATTATCCGAGTTACCAACCTAAGAAATTCAATATTTCTCCGATCGAGTATCGATGCTCAAAAAAATGTAAATTTTTTTATTCGAAGTCAGATTTAAGTCCTAGGTTTATCCGCATCTTCGTGTTGTATTTGTAATATGTACATGGCAGCTCCCGGATAGCTGTGCCAAAAAAACAAGCCTTATATGTTGAATTCGTCTCGTCACGTTTGGATAGAGGATACGCTTCCGTTGCATGAGCGCTATACTATTTCGTTCGTATTGATAAAATAGAAAGTATTCAACGTAGATTTTTAAGATTTTCTCTTCGTTTTTTCTGCTAATATGTTAGACTTTTATTACCTCCATGGACTTAAAAGCTTTATAAATCTCAAAGGTCTTTGAAAATGCTTTAGCGGAGCAAATATCAGACCACACTTGCCATTATAATCTACTCTCTTCAGTACAGTCTTATCATAGCTTTTCTACAGCAATGGTTAAGGTAATGGATGACATTAGAACTTCATATAACCTGGTTGAGTTGACAATATTAAGCCTAAATTTAAAATTAACTTCAGCAAAAAAAAACTAGCTAAAACTAATAAAATGGAAAATTTTCAAGAAGAAATAGTAAGAAAACATCTGGAAATTGAGATTCTATAAAAATAATTTATTTAATAATTCCCAATTTTTTTGAAAAGTTAATCTGTGACAAATTAACTTCTTCTCTTAAAGCAATGATTTCAGCATACCAATACGGTTTTGTTGCTGGTAGATCCACTGGAACTAATCTCACTATTTTTATTAATTTAGTCTTGAATGCACTTGAGAAAGGTTATCAGTATGATGCTTTCTACACTGACTTTTCTAAAGCTTTTGACAGAGTAATTCATGATGCTTTACTTATGAAGATAAATAAAGTAGGTTTTCACATTAAATAACATTATTTCTCCACCGGTATATGTTACGTCGGGTGTCCCGCAAGGAAGCCATCGTGGTCCTCTTCTTTTTTTGTTAATTATCTACGATATACCTGATATTTTTATAAATTTAAAGTTGTACGAATGATGATCTTAAGGTATTTCGTTGTATAAAATCTGAACATGATTGTTTTCTCCTGCAACAAGATCTTGATCTTTTATCGGACTGGTGTTTAGCTAATTGTTAACATTTGTACCAAATGCCAAAGAGTTTTCTCGAAACCGTTGTCCTATTAATTGTATCTATAAAATCAATCATATGCCATTGTCCGTTATAACCATTAAAAAAGATCTTGGTGTGATTGTGACTTGACTTTGTAAAGCATATAGATTTTTTAGTTGCTAAAGGCAGTTCAATGTTAGGTTTCATATTGCGAAACTCAAAGGAGTTTTCCGATCCACACACCTTAAAGTGTTTATATTTTGCGTTTGTAAGGTCAACTATACTGCAGTATTCAATATTAGACCTTACAAACGCAAAATATAAACACTTGCGTCATGAGGGGGTTGAGATATTTTCTTATCTTCTAAAAAGGTGATATTATAATTCCATTTAGTAGACTTCTTCTATATAAACCCAGTCATTTCATAATTTCAAACATTCTCAAAAACTTCAAAAGTCCTCACAATAGACCAACTACTTACTTCAAGTGTGTTATTTTTTTAAGCCAACAGTGTAGCGTTAGTACCCTTGTGTGAATTTTTATTATATCCCTAATTTACATCCATTTTCATTTATCATTCAAAATAAACGTATTATTTGTTTCAGATACTCTCGTGATGGCCATCCACTATTAATAGCACCCCTAAGCGAACCAATCCCGAAATGTCCAAATTGTGGAGGCGAAACAGTTTGTGAAGTTCAAATTCTATCCACACTCATTCCCAAGCTACGAATGCAACAAAACGACGATGCTGCTCCAATTGAATACGGAAATGTCCTGGTTTTCACATGTCTCAACAGTTGCTGGGATACACCTGATAAAATGCGTTACGAGAACATAATTGTTCAAAAGGAAATCTAAAACATTCAATCTTCAAAAGCAAATTTCCAACCTAAAAATCAGTACCTAGAAAGCTTTTAACTAAAACTTATCTAGTCATTTATTTTTATTTATTTCTTTTGCATTTAACTGTATCGCAATCCTGAGCGGGTCCTTGTAAGCTACATAGTTAGATTGTAAATGCACACAATTTAATTTAAATAGAAAACTGCACACTCAAAAGTGCTTTGTCAATTAACTAACTACACAAACAGAAACAAAAACAAAAAACGTTTTATGCAGAGACTAATATTTTGATGGAACATATCGTTTTTGTTTTAGACTTTTATTTTTAACCAAACGGAAACGATAGCGAAATAGAGAAGTAAGATAACAGCAATAGGCAAGAAAGAGTGATGTTCATTTAAGATAACGATGCAACGATTAATGATTGCATGTGAAAGTGATTTTTTTAAATTAAAATAATAATAACCCTATATTTACAGAATTGTACTGTACAACACAAAAAAGAATAAAACGTGTCAAAGTTCAAACATTGATGCTAAAATATTATATAAATATATTTCTTCCACTATGTAGATTTCTATTTACACCACAAGCAAACAAAAACAAAAAAAGAACTCACTATTATTATATATTTGAACAGAGCAGAATTACAAAAGTAAAAACAAGAAGGTTAAAAAGAACTCAGTTATTTTTAGTGCTAGTGCAAGAGGAACAAAAAAAACGTTTGTCCTTGATTAACTAACTACATTGACATGTAACGGTGATAAAATATATTTTATTTGAAAAATAAAACAAAAAACAAAAGTTATTTTAAGAAATAATACAAATATTTGTAGTTTCGTAGTGTTTTCAAAAACAAACTAATATTAACGAGAGAAAATATAACAAAAACTTAATATTTGAACATAACCTAGTCATAGACAACTCCTTTATTAAGAAAGTACTTTTTTCCCGCAAATAAAATTACTATGAGTCAGATTTAGATCGTCGAAAAAAAACTGTTGTTTTCTTTCTTCCAACTCTTTCTGGGAGGATAGGGCGTTCCTGGAAGATGATTCATTGCACTTCTACAAAGATGGATCAAAAACTAATGAGGAGGTGGGTGGTTGCGTGTTCTCTGAACGACTAAAATTAAATCTCTCATTTCGCCTTTCCAATTATTGTAGTGTGTTTGAGACAGACCTTATGGCGAATAACCTGGCTTAAAAAAAACTTATTATCAATATTAATCCTGATTTTCTTAGAGTCAGGCTGCCATAAAATCTTAAAGACTCTGTTTCTACAAGGTTTATAAAATTCTAGAACTGCCGATCGTTATCTTTGCTGAGTGCCGGGCCAAAGAGACATTCCATGAAATGTTTAACCTAATGAACTTGCCAAAAATGGTATAGTACTACCCATTCTACCAGGTTTGCTTTAAGCTGGCATACCAATCGCTGCGCGAGTTACATATTTGTAATAGTATATTAACCTTAAACAGTAATTAAATTAGTTTATGATCAACATGTAATTGGGGTTATCGGGCACTTCTTTTCCCATGGATTTATTCCCATATTCGAAAAATTGGTATTGGAATTTTTCGAAATTGGGAAAAAAATCCCATTGGAAAAATACCTATCGGCAACTTTTTTTTTCATGAGAAAATCTTGTGTTTTTCTCTTTGAATATTTCCCCGTTATTAAGTTGCCGGAATTGAAAGCGGAGCAAACACTGTAAGCAAATTCTCAACAAAATATTAATAAAAATGTATCTTTTGAAGGTCGAATTCAACAAACACTCACCAATTTCAAAAAACGAGATATTGCTAATGGTTTCACAACAAATCGGTCTAAGGAAGATGTATCAAAATTTTGGAAAGAAGTAGAAGAAGAACTTTAAAGTTTGGGCCTACCAACAAAATCTATTTCTGAATGGACAAAAGTAGGTGATAAGTTTATAACTATGATTTAAAAAATAATGTAAGGTATGATAAAAAAAAGTACGTGAGGAAGAAAATGTCTGAAAACAAAAGACAAAAAAATCAACCGGTGGAGGCCCAAACAAGGATTAGATGCTTTAACTTTTGGTCTTCCAGCTGAACATTGAAAACAGAACTTCAACTCCCCGTCCTACAAAAAAGCCACAAAAAGGCATAATTTGTAAGATCGCTATGGAACGAGAAATTGAAATCCAAAAAGAATGCTGCAATAAGGTTGAAGCGACAGTTGAGGCTATGAAGCGACACCAAAAAGAAATGGAATACCATTTCAAGAAAACACAGGTCCAATGACAAAATTAGTGAGTTTCACAAGAAGATGTTGATGAAACCTCAAGGCACAACCTGGAAATGGAAGTGATGAGAATGCAGGAAGTCAAAGCTCGAGTTCCAAAAACGTTTACACAACAAAAACTTAGTTGTTCTCGTTGCATTTCATCAATTAATAAGAAAAATGATGTTCCTTGCATTTTTAATTAAGATTTAGGTCTAGGACAAAAACAAACAATTTTTTTCACTAAAAGGTGACTGTCAGATCATTCCAAAATTATGTTCGAAAAAGAATTCATTATTTTTATGTGGGCAAAATTTGTTCCCAAGGAAAAAGAATTCCGTGAGGAATTCCCGATAGTAGGAACTTGCTCCCGCGAAGGGAAAAATTCCTAGAGAAACATATTTCCCAAGGAATTTCCAAGAAGGCTGAATATGAGTAGAGTATCAGTAAATGTCAAATTGACAAATAATAAAGTACCAGATTATAAGATAATTCCTAAAGTAAATTGTTGGGGAAGGAAATTAATAATTAATTTAAAATATATCCGATCGAACAATAACAATAAATATAAATTTAGAAGAGCAGTTCTCAATAAAAAACAACTAAAATAATGAAACGTTTGGACTCGAACTCTCGTAACTCGCGTAAGCTTTTTCTAAGACAACACGCGATGCAACAACCCCGGATGACATTGTTTTCTTTTGTGAGACTATCCAAGGAATGCAGTTATAAACCCACTCAGTGCATATTGTAAAAGTTGAAATAGCACTATTAATCTTAAAGGATCCAAAGTCATAATATTCAGAAGCGCAGGAGGTTGTTATTCACTTTGGGAAAAGTGGCAATTGGGTGGTGGAGAAATTGAGGTTGTGTCCAAATATAAATATTTAGGTATCCTGCTTAAAAAAATGTGTCACTAAGTATCTTCTGTCCTACTTTTTGAAAAAGATGTTCCGGTTGGAACTCTTCTCTACATGTAGACCAAACATAATAAAATATTAAAAAGCATAACTAGAAAATAGCGCCCAAATGCGGAATGAATTTGACAATTCATATAAATGAGATACCTCATCTGTTAAAAGAAAAATGTAACGCTGTTTTGGAAGATTTTCGCAGTATGTCGAAGATGCCCAATCGTCATTTCAAAAACATGTACTAAAAGCAGATGATGCAATTAATATTTTAAACGGAGAGAAAGGATGGGATATCCTAAATACGTAGCTACGCAGTTTCAGCATTAAGTTGTAGAAAGCATATAATTAAAGAAGATTATTAATATTAATATAAGAATTTCAGTTTATATTTTGTAACCTCTGCAAGACGGCCATAGGGCAAATCTATTATGACTTAGTCTTAATTACCATTGTAATTTTTTTTTTATTGAAATCAAAGCTAATTTTAACTTTAATTTAAAAGAAGATATGTTATTATTCTAATGAGTGACCTTTATAGCCAATTTTAAAGAGAATTTTTCAATTAGCACGTGAGCCACATAACTAGTTTTTGCTAATTAGTGGCATATCAATTTTTTTGTTTGGAAATTTATATTATTTCTAATATCAGAAGTGGGATACGATTGCATACTTGCATTCAACATATTGAGGATTATTGAAGATCATTCCAGAACTTATAAGCTTAGAAATTAAACACCATATTTAGTCATGAAAGGAAATCTGTAATTATCCTAAATTGGCTAGTTCTGGGATGTCAACCTACTGAAGAGCATTCTTAAACGTTCTTGATGAACTCTTCGAGAAGAAAAATCAAAGACCTTATTTCCTTTCTGAACACGACACAATGGCGATAGCGCCACCAAACACTCCCGATTTTCTCCAGATCAATTGAATTTCTAAAGTGTTTCATATGCAAAGTAAACATTTTTTTGAATCAAAAGACAAAACGACAATTTTACCGTTTTCAATTGCTGGATAGTTAAAATCAACATTTTTAGTGTTTTTTAAAGAATCAAATTCTGATCTATTATTTTAAGACCAATTATAGATCTTTCTGATCTACATACCTTAGCAGTGTTTCAAAAGCTAAAATTGATTTGCTTAGACACCAAGTCCTAAATGGACGTGGAGCAGATTGTCGAAGATATAAAGGACTTGAAAGTAAGGCAAGTTTCCAGAACCTGATTGGCTAGCTTCTACAAAATTACCTTCCAATTAAGGCAACTTTATTGTAAAGTTGACTGAAAAGTTATTCAAGAAAAATCTCCCTAACTATCAAGTCAAGTCAACTTATGTCAAAATGACAATTGATCATGTTTTTTCATTCAACTGAAAGCTGAACTTTATTACTCTATGATTTATTGATTTTCTGCACAATTCCATTTAATATCTTGTCAATTGGAAAAGAAATAATTAATATTTCTTTACAACACAAAGTGCAAATCGCGATGGACTTGTAGCTTGCTTGAGGAGTGTTTTGTAGGCAATAATGTTATTTATGTGTGACATGAAAAACTAACTAACTGCCTTAATCAAGAGTTACGTTCTAATAATGCAGTTGACTGCGATTGAAATCCCTATTGGTGTTTGAACCTGCCCAATGGCTTTAATACCCTTTTACTCCTACTTAATTAATAAAGATTTATTCAGGAAAAACATGAAGAAAGGAAAAAACGTAATAATAGTAGCTTGAAGACGAGCAATTTTAAAGTGGGTATCAGATTCTTCTGATTTAAAATAGAACACAAAATTGGCATAAAGTATTAAGATTCGAGCCATTTTAAAATAATTAAACTTATAAAAATGTAACAGTTGACATCGAATTCGTAATATCAAAAATTAGTGCAGCCTGCTCTAAGATAATCTTGGAAAGAAATTTTCATAAATATTCTAACATTTTTTGACCCATACACTTGACCTACCAACATGATAACACGCTCATTCACTCGATGCGAAACATAGAAGCTTAGACAGAGGAGCAAAATGTGTCCTTCCTTTGATGGATGCCGTACTCATGTCACCTAACATTATTGAATATACTTGGGGATAGCTACCAGTTAACAAAAGTAGTCGTTAGTTTGAAGACAAACAATCCTTCATTTCTGCAATTAAGTTAGCACGGGCCAAATTTCGTTGAAATTTTACAAAAGGCTGTATGATTCATGCCGAAACTATTTAAAAAATGATTAAAAGTAACTACAAAAAACTTATTTCATGCCAAAGCAATAACAATTTTAATTTTTGTACCTTTTAAGTAGACTGGCTTCGCAAGTAGGCGAAAGAAAATTAGTGATTGTTTTTGAATAATTCTTTTCTTGACATCCTAAGGGAGTAGTTAGCACCAACAATTGGAACAATAACCATCGAAAAAGAAAAAAGTATTTTCAAAAATGTTTATGCGTATTTAATTAAAGGGCAGTGTATATCTCAAATGGTGATAAATATTCGCCATGTTTGGCTATGGTCTGAATAAATCCTAGTTTCCATCTATTTCGAACGATTTCTTAATAGTAGAATAAGTGAAAAAGCTTACCCAGTGATTTTACAAGCTTCAAATAACAGCTCTTCAGAATAATAGCTGGGATATCAGTCGAGATCTCTTAAGGCCTTAGCTACACAACCAGTTTACGCTTTCGAGTACAAACGGATTGGTGTTGTACGCAGTTAAAAACGTTTCTTTTCCTACTAAGTTTCTATCAGTGTTGGTTCTTTTGTATCCCACAAATAAACTTTATCTTGAAAAGCTAAGTAATAACTTAACATCAAAGATATTTTCACTTATAATCAATTTATTATTGCATATCTTTATGAATTAAATTCAAAATTCCATTTTAAAGCAAACAAAATAAAATAGTTTACATTTCAATTTTGTAACTTAGTTACTTTTTAATAGCATTCAAATATTTAGGTTTACAATTATATAGTTATAAAAAAAATCTACAAGCATTTTTAAGCTACCACATTTACTGCAATGGTGCTTCAGCATCCAAATGATAGCTCCTCACACAGGAAAATCTTAACGGTGGATACTTAGAAGGAGTAAGCTCAAAATCACTTGAAACCTCCCGTTTATTGCGTACCAATATAATGGAATAGTTCTTCCATTGCAACTGGCTAAATCGCTTCTTAGGTGTACTCGCAATATTGAATTCAATATAATAAGTAGTAAAGTTAGCGTCAATGTCGTTTCCTTGCGCAACACTACCCCGACGCTTTCCACCTCCTCCGTAATAGTGTTCGCCCTTGGGAAGCCTTTGATTTTTCTTCAACATCAATGTCACTGTATCGCCATGCAAACGATAATGTCCGCGCAACACTTCCGAACGCAACTGGTTTAGATTTTTCAAACGTGTAACTCCCTGTGCCGGCTCATCGGAAGATGTCATCATCAAGACTGTTCCGTCGGGCATAAAGCGTACGTAGCGGTAATATTCGACCAATTGCACTGGTCGATAGAATTGATCTTGAAAACTGTTCTCTCCCAAACGGAGATAAGTTGTTTTGCTTATGTAGCAGCCATTGAAGTGAATACGTTCTCTTTCAATGAACATTTGTCGCCAGCTATCGTAAGGTGTACCTGTGATGCATCCAAGATTAACACCCCAGACCCTAAAAAAACAAATTGTTACGTATGTGATATATTATATAAACGGTCTTAAACTTACTTCAAACATGCTTGTCTCCAAATTTCTTCATCTCTAGCACAAAGATAAATTCCTTTGCAAACTGCAGCACATTGCTCCAAGGACTTCATGTCCAGCTGTGTCGATACCACCCAACGAAGAATATACAATAGGATCTCTGTTGGCAAATCCGAAATGTGCATCTCAGTTGAAATGACACCTGTATCACGATTGCTCATTATGAGCCTTCCCTGCTTAGCTATGTCATTTTGAAAACGAATAAACAAATCCTCTTCCATTGGCTCCTCGGATTCTTCATCCGGTTGGGCGTCAACTTTTCTCACAGAACTTAAAACATTATTGTTATTTGCCTCGTTTTCAACTTGCTGGGGGATTTTGCTCGCTTCATAGGCTTTAAATTCAATATCCGGATCAAGTTGAACAGCTCGTCGATAATATTGCAAGGCGTCGTAAACTTTACCACGTTGTTCTAGGTCGACAGCATGTTTGAACAGAGTTTGAGCTTGAATTTCTGGGCTTGTATTATTATCGAGCGAGAGAGATTGGTTAAGCGAAGAATTCTTTTTGTTTGTTGTTGGTTTGTCTTCGGGTTTAAGCTCTTTTTGCCAATTTTCTCGAAACTCATCTAAAACTGAACGAAATTCATTTGCCATATTATCCATTCTAGTAGCCGTTGTTGTGGTTGGCTCGGACGACGACGAGGATGAAGACTCGGCTTCAGCTTCTTCATCGCCATCAGATTTGTTTCCACTTTGCTGTAATTAATGCCAAACAAACAAAAAAGAATTTTAATGGATTTCTTTTAAAGTTGAATAGTTTGATAAAATTTAATGCTCTTTTTACAAATTGTTCATCATCTTAAACGACACCACAACTTGAAAGGCTTCTGGTATGTATGTTCACAGAAATGTCTAGGAAGGTACAAAGACCCATGATTTAGATTGTACGCGAAAGAACATCGTTACGTTCCATTCTTCTAAGCTCAATGGAACTGCTTTGAGTCCCTTACGAAACGTGAAAGACTATCTGTTAATGAATTGAGATCGTTTAAATAGTTGTCGAAGAATTGTCCTTAGTCCCGTAGCTTCATGGTTAATGCGTTGGACTGTCATGACTGTCATCTAAAGTTTTCTTTTCACGGGTACTGCCTCTTGCGAGGAATTGACAATTCCTTCAAGAGTATTTCTTGACATGAAAAGTGCTTTCTAAAATTAGCCATTCGGATTCGGCTTTAAACTGTAGGTCCCTTCCATTCCTGACAACATTACTCGCACACAGAAATGGTTGAGAGTGGTGAGCCTCTAGGCCCTAGTTCACAGCACTTCGAGCGCTTGCTCAAGATACCGAGTACGAAGAAAGGGAGGTCCGTTTGTAAAGAAATTCGCATACATAGATCAGACTAAGCTATTATTTGAATTGGGCTCCCAACCAGGCTGATCATTGGCAAGGGTGGTTTAGCACCTTAGATCCAGCCCAATATTGACAAGTTGAACACAGAAGGAAGAGATTGAGTAAGTCAGACGATGTTATGATCGTCATGCTGATATGTAGGGGAATATAGTTAGGATTAGAAAATAGCGGTTAAGCTACGCTACCTAGAGGTGAGAAGGAAAACACCGGAAAGAGGAGCGCCGTATAGCTTTTTCGCCATGACAACGTGGGAGGTAGAATGGGAGTTAATGACATCAGCGCGAGCTTGTATGCCGTGAATATGTGGGAGAGAGTAATGATTGTGGAGGGGTAGACGATTTGAACGTCCTTTGTTTCAGGGCTCATCTGAAGAAAATTCTCGAGAATCATTGACCTTAAACAGCATTTACAACTCGACAAATTCGACGCTCAAGTAGAAGCCCAAACTATTATAATAACAAATTCGAAACATCAAAAGGGAACAAAAGATCTTATAAGAACCTGTCGAAAGGTACTATTAGCAGTCATTCTCAACTTGGCCTTTTTATCCATATTGAGATTTGATAGGATGCAAACTTTCCTGTCCACAGAAATATTTGGTGATGAAACAAGCTGCAACGATATAAAAAAGTTAAGCAAAGGAACAATAAGGTCTTGGTAGGTTAAAATGTGTATTACACTTAAAAAAAAAGCAAATTAAACGAAATTGGGAATTTACATTTTTTTCATTTTTTTCTTTTAGCTAGAATTGGGCATTCACAGAGCTCGGTAGCTCGTAAAAAGAAGTAAACCGTTTTTTGCAAATTTGTATGCGAAAATTGAATGTCAATGTCACTGGGTCCAGACGAAGGGTAACTGTGTTGGATCCCTGAGTAAACGTAGCTCCTTATCTTGGCAGTTTTGACCTTTAGAATTTGTGTGAGCATTAGGAAAAAAAGGTATGGGTTAGAAATAAAACTTCGGTCTAAATTAATTTTGAATTGCAATGATGGTAAAAGACAGAACATGGTAAGGCAATGCACATACGGGGGCACGTCTAAGGAACAATTCTCTGAACTTAACAGTGTTGTTGATGTTAAGCCGTAAATGAATAACCAATTATTTTAAAAGCTTCTTCTATTAACACTTTCAAATAGTATTTAAAAAGTTTCTGGAGCACCAGTCTAGAGATGGGAGTTACACTCAAGGTTTGGAAGTATATTTCATCTCAACCGAAAACCAGATAATTTTTGTAAATTTGATTATATCAACTGAAATAGGTTAGGTTAGGTTAGGTTATAGTGGCTGTCCAAGATGGAACGGACACACTTAGGCCAGTTTAATGGCCCATTGTGATACCACATGAATCTTGAGGCTTCCTCCTAAGCTCAATGGAACCAGTTAGAGTCTCTTACGAAACGTGAGAGGCTGATTATCCCGATATGATTTAGATCGTTTAGATCGTTAAAGAAGAATTCTCCTAGGTAATTCTTGCGTTTTCGAGCTAGAGCAGGGCATGTGCAGAGAAGATGAAGAACCGTTTCTTCCTCTTCCTCGTCCATACAGCTTCTGCAAAAGTCATTTGAGAATACGCCTAGTCTCATGGCGTGCTTTCCTATTAGACAGTGTCCGGTTATGACACCTATTATCGAGCTTATATGCGATCTGCTTAGAGAGAGCAAGCACCTTGAACGTTTTAAATCCAGTGTTGGCCAGATGTTTTTTGTGGCTTGACACGTGGTGATGTTGGTCCACCTGGTGCCTGCCCTCCTCACAGCGTCTTGCATTAGTAGCAGTTTACAAGTAGCGATTGGTATGCCAGTACTTGCCAAAAGTGGTAGGATGGGTTGTACTGTACCGTTCCTGGCGAGTTCATCTGCCTTACAGTTACCTGGAATGTCTCTATGGCCCGGCACCCAGCACAGGTGAATATTAAACTGTTGCGCCATCTCCATTAGAGATGATCGACAGTTATGGACTGTTATAGAGTTTGTAGAGACTGAGTCCAGAGATTTGATAGCGGCCTGGCTGTCGGAGAAAATACGGATATCAGATGTTGATATCACGTTTTCTTTGAGCCAAGACAAGACTTCCTTAATCGCCAAAAGTTACGCCTGGAACACGCTACAATGATTGGGAAGGCGGAATGAGAGACTTAATTTCAGTCGTTCAGAGTACACACCACCACCAACCCCTTCTTTGGTCTTTGAGCCATCTGTGTAAAAGTGGATTGACTCATCCTCTAAGAATGTCCTATCCTCCCAAAAAGATCTGGTAGGTATAGAAATCTGGAAATTCCTATCGAATTGTAGTTGGGGGATGGTGTAGTCTGTGTGCTTTGGAATTGATTCTAAGTACCTTAGAATTACGGAGTGGCCAATGTTGTTGTTAGTCCACTGCGACGAAGCATTGAGGCGGATAGCAGAGCTTGCAGCTATTTGTTTACTAAATATGTCAAGAGGTGTAAGGTAGAGCAAGGTGTCCAGTGCCGCAGACGGGGTCGTGCAAGCGATCCGCTTATACATAGGCAGGCTGAACGTTGAACTTTATTCAACTTATCCCTGTTTATACCTTTCTCTAAAGCAGTCCACCATACTGCCACACCGTACGTTAAAATCGGTCTGATTACCGATGTGTATAGCCAATGCGTGATTCTGGGTTGTAAACCCCATTTATTACCAATAGCTTTTTTGCAAGAAAAGAGAGCTACAGTAGCTTTTTTGACTCTTTCCTGTACGTTGCGTTTCCAATTTAGTTTTTTGTCTAAGACAAGACCTAGGTATTTGGCCTCGTCTGAGAATTTTAATTGGATTCCTTTAATGTAAGGAGGGTTGACAAATGGAATTTTGTATCTCCTCGAAAATAAGACCAGATCGGTTTTGTGTGGGTTAACACCCAGTCCACACCGATCAGCCCAGAGTATTAGCCTGTCCAAGGCATTTTGTAAGAGTTCTTTTAGGATATTAAGATGCTTTCCTGAAACTGCTATAGCAACGTCGTCCGCATAGGCTATCACTCTGAAACCCTCCGCATCCAGACTCCGCATCAACTGAAATAAGAATTAAAACATTTTTTTTTTTAAGTTTAGTTTATGCCCGAATCCTTAGAAATTAGGAAATGTTGTGGTCGGCTTCGGGATGCAATTGTTTGATTATTGGCGAATTGGTTGATTTCCAGTTTTTATAAAAACTAATAAAGTAAATTAAGAATATATACATTTAATAAAAACCATTTGGGTTTCATCGAGTAATTAATTAATTAATTTAAAGCTCTGTTTTGATACCATGAACTCGTTAGACCTATGCATGTTTTGAAATAGAATATATTTATATAGGAAAAATAGCGACGCTAGAGCCATTTAGTCCCGTTGATAAAATAAATCAGGTCTTTGATTTTCATCTCTAAAAGTTCATCAAGATTTTTTAGAAACACCCTTCTCCGCAGCTACGGCAATGAGTATTGTGAGGGATACCTAACTTTACTTCATGATCTCCTATCGGCCGGTGTCCGGTTTATATTGTATGGCAGTTTTTGTTTTATCTTTCTGCCAACTCATCAACCCAAATGAGAGTGGCATGAAGGTTGATGATTTGTTTGGAAATACCATTCTGTCATTGTTTGACTAGTATAGTGGATTTTGTGACCGAATTTATAGTCGAAACAGTTAGCTGGTTGTCAGTGCACAATTTGCATGCTTTCCTGATTGCTAGTAATTGCGATGGAAATAAACTGGCACAATTAGGTAGCCAAAACGACTATGAGGTATATAAGGACTCAGTGAAGATTTCCCGACACAACTCCACACTCCACTCTTGACCCATCACTATAAGATAATGATATCGAAGTCTTTCCTTACAGTACCATCCTCCCTTTTTTCTATTTTATTTATTTATATTATCAAAAGGTGTTGATTCTTTACCAGAAACATAGTTCTCATCTACTAACTTCAAATAAGCCTTGTATCTCCAAACTTTACTATTGTCACTTATTACTCTACTTTATCTTATCAATGATTCAATCGTAGGTCTTCTTGGCTTGTTTAAATTTGTTCCGGTTTTCTTAAGTTAATTTATAATATGCTTTGCAATTGGATTTTAAATTCACATCTGTTTGTAGAAAGATCATTACATATAGTGTTGAAAAATTGTATTGCAACCATAATTACATCTATGTTTAGGATTGTTACAGAAACGACGAAGACGCAATCTTCTCTTCGGAATATAGATTTCAAAATTATAAATGATTTGTGGGCATTTGATACGGTATGAAAATACATTATGGACAAACAGTACACATTGAACAGAACGCCTTTTTTGTAAAGAATCAAGTCCAATCAAAGCACATCTTGACGGATATGAAGGAGTATCAATTCTCCATTTCAGTAGCCTAACAACAAATCTTGTGAAAGCCTTTTGAACTCTTTTAATACGAGTTATCCCAATGGAAGTAGAAGGACACCAAACAATTGAACAATACTTAAGGATCGGGCGAACTAATGACATGTTCACTGATTTCAGAGCATAAGGGTTAGAAAACTCGTTGCAGTTTCGCTTGACGAAACCAAGCATTGAATTGCAATTACATAATCTATATGTAACGAAAAAGACAACTTCGGATCAAAAATGACTCCAAGATCACGGATCTCAGATTTGCGATCAAGAATCTGGTTGAACATATGGTAGTTGTGAATCATTGGAACTGATATACGATGTGCCGTAAACACATTACATTTTGTGATATTTAATGGAAATATATTAAGTAGAGATGTTTTTCAACGCAAAATATTTATCTTCTGCCTTCGCCAGATGACCAAGTGGAATCTCTAAATGAAAACTTAAGAACGCTGTTTAACTGCCACGTGCCTTTGAAAACAAAAAAGTTTAATTGTGAATCGAAGCCCTGGCTTAGTGAAAGAATTAAACAATTAATGGACCAACGAGATCGAACTTATAGAAGCTGGATAATTTTCCGGGTGGAAGAACTTCAAGGAGTTTATAAGACCCTACGTAATAAAGTTGTTGTTGTTGTAGTTTTCTCTAGCCGACTCAACGTTAATGGTGATGGTCGAAAACTGTGGGAAAATCTTCGAAATCTTGGAATTGGTAAACAACGACAAAACAATCTAAATAATATTGATAAAAACGAACTTAATCGTACATTTTTATCTACTCCAAACTATGTAATTTCAACTCAACTATCTACTGATTTAACATTTCCTTTGATAGACCCTGCATTTAGCTTTAGTGAGCAATCTAGATGTTGTGGAAAGTTTTCTGTCAATAAAATCCACTGCTGAAGGAATTGATGAATTAAATCCTGTATTTTTAAAATCAATTTGGCAATGCCTTTACCCTATATTACCCATATTATCAACACAGTTCTTACAACAGGAATTTTTCCCAGAAATGGAATATGGGTAAAATAATTCCTATTCCCAAAAACTCACTTTGTGAGGACTTTAGACCAATTTCCATTCTTCCATTTTTGTCTAAAGTTTGTGAACGCATTATGTAAAAATAACTGAACGGCTATATAACCCGCAACAATTATTTGGTAGCAATTCAGTCAGGCATTCTCATTCAACACAGCTTCACGACTGCACTTCTTAAAGTCATTGAAGACATAAGGACCGAATTGGATAAGGATAACGTAACGTATTTAGTTCTTCTTGACTTCTCCAAAGCTTTTGACATGGTGAACCATACCGTGCTGATGAATAAGCTGCGTTGGGAGTTTAACGTATCTTCAGATGCAATTAAATTACTTTTTTCTTATCTTAGCAACAGAAAACAAGCCGTTTATTTGAATGATAGTCTGTCTGAGTATCTACCTTTACTTAAAGGTGTTCCCCAAGGTTCTATTTTATCACCCCTGCTATTCTCGCTGTATATAAACGAAATCGCTTCTCTTATTCCCGACGCTTCAAAGCACTTTTATGCAGATGACATACAAATCTATAGAAGTTGTTCACTAGGCCTTATCGAAAACTGTGCTTTTGATATCAATCAGGATCTCGAGCGGATCTCAAATTGGGCAACTAATAACGGTTTGTCTCTTAACCCAAACAAATGCAAATGCCTTGTGATATCCAAAAAAGAACTTGATTTGTCATATTTTCCCTCAATCATGGTACTAAATGGTACTATATTAGAATTTGTAAACACTTCTAGGAACCTTGGTGTGGTTTTTAATAGGACTCTTACATGGAATGACCATATAAACTCATTAGTAGAAAAAGCATATGGCACTTTAAGAACATTATGGACTGCTCAAGGCTTTACGCCGATTAAAACACGAACTCTACTTGCTAAGTCTTTGGTTTTACCAATCTTAACCTACGGATGTGAAATCTATCACAATTGTGATTTCTATTGCAAAAACAAATTAAAAGTAGCCTTTAATAGTGTAATGGATTAAAAAGATATGACCATGTTTCCCATCTGAGAAGAAGCTTTCTTTCTTTCTGTCTTTCGATAACTTTATCAAATCCCGAACATTGATTCTACTTTTCAAAATTATAACTACGCGAAAACCAACATATCTTTATGAGCAACTTCGGTTTTCAGTATCAGATCAACTTATTTAATTCATCCTCGTTTTAAGTGTCTTACATCTGAGAGACAAAATTTTCATCGATGCCGTCTTTGGAACTTACTCCCACCTTACTTGCGAGAACTTAGTGACATACAAAAATTTCATAAAAGTTTACATGATTTTATTTCTAATCAAAACGACTAGCTTATCTTTTACAGACATCTCACTTCTAATTCTCTATTTCTTTCTTTTTGTTCATTCTTTTTTTTCTATTTCTTCTACTACTTTTATATAATTACTAAAAGTAAAGATACTATAAAGTTTTTTGCCTAAAGTTTTTTTTTCTTTTGTTCATAGATGTACATATTATTATTTATTTTTATTAAACTTTTCTTCTTTGGTTATTTAAAATCACTTTTATATTATATATAATTGTAACTTATTATTTAAAATGTTATCATATATTATTTATTCATAAACTTTCACTACATTATAAGATTTATCTTAATGTGTTAGTAACAATTACCAATAAACTAAACTAAACTAAACTATATGCTACTAAAATACAAACGATCTTTTACTATAAGCTCAAATAATTTAGGTATTGCAGAGAGCTTAGTTATAGCGCGGTAATTTGTTACAAGATTTTTTGGACAAGCTTTGTAAATAGGACTTATATACCTACATATATGAGTACTTGCACTCATCAAGAAATTCGCCAGTATCTGTACCAGTAGATTTATTAAAAATTATTAGTAGTGGGAACACCAATGTGAATTGACATTGCTTGAGAACCAGAGATGGAATTAAATCTGGACCAGGATTTGAGCTAGATATTAATTTTAAGATACCATTAAGAATGTCAGTCTCATACATTTTCTGTTTGATGAAGCTTTAATTCGGAATGTTGAACATAAACCGACTTAAAAAAAATTTGAGAAAAGTTCACATGAACTCTGTAATTCAGCAGAAATACACCATCAAATTCCATATTTTCTTGAAGAGCTAAAGAACGTTTCTTCCCATTTAAAAAAGTCCAAATGATGTTCAATATGTATCGCTTGTGCAAATACAAATCATATATAATCATGTTCTGTACGAAATTGGCAGAAAAGCTTCGGAATTTGATTTTCTAAATTTATTAAAAGCTTCATTTTTAACATTTTTTAAAGCTTAATTTACCAGTTAAACCAACAGCTTGAACGGGAATAGCAAGGTAATTGTTGCAGGCTGATAACACTCTTCATTCATCTCACCAATTAGTACCTAACTAAAAAAAAATAACCAAAAAGATGATATTTCATAATCATGATGATGATAGGTACCTATTTCATAAGATGATATTTCATTTAATCAGAATCCTTATGTAGATATACGAAGAACGTTATATCTATCAATACATTATATTTTTACCCTGAAACGCAAAAGCCAATCCTCGACCCATCGTTCCTATCTTTAAAAGGGGTAAGTACAGGATATGGTATTTTGTTAATATCAGTAATTTTATTTATAGATCTACGAGGCTGGTAGGTAGGTATCTAAAAAATAAACACGTAAATAGAATACCTATTTTCATCCGTCAAATAACATTGAACCACATTTGCAATTGGTTTTAACCTTTTTATTCATATTAAAAGCATTACGGTGCGTCGGCGGTGGCCGCCGGTCTTACCATGTTTTCAATGAGAAGATTTGCTCTGCTTCCTTTTATCTGGTCACTCTGGTTGGTTATCTTCTGGTTCTGAGTTCAAGGTCTCTTTACCAATCGTTTGAAGGAGGCTCGGCGTTAAATAGCTCACGGTCGCTGTACCTTATGATGAATGGGCGATTGTTAACTTCTTGATATTGCAATTTTACTGAGACTGTGAGTTGGAACCCCTTGGCCATATTATAATATCTCGAGAGAAACCGAATGGACTTTCTCACGCAATCTTCCGACAAAACCTTATTTCGTTTCAGAAATCAAGTGTTTTTATTTTTTGGGGTTTTAGGAAGATGACTTCGATTTCAATAATATGGGTTATGAGATCACTTTTGGAATTAAGAAATAAAATGTTTTTGTTTTTCGATTATCCTCAAATAACTTTTGGAAAGTGATGTAAAGTTTTTTGTTTTGTTGAGTATTTTTTATTATTATATCGGCCCTGCCTTAAACGACACAACACTCAGCAGAAATGTGGAGCTGGAGTGATGTTAAACACAAATTTTGTCTTCTAATTGCGCACTTGAATCATTCCGAATAAAATTAAATCCTCAGTGGGGGTAAATTCCGTGATGGAGAGCAGAAGAAAAATATATTTATTTTTATGCTAATTGAACGAAGGCGAAACACGCTGCATGAAGCGAACAGGAAAGAATCGTTAATCGAACACGAAACGAATTATTTTTGTTATCATTCCGATTCCGAAAAACGTAGTGGTGAATAAAATCAAGGATTCACTCGCACCGTATTCAGACTTTGTATCCAATCAAAATCGTAGGCGTAGAATTTACAAAAACAAATTGGGGCTCCCGTATCCAAACATCCTTAATGAATTGTAGTTTTTTTTATACTCGTGGTGAATGCAACTGTCAGTTTATTGCATCATCAGCCGATTTGGATTGTCAAAAGGTTTTCGAAATGACAGCGTCCAGTGAATTCTCATTGTTCGAAAGGGCTTATTAGATAAATACTTTAATATTCATATTTTTATTGCATGTTCCATAATATAAATATAAAGTCAAAATATAGGCTTTTCACAAAAAACCCAAAACCGTGTTTTTGTCAAAAAGTTTTCGAAAACCTGAAAATCGTTCACACCGAACATTTACAGGTTTTCATTTGACATTTAAATTTGTCTAACACAGGCTGTCAAATTGTGTATTGATGAACTGAAGTTCTGGGGTCGGGTGGAATGGGCTCACGACATGAACCAAAAAGAACTACAAGCTCGGTTGGCTACTGCTTTTCGCTTTATTCAATTCAACCTTCAACAATTCACTAAGGGGAAGCTAATTGTCTAGAAAATATATCATAGAATCAAAAACGAACAAATCTGTTGCAATAAAAAATAATTGTATTTAAAACATTTTCTTCTTCTTTCACAACAAATACAATCCAAAATACGGGGCTTCTGTTGGCCAAATGTGCCTTCAGAAACGACATATATTGTGACCCTCCAAGCAACTTATAGGCGGGGTTGAGAAGATTCTGATTTTATTTCATACTTATTCTCCTCCACAAATGAACTTATCGCCTTTCCCAATTCTCCCATGTTTTTCGCCTTGTGATTGAACGGAGTTATCGGAAAGTCTCTCTCCAGGAAGTAAGCAAAAGCGTCGAACATATTTGTGGCGACGAGCTCGAAAACGCATCCCTTGGAAACGTCGTTACGAACTATGAGCAAGTCTTCCTCGTCCTTTCGTCACGCCAGTATTCATAGTGAATTCCGGTTAATCGCTTAACAAAGAGCGTTTGAAATTCTGGAGGATCATAAAAGAACCGACAATCCCGCAAATAGTCACCGGGGCTTTTATTCTCGACGTTTTTTTTTGGTTGCCAAGCAGCTCCCCCAAAGTTGCCAAGTTCGTTTTTGTTTTCAATAGTAATAGCAATAGTTCTTATTTTGTAAGAAAATTGTATAAGGAATATTACTTACCTCGACCAAATTTATTTTAAAATGAAATATTTGTTTTGAAAGCAGCCACATCAGCTGTTTTGTTTACATTAATTTGAGCGCTGAATCTTTCGAAAGGTTTGTTTGTTTAGTTCAACTTTGAATTGCTACTAGTTTTCGAAAGGTTTTATATAAAACTTGTGGTTTACCAAAAATGTATATGAAGACTTGAGTTTTCGATGTAGGTTGTCGGGTTTTGGACTTGGTGTGAAAAGCCTATAACATAAGTGTTTTACAATAGCTGAGTAGGTCTTAATATAAGTAAATGTGAAAAGTAACGCATTGATAACTGACAGTTAACAGTTTAAAAAGTGGTATCCTGAAATCAACGTTATTTAGTACTTTCTTTGATACCCCAAATGATAAGTTTTTTCTACAGCATTATGAAGCCAGGAACAAATAGAGCATTTAAAATGAAAAAACAAAAATTAAACAGAAACTATGCACGAAGTATGTTTTTATTTTCATTTCGTGTGTCTTTTAGGGGTCCTTAGGCGCCAAATATTAGTATTGATTAATGACCAAGAGCCTCAGGCTATTCAATATTATTATGTCGTATGGAAAACATGCTGGGTGATGCTTTCTTTATGGATGCTGCTTCGAAACGTGAATGGTTCCTCCCAGTTTCTAAGAAACCGCATAACGTCAAAATATCAAAATGTCAACTGGACCACAAGGAATTAAATTTCTGTATTATTGCTGTTTATCAGATTCGGCATCTCTTTCCCTATGTTTTCAAAGTTATTTTTTATATTGTTCACTTTTTATTCGCGACATATAGAACTATATATGGCAAGAATTGCATTCGTACAAAATTTAGAACTCGAGATTTTAATCAAACATGATATTTTGATAGTAGAGAAACCGTCCGTCTGTTTTTCTGTCATCGCCTGGCACTTACAGCCCAAACCATTCGATCTATTGGCTTCAAATTTGGAACCTAAGGTTTTGGCAGACGATACAATATTGAAATGTTTACAAACAACAAATACAACATCCGCAGTAGAAATCTTAAATGAAATCCTCCTACTTGTGGGAACCTACTTTTTAAGCCTATCTAATCTGCAGTTTTGTTCAAATTCTCAAAAGTAACTTTTCTGTTTGGACTAGACACTGAAAGTTGTATTAATTAAGATTATTGTTCATACTGTAACGAGGTATTGGTAAATAAAAAAGTTATCGGGAAATTGACAACTGCTACTATTTTCTCCGAGTCAGTAACTTTCCCCCTCCAACTATGTATTATAGCTACTTTAATTCTTTAAACAAAACTTCGACTTTTTACTTTAATGGTTAGAATTGCTTTTCTCAGGCAATTAGCTACTTCTTCTAGCAGGGCGATGTGAGTATCGAAATCGGGAGAGACTACAAGAAAGTCATCTAGAAATACAAAGACCCGCTCCCGTAGTCGTTCTGGGATAACCTAGTCCATTAAATGACACAACAATATTGACCCTACGCGAATCCAGGCAGAGGCGATACTTCACGATATTATTTGGACCTTTCCAAGTCATCGCATGCTGATTTGAATAGTTCGGCAGCGATGTCGTCAGCTTTGTTTGACTTCAGTTTAGATATAGCTATCTTCACTTCGTCACTCTCCTCGATGAGACCAAGCTTCAAGATCTGGTATACTCCTTAATATAGGTTGACTTGCACAGCCAGAGAGGCAGGGCAATGTCTCTTTTAAATAGGAACAGAATCACCTGTATCTATACTGTGCTCTGCCAGTGAAGTTTTTTTAGGAATCTCAACTTGACCGAATCCAACGCTGATCGTTGGTCAAACGTTAAGCCGTGCGCTTTTTTAAAATCAGCTTCTTTTAACGTTATCGACAATGAACTTATTAAGTTTGAAGCGATCTGAAACGTCTTCCAAAAATCTGTACCTAGATACAAGTCTTGATCAAGATTAGGAACTAAAAATAGAGTTATTATATTTTCTTGATTTCTATAAAGAATCCTAGTTTGTACTTTACCGACTTTATTCTGGTTCCGCTTTAGGTAAATTCGAAAACCAAGCCGAGTGGATTCCAGGAAGGGTGGGAAAAGGCCAGGCCGTGATATCATCAGTTGCCACAGAGAAAAGTGGTGGCAGTGGACAATGAATTTCAAACATCGAAGTATAAATCATGTTTTATTTATTTTGTAAAGAGGTGACTTCCGGTTACGGAAGCAAGGCCCCCAACATCCGACGAGCCAATCCGTGCAACTCAAGCATGCCGCAGCTGCTGTAACGGACATTAATTCCCAATCTCTAACGTAGATGCTATCCTAGATTTACTTCCCTCGCTCGATCCTATGCTACCCATTCCTCCTAATTATAGCTGGGACCCAACATCTACACAAATGGCTCCGAATAAACTTTTCCCCTACCAATACCCCGTTACATTTAATACTTTTTTAATCTTAGACGGAGATAATAAGATTATTATTTCTCTAATTAAAGAAAACCCAGTTCTTGGGAAACAAAACAATTTATTGAAAAGCAAAGAATTATTATTATTATTATATTTTATTAACTAGTAATTAAAATTACAAGGTAATATACATAAAAAAGGAGAGAGCCTAGCTTCGAAGACTATTGGCTCTGCTTGTTATTAAAATGTTTATACATTTAAGTTGAGGGTTGTAAGAAATTTAGTTACATTTTCGATATTTAAGCTGGTGGGGTTTTTCAATATGTCATAGATCGATATATTTTTGAAGATTGATGAAAGAGCAGGTTTCGATGATTGATAGTTTTCAAGGAGGTGAGTTAAACTCATGGTTGTATTGCAGGTGGAGCATATCGGTGGATTGTTTTTGTTTAGAAGGTGTTTGGTGAGTTGCTGAGGTGTGATCAAGTCTTACGCGGATGTAGTTAGAGATTTTTTGTTTTGATACGTTTGTAGGGTATTGAGGATAGGTTTTATGTTCGTTAATTTTTTTTATAATGGTGGTGGCATAGGCTATATTCGATTTCTTGCTTTCTTCTCAAAGTGTCCAGTATTTGGGTTTTCAGGTCTTTTTTGGTGTATATATTGAATTTATACACTGGTGATTTGTTGGTAGAGGTTGCTGCTTTATCAGCTTCTTCGTTTCCACGTATATAGTATATTAGAATGTCCTGGAGTCCACATCAGTTTTATTTTATTCGGCCATTATTATCTTGTTCCTTATCGTGGAAATAAGATCTGAATCGTTGTTTGGATTTTTAACTGCTTTCAGGAGTGATATGCTATCAGAGCATATTGCAAACTTATCGTTGGAATTCCTTATTGATTTGGTTGCTTGCAGAATAGCAAAGGCTTCTGCGGTGAAAATAGAAGCATATTCCGGGAGGATGCCAATATTGAGGATTTGGCCATCTTCAAATGTGACTGCAAATGATGTATTATCTTTTGATTTGGATCCATCAGTGAATATAAATTTCCAGCCTTTAGTTTTAAGTTCTGATGAAATACTTGAGAACAGTGATTGGTATACTGCGCCTCTATATTCCATGAAGGATATGATAAAGTTGAGTTTTTTGGAGTTTTTGTTGGTATATCCATTTCCCGAGCTTTGTCGAGGATTGTTTTTAAAGCAGATGGAATACGTTTCTTGCACTTAAGGTTCATAGCTTGATGAATGCCTTTATCGATAACTGAATTTGTGGAGAAGACCAATTTTACAACTAAGTTCCAGATGGTTTGTTCTAAACGGTGCTCAACAGAGGGAAGACCTGCTTCCGCAAGAAAATTTTTGAGTGGTGTTGTAGGAAAGGCGTTGATGCTCCTTCTAGCTGCTTGGTGGTAGCTCTGTTGTATTATTCTTAGAGTTGTTTTTGGGGAACTGCCATAAATGTAAATTCCGTAATTGATTTTACATAATAATAAAATGTTGGTAATATATGACACGGTGTTAATGTGTACGTGGCTTTTGTTACTAGATAAATAATTATTTATGTTGAGTGTCACAACTAGGATTTTTTTTAAATTCAAACAATGTTCTTTCCATCTATATTTATTATTAAATACTAATCCTAGGATATTAAGACTATTTACATTTTTAATTTGTACATTATTTATACTTAGGATAATTTTTTGGCAATGGATTTTTCTACAGATATGTAGTATTTTACGTTTTTGTAAAGAAAGTCTAGCAACTGAAGCAAACGACCAATTAAGAATATCATTAACAACATTATCAAAAAGGTTCTTACATTTTTCTAAATCGTTACTTTTACTTAAAATATAAATGTCATCTGCATAAATACAACTATCTAAAAGTTTATAATTATTTATTACTAGCTTTTTACCCGTGGCTTCGCCCGCAGTGGAGAAATTAATTAATAAATGAGAGATAAAGGGTAAGGGTATAATAATAGAAATGAGTCAATATAATAACTAAATTTTATTGCTTGGCTGAGATCAACAATTTTTAAAAATTACTATAGTCAATGAAGTTTCAATACCTTAATATATGCTTATTGAAATGCAACAATAAATGTTAAAATATATTTCACCGTAACAAAAATAAATAATTCTGAATTCTAAAGAAAGAAGAGTCCACCACTGCCGGAGTCTATTTTACGTACAACTTGATAGAAAACATGATTTTGCTCTGGAAGCAATTGAGGGACTAATTCTGCCACTTTATGTTGCAGTGCTATGAAATCATAATCTAGCTCTCGTGCAATTTCATTATCAAAATGATCCACATTGTCTCTTCGAGGGCTGGACATTCCAAAATCATCTAATATTTTTCCAACCATCGTAAAAACCTTGTTTTCGATTATAATAAGCATTTTATTGTAGACATGTTCATTGAAAGTAATGTCTGTGTGTACTTGCTGCAGTTGATGTAAAATATCTTCAGCCATGTATTCATTGTACTTATTCCAAAGAGTTTGAGGGTTAGAAAGACCGCAAGAAGATAAAAGCGTAGCGTAAAGTTCCCTGATTTTATCTGGCGATCGGCATTGTACAACTTCCTCCATAGTTTCATCCCAATGATTGTCATTTTCTAACAGACGCCGAGCTTTACATGCTTCTCGGTAGGTTTGACATTCCTGGCAATTTTAAGTTCTGCAAAGCTAATTGTACCTCTAACATGATGCAACAACATGCGCAGACAAAAGCATTCAAAATTCGTAACATGTACGGTAAATAAAGAAACAAATAGAAACAGTTGAAACTATATTCAATTGAATTAGATATTGAATTAGATTTTGTCGTCACCGTTGGTAAAACAGTGGGTTGGTATTACAGTATTTAGGGTTGAAACTTCATTACTATGATGCTAGATGATGCTAGATGACGTTGAAGTAGCTAAATTTGACGATATTTTGACAAACAATTTTCTTATTTTTCGTAAATTTGTTTTATTTTTTTTAATAAAAAGTATCCTATGTTACTTCTAATACCTTCAAGAGTGTATGTTCAAAGTTTCATGGTGATCGGTTAAGTAGTTTTTGCGTGAAAGCGTAACAAACAAACTTACATTCGCGTTTATAATATTAGTATGAAGTATGATGATAGTCGAAATATCGTCGAAGGCGATAATAAACAGAATTACCGATAATGGGGATCCCTGGGGGATACCATTTTGCAGGGAGTGAGTAGATGAGTAAATATTATTAGCTCTGGTAAAGAATTTTCTATTAGTTAGAAAAGACTTCACGTGGCCAAACATCTTCTCGTCAACACCCCATATTTTTAATTTGTTTAGTACAACATGCAAACCGATTCTTTTTCGAAATCGAGCGAAAGCACAGAAACATGATTTTTTGCTGCGTCGACACATCCCCGGTTAGTTTTTTTTAAAAGCAACTTGGTTGGTAGATAAAAGTTTTCTTGTTTCTGCGGACCACATTAGTCGTTTTGCTATGATTTTGTCCATAATTTTGGAAGAGCAAGAAATAAGGGATATGGGAGGGTATCCATCAATTAATTTCCTATCTTTATTAGGTTTCGGTATGGCAAGAAGTGTTGCAATTTTCCAAGCTTGAGATATAACAGCAGTGTTAAGTATGCTATTGTATAGTTTAACAAGACTCAATTTTATTGGACCAGGTTTGTGAAAAGAGATCAGTTATTTGTGTCGGATTTGTGATAAGTGAATCAGTTGATTGGATACATGGTATCGTTAAGGGGTTGGGTTTACCGGTAAGACAGCGGATGTTTTGCCAAAGTTTGGTAATGGATGATCTGGGATTTATGCTTGATGTGAAGCTTGCAAAACTTTTTGTTTTGCTCGCTTTAGGTTCCCTTCTAAATTTAGCATTTGCTTTTTTATATGAAATTAGGTTTTCTTGAGATGGGGATTTTAGAAATTTCTTCAGTGTTTGCAAAATTGTAGTTGGCGGTTGTATGGTGATGCAAAGAATTATTATAATGATTTCAAGTGCCTTTCATGTCTGTTTTTTTGTGAAATAACTTATACGTTTAAAGTTTTTTGAACAACAAAACAAAATGAATATATTCAATTGTCTAAAAAGTTATTTCTACAGCAAAACAATCCCTTTTAAATTTATGAAACTTAGCGGACAAACTTATCCAAAAGGGAAGATCAAACCCAGGTCTCTACTACTTGGCCTCTTCCAATATCGAAAAGCAACACGAACAATCTAATTTTCGGAAAATTCTAGTTGGAGGCAATAACAGACCTAAAAACCAAAGGTTGGAAAGGTTGGACGAATCTAAGTTCAAACTAAACATCGGTATTGCAGTCAACCTCGAAAACCGACCACCTTTGATAAGAGACATCCTGCTTTACTTCTCTTCTATTTTTACTAACGAAGCTCCAGCCATACAAGAAGTCATGAAAATCAAGCTTGTGTGGACATCCAGCCACATTGGGACTGCAGACATTGAGTTAGTGTCTGCTCAAAGCTAATCCAAATTTCTTTGCACCTTTTCATCTCATATTCCAAACTGGACCTGAAAAGACATATTGCAAGTTTCATTGAAAAGAAACGTTTAGTAGATTGGCACTTCCATGGGGCAAATAAAGACAGTCCTAATACTATCTACCCAGCAACAACCTTAAAAGCTCACACCACCAGTAGACATTAACTAGAGCACACAACATGTAACAACATATTGGGCTTAAACTACTTCCTCTGGCAAAACTCCAACCAATTCAACGCTTCAACATTTAACTATGGCAATAGTTCAAAAACATTCGATTTCCAATTCTGAAAACTTTTTTATTTTTTTTTTTTCAATATTTAACAAAATTCCTATCTATTAAATTACAGCTGGAAGACTTTTGTTGATATGCTCTTTTACCGTTTACTTTCATTTTAATTTAAATTTAAATTATATGTTAATACATAATAATAATATAATTAACATAAATAAAGTATCAACCACTAGCTTCCTACCCTTTTTTTATTTATGATTTATAATACAAAATTCATAATAATCCCAAATTCTGATTTTCTATTCCATTTCAGAATACAAAACTAAATCTATTTCAATCAAACAGAACTACTGTTTGAGAAGCTATGCAAAACGGCAGCCGTATTTTGTAGATTTGACATTTCAAATCGGCGCATTTTTGGTTCTACGTCTTATTTTATTTGAATTTACTGTTGTGTTTTGTGTGGTTTATTATTTTTCCGTTTATTTATTATTGTTTTCCAAAAATGTACAAAAACAAAAGATTTAACAAAGGTACAAAAACCAAAGCACCTTTAAATCCTATTGGCGAGGATACAACAATTAAAATACCGGTAAGTTGTGTGTTTTATTGAAATTATTTCATCATTTAATTCAACATTAATTACAAATGCAGCGACTAGATAATCCTCCGATTGATAAAGAAAATGAATCAAATGATAAAAATTGTGAGAAAGAACTATTCAGCCAGGAAGCTCTTGAGGCAATACCTGCTTCGCAGGAACCAACCCAAAGATATCTCTCCCAAAGGAGCACGCTCTGTCGAACCCAATCGCGGAGTACTCAACGGCCACCTACAACATATTTCGAATTGGTTATGATCAAGTCCGGTGTGAATTTGGATGCTGCTGATAATTTTGTAATATGTAAGTTTCGTTTAGGCTTACCCGATACGTTGTTAACATTAGCTAACTGTTGAGTTTGTGTCACAGTTCCTATTATAAGCTATGGTAAGCTGAGCTATAGTGAACTTAAGGTCAGTCTAGTAAAATAAGGGTTTCACCTCGAAATGAGAGATAGCAAGCTGCAAATGTGTTTATATCTTACTTTTGGTGCTGGGGGTCATCCCATGTGACTGTATTTTAAGGAATTTGTAGGTATTTTTTTTTACGACCAGTTAATAGATACAACTTTATTAAGTTTATTATCATTTATTAACATAGTTCGACAGTATAAATAAAAAATTTGAATTAAGACTTTGTAAAGAACACGAGTTAACCCGGGGTGAACAACTCCGTCTCGAAAAAATGGACTCGCACTTCCTCCACGGTTCTGGCTGATTGACTTATCTAAAACAAAAAAAGTAAACGGCGTTTTAATCTGTGAGCCTACATGCATGGAATGAACTATCATCAAATAAATATACCAAAAATTGCACTTTTGGGGGACATTTGCGTTTTTTTTTGTTTTTTTTTTCTATAAAATCGATATTTTTGGCATTTTTGCTTGTCGATAGTTCATTGTTTAGATGTGCTGAATCCAACCCATCAAATTTCAAATCATTCGGTCAAGCCGTTTTTGAGATACGATGGAGGAAAGTTTGAAAAACTTGTTTAAAGTTTCAAGTCCTCTTAACTATGAAAATATCAACTTACTTTTCAATCGGCGATGCCTGGTGCATTGAATATTCCTTCCTCTTCTCCTTGAAACTCTTTCAAAACAGATTGTTCAGGTCTTGAATCAATTCTGGCTTGTTTAACGGCATCACAACAGCAACAACGTGCCGCTCAGAACGTCAGATCCGCTTTTCATCACATCCCATAACCATTACTTTCAAATTACCTTCATTAAAGATTTCCTGAATTCCTTTATCAGTAAGTTTACCTGGTCCTTTTCCACCCATTCCTTTATTTGTTTTATCTTTTTTAACAGCCGTATTCTAGGCATATTAAACTAGCAATTTATGAAAAAAAAAAATTGATTTTTTGAACCCATCATGGGTGGACCCCCTTAAGTCAAAAAGGAGTTTTAGTTGAAACATTAAAATTTGTTTTAATAAAATTCGCTCAATTACTTACTATCTTACTTGAGAGTTGAAGCTACAATCCTGTGCCTCAACCAACAAACTTTTCTATCAAGCTCGGTCTCTTGGTAGACGTCTCCAGTTTAGCACTCAAAGCTGGGTGAGCTTTTCATCTGATGTAATGTTCAATAGAGTTTTCCAGTGCTCGACATAACCCAGATATTTCAAAAGTTGAAATTGTATCCTCATGGCTAGGTGACAATTTTCTTTTTCTTTAGTAAGAAACCAAGGAGCTTTCTTGCGCTTTTGTCATAGTCTATGATTTTGCACCTTATAGCAGGAAAGGGATGATGAAGGTTTTATATATAACGCCACCTCAGATCCTCGATAGAGGCCTTTGCTATCCAATTGTTTTCTAAGCCCAAAGAAAAGAGAAACTGATTGTTGCGCCACCCAATTTATTTAGGTAGGATAAAAGTTCGAATTTTCTCAAAATTTTACAAGATTAATTTTTTTTCAAAATTTTATTAGTTTGGTATCACGTCACAATATACAGTGTTGGAAAAATAGTAGAATAGAGCTTCGTCTTCAATCTTTTTAACACATAAAAAAGTATCTGTGAAAAGTTGAAAAATAAAAACTACACAACAAATTTTTTTAATAATTTATTGCTTAAATGCAACAATTTTTTCAAATATAATAATGAGAAATAATAATAAAAAGTATTATGATTATTAATAGAGACAAAGCAAAGACTTCTGAATTTATACAATACGATTTTTTAAACCGCATTTATTACCCAAAGCTCGAAAACTGCCGCAATTCTTCCGATTTCTAAACCTAACAAAGATAAAATAACTCCAGATAGCTTCCGACCCATCTCTCTCCTCTCTTGTACAACAAAAATCCTCAAAAAATTGTAGCAAAACGAATTATGTGGTATGCAGAACCTAAACAACTTTTTAGCCTAAATCAAGTAGCATTTAAAACTAGTCGTGGATGTACAGTCGCCCTGCTTTTTATAGATAACTATGTCTCTAGAGCACTGAGCTCCAAAAACCATGCATCTATACTCACCCTAGACTTTGAAAAAGCATTCGACAGAATAGGAATACATGTAGTTTAAAAAAAAACTCAAAGATTGGGGCTTTGGCCCTAATATTTTTAATTACGAGTATGTTAAAGCTTTTCTTATGGCTTTAGATTATGGTATTTTTATTCATGGCAACGCTCCGAAATCCACTTTCGGGATCATAACACCGATCTACCACGAAGCAGCAAGATGTAGTGTTGGCGCCTTTCGTACTACTCCCATCAAAAACATCCTGTCAAAGGCTGGGCTCGCAACTTTTAAAGAGCGAAGAGAAAAAATCACATACAAACTATATATGATAAACTGATATTTTCGTCGAACTCGATAATCGATAAAGAAGTCAACTTAATACTGAACAGGAAAAGAAATTACAAGACACCAGCAGCAATTTTAACTATCCTTCAATCTGGTAACTCTGAATTTCCAAAACAAGAATTGTTAAAAACAAAAAATTCTGCTCTACTGGAACCTCCTTGGCTCATCAACTCCAATTCATTTATAATGAACCTTGCATATCAAAGGAAAACCCATACAAACGTTGAGATATATCGCAAGATTTTTCTAAGGATTTCATCTGAGCTCAAGTCCAAAAGCTGGAAATTCACTTTTACGGATTGATCCAAAATCTCAGAGGACACAACCTTTGCAATCACAAATGAAGACGGCAGCACGATACTTTTTGGATTACTTCCACAAACCGCATCCATTTTAACTGCTGAAGCCTCTGCCATTTTGACTGCCATTCAAGAGGCTTTAAAAGAAGGAAATAAGCAGATTATATGTACAGACAGTCTCTTTACAATCAAAGCTGTCAATAATACCAACAACAACTCCACTTATCTCATCAACAACATCCGCTCCTTATTGATAAATTCAAACCAGCACATAAAACTAATGTGGACCCCTGGACACGTTGGCATCCGGAGCAATGAGCTCGCAGATTAAGCCGCCTGCCTCGTAAGCAAGTCGGCAACCTACCTCTACAATATTTACACCAAGAATGACCTTGTGAAGAACCTCAAAAGAAAACTGACTAGATCCAAAAAAACGAATGGAGTAGTACAATCACCACAAACAAACAGTGAAAAATCAAAAATAAAAAACTTGATCCGACTCCGATTTGGCTATACCTTTGCCACCCACCTCCACCTTCTCAAAAAAGAACCTCCTCCCATTTGTCCTACCAGCAATACTACATCTGACCTCCAACACCTGCTCTACAACTGCAACAGAACTAAGCCTATCATAGAGAAAATTCTAAATAGAAACGACATTATCCAAACGCTAAAATACCCGAGTCTATCAAATATAATTAAGAACAATGATATTCTTATAGAAATGGAAACCATTGTATAAATGTATATGTATAAAATTATAGAGCGGTAGGCCTTCGCAGCTGGAAGCTCAATAATGTTATATTAGCATTTAATTTATTACTTGTTTAATAAATATATAAAAATAATAAAAAAATTAGAATGGTAGTCTTTTTGTAGTAAGAAAGTAACTCAATGGTAAAAGTATTTCAAATTCTTTGAGTAATTTGTAGTGGCACTCTTATTATTAATAACTGCCTCCACTGTTCGCCCCATCGAATTCACCCGTCTCTACACGTATGGAGTACCTTTCCCTTTGAATTTGTTACCAAAACTCGTCTTTCTTTTTGGTTTAACAATCTCCGATCCTTCGCTTTTGGGTGCCCCACGAGTGTTCAATTGGGTTTATTCCGGGGGATTGTGATGGGCATTCCATAACATTGTTTTTGTTTTATTGTAAGTATTGTTTAGCAAATTTTGATGGGTGGTTCCGGTCTTATCCTGCATGAACTATCATTTTATTGGCACCTCCTCTTCAGTTAATGTTAGCATAACTGAATTCAAGATGTGGACATAATCCACATCGCACATCATTATCCTTAATCCAAAATATTGGACCTACACCAGATGCTGAAAAGTACCCCCAAATCATTATATTCAAACCATGCGCCGTGTTTAACTGTCTTCTTTGTGTATTTTTAGTTAAACTTCTTGTATTTTAGCCTTCTCACATCGGAAGTAAACAAATTGATCTTCGTTTCATCCGACCACAAAACGTTATTGCAAAAAGGGAGGTGTAAGTGTTTGTTTGCAAAGGGAAATCCTTGTATAATGTTTTGCTTGGTTAAAAAATGCCACTTTTCGTGGACTTCTACCAAGAAGACTTGCTACTGAAAGTTGGGTTCTTATTGTTCTAGCTGACACTGAGCCGTTTAATTCATTTTTGAGTTCTATATAAGAAAGAAATGGTTTCTTCTTACATATTCTTACCAAGAGTGTATCAATACGCGAAGAAGTTTATCTTTTTCTTCATCTTGTTTCTTCTTTAGACGCGAATGTAAAGTTTTAAATACTTTTTATTATGAATAGTTTAAAGTTTTTGCAATTTAACCATCGTTTTTCCAACTTGTCCAAGATTTTTCATCACTTCGAGTTTAAGGGGAGTATAATGTAATATCTATTAAAATTATAGATGACTAAAAAAAAATTGTATCGAATATAAAACATCTGACAAACTTATAAACAAACTCAAAACTCTTATTTGCATAGAAAAATAAAAGCATCCGTATGTTAGAATTAAAGTTAAAATAGCTTGTTTCTATATTTTTTCCTGGCGAAATTATCATTGGCCTCAAACTTTTAACAGTTAAGTGGAATCAAAAAGTTATTTGCACGAAATAGTTTTGCCATTTGAGAGAATTACTAGGTAGTATTGAAATATAGAAAGACTAACGACAAAAGACTTAATTGCTAATACAATATTGTGTATCTAAAATGATGAAGACATTTGTTTTTATTATTTTTTTGTTCAACACTACAAGACTGTTTCGTTCTCTTCGTAAAAGTGCCATAAGTTATTTTACAAGCATAAAACAGCATAAGAAAAGGATTTAATGTATTATAATATGTATCATTGTTATTACATGTATTTAGCAGCAATATTAAATTAGTTAAGAGATAGTTTCACTCAAAATGCCATCAACCTCCAAATTCTACCTCAAACGTTTTCTGAGAAGTCACATCCTCCCATTCGGACTACTGCCTCTTGCGAGGAATTGACAAAACCTCCACGAGTAATTTTTGGCATAAAAAGTACGCACACAGGAATAGTTGAGAGTTGTAAGTAACTAGACCCTGGTTCTCAACGGACTGTTGCGCCACCTAATTTATTTTATATAAATAAATGTATATTCAGATTGGTATCTTACTTGACTGCTTGGCACGACTCCTCAACTCACCCAACAGCTCGGCTCACTCAACAGCTCAACTTAATTGAACACTCAAAAGCAGGCTTGAGCTAAATTCAATATCTATAAATGTAATCCGTTTAAATTTTTTAGCTTGTGACCACGTCTCTTTTGTTTGTAAGTTTCGAGAAATCTTTGTGAAATGCCAAAACTACCCCTCAAATGTGGAAACTTTTAAAACCGGTCTTCGAAATGCTTTGAATGACAAAAAAATGGCTTTGAAATTGCTCAGTGGATGTACCATCAATATGCCAGGAGAAGAAAATCCCTATCAATCGCAAGACAGTATGATTGTCAATTTCCTAATGATTGATTTTCTTCAAGAAGCTGTTATAAACATTATCCTGGATAAAGTGGATGAAATTTCAAAATCGTAAAAACCTTACTTCCAAGTTTAAATCCTAAAACTATTTTAATACACTGTCCATTTCCATAGACAAACATCAACTAGTTACGATGTACCAATACTTCCATTGATGCTGTCCCAGTTGCGATATGTAACACAAACGACGGATGCGGATTTGATTTACACTCGAATCGTTGATATTTTTGAAAATGCCGTACAATCTGTTCAATGGGATATAATCGCCAACGCTGAAATGTTCCTCAAGTCTTCCAAGCATGATGCATTTGCTGAAATGCTATTGTAAGTTCCATTTAAGAGAGTATTGTTTTGTTCGAAACGTGATATTTTATTTCAAACCTAATGTTTTATTTCAGAAATAATTTTGCCAGTCCCAAGGATGTTTTTCATTCAACAACCATTAAAACATTTACAAACTTGTGTCTTTCGCCAAGGATGCAAACTAAGCTAAGAAAGAAAGCACTTATCTACATTAAGGATGATGGATGTCCACCAAAAGTAATACGCAGCTTTTTTTTTTTGTAATTTTTTTGCTGTTGAACCTTTCCCTAACCGATTTTTGTTTTGTAGATTCTACCTCTGCTGGTGAAATTGATGTTGAAAATATTAAATGAAAATGATGAGAACGTGATTCGTGAGGTAAAGAAATTTCAAAAATTATTTTCAAATAATTGTTTATGAGTTAAAATTGTGTTTACAGCTTGTGGATGATTTAAGAGATGTTTTAATGAGAGAATTTGATTGCAATAAACAAGATGTGCAACAATCACTTGTAGATACTTTCATCTGCATTACTCAAGGATTGACAAGGTCGAAAACACTTTTTGACACATGGGAAAAAACTATTCAAAATCTAACACCCGCTAATTTCAGGTATTTATGATTGCTAAAAATGTTTTCCTATTTCAATTTAAAATGAAGTGAGTATCGGTGTTGGGGATTTTTAAATTGATTTAAATGACCAGAGGGAGTTGTTAAATTCAGAAGCCATTTCAGTTATATAAAATGCAGCTTTACTAGCATGACTTTACAAGTCAAAGACTTGATTCGTAAAAAGTTAGCAACTTCTACTTCATATTTTCGGGAGCAGACAGACAAAGCATTTAAAACCGATTGTTAGCACGACAAATGTGTCCCCAAACATTAACATTTCGAGCAAAAAATTAATGTTTTATAAAAACTTTCGAAACACATTCTCGACTCTGCTTCGTCCATAGCCATATCGATGTCTATTTCAAAAGATCTTTGAAAACTGCTACATTTCACATTAACACTCAAAGACCAACTTTAATATTTTATATGTATTCAATTGAAAAGATCAGAAAAATTAAAAAGACGTTGTTTGTCTTAACTATAAATATTGATTTCGAAATGTTATAATTATCTAAACAATTATTTCAGAAACAAAGCTTGTATTATTCTACTGGTTTATGCTATTCAACATTCTTTTTTTTTTTTTTCTGACGTACCTATGCATTAACAGTTTTGTTCGTATGTATGGCTATGTGAAAAAGATGAATTTTCAAAATTAATTCCACAATTATCGACTGCCCTTGAGATTTATTATTTATTTATTTAATGATATATCGTTTGGAATCAAAGGAATCTTTAGAATCAAAACGTCTATGCCTTTGTACTTTCCATCAAAATTGTGGCTTCGATGACGTCGTTCATTCATTTCTTCACCGCAAGTGCTTTTACAAAGTCGAGGCTGGTTTATATCCGCAACATCATGATTACTGATTCGATAGTAAGTTCCAGTTTATGAGGTGGTAATCCAGCCAATTTTAAATCTGGAAATTCATTTCATTGACATCAAAGTTTTTACAGCCAATGTAAAATTTGTATTTACCAAACAAAATGAAAAAACATTTATAATATTTATTTTAACTAATATATATAATTCTCCTGTCACAATGTTAGTTGCAATACTCCTCCGAAACGGTTAACCAATTTCAGTGAAATTTTGCGTATACACTCGGTATATCTGTGAATAGGTTTTTATCTATGTTTTATATTCCTATTTCTGCATCAACATCGTAGACGGTGCAACGATCTTACGATAGGATTCAGTGACATTATCGCTATGTACAATTAAGCATTGATTGCTAGACTCTGAATTGAATCGTGAACTAAAATACAATACTGGCAGTGATTGTCGCTAGCAATATCCCACTAATGAATGAACCATTTATGACAACATGATGCTCGCAGTTTCGTTAGGACAAGGTGGATTCTTTTTTCAATGCGCCAGGTGAAAACATTCCTTATTTCGCTAATTCTTGCTAAAATACGATCAAATAATGACATTGCATTGGCTGTTGCATCTTCTGCGATTGCGGCAACTTTATTGGATGGAGGCAGATCAGCTCATTCAGTATTTACACTGTCACTAAATATTCAAAATAAAAAAACAATCATCCATAGCCACAGTGCTGAAGCAGTATAAAATTATCATCCTTGATGAATGCACTATGGCGCACAAACATTCGTTTGAGGCGTTGAACAGGACATTTGGTGGCACTCTGTTACTACTTTCAGGTGATTCCAGACAAATACTTCCCGTTATTCCGCCTTGAACGTTCTCTGATGAGTCAAAGCGTGCTTAAAATTATCGCCATTAAAAATTGTTAGATATAGGCGACGGAAAAGTTACTACAGATGAAACTGGATGCTTGAAATTACCGGTCGATTTCTGAAGATTTTTGATTCACAGATGCTCTCATTGACCAGATAATGTGGATGTCAACGAATTGAATCTCAAGACTTGAGTCATACAAATCCATTGATACAGTTTGTGATGCTACCGAAGCTGCAAATTATCCAACTTTTCAACAACGGCAGATCCTGGAAAAAACTCAAGAACACCAAATCGATACCCACTATCTTTTCATCGATTTCAAGGCCGCATATGACAGCATCGACAGGGACGAGCTGTATAGAGCCATGTCTAGTTTTGGCATCCCTGCCAAACTTGTCCGTTTGTGCAGGATAACCATGGAGAATTCACGCTGCTCCATAAAGGTTGGAAACAACTTAACAAAACCTTTCGATGTCAAAAAAGGTTTTAGACAAGGTGACGCGCTGTCATGCGATTTTTTTAACATCGTGCTTGAAAGAATAGTGCAGAGCTCACACGTCAACACTAGAGGCACTATCTTTCAAAAGTCTGTCCAATTACTGGCATATGATGATGACATTGACATAATCGGAAGAACTCAGCGTGATGTCAATGGGGCTTTTGTGAGTATTGAGGCAAAGGCGGCAAAAATGATTTTAACGGTTAATGAGGGCAAAACAAAGTACATGCTGTCGTCTAGAAAGGACATACAACACCGACGTTTTGGTCAAAACGTCACAATCGACGGACGTAATTTTGAGGAAGTCAAGGACTTCGTCTACCTATGCTCCGCTGTAAACGCAGAAAACAACACCAGCGCTGAGATCAAACGCAGAATAACTCTTGCTAACCGCTGTTTCTTTGGACTAAGAAAGCAATTGAGTGGTAAAGTCCTCTCGCGAGGGACCAAAGAGTTGCTATATAAGACCCTTATTATCCCCGTCCTCCTATACGGTGCAGAAGCATGGACAATGACAAAAGCGGATGAAAGCACCTTAGGTCGGATCGAGAGAAAAGTTCTTCGTGTGATCTACGGTCCCGTATGCATCGAAGGGGATTGGATGAGAAGATGGAACGACGAGCTGTACGGGCTGTACAGCGACGTAGACAGAAAGGTAAAAGTCCAACGACTAAGATGGCTGGGTCACGTAGAGCGCATGGAAACCAATGCTCCGGCCCGGAAAGTCACACCCACAGGACAGCGCAGTAGAGGAAGACCGCGGATCAGGTGCCGCGCACAAGTGGAAGTTGACCTCACCCAACTTGGAGCGCGAAACTGGAGACATCTAGGGACCGAGCTAGATGGAAAAGTTTGTTGGGTGAGCGCCACCTTAAGAAAGTAAGTAAGGATGATCACAGCGTGATGTCAGTGGAGCGTTTTTGAGCAATGCCACGGAAGGGATGATGATGGGTTTAGTGGTCAATGAGGGCAAGACAAAGTATATGATGTCATTAAAAAAAGGACGATAGGTCACCATGGACAGCTATAACTTTGTCTACCTAGGCACGAAACGATAGATAACTCTTGAAATCGCTGCTGCTTTCGACTTAGAAGGCAATTGAGAAGTAAAGTCCTCTCTCGAGCATCTAAAATCATCATCCCTCTTCTCATTTATGAGGATGCTTCGAGAGAAAAATTTGTCGGGTGATTTTTGATCCTCTCTGCATAGATGGAGAATGGAGGTGAACATATACCAACGAACTGTACGGGTTGTACAGCGTCAATGACCTAGTTAACAGATTTAAAGTCTAACAAATAAGATGGCTAGGTAATGTACAGCGAATGGACATCCAGGTCTCGAATCCAATCCCAAGGGACAGCGCAGTAAAGAAAGACCATGACTCAGGTAGCGCACGCAGATGGATGAAGACCTCAACCAACTTGGCGTGCGAAACTGGAGCCAGCTAGCTAGGGGCCGAGCTGGCTGGAGACGCATGTTGGTTTAATCCCAGTGCCGCCCGGACTGTAGCGCTTCCTTAAGTAAGGTTGCATAGGTTTAGACTTACAATTTAAAATTATTTTTTGGATAGTTTCTAGATTTTGTGAATTAATTTTTTGAAGCAGTTTGTAAATGTTAGTTAAAAGACGGTTTATGTGGCCTAGAATATGTGTGATGTCCATTGTTGTAGATCTATGGATTTTCGCAGAGGAGCAACATTGGTAATTGTTTCTTTCTGTGCGATTGAGTATATAGGTTTTGTTTTGTTTTTGTTGATACCAGAGTAGTGATTAGTAAAGGTCAACAACCTCTGCTTCTCGATAGTTTTGATTTCTAATTTTATCGTTTTTGAGAGATCCGATTCACTAAACGTGTTGAACAAAATTGAATTTAACAGCGTATATGCTACCCATAATGTCTTTGTGAGCAGGAACCAATATAATTTTAGTTTTTCGATAACAATATCTCTAAAACTCGTAATTACTGGGGAGCTGTGATTTTGGTTCATGATGGCATGCATAACCGAGAGGCTATCTGTGTATTATGAGGATTGGTAGAGCGCTAAAGCTTTTGGGGAAAAACTTGATAATTGTTCAGGAAGTAGACCCAGAATTTGACCGGCATTTAGTGCTGTTACAGCAAAACCAGTATGGTTCTCAGTTTTTAAACCGTGTGTCGCTTGGAGAATATGAATTTCCAGTATTTGGTTTTGTTGAGGTTGTTTCCGAAGGAATGTCCAATTGGCCGGTACGCATTTTTTGGAGCGTGTTCTTTAGAGAATTTGCATAGTAAAGTTCAAAGTATTCCGGTCAATTTTAAGTCTAGAAATTCATTTCATTGACATCAAAGTTTTTACAGCCAATGTAAAATTTTTATTTACCAAACAAAATGAAAAAACATTATAATATTTATTTTAACTAATATATATAATTCTCCTGTCACAGTGTTAGTTGCAATACTCCTCCGAAACGGCTTAACCAATTTCAGTGAAATTTTGCATATACACTCGGTATATCTGAGAATAGGTTTTTATCTATGTTTTATATTCCTATTTCTGCATCAACATCGTAGACGGTGCAACGATCTTACGATAGGATTCAGTGACATTATCGCTATGTACAATTAAGCATTGATTGCTAGACTCTGAATTGAATCGTGAACTAAAATACAATACTGGCAGTGATTGTCGCTAGCAATATCCCACTAATGAATGAACCATTTATGACAACATGATGCTCGCAGTTTCGTTAGGACAAGGTGGATTCTTTTTTCAATGCGCCAGGTGAAAACATTCCTTATTTCGCTAATTCTTGCTAAAATACGATCAAATAATGACATTGCATTGGCTGTTGCATCTTCTGCGATTGCGGCAACTTTATTGGATGGAGGCAGATCAGCTCATTCAGTATTTACACTGTCACTAAATATTCAAAATAAAAAAACAATCATCCATAGCCACAGTGCTGAAGCAGTATAAAATTATCATCCTTGATGAATGCACTATGGCGCACAAACATTCGTTTGAGGCGTTGAACAGGACATTTGGTGGCACTCTGTTACTACTTTCAGGTGATTCCAGACAAATACTTCCCGTTATTCCGCCTTGAACGTTCTCTGATGAGTCAAAGCGTGCTTAAAATTATCGCCATTAAAAATTGTTAGATATAGGCGACGGAAAAGTTACTACAGATGAAACTGGATGCTTGAAATTACCGGTCGATTTCTGAAGATTTTTGATTCACAGATGCTCTCATTGACCAGATAATGTGGATGTCAACGAATTGAATCTCAAGACTTGAGTCATACAAATCCATTGATACAGTTTGTGATGCTACCGAAGCTGCAAATTATCCAACTTTTCAACAACGGCAGATCCTGGAAAAAACTCAAGAACACCAAATCGATACCCACTATCTTTTCATCGATTTCAAGGCCGCATATGACAGCATCGACAGGGACGAGCTGTATAGAGCCATGTCTAGTTTTGGCATCCCTGCCAAACTTGTCCGTTTGTGCAGGATAACCATGGAGAATTCACGCTGCTCCATAAAGGTTGGAAACAACTTAACAAAACCTTTCGATGTCAAAAAAGGTTTTAGACAAGGTGACGCGCTGTCATGCGATTTTTTTAACATCGTGCTTGAAAGAATAGTGCAGAGCTCACACGTCAACACTAGAGGCACTATCTTTCAAAAGTCTGTCCAATTACTGGCATATGATGATGACATTGACATAATCGGAAGAACTCAGCGTGATGTCAATGGGGCTTTTGTGAGTATTGAGGCAAAGGCGGCAAAAATGGGTTTAACGGTTAATGAGGGCAAAACAAAGTACATGCTGTCGTCTAGAAAGGACATACAACACCGACGTTTTGGTCAAAACGTCACAATCGACGGACGTAATTTTGAGGAAGTCAAGGACTTCGTCTACCTATGCTCCGCTGTAAACGCAGAAAAGAACACCAGCGCTGAGATCAAACGCAGAATAACTCTTGCTAACCGCTGTTTCTTTGGACTAAGAAAGCAATTGAGTGGTAAAGTCCTCTCTCGAGGGACCAAAGTGTTGCTATATAAGACCCTTATCATCCCCGTCCTCCTATACGGTGCAGAAGCATGGACCATGACAAAAGCGGATGAAAGCACCTTAGGTCGGATCGAGAGAAAAGTTCTTCGTGTGATCTACGGTCCCGTATGCATCGAAGGGGATTGGATAAGAAGATGGAACGACGAGCTGTACGGGCTGTACAGCGACGTAGACTAAGCCAGAAGGGTAAAAGTCCAACGACTAAGATAGCTGGTTCACGTAGAGCGCATGGAAACCAATGCTCCGGCCCGGAAAGTCTTCGAATCCACACCCACAGGACAGCGCAGTAGAGGAAGACCGCGGATCAGGTGCCGCGCACAAGTGGAAGTTGACCTCACCCAACTTGGAGCGCGAAACTGGAGACATCTAGGGACCGAGCTAGATGGAGAAGTTTGTTGGGTGAGGCCCTAGTTCACACAGGACTGTAGCGCCACCTTAAGTAAGTAAGTAAGGATGATCACAGTGTGATGTCAGTGGAGCGTTTTTGTGCATTGCCACGGAAGCGAAGATGATGGGTTTAGTGGTCAATGAGGGTAAGACAAAGTATATGATGTCATTAAAAAAAGGACGATAGGTCACCATGGACAGCTATAACTTTGTCTACCTAGGCACCGTTATAAACGCACGTAATGACACCAGCGCTGAAATCAAACGAAGAATAACTCTTGAAATCGCTGTTCCTTTCGACTTAGAAGGCAATTGAGAAGTAAAGTCCTCTCTCGAGCATCTAAAATCATCATCCCTCTTCTCATTTATGAGGATGCTTCGAGAGAAAAATTTTTCGGGTGATTTTTGGTCCTCTCTGCATAGATGGAGAATGGAGGTGAACATATAACAACGAACTGTACGGGTTGTACAGCGACAATGACCTAGTTAACAGATTTAAAGTCTAACAACTAAGATGGCTAGGTAATGTACAGCGAATGGACATCAAGGTCTCGAATCCAATCCCAAGAGACAGGTAAAGAAAGACCATGACTCAGGTAGCGCACGCAGATGGGTGAAGACCTCAACCAACTTGGCGTGCGAAACTGGAGCCAGCTAGCTAGGGACCGAGCTGGCTGGAGACGCATGTTGGTTTAATCCCAGTGCCGCCCGGACTGTAGCGCTTCCTTAAGTAAGGTTGCATAGGTTTAGACTTACAATTTAAAATTATTTTTTGGATAGTTTCTAGATTTTGTGAATTAATTTTTTGAAGCAGTTTATAAATGTTAGTTAAAAGACGGTTTATGTGGCCTAGAAGATGTGTGATGTCCATTGTTTCATTGCAAGTGGGGTAGATCTATGGATTTTCGCAGAGGAGCAACATTGGTAATTGTTTCTTTCTGTGCGATTGAGTATATAGGTTTTCTTTTGTTTTTGTTGATACCAGAGTAGTGATTAGTAAAGGTCAACTACCTCTGCTTCTCGATAGTTTTGATTTCTGATTTTATCGTTTTTGAGAGATCCGATTCACTAAACGTGTTGAACAAAATTGAATGTAACAGCATATATGCTACCCATAATGTCTTTGTGAGCAGGAACCAATATAATTTTAGTTTTTCGATAACAATATCTCTAAAACTCGTAATTGCTGGGGAGCTGTTCATAATAGCATGGATAACCGAAAGGCTGTCTGTGCATACGACCCAGTGATTTTTTGTGTTATAAATATTGTAAGGATTCGAAGAGCGCTAAAGCTTCTTGAGAAAAAATTAATGGGTGTTATTCAGGCAGTAGATCCAGTCTAATTTGACCGCCATTTTATGCTGTTACAGCAAAACCAGTATGGTTATCCGTTTTTGAACCGTGCAACACAACTTTTTAAGGATTAAATGTACTTCTGTCATTTGAAATTCTGTCAAATGCTTTCTCGAAGTCCAATGAGATAATTGAAAAATGGGTTTTGGCTGATATAGAATTTGAGATGAAACTGCCTATATGCAGCTAAGCATTTTGACTTCCCCTCTTGGGTTTGAATGCTCCTTGATTTAAAGTTGTAATTTCCTTAGATTCTATATACCACAGAATGCGCTTTGCTACTATCTTTTCCAGAATTTTTTAAATGCATCTTAATAGTGAGATTGGTCTATACATGTCGAGTTTATTTATCTCCTGTTCTGGTTTTGGGAATGATTGTAATAACCTTCCAATATTGCAGTACCTATGACACTCGTATCAAAGATTTTATTATGGAATAGTTTTTGTCTGAGTCGGAACTTCTTTGAAAATTACATATGACAATCCATCTCTTTTTAATGTTTTTTTTCTGTTTGTTAAGACATTATTCTAATTCGAATTTGGAAATGGGTTGCTCAAAATGATTACCTGCAATATTGGTAGGCAGATGGGTTGTGTTGCGGAGGCTTTCGTCTTTTTGTAGTCTAAAACTGTTGTAGAAGTTTGTGTCAATTAAATAATGAGATCATGTAATAACTGATTTCTAACAGGGTGATAAGAGGCCCCGTGTTTGTGTCAATGCATTTGTTGGACAGAGAAATAGTTAAGTAACCGAAATCGCTTGATTTTATTCCAGATATTGGTTACAGAAGAATTAGGATTAATAGTAAAGTCGTAAGATTTTTAATTTTGTTAGTTTTTAATATTCAGTGAATATTTTCCAGGCTTTCAAACCGCACGGAAAAATACACAGGTTATCTCATTGCAATAAAATACGTGAAAACGACAAATTTTTCATCGTATTTTAGTATTTTGTTGAAATCTGTTTTATATGGAAACCTTAATTTTGTGTCCTCATAAATTAACTAAAAAAACAATACTCTATTATCTGGCCCTTAAAATAAAAATAATAACTACTGTTACATTAAAAATACACAAAACTTTCGCTTATTAAAGAAATCCACAATCATCTTCTTGATATTATTAAAACACATGTTTGCAAATTTCTTCCATTGAAGTGTTTAAAACAAATGATTATTTTACCTATTTCAATTTCTATTACCATTTCAGACCAATCGACTTGGTGGTACTATTGAAAATGATGTCTATAAAAGAAGTACGAAGTACTTATATTGAAAAAATCGTAAGAATTTACATTTCAAAATATTTTGATAATGAATTTCATAAAGTAATTTTATCTGTTTCAGATACGATGTCGAATAAAACTAGAACACATCAATGTTGATATTCTAATTGACGCCAAAACAAAATATGCACCCATTTTAACTGACCTCATAAATGTTCTGCTTCGAATTTTACACGATTACATAAAAGATAAAAATAAAATCATATCGGATTTTGGAAGAAATTCTTACAAGTAAAAATTACCATACCTTAATTAATTGTTTAAGAAATAAAACTAATTATGACTTTAAGCATTATCTTTGGTGTTGGTGAATCAACTCAAAAAGACATTCTTCTTAAGCTTGTCGAATTAACGTGCGATAAATCAGCATCGAGTATGACAACAGAGGCATTGGAATTAATAAAAGAATTAAAACTTAAATATCCATCAAATGTTCAAAATTGGGGTATGGTTTTAATGGTATGACTTGTTTTTTTTTAAGAAATAGTGAATATTTATGTGTTATTTAAAAATTATTATTTTTTTTTTGTTCTCACTCGCAGCCTCTTTTAGATCGAATCAGTGAAATGAATTTACCACAAACACGCCTTGTTATGGAGTTACTTTGTTCGATTGCATTTCCTGCTCCTCCACTTGATGAATGTCCAGTATTGCAAGATCAAATCGATATGCTGATCAAAAAACAAATTATTAATCGATTGCCCAAGTGAGTTATCATTTCAAAATGTTGTTTGCTGAGGCTGTTTTTATGTATCAAATTTGTTTTTCAAAACAGAGTTAAGAAACAAGGTATAATAGGAGCTGTTCAAATGATCGATAATGTCGCTAGAATCGACGATATCCATGCAGATCCTATGTATGACTTCAATACATCGTATAATACAGTTGAAGAGTTGCCAGAGGGAAGAGGAAAAATTGCAGCAAATTATATAAGTAAGAAAATACTGTGAGTGTTATTTACTTTTGATGGATTTGTCAACTTTTTGTTTAGCTCGAATTCATTCCACAACAATATACTGCCCTGAGTCGCTGGCTTTATTTTATGATGAGCTCGCAACCGTATGTTCTACAAATTATCAAAGAAATGATAACCTTCTAGACCTGGATCGACCCTTTCTTATTTGGCTATGTGAGCTTATAACGTATTATTTCCAAAACAGTTTCGTTATAGAAGATCATCCTAAAGAAAATCTGTAAGTCACACAAAAGTCTACACAAAAATTGTTTTCAAAATTTTTAACTTTTCAGAGGGATTGCAATTTCATACCAAAAATGTATTAACACTCCAGAAGACACAAACACACCCACCGAAAGCGAATTGGTGCCAATAGCTGTAGATATAGCTCAACTGGTTTTGAGCCCTACTCATGAGTATGTTTTAAAGACATCCACTTTGATTTCTGGATCTTTTGAACATGATAATATTATTTATAACTGATTTGTGTTTCAGAGCTTCTTCCTCCATTCTCGTCCTGGCTCCATTGTTCAACCTAATGAGGGTTCTGCATTTTGTTCGATACGATGGTAGTTTAGAGATGATAAATGCTCTTCTTGGGTGTGGTATAATTTTACCTAAGGTCTTCGAAAATATCGACAGTGTTGATATATTTTACGAATACGATGACATCCAAAGCAAACACATTTTAGATATTTTCTTCCATACAGTGAATTGGATTCGTGAAACAATAAGTTCATTTTCGTGTCAGAATGATCCCATGATTCGAGGAAAAGTGAGTTGAGTTTTTGTTGAAAAAAACGTGTTTTGCATTTGTTTTGATTTTTCTAGGTCCTAACTCGATTAGTAGATTTAATTAAAATTGAGGAATGTGTTCGAAAACTCTTGATAAAAGCTCCAGCTGACTACACACCACCGATTTGTCAATTCATGACAATGCCTGAACCTGTTGTACAAGTTAAAAAAACTGCAGGTAATTTAGTGGCAAAGCTAATTTTTGTTCGTTGTTTTTTTAAATATTGACTTTTGCTTTAAAAAGGACGTAAAAAAGCACCGGGAAAAGCTGGAAACAAAAAAAAGAATCTCAATGCATCAACAGAGCAGAACGAAACAGAAGCAACAATGGCCAACATGACGGTGCCAAGTACAGCACAAATAAGTAGTTCGAAAATAACAAAATCATACTTGGGAAAGTTTGAAACCACATATGGTCCAAAGGAAATTTACAGGTACATATTATAATAAGACTCGTCGACATAGTTTCAAATTGCGCTTTCTTCATGTGTGCGCCAAAAGATCCGCGGTGTTATCTTCTGCGCTGTTCTCTGGGGTGGATTCCAAGGCTTCCCGGGCGGAGCATTGGTTTTCATGCGCTTTACATCTTAGACGTCTTCGGACTTTTATCCTACTGTTCAGCCCATCTTATTCTATTAAGCTTAATTTTTGTCAAAATATCACTTTCGAGGTAGATAACATAGACCTTTTGATTGTAGCGTCTTTGAAATCGTCCTTCCGCACATAAGAGCCGAACAATCTAATCAAGACCTTCCTCTCGAATGTCCCTAAGAGTTTAGAGTGTCTCTAATTAACTACCCATGTCTCAGATACATATGGATTACTGGCAGAACCATCGTTGTGGTTGGGTGTCTGGAATTAAAAACCTTTGACAGACTGAAGTAGACTGTTGGTTTTGAGCAACCGCCCTCGTATTTCTTCTTCTACGTTGTTATCAGCTGGCTTCTTAAAATTCATTCTTCGTTACCTTGATTGTTTGACAAAATGTTCTTCCCGCAGTCGAAGCCACCATGTTATTTGATTTTCTTTAGCTAATTTACAGCCCCAGATTTTGTGTCGCCATTAGTACTCTACAAATGGACGAGTTTGGAAGGAATGCCCAAACTAGACAATTTTACCATTTAGTTTCTGTCAGCTTAGTGACCATTTAGTTTTCTTGAGTTTTTTCTAGCAATAAGTATATGATTGACTGTGGACTTTCCTGGTCTATCAGGTTGTTGGAAAGAGGCTTAAGGCGTTAACATATTACAGCAACACCAGAATTTAGTTTATGGACCTATTGCCACAAAAGCCATACTGTCTGTCATTAAGAAGCTTATGTTTTTCGAAATATTTCTTAAGCTGATAATAAATCCGCATTTCCATGACCTTGGAAAGAAGGGAGAGTGCTATTGGACGATAGTTGGAAGGGGAGTAGGAGAGATGGAAAAGCTTAAGCAGTGGTTTTGCCAGAGTTGAAGAACATCCTTCAGAACAAAATAAGGGGTACTATCCGTGCCATCAGATTTGTGTATGACAAGGTTTTTCAGTACTCTTTCAACTGAACGAGCTCAAAAGAATCATAAAAAGAAAAACCATACAGTCATTTACGCTCTCAAGTTCAGGGGGCTCATGACACTCTTTGGTAGTGTCGAATTAACAGAAAACTGTGCTGCAAGTAAATTAACTTTATTAATGGAACTTACATAGGGAGTGTCATTGTGGACGAGCTTTGGAACACGACGACATTTTCGTACATTTTTTACAAATGACCAGAAATAATTGGTACTTTGTACTCGAATATGAACTTTCTAGCTTGTTTGAACTTATTCCGATTTTCCTTATTAGGGTTGGGTCTATAACGAAAACACACTTTATAATCCTAATAATATCTTTACAGCTCGAATTAAACATATCTGCGCTAGAAGTAAATTCTAATCGAGGAAGCATAGTGATAAGTTAAAGTTCCTTGGCGTGCAAAGTCAGGAGTTGGTTCGTCGACATACTAAGTTAACAGACTTAAATTTCCAATATTCTGCGGTTCTTTTAATTCAGAGGATAAGTTGATTTGATTTGAACAATCTCCCTTCTTTGGAAGAAGTGGGGTATTACTGTTTTTTGCTTTTTGTTCCGCTAAGTCATTCTCTTTCATGTTTGACAAATGTTTTATTGTATTTGTTGGAATAGTCCAGTATTTTAAGGACCACGGCAATTGGTTCTTGATGTTTCGGATGTCATTTAGCGTAGACTGACGGAAAAGATTACAGTGTTCTTTTTTTGTCAAGAAAATTGCTATTGCCGCAGCTTTCAGAAAAGCTTCTCTGTGCTTTAAAATTCTTTTTTTAAAGCTGCAATGATGGGTTAAGACAGTTCATTGAAATAGTCCAGGATGGGGTTTTGCCTGGGTTAAAAAAGATGATAAAAGCTATTCCAGGGTTCGTGACAGCTTAGGTAGGTATATCGTAGAGGGCTTTAGTAGCACTTTGTTGGCATCGTTTTTTATAGGAGATATATATGACTCACAAATTTGGGGCAAGTCTGGCTGTTAAACTATTATAATTATTTGTTTATTTATATATAAATTTTCTTTCAGGCAAATGAATTCAGATATAATGTTAATTTTAAAAGCTAACTTTAACATTAAATACCCTCGCCCAATTGAAGAAATTCCCAAATCAATTGGACTTTTGGAATTCAAGTAAATAAATTCTAGATAAATGATATTGAATTGAATGATTAATTTGTTTCTATGTTCAGATTCATCATAACTGATATTGTTAATAAACTAGAATCAATAACAGGAGTTAAAAAATTCAGCAACGATCAACAGTCGCAGTATATGAGCTATCCAATTCACTTCATAACTGACATTGTAAATCAATTTCTTGATCCAATTATGAATAATTTCCACGAGGTTGATATAACTTAAATGTAGATATTTTAGTTTTTAAAATTTTCTCATGGATTTAACTAGATTTCAAATGCAATTTCGACAACAGTTCAACGAGTGGATGGTGCCTTAGGCAATGCTGATCTCTTCACAGATGAACTGAATTATCTTAAAATTTGTTTCGGCTTGTGTTTGCGTTTGTTGGCAGCTCTATTTTCTTGGTCTGGATTCGGTGATGCCTGCAATAAGAAAATACTGAAAGGTTTAATTGCTTTGAAGACATTACCATTTTTGATGTGGTCAAATAATATAGAAAATTAATTTTTTTAAAGGAGCCTTATTGGGAGTATTGGGAAAATCAGTTCGTCAAGAATTTATCAACAAAGATACTTCGACCTTAGCTGTGGAGGTATTTAATAAATGTCGAGCAACAGAAGCTAGTGCAATTGACATTAAATCAGCTGTCCATCTATATCACTTAATACAATCCCTTAAGAAATTCGCTATTAAAAAAGATTTGGATCAAGATATAAGTGAGTTATTTTAAATGTATTGTAATTTTAAATTATTGTTTAATTTTTTTTTTGTTGGAAGGAAACCTTTGCAAAGTCTTACTTTGCAGGAAATGGTTCAATTATGATGGAACAATGGAAAGAGGCACCCTGTGTAATATCTATTTAGACGAACTTGTGAAAGGATATTTAAGAAAATCAGATTTTCGCCGCCAGAAGACTATACTGGATGCTATTCTGGAAGAAACTAAATTTCTAAAGTCTAAAGAGAATTCATTACGATCTTTTCCAAATTTTAATAAGTAAAATTTCAATATAAATTTATTTTTATACACATATTTACAAAAACCCTAAACGAAAACTTCAGGGCAAACTTTCCAATGCTTTTTAGAGGACTTTGTGAAACTCTTATTAGTACACTTAATGTTGCAGTAAGCGAATCTAGGCAAACTGGATCGGATCAATTGAGAGTCTGGGAGAAGAGTTGTGAAATATTAAATACCCTTTTGGAGATCATCCAATCCCTGGATGTGCCAAGAAACTTTGCACTTTTCTTGAAAGTAAATTAAGTTTGTTTTGTTTTTAAATCTAAATTCAGTATGAAATGAATTTCTTTAATTTTCTTTAAGCACGCTCATTTTTATTTAAAAATTGTTCTTCAACATGGATTGCCTGTGTATGAGAACTATCTGAGAGAAAATCCAGAAAGAGTCAATGAATTGCTGAAGAATCTCCAAGTGACGACACGATTCTTACACAATCTTTGCTGCCATTCGAAAGTAAACACAAGAAGAAGAAAATATTTGTTTTGTTTTGTTTCGATATAAGTTTATTTTATTCTTTTAATTATAGGCTCTCAAAAATACATCAATTTTGATTCTTATTCCACCTCTGCGTGAAACTGTAGAAAATTTAGTTTTTCGTGTAAAAGCACTGCTGGCAGCTAACAAATGTGCTTCGGTCTTCTGGATGGGTAATCTCAAAAATAAGGATTTACATGGTGATGAAATTTTGTCCCAGGTAAAAACTACATACATTTAAATTTATTAAATGATTATTAAGTTTGAATTTAATTACAATTTAAGACCGCATCTTGGAGTTCTGCAAACGATGGTAACAGTGATGATGAAATCCCTGAAGACGATGCTAGCATCGAAGAAACGATACTTGGTGAAAATGATAGTAATGCGACAGGAAATGATTCGTTGCCGGACGCATCAAGAAGTACTTGTATTTGAACATAGAAATATAGGCACTATTGAGTGTAATTGTTCGTTGTTAAAGTAAGTTTGTGTGATTTTTTATTTTCAAAAAAACTGACCTCGTGCTGAACAAATTGAATAAGCCGAGTTATGGTATTAAAAGTTTTCTGGCTACAAGAACGGGGAAGCGTGAAAAAAGAGGAAGGTTTCACCAAGCGTTACGAGTTTCACAAATGCAAGTCAGCAAATATTAGACATGTGCTTTGAAGAGAACTCAAGCGTCCACAGGTTTTTCTCAAAACCCGTGGTGAGGTGTTTCCACTAAGGTACCTCTCCTTATCCAGACGGCAGCGGAGGAATTCTCGATATGGAATCCACGGTGGCGTCTATCGTTCCAGTAAGGTTGAACTACTTAGTGAACACCTTATAGGACTTCTACAACTTATTCGGAGCCCAGGCCTATAAGGAGCGGTTTATCCGGCACCCTGTCCTACTAAGGATTTGGTCCTCCAGGTTGGGGGTTGTGCCGTTGGGGTGACTTGCTGACTACGTAAAAATATATTAGTTGCGAAGCACCAACAACAATCGGATACGGTCGGATTTACTGTTGTTACGAGTTTAAGAAAAACCTGTTACGCAAACGAATTAAGGACGACGAACTTCGTATACGCACGTGGAATGTTAGGTCCCTTAACAGACCACGTGCAGCCGAAGAATAAGTTGCTACACTGCTATAAAGCAGACATCACAGCCATCCAAGAAATACGATGGGATGGGCCGTGCAAAAAGAGGATGAAAAACTCCGACATTTAATATGATGACTGCTACCGAGAAAACCAACAGCGCTTATTTGGATGCGTCTTTGTCATTGGAGCTAAACTTAGGCAAGAAGTCTTGAGCTATAGGTGCATCAATGAGCGCCTCATGACCATATGCATCAAGGATAAATTCGTCAACATAAGCCTGATATGCGCGCACGCCCCCACAGAAGAGAAGGATGACAATACCAAAGATATGTTCTTCGATCTCTTAGACAAAACATATGAGCAGTGTCCTAGCTATGATATTAAAATAGTCCTGGGCGATTTTAATGCCAAGCTAGGAAGGGAAGACAGCTTTGGTGGAGTAATCGTAAAAAACAGCCTGCACGACAACGGATTGAGGCTCATAGATTTTGCTGCGTGGCGAAACGTCATGGTAGCCAGTACGCGTTTTCCACACCTCAACATCCATAAAGGAACTTGGAGTTCTCCAGATCAATCTGCCGTCAACCAGATTGACCATATTGCGATCGACGCCAGACACGCTTCCAGTATCATGGATGTCCGAATTTTCGGGGAGCTAACATCGACTCGGACCACTACCTCGTTGTAGCCAGGGAGGTGCGGGGAGAAGGTACAACGTCGAACAGCTACAATCGCAAGAGATCGCCAAATCCTTCTCCGACCGAGTTACAGGTAACCTCTTTCGAAATTCTTTGCCGCCAACACAATGTATCGAAAACCAGTGGCAACATTGCCAAGATGAAATCAGGGAAGCCGTCTCTGATGTGCTCGGTTTCAAACAGCCACCAACAAGGAACCCCTGGTTTGATGGAGAAAGTCGGCAGGCAAATGCAGCCAAACGACAGGCACTCAGGGGCCGGCTGCATAAAAGGACGAGAGCTGCTCATGAGCTCTATGAGCAGAAGAGGCAAGAGGAACACCGACTTCTCAGAAGGAAAGAAGGATAGGGCATGAGAAGCGTGCGGTCGAAGATGTTGAGAAGTTTAAAAGCAGGAATGAAGCTCGAAAGTTTTATGAACAGGTGAGACACATTAATGATGATGATGATGAAGATGATGATTTTTTGTAAATTAATTTTTTTTTTCTGCTATTTGTAAATTATTAAATATTTTAAAAAATTATTTTTTTTTTAATAACTTTATAATTGAAATATACTTGCTCAAATGCTTATATAATCTAACAGATTAGCTTACTGTAAGTTATATGTCACTATAGCATACATATTTTTATATTATAGTATTGCGATACTGATAATTACTCTAGCTTATAAGATATTGTATCTTACTGAGTAAATTAATAATAAAACTGTAAACTGTAAATTGAAACGAAATTCACAGGTACATAAATCTAGAACCGAAGGCTGCAAGGACGAAAGTGGAAACATAGTGGAACCACAGTCAATGCTGAGGATATGGAAGGACCACTTCTGCAGACTGTGTCACGGTGACGACGAAAAGAAATCCACTGTCAGGCAGGATGATCAATTCAACATAGACGACGAAAGTCAGCAATCCCGTCCTCCCGACTTAGACGAAGTAAAGATTGCCATATCTAAGCTGAAGTCTAATAAAGCCACTGAAGCCGATGGCTTGAATGTCAAGCTCTTCAAACGGCTGGAGATAATTTGGTTAGGAGCATGCATCAACTTATCCGTAAAATATGATCGGAAGAAACCATGTTCGATAAATGGAACCTCAGTATTGTTTGCCCGATTCTGAAAAAATGAGACCCTCTAAACTGCACCAACTATAGAGGAATCATTCTACTTAACATCGCTTACAAAATCTTTTCTGCCGTAATATTTGAACTTGTAAAGCCCATCGTCAACAACCTGATAGGTTCTTATCAGTGTGGTTTTAGACCATGAAAATCCACAGTCGATTAAATAATCACATTACAGCAGATCCTGAAAAAACCCAAGAACACCAAATCGAAACCTTTTATCGATTTCATCTACAGGGACGATTTGTATAGAGTCATGTCAAGTTTTGGCATCCCTGTCAAATTCTTCCGTTTGTGCAGGATGACCATGGAGAATTCACGTTGCTCCATAAAGGTTGGAAACAACTGAAGAGAACCATTGTCAAAAAATGTTTAAGACAAGGTGATGCGCTGTCATGCGAATTTTTACCATCGTACTTAAAAGAATACTTTGCAGAAGCATAAACTATGACAAAAGCGGATGAAAGCACCTTGGGTCGTTTCGAGAGAAAAGTTCTTCGTATGATCTACGGGCCTGTATTCATCGTAGGGGAGTGGAGGAGAAGATGGAACGACGAGCTGTACGGGCTGTACAGCGACGTAGACTTAGACAGAAGGGTAAAATTCCAACGACTTAGATGCTGGGTCACGTAGAGCGCATAGAAACCAATGCTCCGGCTCCCACAGGACAGCGCAGTAGAGGAAGACCCCGAATCAGGTGGCGCGCACAAGTGGGAAGTGACCTCACCCAACTTGGAGGGCGAAACGGGAGACATCTACCTGGGGACCGAACTAGATTGAGAAGTTTGTTGGGTAAGGCCCTAGTTCACACAGGACTGTAGCGCCACCTTAAGTAAGTAAGTAACCTGTCTTTAAGAAAGTACGAAAATTGCTGTTCGCTCTCAGCCGAATAGAGGGATAACATGTAGCATACGAAAAAATGCACGTGCCGTAACTATTGTTGCGTTTGACACAGAAACAAGACGACGCAAATTTGCATATCAGGGTTAAATAGCGAATGCTTTGATTGTACTTGATTGCAAAAAATGTTTCGAACGAAGAATTGGAGGTGAAAATGATCAACGTTGACTATGGTCTAAATTTGTCATTCGCTGTAGACTGCGTATGTGTTTCTGTACAATAATACATGCTAAAATAATAAAAAACAATAAGCAAAATTGCGGCGTTATTAAGTTTTGTTACAAAGTGAAGATGAAAACTCCAAACAAAAAAATTAATGAATACGATTATGGAAACCGTCTATCTTTTCCAACTTATATGTAAGCATTTTGTTTTTTCTTTCTCACTTGTTGTAAAACAATTTAAACCATTCTAGTTTTGTTCAAGGTTTTTCAAAAGAGGCCTTTATAAAACTACTGGTAACAATAAATTTGCTAGACAGTTTGCTGTAACTATTAAAACTTTGGGTGGCGGAGGGTACCAATGCTCTTGCCCGAACACAAAATAGATTCGGTAGCAACAAATATTTTTGAAGCCAAGTTATGCCCCTGTGGATAAAATCGAATCTTGTCTTCCTTCTCTGGAACATAATTGGGGCTGTACTCATTTGCCAAGGAAGGATGCTCATCCATAAATGGTTTCCAGATGAATTTGTATTACGGACCTATACCAAATTATAATAATAATTACAACTACAATAATATGGGACATTAATTACTTAAATGGGAATTGCCTACTCGATGGGAGGAAGCGCTTATTTGGTTTTGGTTTTCATGTTAGAGGGAAGCTAAGGCAAACAGTTTTACGCTTTCGGAAGTAAGCGAAAGAGACATCAATCAGCATTAAGGCCAAATTCCACACTCGAGCCTTATCAGCACGCATGCCCCGATGGAAGAGAAGGATGACAATACCAAAGAAGAATTTTACGAGCTCCTCGCCAAAACATATGAGCAATGTCCCAAAACGAAATTAGTAAAGAAGGCATTTTTTGTAGGTCAATCGGAAGACAAGACTACACGACATCACATCTGGAAACGGATTCAGGCTTTCTAGCTGAGAAAAACATGGTGTTGAGTAGCACCAGATTCTCTCGCCCAGTTATCCACAAAGGTACATGGCGGTCCCCCGATGATCGAATATGCAACTGCAGCAGGAGGATACCGCCAATACCTTTGCTGACCAAGTATCCCTAGAGCTTGCGAGAAACCCTACAACGGACGAGATGTGTCCAGAGACCTACTGGCAGCTTTGCAAACAATCCATCAGGAATGCTGCAGAAGAGGTGCTAGGTTTATCACAGCCGCCACCAAGGAACTCCAGTCTGACTCCGAATGTGCTCAGGCAAACAAAGCCTTAACGGAGGCATACAGATTGTGGCAGCAAAAGAGGACACAATCTTCCTGCCAGCTCTACTTCGACAAGAGAAGGGATGAGAACCGCTTGTTCTGAAGAAAGAAAAAATCCCATGAGAAGCATGAAGTCGAGGAGATCCGGGGATGTTTTAACAATAAAAACAGGTGCGGAGCTTTTATATAGAAGAGTTGAAAAGAAAGCAACGGGATTCACTAGCCGCCCTGGAGCCTGTACAAATAAGTAGGGGAATACCGTAATCGAGACGCAATCAATGCTTAAAATCTGCATAAAACATTTCAACCAGCTGCTTAATGGTGATGAATTCAATGATTCCGCCAGCGAGCAGTCACGTCCAATCAATTTGGTTAACGATATAGAGTTCCACCCACCCGACCAGAGAGAGATCAAACTAGCCATCAACAGGCTAAAGTCGAACAAAGCGGCCGGTGATAAAGGTCTACAGGCCGAGCTTTTTAAGGAATATTGAGCAGATCTGGTAAGGAGCATGCATCAGCTAGTTACTTAAATTTGGTCGGAAGAAAGCATGCGCAACGAGTGGAACGGTGGAACTTAAGCACCATCTGCCCGATCCATAAAAAAGGTGACTGCCTTCTCTGCGCCAACTACGGAGGCATTATGCTTTTGAACATCGCATACAAGATCCCTTCAACCATATTATGTGAACGCTTGAAGCCATTTACTGACTAACTAATTGCCCTTACCAGTGTGGCTTCAGGCCTGGAATATCTACCAGCGGCCAAATTTTCACTCTACGCCAAATCCTGGAAATGATCCAAGAACATAACATCGAAATACACCATTTTTTCATCGATTTTAAAGCAGTTTATGTCAGTGTTGACAGGAACGAACTATACAGTGCCATGTTGAGTTTTGGTATCCCAACCAAAATGATACGACTTATCAGGATGACGTTGGAAAATGCTCGTTGCCCCGTCAAAATTTAAAGAAACTCGACCGAAAGCTTCGAAAACACCAGAGGACTCCGACAAGGCGATGTGCTGTCATGTAGCTCCTTCAATATTTTGCTTGAAAGAGTGGTGCGCAACACCAACGCCGATAAAAGTGGCACCGTCTGTCAAAAATCCACACAATATCTTGGATATGCAGATAATATCGACATTATGGGAAGAACCAACCGAGCAGTGACGGGTGCCTTCTCTAATATTTTGTCTGTCAAAGAAAATGGGTCTTAACATCAAAGAGGATAAAACGAAGTATTTACTGTCGTCAAATGAAGTTTATTCACACCGTAGACTTGGTCAAAATGTGATAACTGACAGGTATAACTTCGAAATGGTAAACGAATTTATTTATCTATGCCCTGCTGTTAATTCTGCAAATGACATCAGCGCAGATCAAACGTAGAATTACCATTGCTAATCGCTGTTTCTTTGGCCTAAGCAAGAAGTTGAGGAATAATGCCCTATCGCGAAGTACCAAAGAGACACTGTACAAAACCTTAGTGATCCCAGTCTTGCTGTATGGTGAAGAAGCATGGACCCTCTTCCAGGTAGATGAAGGATCTCTTGGTATCTTCGAGAGGAAGGTTCTGCGTACGAACTATGGTCCGGTTTGTGTCGACAGGCAAAGTAACATCTGGCGGAGAAGATTTAATCAGGAGTTATACGAGCTGTACAGCGACTGGCCACTGGTAAAAAAACTGCGTGTTCAACTCTTAAGATGGCTAGGGCATGTCGAGCGAATGAACATCGCAGCTCCAGCCCGTAAGGTATTATATACGCCAAGCCTAAGGGAACAAGAAGCAGAGGCAGGCCTCATCTCCGGTGGAGTGATCAATTTGAGGCCGACGTGACGCACGTATACTTTGTATTCGAAACTAGAGGCAGCAAGCTATCGAGTAAGCTGGCGATAGTTATTACTTGAAGCCCAGGAGCACAATGAGCTGTAGCGCCAACCTAAGGAAATTACTTACATATTGAAATTATAGTTACATCGTCGGCGTCAATAAAAAAAAAACCGTAACAGTAGTTTGTAAGTTTGGTAGAAAGCAATATGTTGCAAATTTTCAAGTTATCAAACAAGCATTATCTTTCGTTAAGTTCATTTTTACATTTCAGTTATCTTATACTGAAAACGATAGACGAGAAGATAGTGACAAAGTTACGTGAAGCAAATTATGGATGATCTAGTTAATCATAATCGTTTTGAAAATTACGGAATGACTCCCCAAAACTTTACTTCGCAAACCTCTTCTTTAAGTTCATAGTACAAAAACTACCACAATTATTTTTGTCTACAAAACACTACAGGTAAGCTATAAGTTCATCAAGATTTGTATTAAAATCAGTGCAGCCCTGCTTTTAAAATCGTACTCAAACAGGCCTGCGGCCTGGTTATGGGATTCGCGGCGAATTGTTTTGTAAGCGACTTCGCCATTTTTTATTTATTGCTTTGGCTCCTTTAAATTTAATATAATTTTTTGAACAAATCACCGCAAATTTCACAAATTTAATCAAAACAAAATTTGTGGAAAGCTGTCAAACCAAGTGTCATCAAATCAATGGAATATAGAAAGAACTATTTTCGCTTCGCCGCGAATTCGTTAATAAGGAAATACGACGAGAGTCGAATTTGAAAACGATTCGCCGCGAATCTCATAATCAGGTCCCTGCACACGTTCTGCAGAATAAAGGCCCAACTATAATAGGCTTAAGCAAACATAGGCTTATGTCAAAAACCCAACGAAAATTCGATTAAGTTTGTGAAATTACTGCATAGCAATAATGCAATTTTGCTCACGTATCTACATGTCAGATTTTACTTATGCGACGAGCGACTGGGATCGCTTAAGTTAAAGAAACTGAGAAAAATTGAACGAAACGGAACTAAATTCCATTATGTTCACTCATATTGAGATTCTTTGTATTCGCACATATGCTAGCTTTTGCCTATTATAGTTGGGCCTTAAGTGTGTTCATTAATGCAACAAAGCCGAAAGACGATTGTACTAACGCAGATTTTCGACGTTTATGATAACACACTTTTTTAAAAAACACACGATTTTTTTTAAATATCAAATTGAGAGCCCCGTCCTATTTCCAAATCAGCTATATTCGCCCACAGCTTCGTACACTCGTACTTAAATTAACAAACCTATAATCTGAATAAGCATTTTTATATTCCTAAAATGACTTTCCAAAAAATAAAGAACAATCAAACACACAACATCTTTTTTGTTTAAAACATGTTAAACATAATTTTTATTCAATATAAGCACATATACATAACATAATTCGTGCGTTTAAAAAATATGTATTTTGTTAATTTGATTTGATATACAGTAATGCCTTAAGATTTAATGTAAGACTTATACTAAAATAATATTTTTTTGTTGTGTTTTTATTTTTTCATATAATATAACTTTTTTTGTATTTTTTAAAATATTTTTTATTATGTTTTACACATTTTTCCCATAAATTTAATTTATATAAAGATAATTTTTGTTTTTATGGATAAATACATATGCAAGCATATATAATATTTATTTCTACATTTATTTTCTAAACACAAACATGAAACAATATGAATCTTTAATTTTTAAATGTTCAGTATATTACATTACTCAAATAACATTCACTTAGACTCTACACAATACGATATAACGAGTTCAATTTTAATTCTACATAAATCACTATAAAGCTTTAATCTCAACTAATGGACTATTGTTTCTACAATGTTCTTAAAATTCTCTACTTATATTTTTGCAATTAAGCTGTTTAGTTTTTTTTTTTGAAAAAAAATTAGTTTGTATTTCCCAATTTACGATACAAGACCTTTTTGTATTTGAGATGTTGTTTTTCGAGATGTTTCATTCTGCTCTTGAGCTCCTTATTTCTGCGCTCTTCGTGCTCTTCTTCGGCCAACAGGATCAATTGCTTTTCTTTGTTCTTTTGGCGCGATTGACGGCTGGCTTCGTTGTTTTTGCAACGATCTTCGATGCGTTTGCGTTCGCTTTCGGGCAGATTTCGAAGGATCTCGGGGTTAGGCAGGTCACTGTGTTGTTTTGGAGGGCGGCCCCTGGGTTTGCGGGTGGTGCCGTTATTGCTTCCATATTGAGAGACAGCTGGTGAATTGGGATTTGTTGAGTAGAGAGTGGAGCTGCTGCTGCTATTGCTGGGCGATGGAGTCGCATACAATGGTTCTTCGCAGATGTATGAGGAGGCAATGCTGGGAGGATTTTCATATTTAGGCTCGATGAGGGTGAAGGAATCTGTGATAAAGTCTGGTGTAGCAAATGATGTGCCACTCCAGCTGGGCGAAGAGCTCAACGAGTGTATGCTCGCATCATTGTCCTCTGTTAACCAACTATCGACCATGTCACAGACCTCCGGGGTGTCTGGAATTTTAATTGTGGCCAAGATATCGTCGCAACCGGCGTCTGTTACGAGCCTAGGCATAGGTATATTCATTTTGGGTTTTTTTGCGACTTTTGTTTGAATAGATCCAAAATGATTACTACTCCTCTTTAGATTTGTATTATTTGGTTGTTGTTGTTGGTGTAACTGTTGTTGGTTTTGTTGTTGTGGCTGTTGTTGAGGTACCTCCAACTGCTTGAGAATCTGTTCGAGGTCTAATGCCTCCTCATCGGCGCTGCTATTGCTTTGACAAACTGGACTATGTTGTGCTTCAGATAATGGTTGTTCTATGGATTGTGATGGTGAAAATTGAACAAAATATTCTAGTTCGTCATCTTGAATGTTTTGACAATTGTCATCTTCTGTGTATTTAAATGTGTGCAATTCGGAAGTGGCTATGCAGTCACTTTCTGTAGGCAATGGCGAACCAGGTGGTATTTCAATATATGAAGAAGTTGAATTATCCAATGAATCGGCTTTTATATCGATGTATTGTGAGAATAGTGATTCAGATTCTTGTGATGTTGTTTCATGTCCGATTGTTTGTGGTTGTGTTAATGTAACCAGCTCTTCGCTGTATGGCATGCGAAGAATATTGTAAATGTTTTCTTCACCTGGTATTTCTTTCAATAATTGTTCTTGTTCTTGTCCGTTCTCTGGTAGCAGCTGCAGTTGTTGGCCTGCATAATTTACATTCATCTGGTTAATGGTCATTTCGTTGAGTTCCTGAAGCTTGCACGTTCCTTTAGTTAAATCAAAATCGTTGATGTTATTTATTTCGATAAAGTAATCTGAAAATTTAAATTTAAAAATAAGGATTAGAACAAATGTAAAATATTTAAAATGATATTGGAAATTATAATTTCCTAAACTATCTTTCCTAACTTTCCTCAAGGCTGAAGTTATAATTAATAAAAAAAAAAGCTAAGTTAATTAACTCTATTTGTATATTGCTAATATTATAAAAGTTGATAACTGGTTTATGACTATAAGGATTTAACCATTTTTAAGAAAAAATTGTATTGCATTAAAAAATAAATGTATTGAAAATTTTAAAATCCAATGTACAGTGTTGGCCAAAACATTAGCAACTAAAACTACCTTCATCTTTATTTCATTTAAAAATTAATAACTTTAACAAATCATGGTAATTTTTTTTCCAAAATTTAATACATTATGTCTGTTCTTTTAAATAACCGCAAGAGAAAATAATATTTAAAACGGTCCATTTAAATATTACATAATTAGGACTGTTGTTCCAATTTTGTGTTTCAAAAACAAAAGCAACTTTTTATTAAAAGCGACGTTCGGTATGCTGTCAAATATTTGCAGGAATAAATCCTACGGCTACGGCTGTTTCGCACAAATGTCGAATCTGTGCTTCTTTATGGGGACTGCACTTGGAAGGTTACTTCAGCCATAACAAGAAAGCTGCAAACATTCGTGAATAGATGTCTTCGTAACATCCTAAGGATTTTCTGGCTAAACCGCATATCAAATGAGGTCCTTCATAGAAGGACAGGTCAGGAACCTATAGAATCTATAATACGAAGACGTAAGTAACAATAAATTGGACATACGCTTCGAAAAGGTAACGACTGGATTGCAGGCCAAGCAATGCAGTGGAATCCGCTCAAACAAGAAGGAAGAAGAGCTGGACGACCTAGAAGCACATGGCGCAGGACAGTAGTGGCGAAATCAACGTCACTAGGCAAGAGTTGGAGGAAGCTGAAACACATCTCCGAAAAACGGTACACGACGACGCGTAAGCGTAGTAGAGGCCCTATGCCCCTTAAGGGGTTCCCAACGGACTTAACAGGTGTGAGGACCTAATTAAGTAAGTAACTTTTTATTGATATGTCTCTTTTGCTTATTAATAGAGAAAAGTTAGTCCGTTAACTACAAAATCCATTGCTCATATTAAAGGTGTTGGCAAACAAGTCCAGTTGAAAATATTTAATAGGTGTTATTCAGTTCACGAGTAAGCTTATCAGTGTTCTTAGCTAACTTTTGTAAAATGGCCGAAAAAAAGAATACAAAAGTGGAATGAGTCAAAATAAAATATCGGACAAATATTCCATTCAAAAATCAGTGATTCGTCCATTAATAAAATTTTACAAATCTAAAAACTCATTCCAAACTTTTCATCGAGGTGGCAGACCAAGAAAAACAACGAAACGAGAGGATTTTGCACTAATAAAATCAATTAAAAAAGACCCTTCTATAGAATCGAGAGAAATAAGAAACCAACTCGACCTTAACATAAGCACGAGAACAATTCGGAGACAAACTGTTGATGATGGACTAAAATATGTCAAAGCGTATTTCCACCAAAAACAAGCTGGCGAGATTAAAATGTCCTCATGGCACATAAACTGGACCCTTAGAAAATGGAAGAACGAGCTTTTTTTCGGACGAGTACAAATTCAATTTCAATGGTTCCGATGTTTTCCGCCGTGTTCGCAGACCAGCCAAAGAGCCACGTCACACCAAAGCATTTGTGAAACACGACGGCGGAGGTAAGGAAATGGTGTAGGGTGTTTTTCAACGCATGGACTAGAACCAATTCACCAAAGAGATAGTACAATGGATCGTTTTATGTACCGTGACATTTTGCAAAATATATTCCTGCCAGATGCTGAGGATCAGTTGCCTCTGAAAAAGATATTTCAACACGACAAGGACTTAGGGCACATTTCCAATACGGTAAGGACGTGGTTTCAAGAAAATCGGATTGACGTGTTACAATGGACAGCACAGTCCCCTGATCTCAACCCCATAGAAAATCTATGGGGAATTGTAGATCAATGAATTGCGAGGACTAATTGCAAAATAAAAAATGATCTGCTTTATCAAATTAAAATGGCTTCAAAAAGTATCCCAAACAGCACAAATACAATTTAATTGACTCCATTCTGCCTCCGATGTGCTGAAGTGTTTAAAAACAAGGGGTTTGCTTAAAAATACTAGCAATATTTTAGTAAGTCTAAAAAAAATAAATGTATTCCCTAAAATTAGTTTTTGTGTTGATCATGCTAATATTGAACTATTACAAAAAAATTATATTTTATTCGCCATAAGAAACTTTAAATATTTATTTAAATTTGAAAAACAAAAATATAAAATAATTGAATTCTAAATTTGTTTTTTAATTATTTAATAATCGAGGAAATGGAAGTTGCTTTTGTTTTTGCCAACACTGTATCTTCTGCAATTCATCTGCGCTTGTTAGATCGTAAATCCGACTTTATGAACGTGTCTAACGTAGGTCTAAGTTGGGCAGGCGTTTATGAAAACACCCTTCCTTAATGGAAATTATTTTATTTATATATTTTATATTTTTTGTTAAAATTTATTCGATATTTAAAAATAAAAACAATTTTTTTTTCAAAGCTCAAGAAGGTATTATATTTTAATGTAAAAGCTACAAAACTAAAAATGTTTTATTAAAAAATTAATGCAAAATGAAAACAATTAAACAATAAAACACTTGTTTTTCTTTCAGCTGGCCAATATTACATTTTTCTAATACAGTGGTGGTCCAGTATAACGAATGCCGATATAACGAATGATCGATATTACGAACACTTTTTTCAAGTCCATTAGATATTCTATATAACGACCAAAATAACGAATTTTAGATCGTAAACAAAAATTACTGTAAGTATTTTAAACGTTTTTTGGCATCTGGAATATTTAAGATTTTTTCTCAGTTTCATGTCTGATGCTGAATAAGAAAGTTCTGCAAGATGTCGTCGTGCAAACGTCTTACATTAAAATCATTAACAACTATAAAAGAGGAGTTTCGCCTTCGGACATTTCGAAGAAGTTTGGAATTCCAAAATCTATCAAGAGAAATGAGAGCAAGTTTCTCAAAAATCTGAGAAACACAAACAGTGGATCTTTTCGTCGATGATCATTAAAGAAGGGTGAATATTCAAAAATGGAAACCGCATTGTACAAATGGTTTATTGCCCAACGTGAGAGTCATGTTCCTATTCATAGTAACATTTAAAAGGCCAAGGCATTTCAGTTTCAAAAAAAAATGTAAGTTACATATTTTTTTTTTATTCTATTAAGTGAAGTATGTAATTATTTTTTTTATATGAAGTTTAAAATGAAAAATAAAAAATGTTTCGATATAACGAATTCTCGATATAACGAATTGACTATCTATCTATCTATCTATCGTTCGTTATACTGGACCACCACTGTAACTACATATTTTCATTGAATTTGTTTTTAAACTAAACTAAACAAAAATGTTGTCCTTATAATTAATCTCATTACAAATACAATTTTTTAAAATGCATTCTTTTTAATATCTGTTCTTTATGTCTTTAGTAATTCATCCGGAGTTCCTATTTTATGTTAGATGTTAGTTGTCATAGGCTTACTACTATCGAATTCTTATCTCTGTGGTGAAATAATTTTAGGCTCTTGGAACTTTAAACAAACACCGGAGAACTTGCCAAGTTTCTTATCCAAAAATGTATATCATTTAGATACAAAATAGAAACAATTTAGAAACAGTTTTAAAAACATTCAAAAAACATACAAATTAAAACTAAACTATTAAATCTTTAAAACTACAGCTGTTTTCTTTTAAGCCTATCAAATATTTGCAACTTCTAAGAATGCTAATTAATAAAAAAAAAATAAGTGTGATCTTTAATTTTCAATTCTAAACGTTTCTATACCCAAGTTCTGCAATTCCCTTTTGAGGTTGAGGTGCTATTAAAGCTAAAGAAAGTATAGTTCAAAATGTTTATCATTTTATATTGCTCAAGGGACATACCTTTTCCAAATGTTGTCGTTTATTCAATGTAATTAAATATTTCTTTACAAAAAAAGATTTAAAGAATGATTTTTTGTTTCAATAAATTAAATTGTTAACTTGCCACGGCAAACGATTAATCACAACTAAATATTAACTCTATCTCTTATTCAATTGGAATTGATCTCTCATTATTATTATTGTTGTAACTTCATTCTGTGTACTCTCAGAGTTAAATTTAAAATTTTTATACGATCGGTTTTGTAAAAAATTATCTAAAAAGAGTGAAAGGAAACAGAAGATATTAAGAGTGACTATGGCATGGCTAAAAGTGAGTCAAAGATACTCAAACATGGTGGAACATAGGCACTCAAACAGGGTGTGATTAAAACTTGGAATTGGTATTTCAAGCATGTTTGAGGTGATTCTCCCACCAACTTTGTCGTGGTTTTAAAAGCCCATACATTTGATGTCACCTCAACCTCAAAAATGTTAAAGGTTTTTATAATGTTCCACATTGGAACTTTAAAGCCTGCAGACGCAGAGTGGTGAACCACTCGATGTTAAAAAGTTCGAGCAAATTTGTGTCGCTGTCGAATTGACTTTACTCCCACCCACAGTCCCACTGTATTCGAGTGTTTACCTCTATGGCTAATACTTGCAACCATTATTCTCTTTAAGTTTATTGTATGTAAGCTTTCTCTTCATTTATTTTTGTCTTACCCTCTCTTTTAAATTTATTTTTGCTCTTTGAGTCAAAACATTTCATTCATTTTCATTCGTTTTAAAGTCTTCACGGCTTGACGCTCACGCGTAGAGTTACAGATACTATAAAAGTATAGACTATAGAGATACTTTGTATATGCGCTGTGAAGTCCCAAAAGCCGGCAACAAAATACAGCTCTACAGGTGATGAACAAGCTTGAACATGTTTCGTTCGTTTCGTTTTCGTTGGGGAATGGTTTAACGTAAACATTTCTTACGTATGAGGGGTTGAATTTTGTTGATGTTGTTTTCTTCATCATAAAGTCGAGGAAAGCAATTTCTTGAGAATTTTGATAATGACCGATTGGTTTTATCTCATCTCATTCTTTTTGATTTCTTGAATATAAACAAATGATTTTAGTAAAAATGAATAAGCACAATTTCGAGTAGGTACCTACTTTTTGGTCTGGTTGAATGTGTTCCATACAAAATGTTTGACTAAACCTATGTTAACACTTTGTAGGTCGAAAGAAAAGCCACTTTATCTCATTCTTTTTGATTTCTTGAATATAAACAAATGATTTAAGTAAAATTGAATAAGCACAATTTCGAGTACCTACTTTTTGGTCTGGTTGAATGGGTTCCATACAAAATGTTTGACTGAACCTTTGTTAACACTTTGTAGGTGGAAAGAAAGACCACTTTAACCAAACACCTAACAAATGCATTTAAACTTGCAAAAAGTTTTCTTGATGGGCAAATGACTAAGGAATGAACTTTTGAAACCATTCAAATTAAAAGTCTTCAATTTTGGGGTCAAAATCTGTAAAATCAATTTGGAATCATACGAACCAATTATGTTAAAAAAGAAACTTACAAAAATTACACCATTCCACCACATGTCATGTTTTTTTTATTTTCTTGTGTTTTATGAATTTCAAAAATCTTAATCGTTTTTAGGAATTAAAATTGAATTGAACATTTTTCTTATTCTAAATATTAAGTAACTTGAAAATATAAATAGAAAATTTGAAAAGTTCAACAATTTTACCTGTTCGATCCTCTTGAAATGGTCGCCGAATGTAAACTAATTTATGGTAAAGCTCAGAGAACCCCTTTTATACAAAAAATTCATTCAAAGAGATAAAATTCATGCACATACTGTGTACCCTCAACAGTGGATTTGATTGACTTTTTGCTTGGGAAAAATCAAAAACTATACAAAATGCATTTTTGAGATTTATTTATGATTAAATTGAGAAAGGTGATTTGTTTAAAACCATCGAAATTTATAGTTTCAAGTTTGGGTTTCTTGGGGTTCTGAGTGAATAAGGGCTTTTTGTTTGAAGTTGCGCATTTAGTTTTGAATTGAAGAGTTTGACATTAGTAGGAAGATTTTTAGCATTGGTTGCATGCACAATCAAAAGAGTAAAATTATAAATTTTAATTAAACTGATTTGAATTTTTTAAAGTATAAGAACTGGATTGGAAAAAGTAATCAAAGGGCACTAAAGAAACAAAATTCTATGTTAATTTGTGACGTTAGGCAAAAAGAATTTAAATAAAAAAACGATATTTTGTAGTTGTTCTAGACTCAAGTTGTTAATATTTAACGAAGGAGACCAAAAAAAGGCCTTTAAATCAAATCAAAAACCCAAAATGAAATTTTTTGACTTAAGACCTTATTAAATAATAACAACAAAGTTAAGTTTTTGGAGTTGATATGGACATGTACTTCATATGGCGTTTTTATTTTTTAGTTCAGAGCAGAGCTCAAACTGTCAAAAGAATAATTGTGTTTCTTTTTGAGCTCTGATCGTTCAGGGCTTCGAATTCGTGTTTCTTTTTTAGTTCTGAACATGTTCAGAGCACGCTGTGTGAGCTTAGAATAAAATAACAGAGTAAACGGAGTAAAATGCTGAACACAAACAATTTGATATTTGAAACCCGGGAAATTAGACAAATTATCGTCAAAATAATAAAAATGGCGGAAGAGGCTAGTCGCTTTAGTGTAGAAGGAAAGATAATTTTGCATATATGTAGCATTTTTATGAATCAAATTTATTTCAGGAGTCAAATGGACAAACTCTATGACTGTTTTATTAATTAATTTGATTAAAGAAAATTTTGAACGCCTTCAAACAGACGACATTTAAGTTGTTTCATAATTAAATCAGAGAGTTCTGAACATACTCTGCTCAGAACTCTACTCTACTCTGCTCGCTCAGACTCTGCTCAGAGCTCAGCTCTGAACTAAAAAAGAAAAACGCCAATAGATTGTCAAAAAGTGTGACACATAGTCAAAAATTGTGGTAAAATGTGGGGGGGGGGGGGGAAGAAAGAATTGTACTAACTTAACGCCTCTCGATAACTTTTTATCGGGCTATGTTAAGTTATTGTTGTATGCAGATAAAGCGGTAACTATTGAAAAATGGAAGCAATTATTCAGACCACAATACGGGCAGATTTATTGGGATCAGTATTTAAAATAGAAATTGGGCTAAGCGAATGGTATATGTTGCTAACAGCCACGGTGGCGCACTTGTTGAAGAACTCATGTTTAAAATACTGTCGTGAAATTTTCTACTAGAATGTATTTTTTTTCTTGTATTATTAAAGTTCTCAATATCTAACAATTTAACCCTATCACGAATTCCATCACAATTTTTACGAAATCCGTTCGTAGTTCAAAATTGTATGAGATTTTTCACTACGATCGTATTTGGCAATAGTTTTTTTTCGATTACGATGGAGTTCGTGATGGGGTTGATTATTCTATTAGAAACGAAAAATCAAGACTTACATCGTAATCAGATATTGTTACGAATCCCGAAAAAAAGCTATTTGCAAATACGTTCGTAGTGGAAAGTCACAAACAACTTTGAGTTACGAACGGATTTCATGAAACGGTTTTTCGGGAATCGTAAAAGTTTGTGATTACTATGGATTTCGTGATAGGCCTGACTACGTTAGAAGCACAAGCGCAAGTTAACCTATTCTTTTCCCTCTATCTAGGAGCTTTATTAAGGACTTTGTTTAGCTGGGCTTCGCTTTCAATGCACAAAATAAGACCAGCACTGAGATGAAATGGAGTGTTACTCTTGTCTTTGGGCTTAGAAAACAATTGGATGGCAAAGGCCTCTATCGAGGATCCAAAGTGCCACTATCTATAAGACCTTCATCATCTCCTTTCTGCTATAAGGTGCAAAAGCATAGACTATGACAAAAGCGGAAGAAAGCACCTTGTTTTCTTACAAGATAGAAGTTCTTCCCGTGATCCAATATGCAAAGACAGAAAATAGAGAAGATAGAATCGACACCTAGCCAATAGGATACAATTCCAACTTCTGAAATTTCTGGGTAATGTCGAGGACTTGGAAACTCTATTGAACATTACATCAGATAAAAAGCTCGCCCAGCTTGGAGTGCTAAACTGACGACATTTACCAAGAGACCAAGGTAGATAGAGAAGTTTGTTGGATGAGGCACAGGACTGTAGCTTCACCTGTCGAGTAAGATAGTAAGTAATTGAGCCAATTTAATTAAAACAAATTTTGATGTTTCAGCTAAAACTCCTTTTTGACTTAAGGGGGTCATCCCATGTAATGGGTTCAAAAAATCGATTTTTTTTTCATAAATTGCTAGTTTAATATGTCTAAAATACGGTAGTAAATGGATTTTTCAATATCAAAAGTCGTTTTAAAGATACGACTTCGGGCTGTTAAAAAATATAAAACAAATAAAGGAATCGGTGGAAATTGACCAGGTAAACTTACTGATAAAGTTATTCAGGAAATCTTTAATGAAGGTTTTGAAGGTAATTTGAAAGTAATGCCGGTTATGGGATGCCCTACAGGCCGCGAAGCCCATACTTACGTTGAGAAACGTGATGAAAAGCGAATCTCATGTTCTGAGCGGCGCGTAAGTGATGCCGTTAACAATGCCGGTTATGGGATGCCCTACAGGCCGCGAAGCCCATACTTACGTTGAGAAACGTGATGAAAAGCGAATCTCATGTTCTGAGCGGCGCGTAAGTGATGCCGTTAAACAAGCCAGAATTGATTCAAGACCTGAACAATCTGCTTTGAAAGAGTTTCAAGGCAAAGTGGAAGGAATACTCCATGGACCAGGCATCGCCGTTTAAAAAGTAAGTTGATATTCTCATAGTTAAGATGACTTGAAACTTTAAATCGATTTTTCAAACTTTCCTCCATCGTATCTCAAAAACGCCTTGACCGATTGACTTGAAATTTGTTGGGTTGGATTCAGCACATGTAATCACATAGAATGAACTATCGACAAGCAAAAATTCCAAAAAATTCGATTTTTTATTGCAAAAAACAAAAAACCCAAAATTCGCGACTTTTTTTCGAATGTCTCTAAATAGTCCAATTTGTGGTATATTCATTTGATGATAGTTCATTCCATGCATTAAGGCTCACAGATTAAAACGCCATTTCCTTTTTTTGTTTTAGATAGGCCAATCAGCCGGAATCGTGGAGGAAGTGCGAGCCCATTTTTTCGAGGTTAAGTTGTTCACACCGGTCTAACTCGTGTTCTTTACAATATTTTTAATTCAAATTTTGTATTTATACTGTCGAACTATGTTAATAAATGATTAAATTCCTAAAAATTCCTTAAAATACAGCTGTCACATGGGATGACCCCCTTAAGGTGCCACAATTTTTCGAAAGAGAATATTTTGGCTTCTAAAATTAAAGATTACCCACTTAGTTAAGAAAAATTGTCTAAAAAACGTCCAATAAAAATACCTTATCAATTGGACATTAAACAAAATACCTTCATTCGGAATAAAATATAGACGAGGTAAGTTAACAAAACCCTGATGTATTATTCAACAAATACAAAATAATTATTTTATTATTTTACTCCGTTATAAAGTCGAAATTTTCAAAATATGTGTACAAAATTGGGCCAAAAGTACATAATGTGGGTATGTATATGTCCCGTACACGGAAGATGGAAGACAATACACAGCTTAAAAAAGTGTGCCAAATTCCAGGAAAACAAGAGGAATACAAATAAAGCTTCTGGTGGTTATTTACACCATAACATAACATTGAACTTGAATGTACATAATTCTTGTAGCCACCAATACAAGACTATATATGAATAATTCGAGGCAAAAACGGAGGTAGAAATAATGAAAATAATATTGAGATAGGGCCTTTCAGTTCACATACATTGACACCAAAATGGAGCAATACAAACAAGGGTACAATACATTCTTGGTCGAAAATTTATTTCATACTCTTAATTTTTAATCATATCCAATAGATTCCTCAACTCTTTTATGGAGAAACGTTTAAGAGCGCACAACAACTGACTGAATAAAAAGTATGGAACTTTCAATGTCATTGGAGGCCTGCGCTGCGCATAGGGAATACAAATCTTCCGGGGAGAAAACCGGTCTCGTCTTTTTACTTCACCGGATTATTTATTCTGGACGAAAACAAAAAACACCCTTCTCAATGTGTTAATTTTTATGTACACATGTAAGTATTGAGCTGTGTATCTGTGTACTTTTGACTTCGTAGAAAACTCTGGATGAATTTAACCATGTGCGCAAGTCCAATAATTCTTTTTTGAATATTGGAGTTGAGTGCAGATGGACACAACAAAAACACCAAAATCCATTCTTGAATTTGCGTCGTAGTTTTATTTAAAATAACTGGAAAAGATGACTCATTCAATGGAGACATACAAAGCTATACAATATATTTCTATCTTTGATAGATAGTATTTTGTATGGTGGTAAAGAATAGTATGTACATATGCTTATCTCTATATTTGCATTTAAAGCAGTTGGAACTTTATTGTCGGAACAAAATTATATTTCACATGTGGTGCACCATGGCGTGTAGGTTCTTTTTCTGTTTGGAATTAAGAAAGTATGATTCATTGACTAAATTGCCAATGAAAGCTTTAACTAATACCTTAATTCTTGACTTCAAGATGGAAGTAAATGCTGTTTTTGTTTTCTTATTTAAATTTAAGCCCTTAGTTTCATAGCACGAATCATCTGTACGTAGTTCAAATAAAGTTGTTTTTAACTTTTAGGTTGCACGTTACCAATTTCCTGGCTTTCAAATAAGTTCTATTTGAACTTTGTACTTAGCTATTAGTGCAACCGCGAAATAATTTACAGAAAAAGTACTCAAACGTTAGTACAGAAGTTTGTGAAAGTATATTCTTAGTTATTATAATAATTGCCAAAATGTTTTTTTTAATTTGAGACAAATTATAACTGTTTTATTTTTAATTTCATTTTTAAGGTATAATTACTTGCTTATTTTAATTCAGTGTCCGTCGCAGGTTATTGCGAAGAGTTCGAAAAAGTTGCTGCTATTTACATACAAATGAAGGGGTTGGTGGACGTGTAGTACTCTGTACGACTGCAATTAAGTTTCTTATTCCACTTTAAAAATTATTGTGGGTGTTTTATGCGGACATTTTGGTGATAAAAGAAGTCTTGTCCTGGCTCAATGAAAACGTTATATCAACATCTGATATCGGTATTTTCAGTCAGGTTGCTATCAAACCTTTGGATTATGTCTCTACTAACTCTATAACTGTCGATCATCTCTAATGAAGATAATGCAACAGTTTAATATTCACCCTTGCTGGGTGCCGGACCGTAGGGACATTCTAGGAAATTGTAAGGCAGATGAACTCGCCAGGAATGGTACAATACAACCAAACGCTACATGTAGACTATTTCTTGTACGAGGCGCTATGAAGAAGAGTGGAATAACATTACCACATGTCAGGTGACGAAAAAAATCTGGCCAGCACTAGATTTAAAGCGATCATGATGCTTGTTATCTGTTAGCAGGTTGCATATAAACTCGAAAATCAGTGTCATAACCGAAAAGCACCCCAAGCTGCTAGCCGCATTCTAAAATGACTTTTGCAGAATCTGTTTGGATGAGGAAGAGAAGGAAACAGTTCTTCACTTCGTCTGTACATGACCTGCTCTAGCGTAAAAACTCAAGAAATACCAAGAATAATACTTCTATAACGATCTCAATAATATTAGCATAATTCGTTTCTCATGTTTCGTAAGGGACTCAAAGTGGTTTCATTGAGCTTAAAAGCAAGCCTCAAGATTCATGTGGTATCACAATGGCCTAAGTGTGTGCTACTGCATCGCGGACATACAAGTTGAATTTAAGGCTAAAATTAATGCCAGGAGGTCCTATAGAACGCGTTGTAACGCGAGGCAGCAACATGATTTTATTAATCATAATGAGTGACAAAATTCATTTCTACTCAAATGGATTCAATAGGGTAATGAGAACCCAAGATTGGTCCATCCAAGGTAAAAGAAATTGTGATCTGCTTGAAATTTTTTTTGAGACCGACGGCGACGATTGCTAAGATGAGGTTTCAGCAGGATGGAAGAAGGACAATTGTCGGAAACCAAGTAATTTCCAAAAATTCAAGATTTACTTTCTTTTCACATTCTAGGGATTGGAAGACTTTAGTGTCAAATGGCGTACGAAGTAATTTGAAAATGCTATAATAGGAGCATGAACCTAATGTCACAATGATTCACAAAGAAGCGGTGTGTAACTTACAACTTCCATACACCCTCTACCACGATAAGTCATTCAAATGTTCTTACAGATTATCAGAAAATTGGTTATTTTATAAATTTCTTTTAAAATTATTTTTTTGGTGAAACTTAAAATTCATTTGGCATTTCGTTTGCATAAAAACGCAATTTCAGAACTCATAAGCAAAAATGTATAAGTGAATTTATAACATGAAATCAAGAAATCATAACATTTTCTATTTGTAGTGAGGGGAAATTCTTCGGTGTTGAAATTGAGAGTGAGTATCTCTATTTTTCTTTATATAAAAAATTTTTAAAATTCTGAAGAATCCTATTTTCAGGAGTAAAAAATATATTCTGACATAGAATTTAACATTGTAGTATTTGAGTATAAGAAAATCCCAAAAATACCAACATCAACTGCTTCTGGTAGCTGTGGTAGTTAATTGCGTGAGTATTTATTAAATATACATTTTCATTAACACCACACATTTTTTAATTACCAACTTTGTTACCTTATGGACACCTTATCAATGTTACTTTTTTCAATTTATGGTTTAAAGTTCAATTATACCTATTTATAGGCATTCTTTCTTTTTTGGTAGCATGTTTCAAGTGCTTGAATGAACTATTGTTGTAAATGCTTTCAGATTGAAGATATTTGGTATTTTTTGAGCTTAATTACAACGATGTATTGGTGCAGATAAAATATCTGTGTTATCATTTTAAGTACGAAATATGAAGTTTTTGTTGTGTATACTCTCACTTGCGAAGAATTTCACCATATCTCTTAATTTTAATATGTTCAATTAATTGATTTGAAAATTTGGAATTACATAAAATTTATTATAATTTATTACACCCAACTATAATAGGTTTTTGGACCTATTAAAGTGGGTTTGTAGTTTTAGTTCAATTGTTGGTTATCATAGGTGATGAAGGTTTGGTTAATATGTTTTTAATAATAATGCGATTTTAATTATAAACAGATAATGTGTCTAATTGCATGAATGCACCTATGTTCGTAATTCTAACGGCTAGTGAAACGAAAAAGATCGTGGTAGTGAACTAAGTTTTTGTAAATCAAATAATTCTAAACTTAACATAAATATAAGATACGATTCTGTTCTAATCTAACTTGAAGACAATTTTTATATTTGTTTATATTTTCAATGGTTTTTTATTGAAAACAAAAGTAAAAAATACATTAAAAAGTAAATGTACTCAGAATTTTAAACAATATTTTGTACGAAAATACTGTCAAATCTTATTGCAAAACAAATACATTTCTAAGGGCTCATTTAAAGCTATCATTGGATTTATTATCGAAGCTAATCATTGGAATTTTTGAACAGATTGTTTATAGCTGTAAACAAAACTTACTGTCATGACAAAAATTACCGGATTTAAATACACCAATAAATTTTTCGATGACAGTTAAAGCTATCATTGGTTTTCATCATTGAAAATTTTGTTTCGAGATTCAAAATGGATTGGAAAAAGTTATCTTTGTTGTTTTTGGTATTAAGATAAAGGCAATGGCGCAAAATTTTAAACGATTAATAAAATACTTGAGCACGGAATGGCTGCTATAACTTTTAAAAATTTGCTAAACCCATACACATCTGTATGTCATATGGGCAGTTGGGAATTCCAATTAATAGGTCCGTTTTAGCGTATTTGATTTATTTATTTTCACGAACTGTCACTTTTTAGATACGTTTTCAAGCCCCTCTTTCAATAAAAGGCAATAAACAATTTGCTAGTTAGCAAAACGAAGAAAAAGGTTTAAAGTTTTGGAGTCCCTTAGTAAATTGCTAAATATTTAGAAAATTTGTAATGAGTAAATTGTTAAACCCTTAGTAATGAGTTGAAAATGAGTTTATCATACTCCGCCGTTGGTATACCACATCCGATGGACAAGGATGAGATTCGAAAAATACGAAAATAAAACCTGAGCGCTCTGTTATCAGCAAAACAATAAGGCGGGCTAAAAGTTTCAGACAAAAGGTCATTAATAAAAATGAGAATGAGTATCGGAGACAAAACGGAACCCTGGGGCACACCAGTGTTTTTTTTTTGTGGATATCTCTTTTTTAACCGAAGTTACTTGAAATTCCCGGGCAAAATGCCCACTGGTTTTCCGATTCTTCTTCGTCAAATTGAATTCCTTTTATGAGAAAAAGAGTTTTTGGGTAAAAATTGTACCCAAATTTTAAAAATCGGGGAAAACCATAAGCTTCCAAATTTACACTTTAAAATTCTGTTTTGCAATAGAAAATACAGCACGTTTCTCAGCACTTACTTTTAATTTTTGGGAGAAATTTTAGATTAGAGGATTATGAAGCTAGAATTTACTTGAATTAATCAACTCAATGCAAGTAAAGTGGAGAGGCGTTATAAATTTAACAATATTTTAGCACAATAGTTACAAATTGTTAGTTTGAAATATTATTTTTATTATAAAAATTGTCTTGAGTAGGATTTGACCAACACTTATTTTCTATTTCTGCCTAAAACTTAGTTTTGAATGAAGTAAATACTAAGGCCCTAATTATATCTTCGATTCTTTCTATCACTGCTTATTTTAAGCAAAACTAACGTTATTAAATCCTTCGATTTCAAACCTAACTCAACTTTGAATACATTTAAGAAAAAAAAATTAGTAAACTTACCGTCAAGACATGCTGGAGCCATTAACTCTTCAACTGCGGCAATTTGCAGTGCTCCATTCAAATCCTGGTACTCGTCTCCAGACAATTGAATGCCCATCATCTTGGTAGATGGTGTTGTTGGTCTTGGTGTTGTTGTTGTTGTCTTTGTTAAATTCGTATTGGTAGAGTTGGTCTTGTTTAAACTTTCTTCCGTTGGCGTATTCAATATATTGCTGCTCGGCGGCTGCTGCTGATTTAATGAATTCAAACGCGCTGAAATATTCTCTTGTTCCGGGCAGAGTATAATTTTCTGTCCGTTTTTCCCGTTTGCGTTCACTATAATTTGCTTTAGTTTTACTAAGCCGTTCGTTTTTGTTTCCCTTTGTTTCATTAAAGGCGTAGGTAAAAAGGACCTCGTCAAAAAGGGTACACTTATGATTTGGTAAATTGGAGTTTGTGTTTCCAATATCGTCTCTTGGTTTAGCTGCTCTGGCGTTTTCTGTTGTTGAATTTTCAATAATTCTCTTAATTGATTCACTTGTAATATTTGCTTTTCCAATTCTTGATTGGATTGACTTAAAAACTCTGTCCGTGCCCGGTTCAGATTTGGTTGAGTCGTCGTATAATTTAATTGGTTTTGGTGATTCCTTAAAAACTCTGTCCGTGCCAGGTTCAGATTTGGTTGAGTCGTTGTACAATTTAATTGGATTTGATTTGCAGTACGATTCGGATTCTGTAGCGGACTTTGATTCAATATTTGATTGCGATTCAATATAAGCGTCGGATGATTCTGATTCTGGTTCTGATTCGACAATTGAATTTGATTCGGATTTATTTGATTCGATAGCTGGGTCTGAGACGATATTGCTTGGCTTTGATTCAATAGTTGAGCATAAGATTCCTGGCTCAATATCTCGCAATTCTTCAAAAAGGAATGTCCTTGCTGTTGCTGCAATTGTTGGGATCGTTGCGGTTGTTGATAACGTTTTACCAATATCGGTCTTCCTCTCCTGGGCAAATTCGGTGATCTCACTTGTAAAAGTTGCTTGGTTGTCGTCGTTTGCTTCAGATTCTGATTGGATTGGTTTGTCGTTGCATGAGTCCTTTGGATTAGCGTTGGTTGGGTTCTTGTTTGACTTTGGGTCGGATTGTTGATATTTGTTGGTGTTCGCTGGCCGTGACTGGCAGGATGAGGCGTTGTTTTGGGCAGCCATTTTGAAGTCTAAAAGAAGTAGGAAATAAGGAAAATAATTAATTAAACTAACTATCACAATAAGCCTTTTGTTTGTTTTCATTCTGCTCGATGGACTGATTATAATTGTTCCGAATTATAATACCAACACGATTACATTGAATAAGAAGCAAGTTTTATTCGACAAAAAATAATGAAATGATTTCACTTCATTTGCACATGGATTTTACACGAATAGGTTTTTCATTCATTTACCAAATTTAACATCTTGTCTAGATAAAAGAATAAAATTTATGCCAAGTGTTCGTTATTTAGTAAGTTTCGTAGAACAACAGGATGAAAAAATATACAAAATTTTGGAAGGAAAAAGACGAATTAGTGTACTAAAAATGTGATTATTTTTGTCTTCTGTGAATAAAAAGCAAACTTTTGTGATTAATAATAACTGACCATAGATATTTCATTTTGTTTGTCGAAAAAGATTTGCAAAGATTTTTCATTTTAAAACTATTTTTTAATGTACCAACTATATAATAAATTGATACATTCTTTTCTAAAATATTGAAATAAACAAATCCTTTTTATTATATGAAAGTTTGAAAATGATTTTGCAAACCTTAATCGATCGATCCTGTCTTGACCTTAAGAAGGTAGTTTTTTGATCTTTGTACTTACATAATAATTTCCTTTTGTTTCAGGCAAAGGAATTGTAAGATTAACTCTTAACTAGCTCTTAAAAGAGTCTTCTGCGGTTTTTTTCCCTCAAACTGTAAAGATATAAAAAGAAAATAAAAAGTTAGAGATTGGTTTTGTAATAAAATGTAAAATATTGTATATTGTTGTAAATTTTATATATGTTTCTAATTAAAGGATGTGTAAAAGATGCTAGTTGATTGTATGAAGGCTTTTATTTATAAGATTTAACTTTAAACGCGTCATCTTAACAGTCGTATGTATTATTGAATTCGTTGTAAACTTGTTTTAAATTTTAAAACGCTCACAAGATTTAGAATACAACCGGAACAATATTTTTCAATTGACGTGTATTTAGTTTTCACAGTTTAAATTTTTAAAACAATGTTTAAATTATGTGGCGCAACAGTCCGCACCGAACTTGGGTCTAGTGACCTACAACCCTCAACCATTCCTGTGTGAGTCATTTCAGGGATGAAGCAAGGAAAGAAGGGTGTTTTTATGCCGAATCCGCACGGCTTACTTGAGAAATCACATTTAATGGCAAGAACTATTCTTGAAGGAGTATCCGCGAAAAAAACATTGGGTGGCAAGAGTGTAGGTGATTCAACTCAGGACCTCTCGCCTAACAGTCCTACGCACTAAATATCACGCCACAGGTTCTTCTGTAGCTCTTCCAGGTTTAAAAACGATTGAATGTACGTTTATACGCTTGAGTTTGAATTTTTTATTTAACTCATTTTAAAACTAGGTATAAATTTTAAACCAGATTAATCAGAGCTAATTATGTGGCTATTAGAAAAAAATAGAAATTCACTTATGTTGAACTTTAATCACAACTTTACGTTTTTCAAATTGGACAGCAAACAATCTACCTTAATCTCAGAATAGTATCACGACCAAACTGCTAATGGTTGATAGGCTAACATTAAATTTATACAATTCCTACATCCGGTTGAAATTTATCAATATTAAGATAAGATTGATCTTTTCTTGCGTTTGCACACGAAAAAAAGATACTTAAACGTAGATTTTCAAAGTTCGATTGCTGATATAATTTTTTTATTAAGCGAAAACGAGACAAAAAAACGAATCTAATCAATTTACTCAGGGCGTTTAAGTCAGCGATGATTTTTGTTTAACAAGATTTTGTATAAATCTTCTAGATTAAAAAACGTTTTTAAATTGAAAAATATTTGCGATTTGATAGCAGACTTCTAAAATCTTGTTTGTGATCTTACTCTTGTTTTTTTAAATCTTGACGATAAGATTTTGTTTTGCTAATGACTTTCAAAAATTGTCTCTATTTATTTTTAAGTTATAAATTAGCTTATTTTTGATGAAGCTTACACTACTACTGCAATAATTATTATTATATAATTTAAAAAAAAAATCAATATTTTAGCTAGAACTTTAATTTTATTCCAACTTAGAAAATGAAGTCTTTTACCATTTAAATTTAAATTAGTTGGCGCAACAGTTCCTAAAAAAGAAAGGCCTAATGACTTGCAACTCTTAACCATTTCTGTGTGCGAGTAGTTTCTGGGGTGTTGGGGACCTATAACTTTAGAATTACACTTGAAACGTTATTTGAACGCTCGCAAGAGGCAGTACTATAAAATTTTTAGATTCTACATGATTATTTTCTTTAGAAATAAGTAAAAAATGTTCACCGTTTGAATTGAAAAATATTCGAAATTCCTTTAAAATTAATTTCTAATGTTAATTTTTGTTTTTAATTGGAAAATTTATTGGTTCAATTTGTTTTATTCAAATGCGAATAAATTGATGCAAGAAGTTTTCATTTTACACTAATTTTTTAAATATTTTAAAACAACATTAAAATCTTAACATCCCTGGTTTATTCAGGAAACCTTGAAAATATCATCTTCCGCATAGTTTTAATTGTTAATTAATGTGTATGCTGTGAATATCATCATCATTATTTTCAATATCAAAATTAATTTATTCATCATACATCAATTCAACTTAAAGTTTTTAGCTCACAAAAATAAAAACTTCTGAGCCTTCAGAAAACATTACAAACAGACTTTGATCATCTGAGCATATTCAGCATTCTATGAAGACTCGGAGCTTGGAAATAAAAAAGAAAACCTCTTTAGATATAAGTAACATTTCCCTGATTCTTTTTTGGAACTTCAACTTTGTTAGATTCATAAAAGTAGTAGTTCCCACTTTTGACGTTTAAAAACTTGAAATTAAACATCGAGAAAACAATAATTGTCAAGTGAAATTTCGTTTTTCTTTTAAAGTTCAGAGCAAAGAACTGATCTGTCAAAAAAGATCTTTCTTTTTTAGCTCAGACATATCAGAGCGCTGGATTTGTGCTTCTGTTTTCTAGAATCTAGTTTTAGAGCTAGTTTGGAGCGAACTCTACGAGCTCTAGCATCTGATTGGGAGCTTCCAAAAGATTGCCATCCAATTAAGGCAACTTTGTTGGAATGTTGACTGGAAAGTTAGTTTAGAAAAATATCTCTAAAGGGTCTTGCACATGAGAGCGAAAAACGAATGAACGAATGGACGAACAAACGTGATTTTACACATTTCAAAAAGTCAATTTCAAACAAAAACACATTTAAATTATAAGAAACCAATTGATAATTATGTTAAGATAATAAAATTTTCATTTTGTTCTCTAAAACAAGACAATTTTGTAAAAACAATTTGGTATTAACGTAATGGAGTTTGGTTGCTACGAACTGTCAAACTCTATTCGCGTTCCACATTCCATCCAAACTGCAACGAATGAATTGTTCGCGCTCAACTTAACCTTAAAATAATACCACTCTTGTTTTGTTTGTTAATAGGGTAATTATAAATTGACAATTCGTCGCTGTCTGTGAATAGAAATAAATCTCATGTGAAAGAAAAGTCAAAATATGCGAACACAGTTCGAAGTTCGTTGCTCATGTGCAAGATGCTTAACTATCAAGTCAAGTCTACTTATGTCAAAATGACAGTTGATTATGTTTTTTCATTCAACTGAAAGCTGAACTTTATTACTCCTTGATTTATTTTTTTTTCTGCATAATTCCATAATTCCATTTACTGTTTTGTCTAAAACGGTTCCTTGTCAAATTGGAAAAGAAATTACTAATATTTCTTTACAATACAAAATACAAAACGTGATGGATTGTAGCAGCTTGTCTGAGAAGTATTTTGTAGACAATAATGATTTTGGTAGTTTTTGTACTATGAACTTGAAGTAGAGGTTTGTGAAGTATAGTTTTGAATTTGAAATTGATGACACTTGGAAAACTAATTAGTTGTCATGGTAATAGTTATGTTATCTGAACCTGCCCAATGATCAAGCTAATGGACTAAAAAGCTGAGACTGGTTGACTTTATGTTTGTTTCGTGTGGATTGGAAGAGACAGATGGACAGTTCTAAAAGTATTGACAGTTCAGTTCTCGAGTGTGTTACATAAATAAATCCAAGAAATCTTATAAAACTCGGCTCAGAGCATTTTCGATGTGATCAGGCGTTGCTCAGAGCTTTGAAAAGAAAAACGCCCTGTTTCAGTGACTTAGCTAAATGTTCAACTTCCAAACACCTACAGTTTGATAATGCTTTAAGAATGATTTGGTTTTATGGCATCCACACCTGCTCATTTTTGTATTGTTGTTGTTTATAACTTGATTGTTAATATTTAATGAACAGGAATGTAAACTATTGGAAAGGAACTTATACTGTTAGAGTTGAGATTGTGGGAAATTCACCGGCGCCACCAACCCTCTCGTTCATGTACTAAAATGTTATCTTCTATTAGTGTGCAATAGATTTTTTATACAAATAACTTATTGACAAACTGTCATAGCTCCAATTCAAGGGCGTACCCAGAGGGTGACAACTACCTCCTTAGGAATTTTTGATCGATTGAAAAAGAAAAATATTGATTACCGCGATTATAATTTTAGGACAGTGGGTTAGAAACAGAATATTTTGTTTACTATTATTACCGTTACTGATCTTATCTAAAGCGATAGCATAGTTCATCAGCTCAGTGATTGTGAGATATGTACACACAAATATAAAATTTTCGTCGAGTTTTACCCAGATTACACAAGTTTGTTGGGAAGACTTAGAAGTTGCAAAATCTTTGAAAAAATACAAAACTATAATCAAAAACTCGACGAACCAAAATAACAAGTTTGAAGATATAGCAGTTTATTTTGCTTTGACGTGTAATTTGAAGTATAATTGTAGTAGAATTCAACCTTAACCATGGGTTAAGCTAGAAATTTGACTTTGAATAAGAACAGTGTTTATTTAACCAAAAAGCCTTGAACTATAGACCATTAAATCACGACTTTAGTAATTCTCTATGAATACCCCCAATAAGTTCTCGAATAAGTTTACAGAAGACGAACCCCCCCCCCCCCCCTAATCAAAATCTTGAGTACGCCCTTGTTACAATTAATTATTGTTTAATCTTTTACTTTGCACTTCAAAATGGCGTTATTATTATTTATAAAATGATAATGATGAAAAATGTTTTTTCATGTTTTTCTAATTTTCAATATTCTTAGACTAAGACGCAAAAACTGTTTCCCAAAAGAAAGAGGAGGACATAAGGTCAAACTTAATGCTTTAAATTTTATGTTTTTAGATTGCTTTGTTAAACAAAATTCAAAATTGATTTTAATTGAATAATTTATTTTATACACTTTTTTCAAATGAATTAATTTAAAACAAAAATCTGAATAAATTATAAGAAATTAAAAAATCTTCATGAAATTTTGAACTGATAAAACTTTTGAAATACAGTGGCTCACAACTTATTTGATACACTGATTAAAACAAAATGAAAACCAATGAATTAATAACAGCACATACAATAATTTCACGTAGGCTTATAGATTCATACTCAAAGTATAATTTTTCCATTAAATGGGTACCAAAATATTCTACATACTTACTCTTTTTACTACAAAAAGTTGCATTTGATAAAAAAACGCCTAATTTAATCTACCTTTACTTTTTATTTCAACGAAATTGGTTGTTGTTTTCTTATTATTATTGTTGCTATGGTTATTTGAAACAGTTTTTCACAATTTTTTGTGTGATATTGTCAAACGTTGTATCAATTCTAGTTTTTTTATTAAAATGGGTCGTCGAACAACTGTTGAAGTCCGCGAATTGCAACATTGCCGAATGTGTTGACCTAACCCCATCAACCAACGGTGCAACACATAGTGGAGCGGTTTGTTCATGAAAATCGCATCAAGAACAAAGAAAAAAATCCACCAAACAAAATTTTCAATCCTGCTGATGAAAGATTTATCGGCAAGAAAAATTAAAGCCAACCCAAAATTATCGGCAACAAAACTTGCCGCTGTGGTTCATGAAGAATTGGGGAAATCTTGTAACGCTAAACCATCCGACGTCTGCTTCGCGACCATGATTTCGATGGGAGAGTTGCTCGAAAGAAACCCTTAATCAGCAAAAAAAATCAAAGAACCCGTTTATCTTTTGCATTTCACCAAAGACAACAGTTTCTGGGATTCAGTTATCTTTGCAGATGGGTCCAAAATTAACATTTTTGGGTCTGATGGGATATACTATGCCTGGCGGAAGTAAAATACGGAACTCAAAAAGAAAAACATGAAAGCTCCAGTAAAGCATGGAGGAGGAAGTGTTATAGTATGGGCTAAAATTAATTGAGGGAACCATGGACAAAAATATGTAGTGATGTTGCGCCAAAGACTGTCCAACCACAAATCTGACATCAAAAACAATAACCTGGCTAAAACCGCATTGGCGGCCCATTCAATAGACAAAGGTCATTCTCCGGATTTCGATGGTGTCAAAGTTCTTCAAACGGAAAAACATACCTCTAAGCGATATACGCTCGAAACGCTCCACATCCTGAACAACAAAAACAATATGAATCGCAAGCAAGACACACAAAGTATATCATCTGTATACTGCTTACTTGTTTCCTCATAAGAGTTTTGTCTTTGTTTTTTTTGTTGTGGTTATAGACTGAACTTCTTAATTAGAAGTGTTTTTTTTTTACACTTTTTTAAAATTTAATTGTAAATTTTTTCTTATTCTTGTTGTCCACAATATTGTACTATGTGTTTTATATTTTATGTGTAATAAAGTTCCCCTGAGGAAGGCAGCAACCCCTGCCGAAACGTCGGGAAAAGCTAATGTAACAACATTGTTTCATTGCAACGATCAAAGTGACCAAAAAAGCCGAAGGAAACCCTAATTTTTCCAATACACATAAGTAAAAATATGTACCTCGATATCTTGAAAAAAAATTTGGTTCCGAGTGCTGAAAAGTTGGGATTTCGTTCGAATTTTCGATTTTACCGGGAAAACGACCGAAACATAAATCAGGAATCGTGCCGACCTGACTAATTTGGAATTTCCTCCACTTAATGACGCCACGGGCACAGTCACCTGACATAAATGTCATCAAAAACTTATGGGCATTATTGGGACAACATTCGAAAACACAATATTTCGAACAAGAACGAATTGAACAAAATAATCTTAGGGCAATGGGGGAAAATAACACCGAAAGTGACCCGTAAGTTAGTAGATTCTATGCCCAAAATACTGCAAGATGTTGAAAAGGCCAAGTATTATCATACTTAATATTAAACTGCCCCAAGAAGCTCTTAACTTTTAATTTGAATATGAAATATCTTTGCGTATCATGGGTATAAGCTGTGACTTAAAATTGTATGTTGTTTTAGTTTTTTAGTTGTAATGTTTTTAAATAACAATGTTTTCAAATAAATTATAGTTCTTTGTTGAAGTGCATTTCGTTTTCTCTCAAGTACAGTTGAAAATTTGTTGTTATTGTTCTTAGCTTCTATGCACTTCCGATATATATTTGAAATCAAGCACTGTATCAAATAAGCTGTGAGCCACTGTATACAAAAAAAACATTCTTAGCTCTCGGTGCCCTTCTTTTATAAAAACTAAATGATCTTAAAACAATAATTTAGTAAAATTGTATTTAAATTCAATGTAAACATCTTTAAATACTTTTTTCTTTTCTTAAATAAAATAAAATATGTATGACTTGGAATCAATTTTTTTCTAACGCCTTTACATTTTTATTTCTGTAAATATGTTTCCACTTTTTATCAGAAACAAATTTCAAGACATTTTTATTTTTGAATAAAAAACAAACAAAATTAAAAACAGGTAATATAAAGTTTTCGTGTATTTCTTAAATATAAGAACATTAAAATATCATTAAAGTTCAACCTTCTCGAAATTTCCGAAGTTTTTAATTTCAACTTTATTGCTGGTTAGTAAAGAAAAAGCTTTAAGCTTTTGTGTATTATTTCTCAACTCAGAAGCTTTTTAGTGATATTATTGCATTGAATTAATAATATCTTCATCGGTCTTTTAGTCTTTAAAAAATAAATGTGCTTTTAATTGGGTTTCAAAAGTAATTATACTTTTTTAGGATCTTTTCTATATAATTTTAAATATATGTTGTACATATGTCAAACAACAAAATATAATTTCTATTCAGCTTGACAATTGTTGAAAAATTAAAAAGGAAAAACTTTTATCTTCTTCGACAATCGTTAATGAACCTAATTTATACAGTTGTTAGGTTGTTAGATAGGTACCTACATATAAGCTGATAAAATAGTCCGATAACTTCGGACTTAATCACAATTTTATGATGGACAGAGAAATTGCGACTTGACTTATATGAAATTTATCAGCACGCCATTATTTCAACTAGCTTAGAGGTACCTAGAGTACTGATAGCTATTGCATGGAAAATAAATTTATAATACGGCGGATAAAGTAAAAACATTGTAAAATGCCATGCAATTAAATTAATTAAATGTAATTGCCGTAAAATCCAAACGTGGCATGCCGCAAGGCTAACTTATAGGTAGTCATACATTTTTAATTTGAATGTTTCGTCAATAAAATGTAAAAATACGAAGTAAAAGACATCAGAAAAAAAAACAAGTCCATTATTTTATTCACGAAGAACAAGAAGAAAAAGAGGAGATGGAGGAGGAGGTGGTGGTAGTATACTTAAGTATACATTCCGAGAAGAACGAAAAGAAGTAGTAGAAGGTAGGCAGAAATAAAACAACCTTTCTAATGTTCGTCTATCTCTTTCTCTCGCATCATCAAGTAATGGTTCTTCTTTTTCTCTCTCACGAAAAGTGTGTATGGTGATGACGTGCGCGATCCATTCGTGATTTAGATACTCATTTTGTCCAAATTTAAAATTAAAAATATATCGTATCGAGTCAGCAAAAAATAAAACTAAGAAAACAGGAATTTTTTTAAAAATCTAAGTATAGAAAGTGATTCGAACATTCGAGTAAATATGTTTTCAAATACTTTTTAGTCTTTCAACAATTCATTCGCTTTGGGGTTTTACTTAATTCTTTTTTAACTTAAATTAAATATTTAGATATGAAACTTATATAATATTTAATTTTACTTACGTTATAGATAGAAATTCTTATCCAAGTAATATAGGAAAAAAGTTCAAATGGAACAAAGAACTTTTCAACAAGCTAGAAATGTGCTTCTAGCTTGACTTATTTTTTCACTCACAATATTTGTATGGAATTTAAGGATTCCAAGTCCTTTACGGTTGTTTAAAGTGTTTTTTTAGAACACCTATTCACTATATAGTTGTAGTTTTTTCTTTTTTCCGGGATTCCGGGAAGGAATACTAATATATTATATATTTTCAATCACACACCTCTGTGTATGCTAACGGAACGCGGTAAAATGAAAACCGTGCGACGTGTAGATACGCTAACGAATTACTGTTCGTTGTGAAATTCAAAATTCAGACAGGTTTCTTGTAATGATTTTAATAAAATATGATAAAGCTGATATTTGTAAGAGTGTTAGTTTAATAAAGGGGAAATCATTTGAGTGTGTGTTTTGGCATGAATACAGATACATCATTTACACAAAGTGTGTGTAAAAGTTGTAGGAAGTTCTTCATACAAAATTTCCCAGTATTTTTGGTTAGAATTCTCTTTCTGATGGCGACGGCGCATTTGCTTCGCATGCGCTCTTTCGTTATTTGTCGGTAAAATTAAATAAATTAACAGAGAAGCATTTTGTTGTTATCTTTTGGATTTTTGTTGTTGTTTTTTTTAGTTGATGGTAAAAACACTTTACTTCCCTGTGAAATCAAAATCAAGTATTTTTAACATAGAATGACGCTTTAAATGTAAAAGTAGGGCCATACCGGTTGTTGCAGGGGCATTTAAGGTGGTTGCAGAAAAACAACATGAAATAGGAGGAAATGTTATTCTGATGATTCATTCATAACAGCAGATTTTTATTTTGGTGGGATTTGTCAATACCAAAGTAGGAGTGCATTTAGGTAAGGATCTAAATAGAAAAATGTTAAGGTTAAAAAACACCGTTAAATCATAACAAATGTTTTCTTTTTCAGTTTTTACCCTTTCACTTGATACATACAGGAACTAAATATGTGGCAAGTTATGCATTCGTACAAAATTTCGATCTCCAGATTTTAATCAAACATGACATTACGATACTAGAGAAGCATGAATTTGATTGATTTCAAGATCTCGGAAGTTGAGGTTTAAAGCAAATACGCATTAGAGTTTTTTTTTAAGTTAGAAAATTATAGGTACAAATTAATTTGGCATCTTTCAATAAATATAAATTATTTATTTATTTATTTAGCTTAATACAAGCAAAGGCGGATCCAGACTTTTCATCAGGGGGGGGGGGGGGGGTGGTCACACACAAAGATGAGTTTTTACTCACCGCTTAAAAAATGTTCTTTAATGTTTTGTAAAGGGTGCTAACAAAATTTAATAATTGCTAAAATGACAACTTTAGTTATCAAATTATTTAGAACACTGTTGTCCAGCAAGTTATGGTCTAACTATTTAATTTGGATGACTCATATCAAAGCATTCCTAGATTCGAACAGCTGTCTAAATATGCCATATTTAAGAGCTAAAATACAATAGCTTAGAGGGTTTTTGGTTCATTTCGAGCACGTATTTCCAAAAACAAAACACACTTTTCTTGTTTTCATGTCTATTTATGCGAAGAACGCTGTAAAAATTAAAAAATCCAGAAAATGAGAGAGGATCTGAAATGTAAAAATGTCGGGCTTTTTTTTGACGTAGGTTTTTCGAACTCAATTTCCGGGAGTCTCTTATTACTATCGTTATCAATCTGCTTACCCGCATTTGGATCTTATAAAGTCGTCAACAAAACTTAAAAATTGTAGAGACAAAAAGGTTTGGTTCTTGTATTTAAGAACATAATTTTTCTAAAAAACTAAATTAAAACAAAGTAAGGTACCTAAGTAAACAAATAAGTTGGGAATAAAAGTTTTGTAATACTCACAAATTAAACGTTTCAAAGCTTTTATATCAATAGATATCAAACGTTTATTATGTTTTTCACTTAGCCATTAGTTCAACAAAAGTGTCACTTGATTTTTTGGGACTTTTGTTATATTGAAATTCGTGTTTGAATCTCAGTTCTAGAGCATCCAAATCAAATTCACTTCAAAAGTAGATTTATTTAATTTGGTAACATCTTTTGTATTCAACAGAAAACCAATTTTAAAAGAAATGAAATGCACGACTGGGTCGCAAGAACTTGATAATTTCTTCCAAAAACTCTGTTTAAAAATATTGCCTATATTTTAAGATTTAAAAATGTACCTCAAAACAAGTTTTTCTCAAAAATTTAAATGCCATTTTATTTGTCGAAAAATCTAGATTTACCTATTTTTTTCAAAAATCATTTTAAATTTTGTCTTAAAAATATTTTTGGTATAAGCACTAAATAAAGAGCTGATAAATATATGAACATTTTACGTTTAAATTTCGTACACAAATTTTGTCCCCTTTCCGAGATATCGAGTTTTGTAAACAAAATAAGTATTTTAGTATAAATAAAAAAAAATTAGTTCTTGAGAAAACTTAAAAACTAAATAAATTTTTTTTGAGGGGTACTGTTTGGACTGCAGCGGCCAGGTAAGACAGACAGACGGAAGGAATCGAGGTACAAACTTTTTTCGACTTCTCTACCGCCGCGCCGTAATGTCATATTTGATTAAAAGCTCTACTTGCCATAAAGTTCCTATATAAAATTGATAATGTCTTATTCAAGGTTTCTTCTTAAGAACCTGAATATTTGCTCTTAGAAACAATTTTTATAAAAATAATTTAAAAAATGACTAAAGTTTTTCAAGTTCTAAATTGAGCGTTTTTGACAGCAAACCACTTTTTGGTAAATGTCGTTAAATTACTAATAAATCTTTAAATTAAATCTTTACTTATACAACTTAATTGTATAAGCTTTTTGGCTCATATGACCCCCCCTGGATCGTCAATTGGTCAAAAGTTGATGAGTTTGTGCTGTGTTTTTGGAATAGGGCTGAATATTTGATTTATATTATGTTTTTGGTTCAACATTCAGTCAAAAGTAGTACTTTTAGCAACAGAGTTTAAGGAAGTAAAATACAAATGTTGTTTTCATATACAAAATATAAATAATTCAAAATATAATGGGGGTCATATCCATTAACGCAATACGATTAGTTTTGAATTGAAGGGAATTCATACGAAAAAGCAAACAAATTATCTCCCAGGGGGGGGGGTCATGACCCCTATGACCCCCCCCCTTGGATCCGCCATTGAATACAAGCTATCATAACTTAACTTAACTTAACACTAGCTTAACATTTTTTTGCAGTTCTTGTTATCAGTTTTCAACATTAATTCATGTGGGCCCTAAGGCCCACATAAAAGCTCTTTAATGTACAAGAACTAACAATTTTGATTTTATTTGACTTAAAATTACAAGGAACGGGGAAATCGGACTCAAAAAGGGAAAAAGTAAAGGGTATCTTTCAGATGGGATTTGGAAATGTTGATATCGAAAACTACCATAGCAGAGTTGCAGTGACGAAGAATTCGGGACATTGGTTCAAAGTGCCCGTAGTTAGTGCGGTGATGAGGGATATAGAAAAGTTAAACAGATCGCAGATTTCAAGGGTTGGTGTTAAGATGAATATCACTCAGGAGTGCCGGGAAATCTAATATATTTTTAATTGAATATTCGAAAATCTAAACGTGTGTGGTATCGGCTAAGAGGCAAGAGTATGATAACTCAGGCGACAAAGTTTATGATGTATTTGTATAGAACAGTTAAAAACAAGCATTTTTTATTATGGGAGAGGAGGGGGTATATTTCCCCCCGTTTAGGCGGGCGGGGGTAATAAAAAAAAATATTATTTTCAAATGTAAACAAAATGTTAAAAAAATAACGGTAATTCGTAAAATTAAGTATAATACATTTTTTTAAAGCCAATATTCTGTTCTATTAGCTTAGATTAGTTTTTAAATCAAGTCAAAGCTATGTGTAGTTTTTGAAAAAAATATTTTAGATAAGCTCAAAATTTGAGTAAAAAAAGTTAAAAAAATGTTTTAAGTGTAATTTGTTTAGTTCTTGAGAAAATTGAAAATTACCAAAAACAAATATTTTAATTTAATTATTTTTTTTTTCCCGTATGTACTGAAAATGAAAGTTGAGAGTGAATAAAAACATTTTGTTGATACCAGTTTTTTGAAAGAAATAGCTTTTTTTTCAGAAAAAAACGTTAAAGTTTTTTAACGTCTTCATGTTCACACTGTCCCCAAATAGGTGCCGCATAACACATGATAGATCTCGAAGCTTCCTCAAAAATTTTCAATTATTGCTTTGGGAAATAATCCGATTACTAATAAAAGAAGACCACGAGAAATTGATTGCACTTTTTGAGCTTGTTAATTCGTTTACCAGATGTTTCTTGTATTTGAGATTGTAAGTTAATAGTATCCCGAGGTATTGGTATTCATTCATTTCATCATTTTCAAAAACATTAAGGAACCATTTTTGTTCAAGCGGACGTCTTGCACCTTTTTGGAAAACCAAACATTTTTATTTTGACAGATTAATAATTAACTTCCTACGTTCCCAGTACTCTGCAAGTTTATTAATCATGCTTGCGAACAAAGTTGGGCTTAGCTTACAGCCTTGCTTTACACCTTGGCGGACATTAAAAAAGTTAGAACATGAGGTACCATCCCATACTGCTGACTCAGTATCACAATAAAGAATTTTAAAAAGCCTTACAATTTTGTTTAACATACCACTGGATCTTAGTTTAAACAAAAGAGCATTTCTTGGAATCGTGTCAAAAGCCGATTTAAAATCAACAAAAAAAGTGAAAACCTTCTTGTTTAAACCTTTTTTTAACTTTTTTGCACAATTTTTGAGTTTAAAACATGGCTAATAGAACAGAATGTTGGGGAGATAGATCCCCCCTTCCCTCCCATAGTAAAAAATGCTTGTTTTTAACTGTCATAGGGTGCATCATAAAATTTTGCTAACAAAAATTGGTTTAAAAAGATTTTTATTCCATCATAGTAAAATGGTTGACAGCATATTTTACAATACGCAGTCAACTTGTTTGCATTGGGAAGGTTCAGACAACATAAGGGACTTCATTTGCAGTCAATTTCATTATTTCAAGTGTCATGAATTTCAAATTCAAAACTTTTACAAAAACTATCAAAAATATAATTTTCTACAAAACACTGCTCAAGCTAGCAAGTAAGGAAATATTTCTTTTTTTTTTAATTAACAGGGAACCTTTTATAGAAAACATTAAGGTTATAGCTATTCGAAAAATCCATCAGTAAAATTTTTGTTTTTAGTTTTTCAACCTCTTACAGATTTATTTCTAGCAAAAGATTGATACAATAAGATGAATCCTAAATTCAAGTATTTTTTTCAAAAAGAAACAATGCATTTAAAGTTTTATTTAATTTATAAATCCATTTTAATTTTTGTAATCATAAAATTTCATTTTACTGAACAGCTGATTGCATTGTATATACATATATTTTTTTTTTCAGATGTCGCTTCGATCGTTCCTCTTCATGAGAGTACTATGGTAAATATATATGCAATGCTGATTGCGAAAAGCAATTTTGTTTTACTGTTGGTGTTCCAATTTTGTACTGTTCCAATCACATTATTACAAATTTTACTTATGAAAGCAACAGTAAAAAACAAACTCTACAAATAGAAACTTCAAAGTGACATTTAATTTAATGACGTAAATAACTGATTGTTATAAACGCTCATCAGTAAAACATTTCGATTCCTCCTGTTTCAAATTTTACCTACTGACGAATTTTACTGATAGCTATAACCGACCCCTAAATGAAGTTGTGCAGAAAATAAATAAATCATAGAGTAGTAAAGTTCAGCTTTCATTTAAATGAAAAGAAACGATCAACTGTCATTTTGACAGAAGTAGACTTCATCTTGATAGTTAGGAAGATTTCTCTTGGCTAACTTTCCAGCCAACTTTCCATTAATGCTGTTTTATTTGTATAGTAATTTTTTGGCACCTGGTCAATCAGATACTAGAAACTTGCCTTACTTTTAAGTCCCTAATGTCGTCTGAACCCGCAATATGTTCCGCGGATGGTTTGAAATTCTTTAAACGTGTACAAAATATGAAAGAATGTAAGCTTCTCCAAAATTATATTACTAATATAACCAAAAGGTGCAATATATGTAAACCAATTATTAGCCCTAAATGTCAGTGTTTTTCGTTTACTAGTCGTTTTCGATTATTAGGTACATTTAAAATCAAATTTTTGGTTCATTCGAAAAAAGATCTTGGATTAATTTTTGATTTCAAGCTTAGTTTTGTACATCAGACTGAATTCATTGTACACAAAGTCTATTCAATGTTGGGTTTTATTTCACGTAAGTCTTTTGGTCTTATCGCTACCCACACTAAAAGCCCTTTAAAAATTACAGATTTGTAGTACACAAACATTGGAACTTTGAAATGCCTTCGTTTATTGTAATATGTCAGCTTATTGGCATAAGACAATAGAAAATCGTCTTAAGATATTTTTTATAAATTGTATCTGTGATATTATCTTTATCCCTTTTCTGTTATATCTACAAGAGCTTTATGCTCCTTACCGTTCTTTTTCGTATTATTTGATACATTTTTGAAAGATTATAACGATTTACGTCAAAAATAACTCTATTAGAATTTGATTAAATTCCAGTGCTGGAAATCTTCCTCTAAAATTGAATTTTCTCCAGGTTTGACGAGCTTTAATTCATATTCTCAACAATGCTTGTTAAACCTGCAAAATATCAAAATGATTTCATATCCATTCAGAGCATTTAACAAGTTGAGGAAGCGTTAAAATTTGAAAATCGAACTGTACATGTACATAGTTGACAGAAATGCGCCTTTAATGAACAACTTCATCAAATGGAATGTCAAAAACTGCCAACTTTGACTAACTATCATGTTAACGAAAAGAAATAACCCACTCGCTTCAGAATCCATCGATTGGGCTGCGGAAATTGACCATTTGATTTCCTCTCCAGGTAGCTCATAGGATTCTGTAATCGGTTTTGAAAAAAATAAAAAAAATCTCAACTAATATTTAAAATATACGGCACAAACTACTTTCAAGCTTTAACTAAAAAGGAATAAGAAGTAAATACCTAGGTCTACAGAAGAGAATGAACCTGTAAAGCTGTAATTTTATTAACTTCAGGAATGGATTTTACCCCGACTTCTTCATTTTACTCTTGTTCTCAACTATTGTTCAATGTCTCTTACTCTTTCTTAAGTTAAAAAAATTAAAATCAAAAATTGTTTCGCATAATTTATTTTGTTATTCGGTAACAGGGCTGGTTCAAGAAATATTCTTAATATCTCACTAATTCTAATTACAATCCATTTTCCACAAGAAAATTAGTAAATAAACCAAATAAATAGAAATGTTCACAACTCATGTTTCAGCTCAAATGAAAAGGGCTTGTTTATCACGATTGAGGGACGTGGTCGACCATTTTAGACTGTGACATTAGACCGCCCTATTGATTAATTGTCAATTTAGAGAAGTCGAAAGTGATGATCTTCAAAAAAACATAGAGGGAAAAATTGCGCAAACGAAAAGTCGAATTCAATGGAGAATTGATTGAAGTGGTAAAAAGTTTAAGTACCTAGGAGTTAACTTCACGAAGAACTTAAGTATGGAGAAACACTTTAGTGAAAAGCTTAATAAAGCGAAAATGGCGATAAACCTCACATGGAAAAGATATTTCACGAACGAATGTGTGGCTCATAGTAGCAAATACAAAACTTTTGAAACGGTAGCAGAATCTATTATGCTTTACGCTGCACAAACTTATGAGATGGTTGAAAAGCTACTGGGCTTCTACATTAAACGAGCATTCTATTTGCCAGCCAACACACCGAACTATGTCATAATGCTAGAAACGGGAATTTCTACACTTTTTGCGAAAACATTAAAACTGCAAGTGGTTTACCCATAATATCAGCTCTTAAGGCTATCAATTCAAGGAGTCTATAGTATCGCGAATGGCTTGAATTGGCAGAAAATTGTGGAATTAATTTGGTTTGTAATGTCGAGGGTAGTACCCGTAGCATGATGGTTAGTGCGTTGGACTGTCATGCAAGGGGTCTTGGGTTCAATCCCTGCCTGTGCCACCTTAATTAAAAAAAAAAATAATTTTCGCGGGTACTACCTCTTGCGAGGATATGACAAATTCTTCAAGAGTAATTCTTGTCATGAAAAAAGTGCTTTCTCAAACTAGCCGTTCGGATTCGGCCTTAAATTGTAGGTCCCTTCCATTCCCGACAACAGTACTCGTACACAGGAATGGTTGAGAGTTGTAAGTCACTAGGCCCTGGTTCACAACGGACTGTTGCGCCACCCCATTTGATTTTTGAATGTCGAGGACCTTTCCCAATTAAAAAAGGACATGTACCAAATTATTTCCAAGGTAGATGAAGCAGCTAGAACCAAGTACATAGATGAAGCTTCAAACTCCTTGCATCGTACGGTCTACTGCCAGCTTAACCACAATTTGTAGCAGTTAAACTACTTCTGTGATGAGCTTAGTGTCAGGGAAATATCTATGATGGTCAGACTAAACCTGAACTATATACCTCACAGAGCAGATCTTCCAGTCATCTTGTTGAATTTCTGCACCCAAACACAAACAAATTTTGACAGTTGAAAGTTTAGGATTATTTTTGCGTTTTTATTTGGAGATCGGGAATCATTCCCGATCCAGGATCACTAATCAACACTTTTTTGATTTAAAAAAAATTAACAACTAGAATACAAAGTTCAAGTATAGGAATATTTGGTTAGAATTTAAACAAAAACGATCTTTACTTAAAATTATGAGATTTGACGATAGATGTCTCTCTAATGTTTGTAGAAGGAAAGAAAGTTGAAAGGCCTATGAACAGAATGACAATTAACTATATTTTGTCAATTTTACCCTGACTGCAGAATCAATTTTATTTTCCTTTTAAGAATCATAATTGTCAATTAAATTAAAACAAAACAATTTACTTTTTACACAGCAGCTTTTTTATATTCATATTCATTTCCCTTTCAGTCACATCATTTATCAATGTCACATCAGTCAATCACAGACTGACAGGTTAACTGGATACCTTTTTGTCAGTGTGTTACGTGTAAAAGAACAGCAAAACACTCAAAGGTGTCCAAGAACTTCTGGTATATGTGGGTATATGACAGAACAGCTTTTTGAACATATGGTTACATTTGAAGGAACCGGAAAATGTTTTCGAATTTGAATGTTTTTTGGTAAAAATTCGTTGAATTGTTAAAATTATCGAAAATTTTATTTTACAATAATTGAAATAATATTATGATAACTGACATTGAAATCTTAACGTTTGAACTGCTGAAAGTCATTCAATTTTTTGATAGCTATGTCAATTAAGGTATCCAACTCGTTCAATAAGTTATCTAAAAATTTAATAATCCAGGATATCCATCCAACACGAAATAGAACGCAGACCATGCCAAATCAAGTGTCACAAACGATAAAACGTAGGCCCTTACCTACTCTGGAATCTTAACTACGCTCCTGGTGAAACACTCATTTAATCACATATATAGTTACCAATGTATATAAGTATAGATACATGTAAGCATAATAAAATTGCTGAAGGGGAATTACTTTTGGGTAAAACCAAGAATTTCTCTTTATTTTGCTTGCGAACAAAAATAATGCGTCATACTTGTTTTGATAATTTGAATGTTTTTATCCTCTGACTAAAGTGAAGTGGGAAGATAATTTTTAAAAAATTAAAGTTCACTTATTTAGTCAGGTTAATGTAATATAATAATAACAATAACAACTAAAAATAAAAAAAATAATAAGAAAGGCTGAAGTTGTTTATACCGGCTTTCTTCAGTTAGTACCAGAGAATATTTATAGGTTTTTTAAGTAGGCTAAAATTTGAAATTGTATCTACCTTACCTGCCTAACATAGGAATACCTACTATGTGATGTGACCTTGCGTGTTATGCCCAAGGTTGCTATTTTATTGTGAAGGGAATTAAAATATGTGTGAATGAGAACTATACTTGGAAATAATTTTTATGTATTGGACCTTTTGCTTTACATTTTCACATTGTCAGCGTGCTTAGATTGAATGAAAAGTTGAAGCGAATATTTATGGAAATTTAATTTGTTGATGTAGGGTAGTTTTGTATAACTGAATAAATTCAATCTTTTAGGTATTTGGGAAAGAAATTCTAATTCTATATTCGAGTGATATTGTGACAAAGTAAAAGTTCTTTAAGCGGGAATGTCATTTCCACTAAAATTAATTTCTTTATTGATCAATTAAATTTTGCACTTGTGGTTATTCATGCCTTCTCATCTTAAGACCCTTTAAAAACTTGGCGTTAAAAGAACGAACTGAAACAAAATTGACACTGTGAATTCATTAATAAAGACGTCGAACAAATCATCGATTATATTAAGACCACGACTTTTTGAAGACCAACAAAAAATCATGTTTAACCAAAAGAAGGTGTATAATCAGGTAAATAAGACTAATACAATTATGAAATAATATACAGTTGGATAATTTAAATATCCATGTTGATGCCGTTCAGAATGATATTTTCTACGGAAATAGTTTTTATGACTTCTCTGCTTTTGAAATTCACAAATTGATGTTTTCTCTTAAATCATCGAACTCGGCTTCCTGATTTTCAGTCGTATCTTAATAAATATTTCTTTTCAAATTGCTGATGTTCTTTGTTTTATATTTAATCTTTGTTTGAGAAAAGGTATGTTTCCTGATTCACTAAAAAGTGCTATAAAAATCCCATTACATAAAAACGGAGATTCTTTGGATTCAAATAACTATAGACCTATTTCTCTCCTTTCCGTATTTTTCAAGGTTTTTGAAAAGGGAATGAAGAACAGAATCATGTCCTTTCTTCCTAGAACTGAGTTTTTCAGTGATAGTCAGTTTGGTTTTCTTAAAGGTTAGTCAACAGAAGATGCCCTGTTAAAGTTCTGTGGTGAAATTTATAACTCAATTAATGATTTCAAGGTAGCGGCGACTTTATTCATTGACATTACAAAAGCATTTGATACGGTTGACCATGACTTATTACTTACTTTCAGAGGCTTTTTTTATGAATAGGTATTCCTCAAGGTTCTTTTTTAGGTCGTATACTGTTTCTTATATTTGTTAACTCCTTATTCTAACAGCCTTTTAAGGGAAAATTATCTGCTTTTACGGATGATACTGCTTTCTCGTACTCAAATTATAATTACTTTGAAACTTTTGTCAGTATGAACTACGACTTAGATATTCTTCGACACTGGTTTGGGTCACAAAAGTTAGCTATAAGTAGCAAGACTAAATTCATGCTCTTTAATTTAAAGGGAATTTTTCCCGAAAGTTTCTCCCTGACTTATCATCCACCTAACTGTTCTGGTTTTCAAGTCTGTTCACCTATTAATTGTCCAGGTCTTGGCTGTTGTGATGGTTGCTTCGATATTGAACGCATTGATCACTTTAAATACTTGGGAGTTTTACTCAATAAGAAGCTTATTTGGGTTGAACATACGAACAATTTAAAACTTTATCTTAATAAAGTTGCAAGACAGATCTACCACCTAAGTCTGTATTGTCCTCTAAAAACCTTAAAACTTGCGTATTATGGCTTAGTACAATCGAAAATTCAATTTAGGGTTTCTTTTTGGGGTTGAACTCATTCCTGTAAAATTTAACAGTTGCTAATTAGTCAAAAACACTTGATTCGTATTGTATCTAATGTGCCTCGTATGACACCCAGTTTTGATCTGTTCTCTAACTTTGGTATTTTCCTTTAAAACATTAATTTGTACTTGTATAATAATTTAAAATCATTTTTATTTTAAAGTAAAGGTTCTAATAATGTGAAAGCTTTAGGGATAGCTAGTTGGAGCTCTAATTTATGTCGTCTCGTGTGTGTTCCTAGAATTTATAACTTTTCTTCTTTAATAATAAAAGTAACTTAACTATTTTTCATCTTTAATCTTGTTATAAGTTATCTATTAATTTTATGTACATTCAATAGAAAAAAACATTTGTTTTCCATTTTGGTAATACATTTCACAGATCAAGGTCTTGTACAAGTTAACTTCTTAGTTTTAAACACGATTCCAAGACGACGACTCTTTTCAAGACCAGGAATAAACGGGGAAAATTTAGTTTTCTAGCCTATAAGGCGCCTGATAAATATGCCAAGAAAGAAGACCCATTCAGTTTGCCCCGAGAAGCGGGTTATTTTTGTATAATTACGGGGTAATATATCTCGGTCAGTCTGGAGATACGATTTTAGCACTGAAGAAAAAACATAAACAAAATTACTATAAAACAGGGATCTTGAAAGTTGGTTTTTACGATCCTGATTTAAGAAAGATTTAAAAATGATAAATCACTTTTCAAGAACCGGAACCCACTCACCAAAACCCGTCTTTTTAACTTAGGATGTTTAAAATAGTAGTAACCTAGGAATATTAACAAGCTACATTACTGGACACTGTAAGCTAAATTTGTATGTACCTTAACATTATAGGTTTTCAAAACAGTTCCAATAAAGAAAATACCTGGGACAAAACTAAAAGGAAAAAAACAATCTTAACCAGCGTTACCACTTCTCAAAAAAAAGTTAAAGTAGATTGTAGGAAAAAAGTGAATTAGATTGAGAAAAATGGAAGTAGATTTCATTTTAGTAGATTTTTTTTTAAATAACATTATTTTAATAAAAAAATAGAATTATTTAAGCCTTCGGGTAAGTTCATTAATGTAAAAATGCAGCAGTAATGCAAGATTTGCGTTCATAAATGAAAATACTTTGTATTACTGCAGTCGGTAACTCTGTTCAAAAAAACAGTCTGACAGCTGAAATGCTCTGCAAGATAATGTCATAACAAGTTGAACGTAAAATAATTGAATATCTATTAAATTTTTGACAAAAAATAAAATCATTTGTTATTAATAAGTTAAAATATAATATTTATACATCATAGACATGAATGAATTAATGAATTTGTTTCATTCAAAGTATTTAAAATAAGTTCTAATAAAACATTTTTATTTGACATTTTGAAAGAATTTTGTTGAGACACTAAAAAACCAAAACCTGCGTAACTCAAAGAAGAAACTTAATTATTAATGCAATACTTTTTTATAGGCGCCTAATTTAATGACATTTATGGACTGGTTTTTGATATTGTAAATATATCTGCCGCATTCTTGCAGTAGTTCATAAATGTATTGCATGAATTTTGTCGGCATGGCTTGTGCAACTAGTTGCATTTTTGAACTCGGCCTTCATATCATATAATTCAATATGTTAATGTAACATTTCTTAAATTAATTCTTGGTGTTTGGCAACGAAAACGCAAAGATTGGGCTCGTGTGCAAAGGACGAGTTCTACAACAAATAGTTATTGTAATCGCAATACAATTTTAGTACATCAACAAACCTTTTATCTTTGTTTTTGGACAACTTGAAAAAAATCAAATGTAAAATAATACTAAAGCACAACATAACACAAATAAGGTTAACAAACAGAAAAGAAATAAAATGCACGACTGGTTCGCATGAACTGGCTCATGTATCCAAAAAAATATGTTCAAAAATGTAAATGCCATTTGATTTCTCAAGAAAACTTTTATTTTTTAAATTTGTATTTGAAAATCGTTTTTGAATTTTAGTTTAAAAATATTTTTGCTATATAGTTTTGAACTTATTATTAGACGACTTGCATTTCAATTTTATAAAAAATGATGCTACATTTTCAAGATATCGAATTTCGAAAAAAAAAAAATATTTGTTTTTAAATTGACATTTTTGGCATAAAAAAAAGTTTAGTTCTTGAGAAAACTCAAACACAAAATAACGGTTCTCTCTGAGGTACCTTTTTGGAGCAATAGAATTAGGAAGTAAATTTTTACTTTATTTGAAAAAAAGGAGTAGATCTACTTCATTTGAAGAAAAGTGGTAACTCTGATTCTCAATTTTTTTATGAAATTTTAAAAACTATGGGCTATTAAATGTACATCACTATAAAATTCGATTATTTCAATCAAAAAGAAATTCGACAGAAATAATGGACTAAAACTCTGTCATACATAACTATATTTATTAATATTTTTATTAGAAGTCATTTTGGCACGTAATATTTTTTATATTACAGTTTTACTTGTTTTTCCTAGTTTTTAAGTTTTAAATGTTCTTAAATTTCTATCGAAAGGGTTTCTTAAAGGCTGATCGATTTTTAATTTAATAAATCCAGTTGTATATGTATGACATATTAATAAAGGTTTATATTTATCTAAGAGCCCTATCAATGACATTATGGGTAAAATATAACACCGTTAAAGATAATTTTTTTGACCAAAATTGGCATAAACTTCCAATTGCTCTAAGATTCAATTAGCGAACACACGAAGATGTTTTCAGTAGGATTTTGTATGGGTGAAGGTTCAAAACATGGTGCAAAACTAGCCTTGTTGTGGTCTGGACATGCCAAGTTCATGTGAACGGCGTGGCATTGACTGGCTCGGCAGATATTGAGTATCGTTGACGTACGTGTGTTGGCTGATTAGTGATTGTTCACTGAGCCGGTTGACTTGAATTTGGAAACCAAACGTTGAATAGTCGACCTGGAAGAACGACCTGACTATGTACCCCAAAAAAAGGACGCGACATGTGCATCTTTCCTACTAGAGAACATCCATTTTCATACTAAAGTTTTATCAATTGCACGTGGTGTTCGACACTGTAACTTTCTATGATGATTATAGATATGTTCTTTAACGCTGGCAAAACCACTGCCTAAGCTTTACCATCTGTCCTATTCTACAAGTCTCTTTCCGAGTGGATGGAAAACTGAATTTGTCCAGCCTGTCCCTAAAAAAGGCGTATCCCTTCTTTCCAAGGTCATGGAAACGCTGATAAATTTTTGCTTAAGAAATATCTTGAAAAATTGGAGCTTCTTAATGACCGGCAGTATGGCTTTTGTAACAATAGATCCACTGGTGATCTCATGGCTTATCTCACCGAACTGTGGAACAAATCTTTACATCGTTTTGGAGAAAGTAAGATTATTGCACTTGATACTTCAAAGGCATTTGATAGAGTTTGGCACCAAGCTCTCTTATCGAAAATGCGTGCATTTGGTATTGATGAAACCCTTCTTCGTTGGGTTAGAAATTACCTCTCGGACCGTTCAATTTAAGTTGTCTTGGACGGGTTTAAATCTGATATCCACAAAATAAACGCTGGTGTGGCCCAGGGCTCCATTTCGTCTCCGACACTTTTCCTTATTTTTATAAATGATTTTTTCTCTGAAACTTCTAACCCACTTAATTGTTTCGCTGATGACAGTAGGGTAGAGCGAGGAGGATTTGACACAAAAATATTTTTTATACTTTTGGACCAACATTTAGCCGACTGGTAAAGACTTCATAATTGAATATGATCTTTTGTTATTTGACTTGAAAATTACCAATATTCCAATATGATACTCAAAAGGGTCTTGATGATATGAAGCTCAAAACCAATATTCAAAAAGTGACAAAACCTCCTAGGATTTGAGGAGGATTTGACAGATCCTTAGGAGGTTTTGACAACTGGTGGGAGGATTTGCCAATCTAATGACTTTTTCCTTTGGACGTCCGGAAGTGTCCAGGAGTGTCCGGAAGTCTTCTGAAATCATCACATTGGCACAATTCATTTCACTTTTTGTGTGGCAGCAAATAATTTCTGTTCCACAATTCACCTAAACAGAGTCCAGACCCAAAAATTGAGTAGAGGTAACTTGCAGCGTTCCATTGAATTTCAGAATAAGCGAAACCTTGAGTGAAACCAATGAAAATCGTCATAAGAACTTTTACTTTAAATGAACTCGAAACGTAAAAACTTTATTCAATAAATTCTTAGATAGGTAGGTACTAGATAGGTTACTAGATATAAGAAAAGTTTTAATAAATTAAGGTTCTTAAAAAAACTAATGACTCGTACTTCCTCCGACTTTGTATTTTAACGAATGTCGAGACCTGCAAAATCGACATTAAATCTTATTTTTTCTTTGGATCTGGAGGTGGCTGGCATTACTTCAAGGTTTGGGAGCTTGACTATCTTCAACTAAGGGCTCGTAAAATAAATTTGACCTATTTTGTCTTTGGAAATGCTTGACTGTGTATGGTAAAGCGGTTGGTCTTCGTTGCTCTCTTCCCACCCGGAGGCTGTACTTATCGCAGTCTTCACTCGAAGAATCATTCAGTACACGTTTCACGACCTTATGTTTTTTTACCTGAGGAATGGTCCTCATTTGGACCTTGAGGCTCTTTTTGGCTGCGAGTTCCTCTAAACGGTCTTTTTCTGGAGTATCAGTATAAACTCTGGACTTTCCAACCGGACGACCTGTTGATTTATGTTTTCCTAATTTCGGAAAAGGGCGAAAGCTTCCGGTGTGGTATGAGTTTTTTCAATTATAGAAGTTAGAGGTGATGCAGCTGAAGTAGAACCGTGTTGTTGTGTACAGTTGTATCGATGTTAGAGGATTCAATCAAAGGTAATGAATTTATTGAGGAAGCAGCAGTTGACTCCCTTGTTTCTTTATATGTTCCGGCTTAAATGAATGCTTCAAAAGGAGACTTTTTAGCTTCCAAAAAAAATCAGCCACAGCAGTTTTTGTAAAAGCTCGAAGGCGGGCCAAGCTTATATTCTCCGGTTGTCACACACTTATTGATGGATTGCGCCTCATGAATCCCGATAGCCAAACTTTTCCAGCTGCTTGCTCATTATGAGGGACATTTAATTTTTTTTATGGCATAGTCGTAAACAAATCGGTTTGCCATATCAAATGTCAGACCTTGATGCAGATTTGAACATTTTTTGAAATATTCCGTCAACTCGGTTTGTTCCGATGTTGTTAGGACCTGACCTACAGAATGTTTACTGCTAGCCTTGCTTTCAAGCTCGTTGGGGACCCGCTTTTCTGCCAAAAGTTTAAGCCGATAGATTAGTATTGTTCTGTTTAAATTTTATTTCCGAACGGGACTCGTTGGTGTTTCAATTTTGTTTGTTATGTCTTTTGATGCTTGTTTGAGGGCATCTTCATGAATAACCTTCCAGGATGTTTCTTTTTACAAAACGCACGTGCGTAAGCCAACAAAGCAGAGACACAAGTGCCATTTTCAGCCAGCGAGTCATAACATGTCAAGCACTCTTTATTTTGATATTTCCGCTCTTTGTGCATTATGTGTCGAGCGATATTTGAAAATTACAAATCCTCCTTTCGTCAAATTCTCCTCGCCCTACCCTACACTCAGCTTCTCATATTCGTTTTTAGATTCTCATCCTTGTTCTTCGGATGTGGACTACCAACGGCAGCGTATGAAAAGCTTATTAAATTCTGATCTTGAAAGCATTGTCCAATGGGGGATCAAAAACCGTGTAGAATTTAATGCTTTGAAAACTCAATGCTGTCTACTGTTACAAAAGACTAACCTTCCCCCAATGCCACTAGCAATGAGTGGTACTAGACCGGACAGCCAAACCACTTGTTGTGGAGTGATCACATATTTGACAACTCCAAAAATGCTGCTAAGTGTTTAGGTTTTCTCCGAAGACGCAAGAAGTTTCTTACCCCTACTGATCTGGCTATAATCTATAAAGCCTACATTCGTCCGAAACTCGAGTCCAATTCCCATATCTGGGCAGGTGCTCCTTTAACCTACTTGATTCTTTTAGACAGAATTCAAAAGAGAGCCGTTGTCTAACTGAAACTTTTGTATCTCTCGAGCACCGTCGTAAGGTTTCATGTCTGTCATTATTTTATCGCTACTTTCATAAACAATGCTCTAATGAAATAACCAGTTGCATTCCTCCCCTCAAACAATTCAACCGTAATACCCGTTCTTCTAGGAATTCTTATCAGTTTACCCTTTATCCCAATTTCGGACGTACTGTAAAGTACAGAGATTCTTTCTTTAGCCGCACCACACGAATGTGGAATGCTTTTCACCTATAACAATGTGCAGGCATTCAAAACCAATGTGCACCGGTATCTTCTTTCTAATCCTATCTTTCCTTCCTAATTGCTCGCTCTGTGATTAATCATGAGTGCGCGTATAATTTGTCTTTACTTATTAAGGATACATTTTGACAGAAAGTAAAGGAAACAATATGGCCGCCTTCACCTATTAAAATTAACCGGTCCCTATTCCAAAACCCTTTACTTTAAATTATTTTTCAAATTATTCAAGGTTTCCATTATAACCTTAAAGACGACATATTATTTTAGGGGAAACTTCTCATTCCTTTTTTGGATGGGTTTGATTGTTTTCGTTTGATTTTCTAGCAAGGCAATTAAATTTTCTCAAGTGTAGGCGTACTTGTTTCGTTTAAAAGACTCTTTCCACAATAATATCGAACTTAAATACATTTTTTTTGTATAGCTTTCAACCTAACCTAAAACGGTTTTGAATTCAAGCTTAATTAGGCTATTCGAATTCTAATTTATGTTCGATTTGAATTTCTATAAAACCGAACTTTGTTGATGATTTTTCTTTCATTCAATTCATTCTACATATGAAACTTAATTTCAAGATAAGATTGCGTGTCTCTAATTCTTATCGAACAGAAATAGACTTCCAGGAAGTTCCTTAAAGCCATATAGGAATAAAACATGCATATTTTGTCCCCGACTGAAATTTCGCTGTTTTGATAACAAACACATGCCTTCAAGCGCCTAGCGTGATAAATAGGTATTAAATTTTCATTGACGTACATACCTCCCTCTATTTTTTAAAAATGACTAAAAGCAAAAATAAAACACTTAACTTAATTGACACCTACCTACATCATACATATTTTTATTGTTTTTTAAAGATTACCTATCTTTTGCATTATTTAAAGTTCTCCTTTATCTTTTCTTTTTTTTTGCAAAACTATAGCGAATAAAGTTAATTGGTTTCAATAAATTGAACTACCAATCCAACTGTTTTAAAAGGAGAAATATAAAATATAGGGAAATTTGATTCTTCAGACTTTGTACTTGTACAAACTGAAACTGACTCCAATACATGTATAAAGAAATTAACTTTAAGGTTATCGACGATGGTGACACGATGGTTGGTGGAGCCATGAGCCATGACTTGTGAAATTCATGAAACACACTAAAATTTTGTTTGCCCCACTCAATGAGTCCACACCACTTGTTTTTCGTTTGCGGGAACCACCGTCATTGTGGGTACCATGAATGCAAAAACAAATATGCATTGTTTTGAGTATAAATATACACCCCCTAGCCGCCCGCCATGTACCAAAAATTACACAAACAAACTTTGGATGAGTCATGGAAAATGGGAAGTCATGTGAGACACCTCACTTCATGTCACAACGAAATCTATGGACTAATATTTGAACTTTTTGCAGAGAAAGCTTAGGGTCTAGTGTGACCAAGCTAGCCATACCAACAGGGTTCTTATTCTTATAATGTTTGAAGGCATTGATAAAAAAACATCAAATAAAAGAAAGCTACCATTTCTTCAGAGTTTTGAAAGGGGACCTTTCCTTAACTAGTTTCAATGTAATTCCCAACAATATATTGAGATTAGTATTAACAAAGACTTGGCAAGCAAAATGGGTGTGTGTAAAATACTGGGTTCCCCGTTCAGCACTTGGGGCACAATAAACTTTGCCTATAATTCCATTTAGAGGGCAGTCCTATGTCAGAAAGCGGTTAAAGTTAAACCCCAGATTTCCAGCAGTGTATACATATTCAATGGCGGCCTTACTTAACAAAATCAAGACAAATTAATACTATTTTTACAAATAACCAATCATTTTTTTTTTTAGTATTTAAGCTCATTTTCAAATTTTGTCAGGGTCTTCATTGATACCATGCTCAATTAGTCCAAGAGGACAACTAAGTACAGTTGAAAGTCGTCGGCAAGCAGATGACAGGAACAGTTTTTGAACCAAACATGTAAGGTCAATGACATAGATAAAAAATAGTAAAGGACTTAATATCGACCCTTGAGGAACCCCAGGCGAAGTAGGTAAAAAACTAGACAAACTGTCAAAAATTGAACCACTTGTTTTCTGTTAGCCAAATAAGAATATAGAAGCTTAGCGGAAATTGCAGAAAAATTAAACTGCTGCAAAAGTTTTTTTTACTCATTCGACTGTCGAAAGCCTTCGTAAAATCAAGCAAGACTAAGAAAGTTACATATTCCTTATCCGGTGCTTCTCTTATTTCTTCAGTCACTTAAAGGAGCAATGTTGTGCATCTGTGCTTTTTCCGGAAGCCAGATTGTTTTGGAGTGAGCAAAGAGCTTGCTGTAAGATAAGCGCTGATTTGTATCTATAGAAATCTCTCAAAGACTTTAGACAAGTAGGGAAGAATTGATATGGGTCTATATTAAGGTTCTTTAGTATTTTAGAAAGTGGTATGAGTTTTTCTATTTTTCAAAGGTCCATAAATACTCCAGATATCACAATATTATTAAATGCATGTTATAGTTGAAAAGTACTTTGATCTAAACAACTTTATATGATCACTTTCAAAATGATCGTACGAACATTGATTAATATTTGTATCAAATGTCGTTCGGAATTAGTATAAATAAATGAATCTGTGCTCCTGGAGTTCATTAAAATTTGGACTGTGAAAGGAGTAAGCCAGAAGGTTGGCACAGAATCGATTGCTCGGAACTTATCATGCACATGGCAGCAAAATTGGCAAAATCATTTTTGAAAGTGTAGGTTTAATATTGCCCAGACCGACCGCACTTGACTTCTCAGAAAGCAGACTTTCAACAACGTCAGCAGCATCCCCTGAACGAAAACTGATAAACTCGACAACGGTTGATGGTACTGAGGTAAAAGATTTATTATGTATGTTAACGCCAACATCGTTAGCAGGCATATTTCTTGTATTACCAATACCAACGTTACGTAGATTCCTCCACCGTTAACGTCCATTTAATGAAGAACTCAGCTTATTTGAACAAATCAGAAAACTGGCTAAACGGATTCCAGGGCTGACTTTTTCGCAAAGAACAAAATAAGCGACAAAATTCAGTCAACTGATATCGTTTCCTGATGTTCAAATGGTAGACATGTGCATTCAAGAGGACACAAGCGTCCACAAGTTTTTTTCAAAACCCACCTCTGTCTATCAACTCCTACCTCTGTCTATCAACCTCTACTCCCTGGCGGTGAACATCGGGTGCCTAGTACCTCAACTGAAGATTGGGTTCTAACCCCAGTGGAAAGTTGTTGAGGGCAGCAAACGAGAGAGGGTGGGAGAGCTGTTTCCACTTAGGCACCTCTCCTTATCCAGACGGCAGCGAACGAATTCTCGAGATGGAATCAACGGTGGCGAATACAGTTTCAGTATAGTTGAACTACTTATTGAACACCTTATAGGGTTTCTTCGACATATTCGGAGCCCAGGCCTGTAAGATGGTGTTTATTCGGCTCCCCGTCCTTGGAGTTATGGATCTGGCCGTCCAGGTTGGAAGTTGTGCCGTCGGGGTGACTTCCTGGCCACGTAAAAAATACATTAGTTGCGAAACACCAACAAGCCTCGGATACGGACGAATTCACTGTTGACAACCCATGCAAACGAAATAAGGACAACGAACTTGGGATCTGTATGTGGAATGTTAGGTCCCTTAACAGACCACGTGCAGCCGAACCATAAGCGAAAGCCCTAAACTGTTGCAAGGCAGGTATAACCGCCATCTAAGAAGTGCGATGGGATGGACCGGGCAAATGCAAACTGAAAGACTGCTACCGTGAACAAAGACAGCTTCTTTTTGGGTTAAGATTTGTTGTTGGAACTAGACTCAGGCAAAAAGTCTTAAATTTAAACAGTGTGACCGAGCGCATCACGACAATCCGCATCAAGGCTAAATTCGCCAACATAAGCATGCCCAAACAGAGGAGAAAGATGAAGACACCAAAGACATATTCTTTGAACTCTTGGACAAGACATAAGAGCAGTGCCCTGGCTATGACATTAAAATTGTCTTAGGAGATTTTAATGCCAAGCTAGGAAGAGAAGACACCTTTGGTGGCACAATCAGATTCAGGCTGATCGATTTCGCTTCGGGGCGCAGTTCACACATCTCGATATCCACAAAGGGACATGGAAATCTCCTGATCAATCAACCGTCAACCAGATTGACCACATTGCGATCGATGCACAACACTCCTTGAGTATACAGGATCCGAACACTCCGAGGGGTCAACATTGACTCGGACCACTACCTCGTTTTAGCCAAGGTACGGCTATGGATATCCCGATCCAAGCCAAAACAAGGAAATACTGTGAGAAGTTTTGACGTTAGAGGGCTACAATCGCAAGAGACTGCCATGTCCTTTTACCATCGAGTCTCTAATAACCTCTTAGGGAGTCCTATGCTTCCTGCATTAAGTTTCAATGCTTAAACAGTGGCAACATTGCCTTGCAGCCATCAGAGATGCCGCCTCTGAAGTGCTAGGTTTCACACGGCCACCACAGCGAAACCCATGGTTTGACGTCAAATGCCGGCAAGCACACGTAGCGAAGCAACAGGCATACAAAACGGCGCTGTACAGAAGGACCAGAGCTGCTCGCGAGCTCTACGAGCAGAAGAGGATAGAGGAACACCGGCTTCTTAGATGGAAACAAAGAGAGCATGAGAAGCGCGCGATCGAGGAGATAGAGGGATGTCACAACAGGAATTAGGTTCGTAAATGTTACCAAAAGGTAAAAAAAACCTCCCAATGGTACCAGCCATGAACGGAAGCCTGTAAAGACTATCAGGGGAACATCGTAGTAGAACCGCAGTCGATGTTGAGAATATGGAAAGACAACTTCTCCAACTTATATAACGGCGATGACGAACCGAATTCCGCTACCGCTCAACCTCGGCGACGCAGATCAACCATTCCGCCTACCCGACCTTGACGAAGTGAAGATAGCTATATCTAGACTTAAGTCAAATAAAGCTGCTGGAGCTGATGGCATCGCTGCCGAACTATTCAAATGCGCAGGCGATGACTTGGTAGGGAGCATGCATCAACTCATCTGCAAAATATGGTCGGAAGAAAGCATGCCCTAGAGTGGAATCTCAGCATAGAGTGCCCGATACATAAGAAAGGAGACCCTCTAAACTGCGCCAACTACAGAGGCATCAGTCTCCTTAACATTGCTTATAAGATATTCTCTGCCGTATTATGTAAACGTCTGAAGCCATTCGTCAACAACTTGATTGGTCCTTATCAGTGTGGCTTCAGACCAGGAAAGTCCACTATCGACCAAATATTCACACGGCGGATCTTGGAAAAAACCCAAGAGCTTCAAATCGATACCCACCATCTCTTTATCGATTTTAAAGCCGCGTATGACAGCATCTATAGGGAAGAGCTCTACCGATAAATGTCTAGTTTTGGTATCCCTGTCAAACTTATCCGTTTGTGCAGAATGACGATGGAGAATGCACGCTGCTCTATCAAGGTCGGAAAAGATCTTACCGATGCATTTGATGTCAAAAAAGGTTTTAGACAAGGCGATGCACTGTCATGCGACTTCTTCAACATCGTTCTGGAAAGAATTGTGCAAAACTCAACCGTCAACACTAGAGGCACAATCTTCCAAAGATCCATCCAATGACTCGGATATGCAGATGATATTGACATACTTGGAAGATCAAAGCGTGATGTTAGTGGAGCGTTTTTGAGCATTGCGACGGAAGCGAAAAAGATGGGCATAGTGGTCAATGAGGTCAAGACCAATTATATGCTGTCATCAAAATTGACACTGAATAACGACGTCTTGGACAAAACGTCACTATTTACAGCTATAACTTTGACTACCTAGGCACCGCTATTAATGCAAACAACGACACCAGCGCTGAAATCAAACGAAGAATAACTCTTGCAAATCGCTGCTTCTTTGAACGTATAAGGCAATTGAGAAATAAAGTCCTCTCTCGAGCATCTTAAATCACCATTTATAAGACACTCACCATCCTGGTTCTCATTTATGGCGCTGAGGGCTGGGAAATGTCAAAGAAAGTTGGGAGCATGTTAGGATGCTTCGAGAGAAAAAATCTTCGGGTGATCTTATGCATAGATGGAGAATGGAGGAGAATAAAGTCCATTGGCTTAGATGGCTGGGCCCGCCCGGAAACCTGGGCCTCAAAAAAAAGAAACCTTTGGAGGTTAATTGGCAGAAGAGGTAAGTTCATTGCCTGCTAGGTTCATTGCACTGCGACAGAGCTACATGCAGTTCTGTTAGAACGTGGTTAGAAGAAGCACGTATTATTATGATGTACAGTTTTGCCAGGAAATTTGCATAGTAAACAGTAATGTACTTCACGTCTCCTTGTGAGTCAACGGGAGCCATTGTGTATTGGTATAGTTACTGCTTTGAGGATATCGTTGACCACTTCTTAGAGAATCAAGAAGTTGGTGCCAAAATTGATGGTCCATTTTCATTAAGGCGAAACCCAAATTACACGATGAATTTTTAACAAAGGTCGTCGGTTCTTCAATGTCTTCCAGATGATTGAAGATGGATTGGAGGATGTTAGGTCGGAGATGCCAATGTACGAAATACTGATAATAATATATTATCTATATATACAATTTTAGTGAAATTTATTAAAATTTCAGGTGCTCATTCCAATTATAAAAAAACATGTCCAAAATTTGACGAAAATCCACTCGGACGTTTGAAGGGCCTTATATTGCCTGAGAGATAATGGTTACATCCATAAAAAGGTTAATTATAGCGACCCCGACAATCCGTTTGTGGCAGAGGATGGCAATTATATCCAAAGAATTGAGTCCCAATGGAGGGTTGTAAATAAGGCTATTGTTTTGTAACGCACTCACCCCAATCCTGTAGTTGCATGCTGCCTCCCTCTAACATACTTCACTCTTTTTGTGTAATGATTATTATACAAAAATTGTTTTATGTAAGTAAGCCTTATAGTTAGAAGAAACTACACATACCCAACCTCGCACCCATCCGAATCCTAAAGTTTGCAGTAGTGGGGTTCAGGGAGGCACCATGACCCCTACATAACTTTCTGCTTGTATCAGGGCGAACGCAGACAAAAATTTCGGGTTGGGGGGTACAAAAAATTAATATTATACTTTTTTTTTATTTTAAATGTCAAGTTTTTTTTGGCAGCCAAGAAACATGTATAGGTAAATTTTTTTTTTATTTACAGGCACTTATTAGTACCCTTTATATGTTAATATTTAAACACAGCACGATTATTAGAAAAATAGGGAAGGTTTTAAGAGGCGATACCGATGCACATTGATCTTAAAGTTCTGAACATCAAAATAGGAGAGAAAAACTGAGTTGGCCAAAGCATTTCACATTCTCGATGTGCGATTTAAAAAAAAATCTCTATACTTAACAGTACGCCCAAAATTGAGCTCAAGGGTAAACTGATGAGCATTCCTGGAAGTGCGAGCATTACTGCTGAATCGTTTAAGGGGTGGAATGCAACTGGCTAATTCAACAGAACATTGTTTGTTAAAATATCGATAAAACAACGAATGGCATGAAACATTGGGGAGGTGTTCTAGCGATGTAAATACTTCATGCTTATTTTTGTTTTTAAAGCCTTTTTTGTATTCTATCCATGAGATTTAAACTTGTTTTAGGGGCTCCTGCCCAGATATGCGAATTATAATCAAGCTTTGGACGGATGAAGGTTGTGTAAATTACAGCCAGATCAGAAGGGGTGAAAAATTTCTTGCACCGTTGTCGGAGAAATCGTAAGCACCTGTAAGCATTTTTGGCTACATCAAATATATGATCATTAAATAAAAGGTGATCTGTGATACACATACCGAGTACTGACAGTTGATTAGTTTCCTGAATGCAAGTGCCACTCATAGATAGTGTCATCGGGGTGTGTTACGCTTAAACAACCGGAGACACGGTTTCTGACTCACCATTGGACAATGCTGTCAAGATCAGAATTTAATCAGCTTATCATACGCTGCCGTTTAAGTTCCACATTCGAATGACCCAACCTTTAGATTTAGACCGAAGACATAGGGTCATATTCATAGTTCTTGATAAGTTCTGATTTTTTCTTTGCTAAATTAGACTTCAGTTTATGTTATTCATAGAAAATTTAAACCCATTTTAAAACGATAATCTGGAGTCTAAAAATAAACACAGCGGAACCTATGTTTAAACTTTTTCTAAATCTATTAAACGTCAAAAATAAACAAACTGATTGAGTAAATTAAGTCACAAGACATTTTCTTTGAAAATTTATAAACAAAAAATTAAAATGTAAAAATACTTAAGCATACACAATATTTTGATATTTTGCTGGATGTTGAAATGCTACCAACTAACAAGAAACGGAAGCTCTACTTAACCCGATTGGACCCCTTTGAAATAGATGAAGAAGATTTGTATGAAAGGTATCTATCCGAGAAGAAAAAACTCTCATGTTTATGATTGACCTTTATGTAAATATTATAGATCGAAATTCAATGAAATGTTTGCTAATATCTGCGTGCTTCCAAGTCTTCCAAGACTTCATACAATTTCTCAACTAACACCAAACAAAATAGGTATCTTAAAAGGTTTCAAAGGTTATGGCTCTCTATCTAACAGAATTTATTTTGTTACCCTCCAGTTTCTAACTAAAGACCTGGCAAATTCTTTATGAATAGCAGCTGTGTCTAACCTAAATGTTAAATTCAGACTCCAGTTCAAATAGATTCGGGTTTAAAATATGACTATGAATATGCCCCATATGGTTTTGTAACTTACATCAAGGTTTTTTTAAATACAGAAACGCATTCAATCGTTTAAAAATATTGAATTTAGGAGACATCACATAACTTTCAAATTTGGTTCTTAGTCTTGAAAAATAGGGAAAAAACGCGACAAAAGCAAACCCCCAAAACCCCCAGCTTCGTTCGACCCTGGCTTGTATCCATCAAAGTGAGTAAAAAAACGATTTGCCAAAAGTAAAAAAGAAAAAACAAATGTTTGTTCATTCCACGGGGTTACCTCGCTCTTATATTTTAATCCGGTTCTATTGAGACCTTTACATAATTGTACAAAACAAAAATATACCTGTGCTGCTGTAAGTGTAAGTTGCCCCTAATTTGATTTAAACTAGCCAGTCAGATACTAGTAATTTACCTTACCTTCAACTCCCTTATTTCATATGAACCGACCCAATCTAGAACAGTTTTTGTTTACATTGTTTTTTTTGCATACAAATTTTCCTCCCATGAACAGTCAGAGTAACTTTAAACAGAATTACAAATGTGCCAAGTGCACACAGTGCCTTTTTTTACTCGTGATGATACCAGCACTTTTTTGAGTTTGAAAGCAAACTATGATTTCATTGAAATATAAGTTTAAATAATAAATTAATAAAAATAAAAACATACCCCGCATCATGACTCTGTATTCCTGAGCTACGTTTGTCATAAAATTGTTCCACTTCTTTGACAGCAATAATAACTTAACCCGCAATGACAAATAGTTACAACAACAAATATTACTTTGACAGTGCCAATGATAGTATCTAATAATAGACTTTTGTTGCATTTGATCAACTCTTCTGCAGGAGTTCCACATCAAAATGCTTTTAACACTTGAAAAACCACTAAAACCAAAACCAAACTTCCCGAACTTTTTCTTTTTAATTGACTTAATCTTTTGTACCGCCAATTTGTTGTCAAAAACAATCATAAACAGAGCAATAATAGTGCTCAAAAGAGTCACAGTAACGTCAAAACACCGGCCAATGAAGCCAACAACAAATTTTACAAAAGAGTGATTGTCAAATTGCAGCATACAATTATTTTCAGATAGCATATTAGAGTTCCTCCTTGCTAACAAATCCACTGCTAGTTCTGCAATTTTCTTTTTGGAATCAAAACTTTAAAATGCAGGATACTTTTATTGAATTTATAAATTTTTATTTAAGAAATCAAATCGATATGAATTTCAAAATTTCACGAAATCACTTCTTTCTTCACAAATTTTATGATGCAATACTTTGTTGAATGAAGGCAATGAATGCGAAAATAAAATCAGTAAATTTATGCTAAAGAAGAAAAATCCCTTAATCGATATGACCACGATTCCATGAATATGATATTCGTAATTAACGGTATTAACACAAAATTTAATAACAAAATATTATTCTTAAACACTTGTATTTTTATTTGTTGAATAAATTGGTTGCACTCAGGCGTGGGGAATTTTGATTTGTTTTCTTTTTACACCAGAGGGAGGTAGCAATGTAATTTCTTTTTTATTTACTGACGTGGTTTTGAATTAATAATATTTTTCGTTGTAAACATTTAATTAATAGTTGAACTGATGTTTTAGGACGTAGACAAAAACGTTTTCTTTGGGATGCGCAAGAAAAAAGTACGAATTCTTTTACACGATGAAGTTCGATACGAAACTGGGGGGAATATCATACATTTTGGTCATAGCGGTGATAGAATGTCTTTTGCTTGAGTTAAAGCTTTTTGTGTTAAACTTTACTTCTCGGCTGAGCTTTTGCTTGTGTTGTATTAATAAGTGAGAATAACAGAGGGTGTTTATAAGTGTGGATAATATAGGGTGTTTTTTTAAATCTGCGTAAGACGTGTCAGTGGTTGCTGTATTCGTTTTGACAGTTAAAAATGCCAAACTGTTTTTAAATTTCTATTTTTTAAGGTTTGTAAGTTCATCTTAAGACGTTTAACACTAGAATAAAGGTACAAAAATCTGGAAATTTAGTTTAAAAAAAGACCTGTTTATTATTTTTGTTAAGTAGTTTCGCCAATTCGTAGAATTATTGTATAAAGATTGAAGACAGTCCTTAATCATCTTCACATCTTTCATCATTTTTTGGACCGAATTATGTTTATTTAGAAGATGAAATGTTTGACTGTTAACAGTCGAATTGTTTGTTCCTGAACACCAATTATTTTTAATAAATATGACTTTAAATCATGAAAAATAAAATTTTTATTTTTAAAATCATGAAATGAAAATAAAAATAAACCAGCATGATGTTCAAATAATCGTTTCGCCCCGGTGTAATGGGTGGGCTCATCATTTTATCTTCTAAAGTCCCTTCGCAAGGAAATAAAAACAGCTACAATTTATCTTCTCTGAAGACTTGTAGCAACCATATAATTCACAGTAGAAAATATGCGTCAAGACAAAGTGCAATGGTCATCTTCTGATGAGCCCAACCATTGCACCGGGGCGAAACGCATATTTGAACACCATGCTGGTTTATTTTTATTTTTATTTTAATTTTTATTTTCATTTCATGATTTTAAAAATAAAAATTTTATTTTTCATGATTTTAAATCATATTTATTATGTTTATTTATTCATTTATAATTCGTTAAATACTAACGTTAACAATTCTTAATATACGCCTTAAAACTTAAACTAGACTCTGGAAAAATATTAATTTGCAATTTATACTTTTTATATTATAAATTGCTGAATTAATACAAGAGTAAAATGTATTATATATGTCAGTTAATTGATTTAAGGGGCTATGTACACCATAGTTTGATCTGGTGAAATTAGTATTCAATGGTTTCTGGTCTCTGGAGTCTTATACTTAAACGACTTAAACTAAAGTTTAAACTAGTAAGAACTGATGGTGATGAAATTTGTCCGTTTATTATTCCAACAATAAAACAAAATTGCAAGTAGATCTAATTATTTGTCAAAGAAGAAAGATTTATGAGAGAAAGTCTCTGTGAATAAGGTGCTAATGTATGAATATCATGACACCACGGAAGGGATCGTAGACAAAAACTGACAAATCTTTTCGGAATGGCTTCGAGACTTGTGACGTGTACGGTGACCATACTGTACAAGCATATTATAGGACTAGGGTCACAAATGAAACAGAAACATATGGATCACGGAAATCCCGGCCAAATCTCTCAATAAACCCAAAACTCTATTTGCTTTTAGGACGAAGGTGACTACCCTGGGGAACACAACAAATGAACTTGAACACTCATTACGAAATTTAGCACAATAACGTCTATCTTGCAAATATGAGGATATCCAGTTTATGAAATAGTTGTTAAAACCTTGCTGCGATAGTTTTACTTGTTCACGTTTTTCAAAAACATCTAAACAAAATGACGTAAAGTGAAACAGATTAGTAAAAGTGGCACGCTTCAGGCTCTAAAAGGATATAAATACTTTCTATACAGTTGTTTAGTTTTTCATAAACCTCGTTCTTGGAGCTTGGGGGTATATGTGCTGGTACAATGTTAAGGTATTGGTTTATGTTGAAAAACCACCAGCAACCCTTAAAACGAAAGAAGCCAATATTTAAGCCACTTCTGACATTGTACGGTCATATTTCTTGGAAAAAATGAATGAATTATTAGAATGAAAAAGTAGCAAGAAATTAGGCTGATACCAGGGGGCGACATATGCCGAAAAAAATATTTTAAAGATATATTCCATGAAACCAGCAGATTATAGTGATAACAAGAGAGGCTAAGACGACACTCACACACACACATCCTGTCTTTCGATTTCTTTAGCTTAAAACTTTAAAATATTGAAAAACAAAATATCATAAAAATATATTGTGCAAGAAAACAAATTCGAAGTCAATACTTTTGTTTGTTGTCCTTATACTTGAGTCGAAAACCATTTCTCTTCAGTTCTTTGCTGATTTTGTAGGTTTTCGTGTTTTGTAAAAAAAGTTGTCAATCAACAATATTTTGCATATGATAAAATATGTTTCATTTCAAAATCTGTTCTTGTTAACGACATCTTTAGTCAAAAACCTATTTTTACAACTTTAGTAGCAGTTTTTGAAAGTTTTTATTTCTTATATGATAAAACTGCAGATTGGATTTTTCTAAAACAATATCTTAAGTTTACCGCAGAATGAAATCATTTTGACGAATATAACTTCATTTATTTACGAGATATCGAGAATCGAATATCAAATATTAATTTTTATGAAAAATCTGACTGTTGTATTTTTATAAAACTTTTACTAAATGCCGAAAACTATGTTTATTTTCTAAAACATGGAATCAGTTTGAAGGCAATGTCTTAAATTATTTAAAAGATATTTGAGTCGAAAGTCAATGTTTACTAACTTTAAGCAATGTGTAGGTTTTATAATTTTTGTAAAAGAATTGTCAATTTTCTCAAAATCTTAACAGATGTCAAAAACGTTATTCTTCGTTGTAAACAAATATTTTGAAAGTCATTTTTTGTCCTTAAAATATTCGAGGTGACAATTACAATTACCCACTCAATTTGTTTGAGAGTTCTTTCTACAATATTATCTGTTTAACAAAATGTATTTAAAGTCCATATCTCTACAGGTTATTGAACGAATGTACTGACATACGGATGTAAGAAAGAACGTTCACACGCACAGACATATCTCTAAAATTTTTTATTTATATTCTAGGGATCTTGAAATGTCGAGAAATGTCAAAATTTTTAATTTGACAAATTGGGCCGATTACAATAACTTTCTATGGGAAGTTAAAAATACTTTGCAACAATATTTGTCTTGTATTTTTATTTAAAGTTAACTATCTCTTGAAGAAACACCCTATAAAAGCATAAGCTATTGAATATTTATGAATAAATCCGCTTTAGGATGTTTCGAAGTTAAGGCAAGTGGATAAAATGTACTTCGTATCTCAGTTCCTAATTTTAAAAACTGTCAATTGAAGTCCATTTCAATTCTGATAAATTCTTATTTGACCAGTTTATATTTCTAAGATTTCTGAGAATTTTTTCAGGCATTCAGAAATTCTTCTTTGATTTCTGATAGCAAAAGTCAGAAATTGTTATGGGAAATGTTGTTTATAGTTTTTGAGAAAACGATAATCTCTAAGAACTTTTAAATTTACCAATTCAAAAAAGATAACTTAATTGTTAGTAATTGACAATTTTAAAAATCCAACTGTCAAAAGTCTTTCAGTTGCAAAGCTGAGAAAACTTTTGAAGGCTTTACGTTTTCGCAAATGTGTCACATTCACATCACATCTGGTTTCCGATTTTTAATTTTGTATTGTTATTGTTTCTCATTTTGCAATGTCATCGAGCTCTCAGATGCCAAAGTAGGGTGAATCTGTCTGACTTTATATTTGTGTATGACAGAGATTATGCAAATTTTGCTCGTATCGCTTACTTTAGGTCAATTGCCTATAAAGCTCTTTCTCATTCTTGAATCTAAATGCTGATGTAAGAGTTAAATGTCATTTCGTTAGAAAAAGCTCCTTTATCTTTCTATTCAATAGATGTAAGAAAGCGAAGCTTTAGCTTGGATTTCATAAAACGTGTATGGTTTTATCTTTCTCTATATTTTTTCTTGTTGGTAATAATTTTAAAGAAAATAAAACAACTTATTTTCTCATTCTCATCGCTTGGTTTGACTTCACATCTACACTTTGTTGGCAAGAAAAAACAAAATGACGTTTATTGTTTAGACGTTGTTGTTTACAATTTGCACTTTTAATTTGGAATTTTTAGTTTAAAAAGGCACATGATTTCTTTTGAATTTTGCAAGTCATTCAAAATATTATGCATAGATAAATAAATTTAATTGAATAGACAATGTAAACATTGAAGAAAAAGAAGGAAAGATTTAATATAAAAAGAAGCAAATAAGAGCTCATGAATTTTTAAGTAAACAGTTAAAAGAAAACAGAAGTGGTTTTTTCGAAGGGAGATACTTTTAAAATTTGTTTTGGATATTTTTAATATGTTTAATTTATTGTTTTTAGATCTTCATGATGTTCATGTTTATTTTAAATCTAAGAAATGAATGCCAGTATTTAACTAGAGACTTGATATTGATTCATTCATTCATTTATTTATTGTAGATTGAGGTACAAAAGTCTTACATTTAGCTTACATTCTTAAGGGTTTTAGAACTTTAGAACTTAACATTTTGTTCTTTTCAGCTTTAATACATTTGTATACAATACAAAATAGATTAATTTATATAATATTAAATTAAGGGAAATTTCTACAAAACAAAACCAAAAATACTTTTAATCTAAATTGCACATAGGTCATTTATTAGACTGTTGTCCGAGAATTGACATTTATACACAAAATCTGATACATATTTTATAGAAGCGTTAGCAACAAGGTTGCAAGGTTGACATTAGTTTTTTCATATAATTTCAATGTTGAAAAACGTTATTCTGAATTACGGTCTCCAATAAACACAAAAAATAGTCGGTCTTTCAAAAAACTTTGGATCATTTTGATCAAGAATAGAGGAAATCTTACATTTTCATTTTATATATAAGTGCTTCAGAGAAACAGTGTTAAATGCTTTCTCAATGTCCAACAAAACCAACCCTGTTGACATTTTTGAAGCCAAGCCTTTTTTATATGATTTTCTAATCTAACAACTTGATGATTTGTACTATGTCCCGATCGAAAGCCAAATTGTTGTTTTGGCAGTACTTGATTTTCTGTTATGTGTTTAACTAAATACTTTTTAACTACTTTTTCTAAAATCTTACCTATATTGCTAAGCAAACTAAAGGGTGATTTTTTGGAGGTTAGGATTTTCATGCATTAGTATTTGACAGATCACGCGGGATTTCAGACATGGTGTCAAAAAGAAAGATGCTCAGTATGCTTTGACATTTCATCATGAATAGACTTACTAACGAGCAACGCTTGCAAATCATTGAATTTTATTACCAAAATCAGTGTTCGGTTCGAAATGTGTTTCGCGCTTTACGTACGATTTATGGTCTACATAATCGACCAAGTGAGCAAACAATTAATACGATTGTGACCAAGTTTTGCACTCAGTTTACTTTATTGGACATTAAACCTACCACACGAATGCGTGCAGTGCGTACAGAAGAGAATATTGCGTCTGTTTCTGAGAGTGTTGCTGAAGACCGTGAAATGTCGATTCGTCGCCGTTCGCAGCAATTGGGTTTGTGTTATTCGACTACATGGAAGATTTTACGCAAAGATCTTGGTGTAAAACCGTATAAAATACAGCTCGTGCAAGAACTGAAGCCGAACGATCTGCCACAACGTCGAATTTTCAGTGAATGGGCCCTAGAAAAGTTGGCAGAAAATCCGCTTTTTTATCGACAAATTTTGTTCAGCGATGAGGCTCATTTCTGGTTGAATGGCTACGTAAATAAGCAAAATTGCCGCATTTGGAGTGAAGAGCAACCAGAAGCCGTTCAAGAACTGCCCATGCATCCCGAAAAATGCACTGTTTGGTGAGGTTTGTACGCTGGTGGAATCATTGGACCGTATTTTTTCAAAGATGCTGTTGGACGCAACGTTACGGTGAATGGCGATCGCTATCGTTCAATGCTAACAAACTTTTTGTTGCCAAAAATGGAACAACTGAACTTGGTTGACATGTGGTTTCAACAAGATGGCGCTACATGCCACACAGCTCGCGATTCTATGGCCATTTTGAGGGAAAACTTCGGAGAACAATTCATCTCAAGGAATGGACCGGTAAGTTGGCCACCAAGATCATGCGATTTGACGCCTTTAGACTATTTTTTGTGGGGCTACGTCAAGTCTAAAGTCTACACAAATAAGCCAGCAACTATTCCAGCTTTGGAAGACAACATTTCCGAAGAAATTCGGGCTATTCCGGCCGAAATGCTCGAAAAAGTTACCCAAAATTGGACTTTCCGAATGGACCAGCTAAGACGCAGCCGCGGTCAACATTTAAATGAAATTATCTTCAAAAAGTAAATGTCATAGAATCTAACGTTTCAAATAAAGAATCGATGAGATTTTGCAAATCTTATGCGTTTTTTTTTTTTTAAAGTTCTCAAGCTCTTAAAAAATCACCGTTTAATTGGCCGATAGCTAAATGGATTTGTTTTGGGTTTTCCAGGTTTTGGTATGGCAACTACTTTTGCTTTTTTAAATTGATTTTGAAAATAGTTTAAAGTTAAGCATGCATTTAATATAAAAGTTAAAAAAATGAACCCCTTCCTTGGAAGTTTCGTATCTTGTCAATTCCAACGGCTTTATTAGTTTTAGTTGTTCTAATTATGTCTCGGACTTTAGTAGGTGTTGTTTAAGGTACCTACTTTCAAGGGGCGATTCTGTTAAATCTATTTCATTAATATACTCTTTAACTGTGGAAATTGTTTGATCATCACTCAAGTGAGCAGTAATTAAATTGTTTTTATGAAAGCAAGATGCAAGTAAATTCAACTTTTCATCTTGGTTGTAAACTTTAACATCACCATTATAAAGCGCTAAAATGTTTGAATGCTTTTTAGAAATAACTTAACTTACTTTCCAAAATGGTTTGGACCCCTTTTTAAAAGAAGAAAGCAATACATTCCACCTTCTATTTCTATGGATAAGGATTTCATTTTTAATTTGCTTATTTAGTTTCGAAACCATATCACTATAATAGGTCTGTCTATATCTTATCCAGCATCTTCAAGCTGTGTTTCTTAAACGTATGAGAACTAAAGGGTGTCCCAAAATTAACGCAAGATTTGAATTAAATAGAAAACACCGTTTTTAGTCTTTTGATAGTTATATTTTTATTGAATCGTAAAGTACATAGGATAGGGTTATGTATGGAATAACACATCGGACAAATGGCCTCCACGGCTTTGCATGCACATGCGCACTCTTTTGTTGAAATTTTCCATGACCATTTGTTTGTTTCACGGGCTGTATGACATGTGGCGCCGCCGTCTTGTTGAAACCACATATTGGACGCATCAATATCATCCAATTTTGGCAGAAAGAACTGTGTAATCATGTCGCGATATCGAGCACCAGTGACTGCTTGGCCAGCATCATTTTCAAAAAAATATGGCCCAATTATGCCTCCAGCCCAAAATCCACACCATACAGTCACGCGTTGTGGATGCATTTGTTTTTCCACAATCATATGTGGGTTCCCCGAACCCCAAATGCGGCAATTTTGGCGATTGACAAAGCCATCAAGATGAAAATGTGCTTCATCGCTTAGGATGATTTTGCTCGAAAAATCAGCCGCCAAAGCTTTCACTATTTTTGAAATATTCTTTAATAATGAAGACACGTTGTTCTATCCTGTAACGCTCCATTTTTAAAAAGAGGCTGGGATGCGACCCACACTGATAACTTCCCATCCCGTCTGTCGATTTGTTTTGCTTAAAAGTTTGTCTTTATGTACTCGTATCAATTTTTACCAAATTTGCGTACTCTTTTTGTAGATTTTATTTTTTATATGAAAAAACGGACTGTTGGATTTTTATATAAAAATTACTGAATATCGAAAACAATATTTTCTGTGAAATAAAATAAGTTTCAAGTCAATATTTTTAAGTTTTGAAAAGCTATTTGAGTCGAAAGTAAAATTTTACGAAGTTTTAGTATTGTTTTTATTTTAGAGTTTTATTTTTTGTAAAAAAAACTGTCAATTCGATTTTTTAAAAATTTTACCAACAATATTTCTTATGAGATAAAATTACTTTAAAGCCAATACTTAAAATTTTTAAAGAGATATTTGAGTCGAAAATCAATTTTTACCAACTTTTATACATTTTTTTTAGGTTTTTATTTTTTGTAAAAAAACTGTCAATTCGATTTTTTTCAAACTTTAATTGAATGTTGACAGCAAAATTTTTTGAAAGATAAAAAAAATTAAAGCCAATATCTCAAAGTTTTGAAAAGATATTTGAGTCGAAAATCAATTTTTACCAACTTTTATAATTTTTTTTTAGGTTTTTATTTTTTGTAAAAAAACTATCAATTCGATTTTTTTCAAACTTTAACTAAATGTTGACAACAAGATTTTTTGAAAGATAAAAGTAAATAAAAGCCAATATCTCAAAGTTTTGAAAAGATATTCGAGTAGAAAATCAATTTTTACCAACTTTTGTACATTTTTTTTAGGTTTTTATTTTTTGTAAAAAAAACTCTCAATTCGATTTTTCTCAAAATTTTTCAGAATGTTGAAAACAATATTTCTTATAAGAAAAAATAAGTTTGAAGCCTAAATTTCAAGTTTTTGAAAAGATATTTGAATCGATATTCCATTTTTACGAACTTTGAGTAATGTTTTTTTTTAGATTTTTATTTTTTATAAAAAAAACTGTCAATTAGATTTGCTCAAAATTTTATCAGATGTCAAAAACATTATTCTTCGTTGCACAAAATTGTTTTAGAGATAAAATCATATTTCAGTAGTAAAATTTTGGAGGTGACAAATTTTTTTTTCAGTTTTATTGATTTAAAAAAAAAACGTTATATTGATTTTTTTCAAAAAATATACCTGTTTGGTATCACGTTACAATCTATTATATAAAATTTAATTCAAGTCTCTAGCGTTTTTGGTTCGTAAGATATTTAGGGTTAACCAAAATTTTCACCTTTTTTTCAAACTGCTATGGTAAAAAAACCACCCACGCAATTTTCTTTAGAGCCCTTTCAGCATCTTTCTGCCTTATTATCTGTATAACAAAATTTATTTGAAGTCGATATCTCTTCTGGTTCTTGAGCTATGGACGACGAAAAAAACGTCGCGAACGTACGGACGTACGGACGTACAAACGTACGTACACACGCACGCACAGAAATCTTTCTAAAAATCTTTTATTTCGACTCTAGGGACCTTGAAACGTCGAGAAATGTCAAAATTTTCAATTTGACAAATCGGGCCCATTACAATAACTTTCTATGGGAAGTTAATAACCCTATACTGTTAGCAGTCAAATTGCTTTTTTTCAGGGTTGCCAACACTTCACTGCACAAATGGCGGCAAATTCAAATCTTGCGTTAATTTTGGGACACAACATTTTAGAATGTTGTTGGGTAAAGGAATATCTGAGTTGTTCTTCAGAGTTCTTTGAGGAACAGATCTATCAACTGCATCATTATTAATGTCGACAAAGTTTGTAAGTACATATCAATTTGATATGTTTGATTAATTTCATTTAACGATAAATTTTGTGTGTCGATATTATTTGAAACATATGCCCTATACAGATTCCAATTAGCAGCTGAGAATACATATCTTTTTTGCAAGTTAAACATAGAAGTTGTGCCTGTAAATAATGTCCGCACTGGTAAATGATCTGAACTTAAGGCTGTGAGTGTGTTAGGTTGAGTAAAAGATTAATTTCTGTTTGTAAAAAAGAAATCCAAAACTGATGGATTTTTATTTGGGTCAGTTGGTATATAAACGGTGATTTTTTAAGAGCTTCAGAACTTTAAAAAAAAAAAACGCATAAAATTTGCAAAATCTCATCGATTCTTTATTTGAAACGTTAGATTGGTCCATGACATTTACTATTTGAAGATAATTTCATTTAAATGTTGACCGCGGCTGCGTCTTAGCTGGTCCATTCGGAAAGTCCAATTTTGGGTAACTTTTTCGAGCATTTCGGCCGGAATAGCCCGAATTTCTTCGGAAATGTTGTCTTCCAAAGCTGGAATAGTTGCTGGCTTATTTGTGTAGACTTTAGACTTGACGTAGCCCTACAAAAAATAGTCTAAAGTCGTCAAATCGCACGATCTTGGTGGCCAACTTACCGGCCCATTCCTTGAGATGAATTGTTCTCCGAAGTTTTCCCTCAAAATGGCCATAGAATCGCGAGCTGTGTGGTATGTTGAAACCACATGTCAACCAAGTTCAGTTCTTCCATTTTTGGCAACAAAAAGTTTGTTAGCATTGAACGATAGCGATCGCCATTCACCGTAACGTTGCGTCCAACAGCATCTTTGAAAAAATACGGTCCAATGATTCCACCAGCGTACAAACCTCACCAAACAGTGCATTTTTCGGGATGCATGGGCAGTTCTTGAACGGCTTCTGGTTGCTCTTCACTCCAAATGCGGCAATTTTGCTTATTTACGTAGCCATTCAACCAGAAATGAGTGTTATCGCTGAACAAAATTTGTCGATAAAAAAGCGAATTTTCTGCCAACTTTTCTAGGGCCCATTCACTGAAAATTCGACGTTGTGGCAGATCGTTCGGCTTCAGTTCTTGCACAAGCTGTATTTTATACGGTTTTACACCAAGATCTTTGCGTAAAATCTTCCATGTGGTCGAATAACACAAACCCAATTGCTGCGAACGGCGACGAATCGACATTTCACGGTCTTCAGCAACACTCTCAGAAACAGACGCAATATTCTCTTCTGTACGCACTGTGTGGTTGGTTTAATGTCCAATAAAGTAAACTGAGTGCGAAACTTGGTCACAATCGCATTAATTGTTTGCTCACTTAGTCGATTATGTAGACCATAAATCGGACGTAAAGCGCGAAACACATTTTTAACAGAACACTGATTTTGGTAATAAAATTCAATGATTTGCAAGCGTTGCTCGTTAGTAAGTCTATTCATGATGAAATGTCAAAACATACTGAGCATCTTTCTCTTTGACACCACGTCTGAAATCCCGCGTGATCTGTCAAATACTAATGCATGAAAATCCTAACCTCAAAAAAATCATCCTTTAAATCAAAAAAACTGAAAAAAAAATTGTCAACCAGAAAATTTTACGAATAAAAAATGATTTTACCTCCAAAACAACTTGTGCAACGAAAAATAACCTTTTATCTGGTAAAATTTTGAGAAAAATCGAATAGACAGATTTAAAAAAATTGAAATCAAACTATTTCATCATATTCAAAATATTGTTAGTAGTTTTAAAGTATTTAAAAAATAATAAAACTGCAACCTTTTTTAACAAAACATGAAAACTTACAAACCTTGCTTTTTTCGATTTTTACCACTCTGTGTGCAGTTTGGTCTTGTAACAAGCGAATCCTTTCTTTTTCAGAACTTTCATTTGTTGTGGTTCTTTTCATTGGTGGTGGTGGGGTGGTGATGATTGTTGTTTATCGTTGTTTATGTCTTGTAAGCTGATTAATAAGTCCTTTAAAATTTCACTAGATGAACCAAATCACGTTCTTTCTGGCCTGACAGCTTACTTAAGTCCAAACAGTTCAACCACAGCTTTTTCCAAAGTAGTTAAGGAAACTTTAGAGTATTTACCCCCGCCACACTAGTTGCATGCATTTCCGCTTTATTTCATCACAAGTTTTCTTTTTATTTTAAGCTTATAATCCAGCCAAACCTGTTGAACGAGTAAAAATTTTATTGGAAAGTTTTTTTATTCACATTGGCCCATGTGAGTTGAGGGTTGTAGCAAATTGGTTCCAATATTCGTTTTGGTTTTTTTTTTTTAAACAAAACTCTCCAACACCTCTTGATAGATTCGGGCTCGATTCCAACAGTTCGACTAGCTTTTCGAACTGATTTTCTCACACAATATGAACGTTCCGCAAAAAATAACACGTATGACGTAAAAATCAACGAATATTCGATAACGACAATAGAATATAGAGTGAGACCAATCTTCGAAAACTTTATGACATTTAAGTCGAATGAACGGTTCTCAATTCTCCAACGGTAATACAAATTTCTCACACTTGCCAATGGTAATAGGGGAATGAATTTTGAAAACTGTTTAAATAAAAGCATATGAATATTAATTTTAAAAACGCTTGACCATTTATGTTTTAAAAATTGATTTATTACCTTATTAGAACTTTGCATTTTTTAAATTTTATATTTAATGTGTGGATTTAATTTTGAATCTTAGAAATAAAAATGAATTAAACACTTATCAGTTACCAAATGCAATTTTTTTCAGTCCGGTGCATTTATGTAATTTCAACAATTTACTTAGATCCCAGAGCTTTCAAGTTCAATTAACAACACAATTTTAAACCCAACTTAAAGCTTTCACCAAATTTATTTATCGTTTCCAACTATTAATCTTTTCCGACTTTCAACAATCCTTTTTCTTATTCTTTTAATGAAAAAGTTTTTTTATTTTACAATTCGTTTAAGTTTAAACTACAGCTAACAAGTAACTCTCCAATTCCGACTCCATTCCAGTTTTAGATTATCTAAAAGTCGATTAATTTTTGCTTTCTTTTCATTGTTCAATTCAGTCAACTTTCTTACATAAAAGATTCAAACAGTAGTGTGCGAAGTTTTTCGTGTGATAATATAAATAGTGAAATAGATATAATAATTTTAAATAATTGGTGCAAATACGAGGAATACAAAAATAAACAAGTAAACAAATATTCATGATATAAAAACGTGTTTAATTCAGTAACAATATAAAATTATTATCTGTATGATGCTTTTCAAAAAATGCTTAGAATCAATCAATGTTAGTAAAAACCTAAATAATTTCATGCTTAAGCTTTACAACCAAGCTACTCGAATTTACTGTATAAGTTATCTAATGGTTTGCTTTTAAATTATATGACGCTTTGACAATGACTTCTATTTACGAAATCTTGGAAAAAAAGTCAGTATCATACTTTCGCAGAACAAAAAAACATTGAGAATTATTGAACATTTGTTTCTAAAGTGAATGATCTGTAGCATAATTTAAAAAAAGAACTTTTGTGTGAATTTTTTCTAAAAGTGCAAATTTTTTGCAGAACTTAGCCACAAGCTACAATGCGACACCTATCTAGCCGAAACTGTGAGTCTCAATTCACAGAAAATTAACTTGTTATCGATTTCAAGAACTTATAATTTATCACAATAGCCTAAGCTGGGAAGAGTTCATTCGAGTTTTATCAGCTTTTTGTAATTACAATTGGAAGCCTCATAGCTGCGATTTGATCGTTTTGGACCTTATTCTTGTGGGATACTGTGGAAGACTGATGTATGTTATACCTAAAATCTGGACAACATTCAAAGGAAGAACCGATGCTATTCACTAAAAATGTACTGTATGCTGATGACCTGGTGCTATTGGCTGATACACCATGTGCTCTGCAACTGGAAATCAACAGACTTCAAAGCTACTGTTCAACTTGGGGCCTAAAAATCAATACAAGTAAAACAAAAGCTTTGATTTTTGAATCTAGACACCGAAGAAGGCTACGGGAGAAATCATGGACCATTAACAATGAGCGCATCGATGCGAAGGAGTTCAAGTACCTGGGAGTGTTGACAACATCTAACCTTAATTGGAGTAAACATTCAAAGGAGAAAGGTAGGTAAGCCAAACTAGATATAAATCTGATGTGGCCAACGTTTTTCAGCAACAGCAACATTGATGTAGCATCGAAGTACCGAGTGTTCAAAGCAACAGTCAATATTAAATATTCCTTCAATGTGTTAAGGGGTGCAAACATTTGGGTACGCACATGAGGAATTTGAAAGTATCCAGAGGTTCCTTTTCAAACGACTTTTCCGATTTACTAACGCAACACCAAAGTATGCTTTACACGTGGAGTCAGGTTAAGCATTGATTTACTTCCAAAATATTAAATCGCATGCCAAATATCTGACTACAGTAGTGAAAAGAGAAACGGACTAAATAAGTCCATTTTGTTAAGGCAACTTCGAAGATACGCAGCACCTTCCAAAGAATGGAACCATCTTGCTGCGGAACAAAATGCAACGCTTCCTTTTACTGAAAATAACGTTATTGAATGGCAGAATTTACTTGATGACCTGATTGCTAAAACTGATAATGCGATATATTTCCAATTTCTAGAAAGTGCATCGTCTTCAGAAAGTAGAAACATTTACAGGAACCTGAACCACCAATTTTCATCTGATATGAGTGATTTTTGCAAGGAACTGACTGCAAAAGCTATCGGTATAATCTTTAGGGCTAGAGTCCAAATATTTAATCTAAACTTTGTGCCTTATAGATCCGATTTATCACAAATCTGCACTCTCTGCAATTTAATAGAACTTGAAGGTACTCACCATTATATACAGGTTTGCCCAATATTGCAAGAAATAATGCAATTATATTTCCAAGCCAATTTTTTCACTTTGAACGAGCTTATTGATAACCTGAACGAGCTTATTAATAATCTGAAAGTCAATTGGTTGGGTAAATCTTTTTAAATTTTGTATACATCTATCGCAATAGTTTTTGAATCTTAAGAAATATTCTCCCAGTTAAAAAATTAACTAATATTTGTTTTCAAAACACGTGAAAATTGAATAGTAGATATTTAGGTATGCTCCAAGTCATTAAAATTGCTTACAAGTGTAATATCTTTCAAATTTAAAATATAAAATGTATCTCAACATTCTCTATAATAACTATGATCTGCTATAAACTAATTGTATTTTAAACAAAAACTACTCCTTTTTTAAACAATTTATTTAACAATTTTCTCTTTAAAAGTCGAATAAGTTGATAAAATAAATAAAAAATGTAAAAAACTGTCTATTGAAAATTTAAAAACTTTTATATTTTACTTATATGTATTTTAGTTTAAAAAAAGTCTATCAGGCAGACGGCAGCTTTGCCATGTCCTTATGTTCTTAGTTTTAATAGAATGTGAATCTCATATATTGTAATAAAGAAATTAATATATCTATCTATCTATCTATCTATTCACTAAAAATTATCTGAATACAAAAATGTATAAAAAGCAATGATTTTTTTCACAGCACCGTATCTTAAGTTACATTCACTTTTGAATCAACCAAGCTGCAGGCTCCATTAAATGAAATCAAATAAAAAAATACCCCCAACAAATGCCCATTTGAAGTTGTCTTTGATGAGAAAGAAAAAATCAGAGATTCGGTCTCGAGGTTTGTTCAGTCGTAATCGGTTTCGGTTAGTCTGCAGTTGTAAAACGAATATTGTGGGATTGACTTTTTCATTTTTGAATATAATATCTAAGTGCGCCACCATGGCATCCAAACCGACAAAAACATTGTGTTTCCTGTCCATATTACTCGTGACAATTCATAATGCCGCATCTGTGAAGAATGTACTTCTTCTGCTTGCCGATGATGCCGGCTTCGAAATGGGAGCATATCTCAATAAATACTGCCAAACACCGAATCTAGATGCGCTTGCAAAAGACGGCTTGTTGTTCAACAACGCTTTCACTTCGGTCAGCAGTTGCTCGCCGAGTCGGGCGCAATTACTTACCGGTCAGGCAAGTCATCAAAACGGCATGTACGGTCTGCATCAGGGAGTTCATAATTTCAATGTCTTCAAAACTGTGACATCATTGCCAAATATTCTGCGAGCAAATGGAAACGTTCTAACCGGAATAATTGGCAAGAAACATGTGGGAGCTGAAGGCAATTTCCAATTCGATTACGAACAAACCGAAGAGAACCATTCGATTAACCAAATTGGACGCAACATTACGAACATAAAACTCTACGTCAAGGATTTTCTCAATAGAACCCAGCACGAGCAGAAGCCGTTCTTTTTGGTGGTTGCTTTCCACGATCCACATCGATGTGGTCACATAACCCCGCAGTATGGGGAGTTCTGTGAACGTTATGGTTCTGGAGAGGAAGGAATGGGTGTGATACCCGATTGGCGTCCGATCTACTATGACTGGAGGAACTTGAAAATTCCCGACTGGATGCCACAAACGGAAACCGTTCAAAAGGAATTGGCTGCACAGTACATGACGATATCGAGGCTTGATCAAGGAGTCGGTGTGGTGCTGAAAGAGCTTCGAAGCATCGGACTCGATAAAGACACACTGGTTATGTACACTTCAGATAATGGCCCACCCTTCCCTAGTGGCAGAGCTAATCTCTACGATCGTGGTGTCCGCGAACCAATGATACTTTCTTCTCCAGATTCGGGTAAACGGAGGAATCAAGTGACTTCGGCCATGACAAGCTTATTGGATGTTTTTCCAACTGTTTTGGATGTATTTGGCATGAAACCGTCAAATCCAAGTTTGACTGGAAAATCTCTTCTTCCACTTTTGGACAATGAACCTCAGCCAAATGAAAATGAAACGATATACGGCAGTCAGAACTTCCATGAAATCACTATGAACTATCCAATGCGAATGATTAGAACTCGTCGCTATAAGCTAATTCATAATCTTAACTTCTGGAGTTATTTCCCAATCGATCAGGATCTCTATACTTCTCCGACATTCCAGGAGATTTTGAATGCAACAATGATGAAGCAAAAGCTACCTTGGGTGAAGACATTGCAAAGTTATTACAAGAGACCAGAATGGGAGTTGTACGATTTGAAAATGGACTCATTGGAACGATGGAATTTGGCAACAAAAGCTAAGTTTAAGGATTTACTTAGAAATCTAAAGGAACGTTTGTTCCGGTGGCAAGTTGAAACTAGTGATCCATGGAGATGTTCACCGCATGCAGTGTTACAGGAACAAGGAATTTATAAAAAGAATCCTGTTTGTTTGACATTGGGTCATGAAGATTTGTGAAGATTCTATAAATAATAATTTTATAATAAATAACTCTTATGATTAAGTTTAAGTTAAAATTAAGAAAATAATAAAAATGTATTATACTTAAGTGTTGAAACTTACTTTGATTAAATTAATAATAATTTTTGAACAAGAATTTGTATTTTTTAATTTTACAGTGGGAACAAGTCTCTATATTTTAAATTTAATGGAAAAGAATGCCTAATTTCAAAATAAGCATAAGAGAGGTGCATTAGGAGCAATTTAATTTGCTTTATGGAGAAGCTCCAAGATCTGGAGAGAGGTTTCGTCCAAGGCGACCGAGTAGTTGATGAAGCGCTGTATTACGAGTTGAAAAATGAACTTAACAGTCGTGGTCTACCACAGGAAGATACTAGTGGTTGGAAAAAGGTAAACAAAAGAACAGACATTTTAAACAAACATTTTGAAAAATTGGTTTATATTCGAAGGGTGGGGACTCCATTGAGAAATAAATTGACGCTTGCAAAGATGAAGACATAGCGATGACGTCCCTGCAACAAATTGTTAATATCAACTTCAGATGACACTATAGTGAAGATTTGTGGAGTTTACACCGCCGAAGCGCGAAACGTGCTTAAATGAAAAAGTAGATAGTAAAAATCTTTATCACAATCAAAAATCATAGAATAATTAATCTAAAAGGAACACGCAGTAAAAGATTAAAACCTAAAGTAAGACTGTTGACTTTGGAGTGTATTATTTATTATAAGTTAAATAAGATAAGATAAAGTTATCGGCACTCTAAGTTTGCAAATTATTTAAGATTTGTTGTTCTTTATTAAGTCCAATATATTCTACATTATAATGTGAATGGCAAGCATTTTAAAACTCTCTCATTCTGAACCAAGAAGTCAAATTGAGAGATACATTTACATATGTATATGATTAGGAAGGCTATAGAGATCGTTGTCAAAGAGTGTAAATGTTTAAATTCGTATCAGATGCATAATACTTTCAAGACTTCCACATAAATTATTAAAGAAAAGCTTTTTAAAACTTTGTTAAAAGCTTTTACTGTTTTTAAATATTCAATTGTATTTGGTAAAAAGAGAAGCTTTTTCGTACGCCTGGGAGTATAGGTCAAAAAAATTCTTAGCCATCAAGTTTATTTGAATTTACAGAAAAGAATTTTTGTGGTTTCTAGAATTGAAAAATTCTCCAAGAGTAATTCCTGTCATTAAAAGTGCTTTCTCAAATTAGCCATTAGTCACTAGGCCCTAGTTCTCAATGGACTGTTGCACCACCCAACTTATTTGTTTAATGTTGGTTTTAAGAAAATTGTTTAGACCAACAAGTTGAGTTGAAGATGTTCAGACATTGTTGCCTACAGCCCACTGAAAGTATCATTAGATAAAATAAAAGAAAACAAATAAAATTTTAATGGAACAATTCATTAGGCATAAATAGTTTATAATAAGCTTTCTTAATCAGCCTTATCACAGGCCCCGTCGTAATACATTCGTACTACGAATCCCGAACAGATGTATCACAAGGCCCGTCGTACTAAAAATATTTCCTACGAAATTCGAAGTTCGGGAAAAGTGGCATCACTAGCCCCGAATGAATAGGAAGTTTTACTGTTATTTTCATAGTAGTCTGTGCATCTGTGGAAACAAAAAGAAAAAATATCTTGCAGAGAAGTAAGAAAACGCGCAAAAATAATAAACTAAAACAGAAATGTAAGTTTTATTACAAAATTAAATGTGAAAATGTATATTACACTTTTATTTTTTTTAAGGGCAAATAAAATTATTAAAAATCGAACTCAGTTTCAAAATCAAAAGAAAAGCCTGAAATCGCCCAAGGATATTCTAAAATTCCAAACGAGGAAGTCAATGCCTTCTGGGAGCAAGTTAAAACAGAACTAAATAGCTCTGGTCCGCCTTCTAAGGACGCAACTGCTTGGAGAAAAGTAATTAAATAGTTTTGTTTTAAATATGTTCCACTGACTTTAAATAAATTCTTAGGTGTGGTTGGATTGGAAGGCGTACATCAATGACCGAAAACAAAAAAGAATCGAAAGCTACAGGTGGTGGTCCAAATAAAATGCATACTTTAAGCGTCCTGGAAGAAGGTGTCATAAGATTGACTGGCCTTGAGACGTCGACCGGGGGGATAAAAGGCACAGTATGTTTTGGAGGCACAAATGCGTCTGAGCCTATAAATTCCAATGCGAATTCTGGAGAGGAGCAAGTCGCTGATGTATCAATGGCATCCGATGTCGATGATTTAGGAAGTATTCCACAGCGTCGCCCAACCACTTCTCGTCAACCAAATGATACCGCCAGCCTTTTAAAAGAACAAATAGAGATACAGAAAGAATTTTATAGCAAAAGTGAAGAATTTTGGAAGAACCAAGAAAAAAATGCTGAGGGGATTTCAAGCAGCTTGCGCCAAATAAACAGAGCAGCAGAAAAACTCTGTGAGATTGAGGAAAAGCGGCTCGAAGAAACGAAGAGACATAACAAAATTAAGGAAGAACTTTTGCAGCAGAAACTGCAAATTAAAATGCAAATGGTTCAAATTGAAGAGGCGAGGTCAGCGTACAGTCCAAAGTAACATCTGGGATATGCAGACCTTAATGATGAATTTCAATATGTATACCACGCTTCCAGTTCCTAAAAACTTTTAAAAACTTAAAAACTTTTTTGTTTCCATGAATTCTTAATTTTTTTTTTTTTATTAATCTTTAGTATTACAGTGGACATCCAGTATAACGAATGATATAATGTTCGAGGTCATTCTCTATATCGAGAGCGTTCGTTATATCGATCGACTTTTCCATTCAAAAAAATTTAAGTAAGTGGTTGATTTATTAATTTTATTAATAACTTTGGCACACGGAATTTTATTGAAATCTCCTTATGTGAAACGCCTTTGTTGCACTCATCAATAATTTTGACTTTGTCCTTTAATGAAAGCCGAGTACGTTGAGATTTTGTATTCATTTTAATATTTTTTACACAAAACTAAATCTACAAAATTATTACGGAGCGTTTCAACCGGACGAGACTTTAAACAACAAAAACACTATTTAATTGCTAACATTATCTTGCCGTCGTGTCATTGAATATGTGTGTGTAAGACCGTACATAAAATTCAAAACTGCATAGCGATAGACAAACCAAAAAATAAGAATTCTAACAAAAATGTTTTAGTAGGCGATGCGAAGACTAAACGAAAAACAGAAAGCTTGTTATAGTTTTGAACCTTTGGCGCACACACTTACATATGTACGAGAATAAACTTATGTGTTGACATAAAAATATATGCACAGATCACAATGGCAACAAAAAAAAATCATTTTAAGGCAATATATATACGCGTTCGTTATATCGGATAGAAAATTTTTATCATCGTTCGTTATTTAGAGATGTTAATGTAAATTTCAAAAGCGTTCGTTATATCGCAAATTCGCTATATCGGGCATTCGTTATATTGGACGTCCACTGTATATGTATTATAAATATATGTAGCATGAAGTTTCTTTCTTTTTTAAATTAAGCTCCTCAAAATACTATCCCTTATTCGGGATGCCACGCTATGGTTATTCGTATCGGGGACTACGTCATTTTCTTCCACTTCGTCTTCAGGTTCAGCTTCGATTCCGGCATAATCATCTTCGATCTTAAAATGAATGCAAATGTTATGCAAGGCACACGCTAAATTAATAATTTGTGCGGCTTTTTGTGGGAAATAATGCATTTGACGTGCTGCCAGTAAACACCGTGATCGATTTTTTATGACTCCAATGACTCTCTCCACCATGTTCCGTGTTTTGCTATGTTTTAAGTTGAAGGTGCTTTGAGAACTCCCAGGCTCAGGAGAGCGGAATGGAGTTATGAGCCAGGGTTCAAGAGGGTATCCGGCATCGCCTCAAATAATGAAAGGCAGTTTAACATATGTATGTACAACATTAATCTTTATACATTTACAAACCTATAATCCAAGTGTTTCTTTCGCCTTCACGAAATTTTCTTTCAAAATGTGTTTTTGCTGAACTTAAATTCCACACAAGATCATGGTTTGATCCCGGATATCTTGCGTCTATGAACTTAACTCGCATTTTGTTGTCACAAATCTGAAAACAAAATAAATTGAACACTTCACACAAAAAATCATATTTTTCATTCATACCACCATGGCATTAATGCTGAAGTACCCTTTTCTATTGAAGTACAAAAACTTCTCTTCCGCTGGTGTAATGATTTTCACATGGGTTCCATCCACGCACATTATAGTTCCTGGAAATCCTGCTTTGTTGTAAAAATCAAGCTTTGCTTGACGTTTCTCAACTTCGGTAGTTTCTAATTTGATCCATACAGGACACAGTCTTCTTTCCAAAATGTTCAGAACAATTTTGAGATTTGTAGAAAAAGTAGACTGGGCCATTCCAATTTCAAAATCCTTGCCGACCCCGTGTTGGTAGCCTATCTCCACAATGAATCTCAAAACCGCTGCCAGCCTGCTGATCGGTGAAATTGAACAAGAAAAGACACACGGATCAAGTTCTTGGTCCAGCTCCTCCAATATGTATTTGAATGCTGCCTTATTCAACCGAAAGTTTTTTTTAAATCTGCAAATAAATTTAAATTATAAAATAGGTACTGATAAAATAAAAATGTTGCTAACACTTTGTCATCGAGTTCGAATGGATTGAACGCATCTCTCAAAATCTTGCGTTGTAATTTTAATTTCCGCCTTCTTTGGGTATTTTCCGAATTTGTTTCATGGATTGCTATCGAATCCATTTTTGATTAACAAAACAATTATCCAACATCAAAATACTAACAACAAAAATTGAAATCGATTTTTCTTCTAATATTTTGACGTAAATCAGCTGACTTTGAAACTCCGAAAAAAGGATTGCTGGGAGGCAATGCTGTTTTGATTTCGTTCGGGGCTGATGAAGTGAATTTATTCGTATTCGTAGCGTAACAAAGCATTCGGAACTTTGCTACGAGGGACTCTGTGATAGGGGTGAATGTTTTAATCTTGTAAAAATTATAAAATGGAGAAGATCTTTAAAAAAGTATCCAGCGTTTTGTAATATTCGGCTTGGTCCGACAGTTAAATCTTATTGACACTTGTAAATAAAAGACAAATTTACTTTTTTTAAATCGCTCCAAACGTATTTATTGATCACTTTCCTTAATTACTTTTCAAACAGTCTTTACTCTATCGCAGTTCACAATCAATAATGAACCACTTCGCTTCCGAGCGCCTATTTGTAAAACTCAAATCGGTTCGAGAAACTACTAGGTTCTTGTAGGCGCTGAATGTTCTCGAAGCGAGTTCTCCTCTTAATCACTAGATGCTGCCCCTTATTCTACACAAGTGTTTACTACTGCAAATAAAACGATTGCTGCGTACTTATTCTACTGCAACACGATATTAGAGTAAAAGAGATAAAGAGTGTATACACATTACATTGCCCCCTCCTTAGGATTGATGGTCCCGAACAAATCCATTGTTCTCATCACCACTGTAGCGATGTAGCTGGTCACAATGTTCAACTTTCAGTTTTCTTCTGACTCCCTTTTGTATCCTATACACGACGTTGTTGATTTTTGCAATAACTGTATATGGACCTTCCCAGTCCCGTTGAAGTTTCGGTGACAACCCTTTTTGTCGATGTCGCTCGTATATCGTAGCGTTTCTTCATTCGGTCACTGAACATCTTTATTTTCAACCTGATATTGTCGTGGATCTGAAGGGGTCTTTCTCTGAGATCATCAATGTAGACATCCTCGGCTTGCGGCTCCGACGTGGGACATTTAAATTATATTTTGCTCGGCAGTCTGATGTTCCTTCCCATCAAAATCTCAGACGGTGTATGGCCAGTTAAGCTATGTCTTGAACTTCGATACGCCATCAAAAACATGGAATAAGTCGATCCCAATCACGCTGGTTGTCGTCCACAACTTTACAAAGGTGTTCCTTCAGAGTTCGGTTGAATCGTTCGACCATGCCATCAGATTGTGGGTGGAGTAGTGTTGTTCTTGTCTTCTTCATGTGAAGAAGCCCAGAAACTTCCTGGAATATGTTTGATTCAAAATTCTTTCCCAGGTCGGAAAGCAGTTCTAATGAAACCCGAATATGCTCGCCCACTTGAAGACAATTTGGTCTTGATTTGAAATGGCGTATGTTTCAGGCCACTTGCTGAAGTAATCCGTGACGACCAGAATATAACGATTTCCGTCATTTATTTTCGGAAATGGACCCGCCACGTCTACTGCAATCCTTTGAAGGGTGCTCCGACATTATACTGCTGCATTTGGATGTGGTTCTTTTTGCTCGCAACTTTGGTGGCAGCACAGGTATCGCATTTTTGGCGCCACTTCTCGACATCTTCCCTTGCATGCAGCCAGTAGAATCGTTGTCGAACCTTTTCCAGCGTTATGTTCACCCCTAGATGGCCTCCCGAAACTTCATCATGCATCTCCCGCAGAACATCCATAATCTTCAAGCTCTTTAAAATAAACTGCATTAAATAATACTTTCCATCTGCTGATTGCCTTTTACGTCGAAGGACACCCTCTTAGACATGAAACGAGTCCCACTGTGCCCAATAGGCCTTAAGAGTCGGACTTCTGTCGGAGATATCAGTCCATTTTGGTTTTTCCTGGTGTTCCTTCCATGGGAGGATGGTATCAATATCTGAGTTTTTTTTATTGAGCCTTGCTCAACTCGTCGGTGCTCCAGCCGTAAATGGGATTGGTTCTGGTTCGTTAGATAGTATAGACTTCTTTTCCGTCTTGTCGTCTGAAATGCTTACAATCTTGATTATATGGTCTGCTCTTGTTGTCACGTTTGGTTTGGTAACACCTGGATGACGTTCGATGAATGCCATCGATACCAGAAACCAGCTTCTGCACCTTGAAGTTGGTTTTTATTCGTTTTCCCGGGTGGGAAACAACATTGTAAGTGTCACTTTGACCAGTTGAATACTTTCTGTTTCCAAAGTTTTGCCATGCGGTTCCTCTTCGTGGTAATCTGCACTGCCGCTGTAGATGCCCAGTCTTATTGCAGTTCTAGCATAGTGCTGGTCCGCCTCGCTGACTCCTTTCCACAGTAACCTTCTGTCTAGAGCATTTTTGGGAAGCTGCTGCAGAGTTTCACCTCTTTCCTATTGTTAAGCTGAATTCGGAGGACTTCTGTACTGACCTAAATCGCTTTACGAATGCGTTTACCAGAAGTGTGAAGTCACCACTCTTCTCTGCTGGGATGGTTTATATGTACCAGTTCAGCAGCAGATCTTTTTAAAGCAAGCGTAAGTGCAATGTATTTTTCGTGATCGTCCCAGCCGTTTGTTAACGCTGCTGCTTCAAACTGTTTCTTGTAGATTGACCACGAAATCTGATCTCTTCTCCCCTGAGGAAGGTAGCAATCCCTGCCGAAACGTCGGGAAAAGCTAATGTAACAACCTTGTTTCATTGCAACGATCATAGTGACCAAAAAAGCCGAAGGAAAACCTAATTTTTCCAACACACATAAGTATATATTCATTGGTCAATACATTGTATTTTAACAGAACTTATAGTTACACCAGGTAAAATCGTATACCCAGAACTCCTTTTGAGTGGTGAACCCTCCTTGAGGATGAGAGAGGGCTTAGTTATGCACTTGATGCTATTTTTGAATAAATATTCAAATAGAACTACGTTGTAAAAGAAAAGGCGAAAGCTTTATCTTTATCTTTAACAACGCAGTTGGTTTTTTGAAAAGAAGCTTTTGTAACACCTTAAAGTATGCTTTAAAATTATACATACATTTATTCAATTTATTTTGACTTTCAAACAGCCGTTTTTATTTTGTTTTTGAATAAAATTTTTTTTCATTTAAGCCTCTGTAAAAGACGTAAAGTAAGATATTCAGCTCAGTGGAGGTATCTATTCGAAAATGGAAACAACTACATTGTAAGTAAAATATTAAGATTAACTTTCTTGTATTATTAAATATTTTGCTCATTAATTAGAAAAAAAAATATCAGCGGCCCAAGAAGGAAAATGTATTGATTTTGTCAACAAAAGTAGGCGAAGCTAGCAACGCTACTAAAATGCCTCCAGATTAAGATGCGACTTTTTGGCAAAACCTTGAGGATGAAGTGAACATATTTGGGTCGATAGTTCGAAACGTAAAGGGTTGAAAAAAGGTTTTGAAATTCAAAGAATTTAAGATCGTATTAAGATATTTTCAATTCAGTTTTCAGGGGCCCTGCTCTGTAATGCATTTCGAAGCTAATATTTTCGAAAACGAATATTTTGTACTCTCTATGTCTAATGCAGATAAGAAATCTAGTACTTACGGAATGACAAATCCGCATTTGGATTTTTCGTACCTGGCAATGCGTTTTACGACTGTCATTGGTGTTCGAAAACGAACATTTTATTTCTACACCAAGAGAGCTAACGGATTGCAATTCGAAAGTTGATTTTAAAGGACACAAAAGGAAAATTTAGTTTAGTTGTGTGACATAGATAAAATGTTAGTAAGGAAATAATAATTGTATTCAAAATTTAAGCAAATAAATTTTATTGTAGGGAATCATCAGCGAAAAATGTGCATACAAAACAAAAGCAATTTGAAATTATGGTGGAATTTAAGTGTGCTTAAACCGAATTAGCTAAGGGACGTTTGAACGCCTCGGACGCCAGAAACACTTCAAACAATTTGTGGGAAAAACTATTGTCATCTTTAATGCGGAAGGACCACCAATGCGAGACGGTGTCGACTGAAAAAAAGTAAGATTGTATTAAAACTGTTTTTTGAAAATGAATATTAAATTATTAATATTCAGCTCCTCCACGCTGTCAATAGTTGTATGAAGCAGTTCATCCGTGGGTAACAACACTAACAACATATTATGCTCTAAATATTTATTATATAATGCGCAACAGACATTCATAATTTGAACAACTTTTTCTGGAGCATAGTGAAGTTCTCTTTCTGCTAACAAACATCGAAATCTTCCTTTAAGTACGCCGAATACTCTTTCAATCAAACATCTGGCCTTGAGAATTTTTGATTGAAAAAGCTCTCAGCGCTATTTTCCGAAGCACTTCGAAATGGACTCATGATCTATGGCTCCAGAGGGTATCCAGAATCACCTAAGATACGAGTTAAAAATAAGTCTTTCGAATTAAGAACATTTGGTATACTAACCGATAATCCAAGATGACGTATCACCATTTTTATACTCTTGAACCAGATATTCACGTTCATGCGATAGGTTACATACAAGAGAATCATGTGCTGCCCCTCCGTATTTTGCGTTAGCTGCCCGTATGAGCATTTTATGCATATATTTAATAAATAAGAGCACATATTATTGCAAGATATCATGAAAATTGTTTTTTACTCACCACCATAGCATTAATGATATGCTTAAATTTTCTATTAAAATATAGATGTTCGTTGCTTTTCGGTCTTATCATCTGAATGTGTGTTCCGTCAACCATACCAATAATCCCCGGAATTCCTGACTTAGAAAGGAAATACTGCTTAGCCTCTCTGCGTTTTGGTTCAGTCAGTTTAAAGTTTATGTGCCTTGGACATACAACTTTTTCAATTGCACTACAAACTACTGCAATCGAACTCGATGTTGTCTGTTGTGGCATTCCTATTGAGTAGTAATGGGTGATTCGGTGCTGATACCTTCCTTGAACTAAACACTGTAGTGATTACAGCCCCAGGTCTGTAGTGATTATAAATCTTATGCAAAGAAGAAGCTGTCCGAAAATAAGAAAGATGTACAAACGACCGTTCAATCAAAAAAGCTTCATTCCTTAAAAGATACGACGGACAGTATTAGAGCAAGGTCACTTGGAATGAAAAGTGCAATGACACAGTGAAGTGCGATAAAGAAAATGAGCTCTGGACAAAACTACACTGGAATTTTAGATATTTGAGGTCAAACGAACGTGATTGTATGCTTTATTTCATTTCATACCCGAAAGGAAATCTTGAAAGAAAACAGAAATCCGATAGAATTTCACCTTCGTTTAAAGTAATTTCAGGATGACACCAATTTTCAGGATAAGTCCACAAGATTCAACATAAAAAGACTATGTAAGCTGAGTAAAGCTCTTAATAAAAAATACATAACCTAACTTCGGATTTTAGCTTCATAACCTATAATTACAAATAATAAATTCATAAATATAGATACAATTTTGAGAAATAAAACCCATCTTAGTCGTTGGACTTTTACCCTTCTGGCTAAAGTCTACTTCGCTGTGCAGCCCATACACCTCATCGTTCCATCTTCTCCTCCACTCCCTTTCTATGCATAGGTAACCATAGATCACACGAAGAACTTTTCTCTCGAAACGACGCAAGGTGCTTTCATCCGCTTTTGTCATAGTCAATGCTTCTACATCGTATAGCTGAACGGGGATGATGAGGGTCTTATATGGCGACACTTTGGTCCCTCGAGAGAGGGCTTTGCGACTCAATTGCTTTCTTAGCCCATAGAAACAGCGGTTAGCAAGATTTGTTTTTCGTTTGAAGTGTTGTTTTCTGTGTTTATAGCGGAGCCTAGGTAGACGAAGTCTTTGATTACCTCAAAATTACATTTATCGATGGTGACGTTTTGACCGAAACTTTGGTGTTGCAGGTCCTTTCTTGATGACAGCATGTACTTTTTTGCCCTCATTAACCGAAAACCCATATTTGACGCCTCTGCCTCAATATGATCTTCCGACCGTATATTTCCAGGTGCTAGAAAGAGCTTGGCATTCAATCCATGGCAATTTTTACTTCGTCTAATTGGGAGAAACGGGATTATTGGCATCTGATGTCTATATTGAAGAGATCATCCTGCCTGACAGCGGAATTCGGTTTGTTGTCACCGTTTTATAGTCTGCATAAATGGTCCTTCGTCCTTTTATGATGCGCCGCTTTGCGTGCCTGTTGTTTGGCTGCATTTGCCTGTTGGCTGCTTGAAAACCAGTTGTACCTTCTCCCAGCATCTCCCTGTTTTGACATGGGTCTGGAGACCCAAAGTGCTATCTTGGCTACAACGAGGTAGTGGTCCGAGTCGATGTTAGCTCCTCGAAAAGTTCGTACATCCATGATAATGGAAGCGTGTCTGTCGTCGATCCCAATATGGTCAATCTGGTTGACGGTAGATTGATCTGGAGAACTTCCAAGTTCCTTTGTGGATGTTGAGGTGTGGAAAAGGCGTACCGGCTACCATGACGTTGCGCCCCGAAGCAAAATGTATGAGCCTGAATTCTTTGTTGGAAGTGCTGTCGTGCAGGCTGTTTTTCCCGATTATTCCACCAAAGATGTCTTCCCTTCCTAGCTTGGCATTAAAATCGTCCAGTACAGTTTTAATATCGTAGCTAGGACACTGCTCATATTTTTTGTCTAAAAGCTCGAAGAATATATCTTTGGTATTGTCATCCTTCTCTTCTGTGGGGGCGTGCGCGCATATCAGGCTAATGTTAACGAATTTAGCCTTGATGGATGGTCATAAGGCCTTCGTTGATGCACCTATAGCTTAAAACTCGTTGCCTAAGTCTGGCTCCAATGATAAAGTCGCATCCAAATAAGCGCTGTTGGTTTTCTCGGTAGCAGTGACCATAGAAAATGTCGAAGTTGTTCATCCTCATTTTGCCCGGCACATCCCATCGCATTTCCTGGATGGTGTGATGTCTGATTTATAGCAGTCTAGGGCCTCCGCCAATTCTTCAGCCGCACGTGGTCTATTAAGGGACATAACATTCCACGTGCATTCCCGAAGTTCGTTGTCCTTAATTCTTTTGCGTAGGTTGCCAACAGTAAATCGGTCCGTACCCGAGGCTTGTTTGTGGTACGCAACTAGGAGATTGTTACGTGGTCAGGAAGTCACTCGGACGGCACTTCCACCAACCTGGATCTTTACTACAACTCCAAGGACATGGAGTCGGATAAACCGCTCATTATAGGCCTGCGCTCCGAATAAGTCGTAGAAGCCCTATAAGGTGTTCTCTAAGTAGTTCAGCCTTAACTGTAGACGCCACCGTCGATTCCATCTCGGAAATTCCTCCGCTGCCGTCTGGATAAGGAGAGGTTCCTGTGAAAGCAGTCACTTAAATAGAAAACAGATCCATTCGGGCATTGCGGTCGATACGATATTTACGACCTAAATCGGAAGCAAATCCGGAGGTAACATTTCAGATTGTCTCATAACAGTCCATTGTGTATATTTGATTTGTCAAAATCGCCGGGCGAAGGCGAGGTTGTGGTTAGGCTATAATGCACTCTTAGACGAAAATATCTGCTTCTAGCAGATTTTTTATCATTTAGGGAATTTTCAAGATTTGAGCTATTCTTTCGTGTAACTGTTCCGAATTTTCCTCCGACATTTACTTTTGGTAACGACTGTAAGTACGAGTATTTAAAAAAAGATCTGACTTGACATTTTAGTCCTAGATTCTTATTAAGTTTTTATTATGCTTGTAATTAAGGAAATCTTATACTATTTACAAACCATTACTTAAAATTCATCTATTTTTACTTTATGGCTTTTTAATTGGGTTGTCACAAAAAAAAGAAAAACAATTATACCACTGACTGGTAGCTGCTTAGACTTTTGGTGTTCTTATTTTGCTTATCAAACTGCTTTGTCATCATAGGCTTAAGTTAAGCTCTAATAGTTCCATATTCTTCATATGATTTATGAACCACCAAAAGCAATATTTCAAGTTTTCTAACAGAACTAAATGATACGAATAAGTGAAAAAGTAATCTTAAATTTCTGTGCTCAAAACCAAGTCGTTTGGATTCATTTAGAATTACATACCAAAGGAAAACAAAATACATACCTACTGTCCGCGTGCGACAACTCACGCCTGAGGTGATAAATCCCAGGTAATCAACTAGGTATATGCCGACAGGTAATGAAATGGTCACTTCGACTTCGGCATAGAGAATTCCTTTGAACGGTTCGTGTTGATTTGATAAAAGCCGAAGCGCATTCATTAATTACATTGGCAACATGGCACAACCAAGCCGACCAAGCAACCGGTTGCTTGCTTCTATGATACTCGCTTGACGCTTTCTGAGACGCATAATACAACTACGAGCAATTGGAATGCTTCCATTCTTGGCACTCACGCTTAAGTCTACGAGTATTAAATGGAACGAATTATATTGACGACATGGAACATCGTTCGCTGAAGAGGAAGACTCCCCGAGAGAAGATGGTGTGAATGTGAAGAGTGGGTCAGGTAAATTGGAAGATTTGTCACTTTAATCGAATCGAATTAAGTAACTGATTTATAAGTATTTGCATGCAGATTTAATTATTCGACAAAGCAGCAACGATGAAGACGAGTTATTTTGGTTCTTCAGTTAGATAATGTGTGTATAGAGTATCTTATTCTGGAACTGGGATAAAGATATCCTTTTAAGATTATCGGTATCAGACTTATTTATTAATCTACAAATAGCAATTTAGAACAATTAAATCTTCTAACGTGGTGACAGTTGACAGCGCCAGATGCTTTTTTTCCAATTGCAATCTACACTGCTATTTCTTTAGAATTGGAACTCGGCACATTTCTAGAAAAGTTTAAAGTTCACATATCTTTGGAAAAGAAATAATTTTTGACATCTGTATTAGGTTTTTCTTTAGAATTGGAATTCGGTACATTTCTAGAAAAGTTTGAAATGTACATATATTTGGATAATAAATAGTTTTTTTGACATAAGATCTGTTGGTAGTCTTAATTGTAACGTATGCAATGTATACATGGCTCACCACTTCTTAGGCATGATATATGTAAATATAAAAGCTTTAAAAACTATTCCACATTCAATGCATTCAGTCATTTATGAAGTAGTGGCAACCTTGAAACATCTTAATTTGACAACTGGAAGTTCATTATTAAATTGAGTCTGAGTTTTAATTTCTGTTCCTTCCCGTTTATTGCAATTTAGTAAAACTTACAAGTCCAATAATTGAGAAACACTTCAAATTTCCATTCAAATTTACAATTTAAAAATCGCTTGTCTTCATGTACATGTATATATTGGGTGCGTTCAATTTCGTTTTGGATACGGTATCTAGGATAGGTTGTTGAACGAGTTGGATAGGTGAATTGAGAAAGCTGTCAAAAAATGAAAACAACTTTCAATTGTTCATAAAAACAGACAAAAATATGATCTGTGAGGTCAAAATTGTTGTTAGATTAAATATTAAATGGATAAATTTAATAATTCTACTGATTCTTCGGACTATTGGACAGTTACGGAAAAATGCATAAAATAAGATATGATAAACTTTAACCAGTAAACTATAAGATTAATAATTTACTTGCGAGATCTCCGTTTTCAAAAGTTTTTGATAGGGATTATCTAAATGAAAGACAAAATGAAGTATTTTTTTCATTGTAAGAACTTGAACTTAATTGATTTATTTCTTCAGAACTGATAATTTCTTCGATACATTTTCCACCGGTTTTATTCTGAGAGTCAAACTCAACACTTGTTCCTACATTTTCTTCAGTATTTTCTTTACCGTTTGCATTCTAAAAAAACAAACTCAATAATGATTCTATTGTACTTTCTTCAATATCTTCAATTTCTTTTTTTCCTTTTTTTATCTTCTAGGAATGTATCTTCAGGTTTCGAATTGCAAACCACTTCGAAATGTGGGCAAAGATCCGTTAATGGCTTAAATTTTTACTATCGCTTTTTTTGAAGTCATGTGGAACGCTCGGAATGGAGGAGAAGATATAACGACGAACTGTACGGGCCCTAGTTAGAATTAAAGTCCAACGGCTTAGATGGCTAGGTCATATAGAGCGAATTGACATCAACGCTCCAGCCCGAGGGACGGCGCAGTAGAGGAAGACCGCGACTCAGGTGGCGCACTCAGGTGGGAGAGGACCTCAACCAACTTGGAGTGCGAAACTACAGACAGCTAGGTAGGGACCGAGCTGGCTGGAGACGCATGTTGGTTAAGGGCCAGGTCCGCCCCGGACTGTAGCGCCACCTTAAGTAAGTAAGTAAAGTGGAACGTTCGCTCTTTCGAATGTCCTCTTCCTCGGTTAGTACGGACAAAAAATCGATTGTGCAATTCTTGTAGAACTAATTGTAATTGGTATTCGATCGTCTCCCGGAGCCTTTCCTGTTTTAGTCCTTTCACTCCCATTCACCACTTGCGGAACTGAAAAAAGGTGGTTGAAGATGCCCATCCATTAAAAAAAGGGACTGGATACTGTTGGAGCTGTGAAAACCGCGGGGTGTTCAATGCATTTCAAAACAGTTTCATAGCTCTGGTGCTTGTAGGTTCGGTTTTTATTGAAAAATTCGTAACTTAAAGGTTTTTCTTAACAATAATTTTTAAATTTGACTGTACTTTTACTATTTCAATAAATTCTTTTAGTCATAGCTTTAAATAAATTTAATCTGCACTTTGACGGAACAAGTGTCAAGCATCTTATAAATGTCATCAAAAATTCTTAACTGGATGTGGATACCTTCTGATTCCCTTTTTGACATCTCAGCTGTTTTTGGACGTAAAGCAATAACAAAAACGTATTCTGAGGCAATTTATTGGCTGCGTTTATTCTCAGACAGATAGGATATCCGTATACCTTTTTTGTTTGTGTTTTACGTGTAAAATAACAGCTAATCAAAAACAGCTGAATGTCAAAAAAGGAATCCAAAGGTATCTAAGAATTTCTGGTTTATGTAGGTATCTGACAGAACACATGGTTGAATTTCAAGAAACTTGAATTCAGCTTTTTGTGTTTGTTGGTAAACAAAAAGATACAAAATGTTAGTTGAAGTTGTATTTGAGGATGTTCTGTACATAATAGACGAAAAAGAAGCTATTTGAGTCCGAATTTTAGAAGGTAGGTACTTATGATCTATTTTTTTAAACTTCAAAATTGACTTATTTTGTTCTCGTTTTGTAGATGACCAATTTACTAGGTCTTACCTCAATTTGCTGGTCTAGTGTCAAAAATTCTGAAGTTGAAGAACCTCATCCTGTTCTAGTGGTAGAACAAAATACTAGTAAACATATGTATATTAATCTTGTGGAAATAAATAAATCTAACTTTTTTGTTTTCATGTATAAAAGCATACAAAGGAGGACAGCTTGAGGAGCTGCAAGCAAATAGGGTCGCTGAAAGGAAATGTAAGTTATTCTTTCAGATTATTCAAAACCCCAAAGAAGAATCACTCTATTCCCTTTTTTTAACATTGGAAACATAAATCCATTCTGCTCTTCTTGCTTCGAGAACCAAAAACCCGACGAAGAAATTTTTTTCAAGGAAGTGTAAAAGTTTTTAAAGATCACAGGTCAATTTTTGATGAGAAGAAATTAGAAATAAAATTAAAAAATACGAAATTTTAATACAACATTATCATAGACAATTACAATAAAACGTCGACCGGTCGACGGCGAATGAATTGGGCATACTTTGAGATTATGGCTGAAATTTACCTGAACGAGGCATAAGTTAATGGCACCGAAACAATAATTTCCCTTGTGTCATCCTCCTACGAATCAGTTGGATTATTCATTAAATGTTTTACCCTACAACAATTTTGACTTCGAAGCTTAAATGTTTCTCTGCTTTTTGTGAACAGCTGAAAGTTGTTTTTATTTTTTGACAGCTATCCAACTCCTTCAACAAGGTTTCCGAAAATCCACCTTTCCAAGATACCCTATCCGACACAAGATTGAATGCAACCTATGACGGACAAATGTCAAAGCACACCCTAATTTTGGAAGTTTAATTGAAAGTATAATTGACGTTTCTTTATCAAGGGTTTTAAATTTAACTGAAAGTGAAGAAAATCAAATTCATTCAAACTCTCATAAAATATATAATTAAATTTAACTATGATTCAAGAAAATGGGCCTCAAAGTAAAATTGAATCTTAAATCACGGAGCATGATAAACCTCGGGTGAAATATAATCTGCTACGAAAAGTTGTCTGGAATTTGTGGTAATTAAAACAAGTCTAACTTTATAAGATCAAATATAAAGAACGCATTTGAAGAAAGCACATATACAGTCAAAATCGGTTATACCGACATCGACTGTAACCAAATATGTTTTCTTGGGAACTAATCCCTGCGAGATTTATACAAATTTTACTAATCAAATATCGCTCTTGACGATATCACCTATAAGAAATTATTATTTATGGAATATTTAAATCTATTTTTTTTTTAATTAAATCAAAATATGTACCATATTTTGTATTAGCGGACTTTGCATTTCGGCAAAAACTTCCAGATTTCTATACCTCCCAGACCTTTCGGCTATAAAAGAAGTCTTTTCTTGGCTAATTGTAAATTGTTGCTAATGCAAGACGCTATAAAGAAGGAAAACACCAAGTGGAACAATATCACCACGTGTCAGGTCACGAAAAACATCTGGCCAACATTATAGATTTAAAGCCTTCAAGGTGCTTGCTATTTTAGCATAATCAGCTTCTCACGTTTCGTAAGGGACTCAAACTCGTTCCATTAAGCTTAGGAGAAAGCCTCAAGATTCATGTGGTATCACAATGGGCCATTAAACTGGCCTGAGTGTGTCCGTTTCCATCATAGATAACAACTTTAACTAAACTTAACCTTGCTTAAAAGAGCAAATTCAATTCATCAGATGAAGAATGTGTTTTGAAACGAATGCAATTTTTTTTTTAAGATGTACAACTTTGCTTCCGACTTTTTTTTTCCAAAATATGACCATTTATTTGAAAAATTCTTACTCATGATTCAAAGTATTGTCCATAGCGTACAAATCCTTCTTTTTTGGAGGCAACACACGAATCGATCTTTTGACTTCTTCATAGGATCTAAAGTGTTAGTCAGTCAAATCATAAACAACTGATCGAACAAGTTAAAATCAGAGGGAGCAATGTCTGGAGAATACAGCAGCTGGGGTTGGACTTCCCATATTAACGTTTCAAAGTACGTTTTGACCATGGGCTCATAGTACATGAAGCCAAACTGGCCCCAACAAATGCAGATCATAATCTTGGACCTATATAAATGTTCGGATTGGCCGTCGACATGTAAGCATGGCCGGGATATCTCAATAATTTTTTGCTTTTAAGGGTTATTGAAATGAACAAATTTAGTGTCTCGGTCACAATGCGTTCAGAAATCACTTCCTTTTCTTACCTCTGAAGCAACTGTTCACAAACACTTAAATGCCGTCAATTCTCTTGACGGAATCCAAATTTCTTTTTTCTAAATCCCACCCATGGCTTTGCGAAGTTTTGAAATCACTTGTTGTCACACTTCCAATGAACTTGCCAATTCTTCTTGTGTTTGATGCGAGTCTTTAATGTCTACAATCCTGAATCTTCGAAGTCTTTCTCTCTTTCGCCACTATACCAGTATTGCACGTTAAAGTCACCATTGATGAAGCTTTGAAACCCCTAACGACACATTCTCTCACTAACAGCGACCTCGCCACATGTACTGCAGAGCATTTGAAGAGACTTGTCTACAGTTTTAAACCTCAAACGAATGTTAAGAATTCGCCCGTCTATTGGAAAACGGCAAGACCAAAGTTTCTTGTGCTTTGAAGAAAAATATTAAATTATTTCAAGTCTCAGAACAAGTTTCGTTGTATTAACTATAAATAAATTAAAATCTTACAAAAATAAAAAATATTCTTTTTTTTTTAAATAAGGACTAGAAAATTGAAAATTGCTTATAACGAACAAGTTCCCCAATCCAATGGTGTTTCTTATAACCGATTTTGACTGTGTAAGGTTTGATGAAACATTCTTTTAACTTCTTTAAATGTTTTTGAGTTCTCTTTATTTCCATCCAGTACAATTCTTGTCAAACTTAATGTGGTTCTTAGGCCTGCTTCTTCAGTTTGACATCACTTATAAGTCCCCCTCTTATTTTTATAGTTAGCAGTGCAATTAAAAAAAAAATTAACTTGAAAATAATTGTAACCAGGGTAGACATAAGATAAGAACCTCTTTAACAGGTCCAAGAAAATAAACATAAGCTGCTTATGTTTTATCAGCAAATAAATCTAAATCGTCAGTGCAGCAGCGGCGCAGTGATACTTCCCATAAAACCAAACACAATGCACTTTCCCTTCCGTATTGTAGTCTTGCGTGATAGAAGAATTTAATTAAACTTTTGTGTAGTTAAACTTACGCCAGAAGAATTTAATTAAACTTTTGTGCAGTTGTACTTATGCCTATAAACAAACTAAAAGAAAAGATAAATGATTACAGACCTACAGGCCGTGAAATAATATAATTAATAACCATCATCACGATTAGGTACCAGTTAAGTTATTTAAAATTTTTAGGGACTAATGGAGTTCAAGCCATTAATTTTTAGACTTTGAGATAACGAGTTTCCAAAACTTAGGCTCTTTTTAGTTTAAATAATCGTTTAATTTCTTATTAAATATAGAGATGATTACAAACAATTGTCACCTCATTCTTTTCAAGGTAAAATTGTACGTTCAGACAGCTGGAAGTTTATTATAATATAAGAATGAAGACATTTTAGACAGTTCTCAGATGTGTCAAACGACGGAATTTGACAACATACGGACTAGATAGTACAACCAATTGGGCACGTTTAGGCATTATTAGTCACTTCTTTGGCAGTCAGCTGCATTCTTTGAACACAAAATTAGACCAAGGTTCTCATTTAAATTTACTTCCCTATATTTTACCTTCAGGTACAGAATATTTAAATACAGAGTGCAATTTCATAATAAGTTGAGATTTATGTATATTGTTTCTTTTCTAAAATATTATAAGGGACCTATTTACACTAAACTTTAAAAATAATTTTGCACAAGTTCAGTTTTAATTGAATGAAAAAACACGATCAGCTGTCATTTTGACAGCTATACTTGATTTGATAGTTAGAGAGATTTTTCCTAAGGGGCCAGTTATAGCTATCAGTAAAATGCATCAGTAAAATTTGAAACAGGAGGAATTTGAAATGTTTTACTGATGAGCGATCATAGCAATCAGTAAATTTACGTCATTAAATTAAATGTCACTTTGAAGTTTCTATTTGAAGAGTTCGTTTTGTTATTCATTTGTTTGTTATCGTTTGTGCTTCTGTGAAATTAAGTTGATCTTATCATGGGTCGTGCAAAAAATAAACAAAATTTATTGATTGCAACAGCTTTGTGTATAATAAATAAAAGATCTTCTCAAAAAATACGACGCTTTCAAGTACACCCGCTTTTCCATGCTCGGAAGATACATGGCGAATATTTTTCACTTATTAAGAGACTCGAGTTGTTCCCAATTAAGTTTTTTGAGTACTTTCGGATGAGCCGTCAGCAGTTCCAGTGTATGCTTTTAAAAATACGAAGTGATATCCAGCCTAGATTTAATTTGTTTCGAAACGATACCATAAGTGCCAAGGAGAAACTTTGTTTGACTTTAAGGTACAAAAATTCAATATTATCATAATTTGAGATTTTCATTACACTGATTGTTTCAGATTCCTCGCTACGGGAGCTAGTTTCGCGGACCTATCTTTCCGATTTTTGATGGGAAAAACAACAGTCAGATGGTGTATAATGCAGACTATTCAGGCAATCAACAAGCATTTTACAGACTTGGTTATGCCAGTCCCCGAAAGCCCCAGTTTTTGGAAAGAAATTTCTTTGGATTTTTTGTCAAACTGGAATTTTCCCAACTGTCTTGGAGCTGTTGATGGAAAGCATGTGAAAATGTTTGCCCCAAGAAAGTCCGGCAGTTTCAATTTCAATTATAAAAAATGCTTCTCAACAATTCTGATGGCAGTTGTTGATGCAAATTACAAATTTATTATGGTAAGCATTGGAGCCCACGGATCTAACGCAGACTCGACTGTTTTTGCTTCATCTAACTTTGGAAAAGCTTGGCTAAGCAACCCAAAGTCATTATTTGTTCCTGCTGACCAAAAATTGCCAAGCACAGAAAATTGTCTACTCTTCGTTCTTGTGGGAGACGAAGCATTTGGCCTCCGACATAATTTGATGACTCCCTTCCCAGGTTCTCATTTGACCACCAAGCAAAGGATTTTTAACTACAGGTACGAAAAAGATATAATTCATATATATGTATGTACACTATCGAATCATCAATTTTTTGATTGTTTAGACTCTCGAGAGCAAGGCGAATTGTGGAAAGCACATTTGGTATTTTAGTCCACACTTGGAGAGTTCTGATAAAACCTCTCGAAATTCAAATGGATCTGGCAAACCCCTAATTCTTTGCTGCTGCGTGCTGCACAATTTTTTGCAGAATGAAAAAGAACACTTGAATCCTTCCCATTTTCAAGATGAATTTTCAGCGCAGTTGGTGGATCAGGATGCAAGAAATGCCGAACCAGCATCGATGGCTGTTAATATCAGAAACGCATTTTCTGACTGGCTTGTGACGGAGGGAAACCTTGATTACCAGTGGGAGAGAATTTAAAGCAAAATTATTTAAGTTTTTTATTCAAAATTTTATTTAATAAATAAATATGAAAATATTCTTCCTTAAAACTTAATCTAATTTCGATTTCACAGCAACTTAGAGCTACTTTTAACTTAACATAAATCCATACAAAAAAAACAAAACATCACTTCAGTAAAAAAAACAGTAAATAACAAACGTAAATCATATAAAAAAAAAACAAAACATTACTTCAATATAAAAAATATCACATTCATTCAAAAAAAAAAAAGAAATTCAAACTTATGTTTGAGCACCAGCCAAGTGCTCGGCCATTTCCTCGCCCAAAATGGAAAGTATCCTCGATTGGAACCGAACAATTCTTTGCGGACTAAAATCCGATACCTGGAGTGCAACGTTCTCCATGAACAGCTCCATCGGGCTCCTCACCTCCTTGTTTTCTATTGCTTTGAGCACTCTGTCCAGAGGCTCTTCAATATGCCTCTTTTGGGCTTTGTTCTTTCGAATATGCGGCTCAGTACCCAGGTCAATGACTTCCAAATTCGATGAATTGTGTTGTTTTTGGCTATAATTACCACAATCACTAAAAGTAAAAAAAATTATTATCTCCCCTATTTTATCAGATTCCGATTATACTTACTCGTCTGGAATCCTCACATAGGGTATTAAAAATTTAAGTGATTCAAAATGAGTCCATCGTACCGGAGTTGTAGCTCCAGAGCCACTCGGCACACTATTTTCGGCACGAAAATAAGACCGACAAGAATTTCGGAGCGTGGTCCATTTACTTTGGCACTCTTCGACTGAAAATAACAAATTTTATTGTCAACAATTCAGGTTTAATCATTCCATAACTATAAACTTACCAGGCCTTCCCAAGACAAGGGATATATCCCCCCAAGCATTTATTCGTGCAATTTTGTCTGAATACTTTTGGTCGTCTTTGGCATAAGGACACATATGGTTTCTCACTTCAAGTATTAATTTGGTTTCAAACTCTTTTTTTGAAGTCATTTTTGTTATTTTTTTAATTTGTTTTGCTAGGAAAATGTTGTTTACTTTCGATCATAACATCGAGCTTCGCGCCTCAGACAATTTTTTTGCTGTTGCTTTCATCAGTAAAATTTTTAATGATGTGATCGGAACAGCAAAAAATTGAAACACGAACAATAAAACGAAATGGAATTTCTTTTGACTTTTGGCAGTCAGCTGTTCAGTAAAATGAAATTTCATCATTAAAAAAATTAAAATGGATTTATAAATTAAATAAAACTTTAAATGCATTGTTACATTTTGAAAAAATACTTCAATATAGGATTCATCTTATTGCATCAATCTTTTGTTAGAAATAAATCTATAACACGCTCAAAAACTAAAAACAAAAATTTTACTGATGGATTTTACTGATAGCTATAACCGGCCCCTAACTAATGTTGCTTAATTGAATGACAATTTGTTTGTCAGCTGTCCAATCAGATACTTAAAAACTTGCCTTATTTTATGTTTTATGTTATGTTGACATAACTTTAGACAATGCTTTCCATAATAATAGCTTTAAAACTATTTCTATTTTGATTAAGATCGAAAACATTTGCATACTTGTTGAAATTTATACAAGCATTAGTAACTGGTTCGTTTTGACCATAATTTGTAACATGCCGAGGAATATGCAAAAAATCATTACTTCTTGGTATTAAGGATCTAGAAGGAGCATATATACCAAACAAGGCCAAAAGAGGGGGACAGTCAATATGTCCCGTGATTACATCTCTTGCGAATATTACCGAATAATAAGTTCTTCTACAAGATAAAGGTTTTAAACTAATTAGTAAGCACCTACTTTTATAAGATGGCATGGAATTAGACCAGTTCGGTTTTCGAATCGCATATTTAGAGAATCGTTTTTGAATTTTTTCGATACGTATAAAATCTTTTTTAAAAAGAGGAGACTGTACAATACTACAATATTCCAAAATGGGACGAACTAAAGCTACGTATAAGGATTTCAGTGTGTAAGGATCTCGAATTTCTTGAGAGTTACTGAACACAAATCCAGACATAGCGTTAGCTCTCGATATAACATAATCAATATGAACATTGAAAGATAAGTGTGAATCAAAAATGACCCCTAAATCCTTTTGGTTTACAACCCTTTGCAATGAAACGTTAGCAATATTATATTCAAAAATTATAGGCACGACGGACCTTGAAAAAGACATAAGTGAACATTTATTTGTATTCAAGCACAAGGAGTTAATAGTACACCATTCGTTCAATTTATCAATATCTCTTTGTAAATCCAAACAATCAGCAACTGACTTGATTGACTTGAAAATTTTTACATCATCTGCAAACATCAGAGATTTTGAACAATTAATCACTACAGGAAGATCATTAATAAAGAGTAGGAATAACAAGGGTCCAAGGTGACTGCCCTGAGGCACACCAGAGTAATTATGAATTTTAAAAGATAATTTAGATCCAATTTTTACAAACTGTGAGCGATTGCATAAGTAATTGCTGAACCATTTAAGGAGTGTTGAGTGAAATCCCAAGAAGGAAAGTTTTTTTTTAATAAAATTTGATGGCTTACCCTATCAAATGCTTTTGAAAAATCTGTGAAAACTACATCGGTTTGACGTTTGTTTTCCATGTTATTCAAGCAAAAGTTTACAAAAATAGTCAAATTAGTTGCAGTAGATCGCCCGTGAACAAAACCATGTTGGTAAACCGATATATGATTTTTCACTACTTCATAGATTTTCTTCTTCACAATCGATTCAAAAATCTTTGGAATCAGTTGCAACTTTGCAATGGGTCTATAATTTACCACAGATTGCTTAGAGCCAGATTTATATATGGGAGTAATATAGGAAAATTATTCAAAAACTTACCACTTCGAAGAGATAGGTTGAATATGTAACACAAGGGCTTCGACAAAATACATGCCCACTCTTTCAAAAACTTTGCGCGTATATTGTCGGGTCCCATGCTTAAACTACAATCTAAGCTAGAAAGTTCAGCATATACCTCTTTCTCAGATATGAACATAGAACCCATATCAATTATTTGCGAATAAGTTGGCAAAACATCATGATTAGAGGCATCAGCCACAAAATTCGATTGAAAAAAAGTTGCAAACATGTCACAGATTTCAGATATATCACTGCTTACGTTACCAATGTAATTCATATTTGAGGGAATCCCACCGATTTCCTTTTTACATTATAAAAATGCCAAAAAGATTTACAATCATTTTTGATCTTCGATTCAATGGACCATAAATACTTATTATGTAAAAACTTCTTTAAATAATTATATTCCTTAAGCAGACGACAATAATTGTCTCGAAAATTTGAATTGATTTTTGTTGCATAATATATCCGCTTAGTTATCCAACGCTTCTTTAAAAACTATTCAAGATGCACCATCAACTAGAATAGCCAATAAAATGTGAACAAATTAGTGTTAATACCTATAATGAATTGCTTATCAACAATTTCAAATTATTAGCATCTCTTGCACAAAGTGCCACAAAGTGATAGAACTTTTTACTTTTAGTAAAAACTGTTGTAAGTAAGAAAAAAAGTTTCTTATCAGCTAGAGACAGGTTCAATTCAGCTAAGAGTTCTGCTCATTTTGCAATCAGCGGAATTCTCCAAGTGGGTGTCCCGACGAATTTTGTTTTGGATTTTTCGAACAAAAGACCTCTCAAAACTTGCGTAATTGGACTTAGATTACAAAAATATATAAAAAAAATATTAAAATTTGTCTATGGGGTTGAACTGACCCTCAAAATTTTGACAAATTGATATTTTTATGCTTTTTTTCCCTTCCTTAATTTCGGTTACTGAGCTACTATTTAGTATAAAATATTAACATTTTGATCTTATTAGGTTTAGAACATATTTGACGTTTTTATTTGCATGCAACAATACTAAAAGCTAAAAATACCCCCAATAGGTGACGAAATTGAATTTTTTTAAATTTTGGCGGATCATCATTTTCCTGGAACTTAAAACAACTGCTCTATAAATCTGACACAATTTGAATTAAAGCTTCTATACCTATCCGATTTTGAAGAAAAATATGTTTATAAATTTGAGGCCTACCTGCACAAATGACTTCATTTATTGATGTCCTTTAAGGATATGGGTTTTTAACTGTTTCCTAGTTTAGTTTAGAGTCATTTGAGAAGCTTTTCGTGTTTAAAACCAAAGGAAGTTCTCATCCATGAGAGAAGTTTTTTGTTGGATCAAATAAGTGAAAGGAAAATGGTTATAAGCGGGGTTGACAAGAAAGAAACAAATATCTTGAAGAAACGACATAAGAGGCAAATTGAAGAGTCAAAGAGGGAAGCAAAAAAATGGTCTACGCAGGAAAAGGTTTTGTCTCAGGAAACTGCAATGAAGAGTTGGTGCGTGAATCTTCCCCAGAAACAAACCCCCCTTTGACAGCGGTACCATCGACTTCAAGAGCTTATCGCAATAGATTGATGTTGCCAACAGTTGCCAAGGTGTGTGATCGATACGGTTTATCTACGCGATCTGCTGCTGCTGTCGCTTCTGCTATTTTGGCTGATGTCGGCTTGGTTTCTTCCAAAGATTCAACTCTTGTTATAGACAAAAATAAGATCCACCGAGCTGTATCGAAATCACGTAAAGAAGCTTTATAAGATATCGGAGGTATTGCTATAAAAAGCATTTACTTTGATGGAAGAAATAATAAATGAGAAAATAGGGGCGCGTTATCACCGTAAAAAAAATTATGAAATTACTTGGGACACACAACACCAGGTCGTGGCACCGCAAAAGGGATTTTTACTTCCATCACAACCTTTTTAGAGAGTCAAAGTTGGAATTTAGATGACGTGCTTTGCATTGGATGTAACGGAACAGCAATTAACACTGGTTGGAAGGGAGGCGTCATTCGATATTTAAAGGAGTTCTTGAAGAGACCGCTGCAATGGTGTATTTGCATGCTTCACGCCAATGAGTTACCTCTTCGTCATTTATTCTTGATGGTTGCACTTCGGGTCCTAGAGAATATTCTGGACCTATTGGGAAACAATCAACTGATTGCGAAAGTAAAACCACCGTGAGCTTTTGTGCAGTGGCTGGTAATATGTCTGACTTGCCGAAAAATGTGGTTGATGAACTTAGTACTTAGTACAAAAATTTCTTTATCAGATATGTCAAGCTGTATCTACTGGTTTCTGTTCTCCTGAGCTGGCAAACCGTCAACCTGGAAAAATGGCGCACTCGAGATGGCTTACTTCAGCTAATCGCATACTGAGACTTTATCTTAGTACTCTTCGTCCATCAGAGAATTTGCTATTGCTTGTCAACTACATCGTCAAAGTATATGCTCCAATTTGGTTCCGAATCAAGCGACAGGCATCTTTTAAGGATGGAGCCAAACATATGTTCCAATTATTTATGTACTCTCGATATTTACCCGAAAATTTGAGATGTGTTGTGGATTCTGTTGTAGAAAGAAATGCTTATTTTGCACATCCAGAAAACTTGCTTATCAGTATGTTGTTTGATGCAAGGCACCACATTCGGGAGCTGGCATTGCGAAGAATAAAAAAAGCTAGAGAAGCTGAAAATATCAACAAACGCAGGATATAAAAACCACCAAAGATCAACTTCTCTGCTAAAGATTATACCGAAATTATTTTGTGGAACGAATGTCGGGTAACATTACCCCCGGTTCTTCGACATATTTCTTTTGAAGACCCTCACATCATGACAAAAGATAAGAGCGTGGAAATTGTTGACTTTCCCTGTCACACCCAATCCGTGGAAAGATGTGTTAAACTGGTAACAGAGGCATCACAGAGTGTAACTGACCCTACTTCTAGAGATGGCTTTATTAAAAAGAAGTTGAAATCTCGTGCAGAAATGCCAAATTTTGGACACAAAAATAAGTTTAAATTCTAAGGTTATGTCATTAATTGAAAATTATTTCTTGCTTATTTTGTTTTTATGTGATTTGTTTAAATAATAAAAATAATAAAATACGTTTAAAACTTATTTTTTTTATAGTTTTATTCAAACTGTAAAAACATGAAATTTAAAAATCTTTAAAGCCCGGTACTACCCCCAAGATAACATGTTCTTTCAGTTTTTTTGACGTTTTCTTTATCTGTGTAAAATTAAGCAAATTTTGATACCCCTTTTGATAGTGTAGCTCCTTTCTCATACATCGACGGGACACCCTAATGTTCATTGCTCGTAGAGTATATTAAATAACCAACTTTTTAACATTACAACAATATTTATTAAAATTGTTAAGTCTGAAGATATTATTTTCATTCAAGCATTCCGAGAAAAATCTATATCCAGGAGTTGTTGTTGCAATTGACGGTTGCCATATACAAATAAAACAACCTTTACGAAACCTTATTGATTATTCAATTTCCTTCCCTATCCGATTGTCAATAGCCTAACATGGCGAAATATTTTACAATTTTTTTTGAAGTTTAATGTTTGAAAAATGCGTTTTAATCTTCATTTTCCGTTTTTTGAAGTTGATTGTGATAAAACGTTGTTGTTTCACCGATGTTCACATTGGAGCCCCTGGGAGACAACACGACGCAAGGGTTTTTCGAAACAGTCCTATTTATCATTAGATGGATGAAATTATATTTGGGGAATATCATTTACTAGGAGACCCAGCTTATCCTCTAAAAATAATTTGGTTACACTATTTCGTGACAATGGACACTTGACACCGAGACAAGTCCATTTCAATACTCGCATCAGAAGTGCTAAAGTAACCATTGAAAGTACATTTAGTTTATTGAAAGCACAATTTCGCCGTCTAAGACATTTAGATGTTGCGGAACCATTGGTGGCAAATAAAAAAAATGCGTCGTGTTGTATTTTGCATAACCATTTACAAAGACATAGTCCGGATTATTTGCACGATATTGTGCTTGATATATCAGAAAGCGATGAATTCGAAAATATTATCATCGAAAATGAAAGACCGGTTCCATCCAATACAAACGAAAAGAAGAATTATTTGTTAGCTCTTTTTTAAGTACTATATTTAATTCTGAGATACAAAATAAATTACATCCATTCGATAAAAAAAACAATATAAATAAAAAAAAAAACAAAATTATCACTTCATTAAAACTTAACCTATAAAAAACAATATATGTATCACTTAATTGCTTACTTACCTTACTTAACTTAAACTATTTAAAATAATAAAAAACTTCTTCACCTTATTCATAAAAAAAATCGGGCACTTTGTTCTGTCAGATGAGGATAGACCCCAGAGGATGGCACAAGATAACTTATTGTTTCGATGTCACTTGTGCCTCGTTGAGGTAAATTTCAGCCATCATCTCAAAGTATGGCCAATTCATTCGCTCTCGACCAGTAGACGTTTTCTTGTTATTGTCTTTGATAATGTTGTATTCAAATTTTATATTTTTGAATTTTATTTCTAATTTCTTCTCATCAAAAATTGACCCGCGTGCTCTTCAAGAACTTTTGCAATTTCTTCAAAAATTGTTCTGCACCGGGTTTTTTGGTCTCGGAGCTAGTCCTTTCTCTGTCTTTACTCCTGCAAGAAGAGCAGAATGGGCTTATGTTCCCAACCTTAAAAAAAGGGAATTGCGCTTTTCTTCTTTGGAGTTTTGAATCATCTGAAAGAATAACTTACCTTTCCTTTCAGCGACCTTATTTGCTTGTAGCTTCACAAGCTGTCCGGCTCCGTATGCTTTTCTACATAAAAACAGAAAATTTACAATTATTTATTTCCACAAGATAAATATTTATTTACCTGTATTTTGTCCTACCTCTGAAACAGGATGAGGTTCTTCAACTTCAGAATGCTGGACACTAGACTGGAGGTAATACCTAGCAAATTGGTCTTTTACAAAACGCGAACAAAATACATAAGTCAATTTTGAAGTTTAAAAAAATAAATTAAATTACCTTTTAAAATTCGGAGGCAAATAGCTTTTTCATCGTGTTTTATGTACGGAACATCCTCAAATACAAAAAGCTGAAATCAATGTTCAAGTTTCTTAAAATTCAACCTTCAGCTGTTCTGTCAGCTGATGGTTGAATTTCTGACATAATCCAGAAATTCTTGAATATCTTTTGATTCCTTTTTTGTCATCTCAGCCTTTTTTGATTAGCTGTTATTTTACACTTTAAACACTAACAAAAAGGTATCCGGATACCCTATCTGTCTGAGAATTAACGCAGCCATTCCTTGTTTGAAATCATATGGTTGTCAAAGTTTTTCAAGTCAACGAATTGACAGCGACAGTCAACGTTAACGTATTTTGGGAGAGCATTGGCTGAATGGTGTAATTCGTGTGTTGGCCAACGTTTCAAGCAATGAAGCTGTGAACGTTGACTCAAAAAATCTGTTTGACTAGATGTCAAAAAGTTGCCTTCCAATTTAGGAAAGTTTTTTTTTTTTTTCTTTAATTAAGTCAGACAAGAAATATCTTTCTTACACTATGATTCCAAGTGAAGTCAATCTAGATGTCATTCCAAAATAATTTTATTTGATCTAGTTGTGTTTCAACATTAAAATAAAGGATTAAGTTCCAATTAAAGTATGACATACATATATCAACATCAATAATTTTATCTTAGTGTTTAGATCAAATTTTTAATTTGATTGATTGATTTTTAATTGATTGATTAAAGCAATGTTCACCCATTGCAGTAGATTTCGTTTCTTTTCTATCTAGCTTACCAGGTGCTGAATCTTTTGCACTTTTTTTTCAAAAAATTAGTACCTACAAATAGTAAAATACATACATAAATAAAATTCGACAATTTGTTCCTCGAAAAATATTGGCATCGAAAAAAATCAGAAGAATGTCAAAAATTTCACAAAAAATGGCTTCAACATAATTCAGTGGGAAACGTTAACAAGTATCACAGAATCGTGTTCAATAAGACAATTTTTCAATCCGAGTTGATACCACCCTAGGAGCGATTATTCGTCAAAGTAATCAGCTGTTCTACAAACCGTGCTTTTTTTTTATCAGTATGGTCTAAGTCTAACACATCGTTAAATCACATGAGGTCGGTAGTAAATTGTAATCAACTCTTCGAGTATCTACACGGAAACTTTTCTCTTAAAATGACGAATGTTCGTTTCTGTGTGGCACGTAGTCATTTTTTGCAATTTATTTTTACAATTGTCATGCGTTGGTGAAACCTGTGCCTTTCCATTTTTAGTAATGATGTAGTTCTCAATTGTCAAATGTCAATAGATGACAGCTTCATGTATGACAATTGCTCAAATAGAGGTCTCTTCGAAATGAAACTAGTTTTATTAAATGTCAAAACTGACAACGTAATACATGATGGTAGAGCCTAAGTAGGATATTAAAAACTAAACCAGTTGTTGGTAAGCCCTATAATTCTATATTTTCTTCTTAATTCAGATGAGATAATCTATATATTGGCTTTAAGCCTAGTACATACTTCCTCGTGAAGTGAACGTTCGCCAGTGGAGAAAGTGAACTTTTGACATTGCTCACTGGTACACACTTGTGAGTACACGTTGTGAACATGAACAAACCAAATGTCAAAGCTTCACCAACAGTTCCCGTACATTTTGCACGTGAATTGCCCGTGAACGAAAACTCTCCACTTTGTTCTCCACTCAGCTTCACGAGCAAGTTCACAGGTGAACCAAAAACTGAAATTTGTATGGGTTCACGAGATGGTTCACAAGTATGTACTAGGCTTTACAACAATAAAGAGATACCCTACATTATGGTTGTCTCTATTTTTGTCATAAGAAAATTACTTTTTCTTTTCCACACCAGTTGACATTTTGTCTTGTAGAGTTTCATAAAAACACATTTTCCATATAACTGGGAAATAAATATTTTTTAATTACTAATCGATTAAATAATGGAAATATTTAATAAAACAAAACATAATTTCGTGAAAGTTAAATATGTAGATAATACAAAAAAATGTATACTTACTTGTCAAAATACATTTAAGTATCACATTTCCTTTTAAAAAAACCATCGTTGAAAAAACTGATCGAAGAGCAACTCCTCTAAACGTCAAATAATATAATTTAATGTTGTTTTCCATGAATGCATTTAATTTCGAAAATCAAAATATCCGAAAACGAATATTTTTCAATCTCAATTTCGAAAGGGGAATGACATTAACTACTTTTAAAATGACAATTCCGAAGCGGAAGAGCTGTCAAATTCCAAGCTAAAATGTTCTTTAAATTCAATTAAAAATAGTGTAAAGAGGTTTAAACTTGCTGAAAAATCCAGATCTGTAGATTTGATCTTAAATAAAAAATAAATCAATTTATGTTGCCCCATGGAATGCAACAACAAGAGTATATTTTTAATGACAGATAAATTGATTTATTTAACACATGGAAACTCCTCTAATTACTTGACCCTATTTGGAGTGGATCATTGTGATGATAACCGCGATTATTATAGAATATAAAAAATACTCTTAAGGGTCCAATAGAGTCTGCCTCACTATAAAAATTAATAGTGGTCATATTTGCGAAGCTACATTTATTAAAATCACCATGGATAATAGATATTTTTTTATTGAGCCATCAACGACCATTTTCAATTATTACGAAAGTCTCACACCTGAGACATTCCTCCCATTTCATTTATTACAAGTCATTGTTAACAGAAAGGCACAAAACTAACGAAACATAAATAAATTAGGTGCCTTTTGAAGGATTTTTAATTTTATAGCCCTATAATTATATTTATTTGTTAAGCATTTTATTTAACCAGTTCTTAATTGTGATTCATAGCCTCTGGCTCCGCGTTGTAAATGAAAAAAGAAAAGCAATCCCAACCAAAATTAATGCCTTACAACAACTGTCAATTGGGTCTTCTCGAGACTTGAATACATTCCTACTGAGGCTTAAGCTTCATGATATTATTAAAAGGTTATTTACATTCGCAGCTTAAAAGCAAAATTTAAAAATAACAAAGCAATTTTGTCAAAGAAAATAATAAAAACATTCCAAAAGAGTGCCCCAGCAATGTACACGAAGGTAGTTAAGAAAGGTAAGGTATGGCCAGGCCAGCCAGATCGAATGGCAAGGCAAGGTATAAGGTATGGTAAGGTATTAACGCGGATAGGAGAAAGTAATGGTGCGTATTTTGCATGTCATTTCGCTTGGCTCACTGGCTGGGCTCGAATTCAAGATTATTTGCTTGGTGTATGACTTTTGATTGTTTGCTTAAGCAGCTTTCTCATTAAAATCATAAAATAAAAATAAAAATATACTGCCAAAGAAGTCTTAAACCATTGATCTACATTTGGGGTTACTTACAGGTTTTCATATTTGTTGTCTTTTTTGTTTGTAATATAAAAAGGTAAGTTTCATTGTTTGTTGTCTTTTATAGATCAAGAAAATTGTTGCAAGTTCAACTTATTTATTTATTTGTCCCAGATAGTGTCATTTTAGAGCTAGTTTTGAGCGACTTTTATAATGAACTTTTACTTTAGTTGAATTGAAATTTAATTGTGTAAAAATAGTTCTTTATTGATTGGGATAAGTACCACATTTTGAAAGTTAAATTATAGTTTTGAAATGTTGAGATTAATTTATCATAAACCAACAGATCGCTTAACTCCAACCACCTAATAAATGAAAAATTTTAAAGTAGAGTAAGTTTAAATGATGCTTTTAAAATTTCAAACGATTTAAGCATTTTAAATCTTTTTAAATTATATTTATGTTAAAATCGTTAAATGGCTACAATAACTTTTATGGTTTTTTCCCTGATAACTTAATATTAGATAGATTTTTTTTGTGAGGGGTAAATCTGCTGAAAATCCAGATCTGCACATTTGATCTTACGTACAAAACAAATCAATTTATTTTGCCCCATGGAATGCAAAAACATAGGAAATTTGTGATTTGACAGATATCGGTCAAAGATAGCAATTTAATTTTATGTTATGATGTATTCTGAAATTTTGACATTTTAATCTTAAAGCTCCATTAACAAGATTGATGTATGTTTGCAAGTTGGTTGAGGTCCTCTCCCACCTCCTGAGTCGCGATCTTCCTCTACTGCGTCGTCCCTCGGGATTGGATTCGAAGACCTTCCGGGCTGGAGCGTTGATGTCCATCCGCTCTACATGACCTAGCCATCTTAGCCGTTGGACTTTAAATCTGCTAACTAGATCAGTGTCGCTGTACAGCCCGTACAGTTTGTCGTTATATCTTCTCCTCCATTCTCCATCTATGCGTACGGGACCAAAAATCACCCGAAGAATTTTTCTCTCGAAGCATCCTAAGACGCTCTCATCTTTCTTTGACAGGGTTCAGGCGAGATGCTCGAGAGAGGACTTTACTTCTCAATTGCCTTCTAAGTCCAAAGAAGCAGTGATTTGCAAGATTAATTCTTGGTTTGATTTCAGCACTGGTGTAGTTGTCTGTGTTAATAGCGGTGCTTAGGTAGACAAAGTCCTTAACTACCTCGAGATTATAGCTGTCCATGGTGACGTTTTGTCCAAGACGTCGTTGTTCAGTGTCCTTTTTTGATGACAGCATATACTTGGTTTTGCCCTCATTGACCACTTAACCCATCTTCTTCGTTTCCATCGCAATGCTCAAAAAAGCTCCACTGACATCACGCTTTGATCTTCCAATTATGTCAATATCATCTGCGTATCCGAGTAATTGGATGGACCTTTGGAAGATTGTGCCTCTAGTGTTGACAGTTGAGTTTTGCACAATTCTTCCCAGAACGATGTTGAAGAAGTCGCATGACAGTGCATGGCCTTGTCTAAAACCTTTTTTGACATCAAATGCATCGGTAAGATCTTTTCCGACCTTAATAGAGAAGCGTGCAATCTCAATCGTCATTCTGCACAAACGGATAAGTTTGACAGGGATGCCAAAACTAGACATTGCTTGGTAGAGCTCTTCCCTATAGATGCTATCATACGCGGCTTTAAAATCGATACAGAGATAGTGGTTATCGATTTGAAGCTCCAAGATCTGCCGTAGTTTGAATATTTGGTCGATAGTGGACTTTCCTGGTCTGAAGCCACTCTGATAAGGACCAATCAGGTTGTTGACGAATGGCGTCAGACGTTCACATAATACGGCAGAGAGGATATTATATGCAATGTTAATTAAGGAGACTAATGCCTCTGTAGTTGGCGCAGTTTAGAGGGTCTCCTTTCTTATGTATCGGGCACACTATGCTGAGATTCCACTCATCGGGCATGCTTTCTTCCTACCATATTTTGCAGATGAGTTGCTGGATGCTCCGTACTAGGTCATCGCCTGCTGCTTTGAATAGTTAGGCAGTGATACCATCAGCTCCATCAGCTTTGTTTGACTTAAATTTAGGTATAGCTATCTTCACTTCGTCAAGGTCGGGTAGGCGGAATTGTTGGTCTGCATCGCCGAGGTTGAGTGGTTCTATCTCCTTTACAGCGGAATTCGGTTCGTCATCGCCGTTAGATAATTTGGAGAAGTGATCTTTCCATATTCTCAGCATCGACTGCGGTTCTACTACGATGTTCCCCTAATCGTCTTTACAGGTTTCGGTTCGTGGCTTGTACCCTTGGGAGGTTTTTTTTACCGTTGTAGGAGGTAGTGTCGTACAGCTGTAACTCCCGATTATGCCACCAAAGATGTCTTCTCTTCCTAGCTCTTCCTAAGGTAATTTTAATGTCATACCCAGGGCACTGCTCAAATGTCTTGTCCAAGAGCTCAAAGAATATTTCCTCTGTTGGGGCATGCGCGCATGTTAGGCTTATGTGGGCGAATTTAGCCTTGATACGGATTGTCGTGATGCGCTCGCTCACACTGTTGAAACTCAAGACTTTTTGCCTGAGTCTAGTTTCAACAACAAATCCTGTTTTTGTTCTCGGTAGCAGTCGCCGTAGTATATATCGCAGTCTTTTAGTTTGCGTTTGCCCGGTCCATCCCATCGCACTTCTTGGATGGCGGTAATATCTACCTTGCAGCAGTTTAGGGCTTCCGCTAATTGTTCGGCTGCACGTGGTCTGTTAGGGGACCTAACATTCCACGTACATATCCGAACTTCGTTGTCCTTATTTCGTTTGCGTGGGTTGTCAACAGTGATTCCGTCCGTATCCGAGGCTTGTTGGTGCTTCGCAACTAAAGGTATTTTTTATGTGGCCAGGAAGTCACCCCCACGGCACAACCCCCAACGTGGAGATCCAGATCCTTAGTATAATTCCATGCGCGAAACAGGGAAACTCCAAGTTCATTCCGCAAACTTCTAAAGACTGTACTTGCGACTTATTTATTGTCAACGCAAAGGCTAGACGTACTGGAAATTGTAAGCGGTTAAAATCATATGGTAAATCCGTTGGAATCATTGGTATTCGCGGGATCAAGACATCCTCTCCTTTGCATTTTCCTTTTATGATTGTTGCCTCAATGAAGTTTTTCATCAGCTTTTTCACAGCCAGTATTGTTCCATTGCATAGTCGAGGTTGATTAATTTTACGCAGCATGATGACAACTGATCCTACTTTTAACTGCAAATTGTGAGTTGGTAATCTAGGCGATTCCAGTGAATTTAAAAACTCCGTGGGAAAGTTGACTACGTCATCCTGGTTCATGACGGTGTCGACTGATTTGATGAAAACCAACCAAACCAACTGTCCTGAAAAAAAAACCTGAATGGTCGCATTGAGATCCTCGACATCTTTATTTTTCGATGCCAATATTGCTCGTTCACCCATCCAATTATGGTTATTGAACTTTTGCGCTATTTCTGGGAAAACACGTTGAATAAGCTCCTCTTTTGAATCTGTGATGTGACATAAATCTGTGGGTAATGTGTTGAATCCGGTCGAGGTGTCCATTGCAACTTTATTACTTCCAATATCTAACAACTCCTTCGCTAACACATTTGCAGTTTCATCATGTTGCAAAAATACTTGCATGTTAGTTGTTAATTGGAGTGCCTTTACCTACTGCCACAAATTCGATGGTTTTAGGCATGTATTTAGTTCATCAGCAAACAGTTGATCGGGGAATAACTGGAAGAGTCTGACGAAAATCACCTGACAACAGATTCATGGCCCCACCAAAAATATTGTGTTTGTCACGAAGATCTTTCAATGTTCTGCCCATCACCTCCAGTGACCTCTTATGGGCCATTGTGCATTCATCCCAAACAATAAATTTGCATATCTGCCAAATCTTGGCCATTGCGCTATTTTTGCCGATGTTGCAAAGTGGTGTTTCGGTGATTTGCATGTTTAATGGTAATTTCAAGGCAGAATGCACAGTTCGTCCGCCTTCTAGCAGAGTCGCAGCTATTCCAGATGAAGCCAACGCTAGAGCAACATCATTCCGCGATCTGTCCTCGACAAAAGCAATGAAATTAAGAACGTTTTTCCGGAAATTATTCGATTTTTTCTCGCCTTTTAAACCTTCTCTAGACCTCCACGAACATTTCAATACTAAGATAAGATAAATCCATTGAGCCGTTCTCGAGTATAGATATTATTTCTTTATTTCTAAATGTTTCAAAAATGTTTTATTGCTCTGGATGCACCTTAAAAAAAATATCTTCTTTGAAACAATTGTTGTCACGTCCTTAAAGTTTTCTACAAAGAACTTGACATAAAATTGGAGTCGAGTAGAATTTCTTAGACGGTGAAAAAAGGGCGCAGTGAAATTTTACCCAAGTTACTCATATATTATAAAAAATGTTTAGAGACAAATTCGATTTTGATTTGATCTTGAAAATTTTCATTATAAAACTTAAAATTAAATCGTTTGAACCTGATCTAATTTAATTGCATCAATGTAAAAAAATAGTGATTGTGTTTTTCTTCTTTTCTTTTTCTGTTGCTTCTTGCTTAAAACAGGCAGATGTCATATAAGCTCAATAATCGATGTCATAACCAGGTACTGGCTAATAGGAAAGCACGCCACGCGAGCCGCATTCTCAAATGACTTTTGCAAAAGCTGTATGATTGAGGAAGAGGGCGAAACAGTTCTTTACCTCCTCTCTACATGCTCTACTCTAGCTCAAAAACGCAGGAATTACCTAGGACAATTCTTCTATAACGATCTCAATCTAATTGACATTATCAGTCTCTCATGTTTCGTAGGGGACTCAATCTTGTTTCATTGGTCTTAAAAAAATCTTTAACATTCATGTGGTACCACAATGGGCCACTAAACTGGCCTAAGTGTGTTCTACTTCACCACGGACAGCCACTTTTACATAACTTATGTAAGACAGGCAACCCTTATTTTTAGAATGGAAAAGACCATAAACTCTAATTAAGTCTTTGCAAGACCCAAAATGTACACAGTTTCTTAAATTTAAGACTTTTTGACAGCTATGCTCTGTAATTCTTAACAAGTTGTCCGATTAAAAATCCTTGCGGAATTTATTCGAAAATGTAACGCAATGTCTCTAAATGTCTCAAGATGAAGATGCGATTTTTCTACAAAACATTAGGAACGAGGTCAACTCACTTGGGCCTATAACTCAAATCGCAAATGGTTGAAAAAAGGTTTTGAAACTTAAAGAATAACATTTTTAAGATGGTATAAACAAATATTTAATTCAATTTTCAGCTCAGTGATTGTCCGAAAATAACAATGAACGAGAATCAACTGGTAGCGGACCGTTCAATTGAAAAATCTTTACTTCAGTTAAAGAAATTCTTCGTTTCTGACACTTTAACTCCCCCTGGAGCATAGGGTGGCAACCAGTTTCTACCATCTCACTCTATTCCAAGCACGATAGCTCAGCTGGAACCACGTCTCCAAGTTTTGAGACCGAGCTTCCTTCATTACAGATGATCTCCATGTTTCTCTTGGCCTTCCAGACCGCCTTCTACCTTGAGGATTTCGTTGAAAGCACTGCTTTGCTATGTTGTCGTCCGGCTTCCCAACTAGCACCCCTTTCTCTGCGCGATGTCAACACCCACTTTTGTTTGCCCAGTCCTGAGCCATTGTTCATAGTTAGATATGGTTTATGGCCACCGGATGTTCAGGATGTTACGTAGGCAGAGGTTAACAGAAGTTTGCAACTTTCTCGAGAAGGCAGACATATAGCAGCACGGATTTTACGTTGGACTCAAACAACTTTTACTTAGTACGAAGCGCTATTTTAATGGAGTTCCACACTTTAGAAACCATTCCGAATTCACTACGGGCTTTATTTATTCTATTGCTGACATCCAGGTCCGTTCCACTATCGAGTGCAAAATAGCTTCCCAGATGGTTGAACTGGGTGACCTCTTCTACTGCCACTTGTTTACAATAAATAGTTCTTGTTAGTTTCGGCTTGTGTGCAATAACTTCGTCGTACTGGCATTAATCCTTAAGCCAGCCGTATCCCCATTTTGAAGAAAGTGGCACATTTGGCTGAGGTCTCTATTTCCGTTTGCCATTAAGCGTATGTCGTCAGCATAGTCCAAATAGCTTAATGTTTCCCAGTCTGTCGTGTTCACCCACTGTAGCAGTCATAACCTCATCAATAGTAAGCAAGAACAGAATCGATGACAATACATCACCCTGTCTCACTCGCTGTCGCACTTCAAATGCGTCAGAAAGCTGTCCATTGTGAAAAGAAAACACCTTGCGTTGTTGTAAGACTCTTTTATTATCGCAACAATTTTATTGCCTCAAGCACCAAACGATTTTCAAAATCGACGAACATGAGGTAAGGCGGCGATTGGTACTCCGACGATTGTTCCAAGAATAATTCGGAAGGTGTTAACGTGGTCCACACATGATCGACCACTGCGAAATCCCGCTTGATGCTTCTTGAGCGTAGAATCGATCTTAGATTTTATCCTCTCGAGAATGATAGTTGCCATTAACTTTGGAAATACGGACAGAATTGTGATTCCACGCCAGTTATTGCAGTTCTTATGATCGCCTTTTTTGGGAGCTTGACGATTACCCCGTCCTTCCATTCCCTGGGAAAGTTTTCGTTTTCCCAAACAGACGTAGCAAGTAGCAACAAAATACCGGCAGCCAAGTCGGGGTCTGTTTTGAGGAATTGAAGAAATTGTTACGCATCTTCAGTTTGAAGAAATTCAAAACTGCACTTTTAAAATTACAATCAGAATTCTCCGAACGAAGGCAGTTGGTCTTAAAATCGTACTTCTTCACAATTCGCGTTAAATTGTCATTTATATTTTCTACTGTCATTCAACTTCGTTTATCATATTTTCTCATTTAAAATGCTGTAATGGTCCAAACTCAAAAGTCTGAACGACCCTAATAGTAGTACGCCTTCAGTTGCTTAAATTAGACCTTGTAAGCGAATTCTCCGAGATCATTAAGCAAAGTTCTTCTCAGAGGCTAGTGCGTGAGATGTTGGTGGTAAGAGGATTAACGTGAATTGAGTTACCGAGAGCTTATTTCCTAGGATACTATTTTCTGGAACTTGCGAACTGTGCGATCGATTGGATCTTCATTTCCGAAGAAAACTCCTTAACCAAAAATGTACTGTTTTTGCTACAGCATTCACATTGAATATAAGTTTTCAATAATATCAAATGTTGTCGAGACTTAAGTGACTCACTTTCTGTATTGTTAAGATGGAAACGCTTGTTATTTTATCTTTCATTCAACACCAAATTTAACCTAGATTCTTCATAAGTTTAACTCATGTATTACAATAGGGTCAATAAGATAAACCCTTTGAGCTATGCAATAGTCGAAAAAGTGTACCGGAAACAGCTATTTCAAGACCCCAAGCGACTTGTTTTATTTTTTTAGAACAATTATGAGTTATTAGTTAATATCAGGTCCATTCTCACTCAGCACGCACTACTTATTGGAAAATCATATAATAGCTTAGAATTGATGCACTTCCAAAAATAAGAGCCTTTCTACTTACTTAATCAGTGAACACTCGATAACAGGTCCATGAATAAATTATATTGCCTAGAGTTGATATTGGTAAACAATTTTAATTTTTTTTATTTCAAACTTACCTCTGATAATCCCCAAAGCTGTTTGGCTACCAAAGCTAAAGCACGAAATGACTGCCATTTGAATGTCGTTATATTGACTAAGAGATGCCAAGTGGAGTAGTTAGCCTAGCCGAACCAAAGTATAAGATCAAACATCCTCTGGAATGCACTGATACTGATTCTTGGGACTTGGAACGTTGTGTTTGCCTATGCTCAATGAGCGGCGACATCAACATTGTGTTTTTTTTGTTAAAGTCTGTGAGGCTTCTTCTATCATCATCTCCTTGGCTGGTAACGAAGTTAGTAACGAGAGATCCCGTCCCGTCCAATGAGTGTCATGGAGAAATGTACATTAGACGGGGTACATTGCCGTCGAATGTTGCTCTACGCGTATTTAACTTAAGAAGTTGAAAAATAAAAATACAAAAAAGGCAAGAAAAAGTACAAATCATTTATTCTTTTTTCTTATTAAATTTTTTCTTTTATTTCCTTTACCACCATCAACTTCATGGCCCATGGGGTTCTTGGTTTTAGTAGAGGTTCTAATACGCTGCGCTGGAACTGGCGCTGCTGCTGGTAGATGATGATGATGATGACGGTACTCCATATAAAGAATTATCACGATGCAAACTTTAAGTCATTTAAATTCTATCCGGCCTGTCGAGAAGATCAATTTTTAGTTGTTAAAGAGAGTTGTTCTTGTTTGTTAACTTTTGACTTAAAATTTTTACTTAACACAAAATTTTGTTGGTGGTTCTAATTTGTGGTGAAAATTTATTCAAATTTTTGTTTGTTTAAAAAAAGGTATTGATATTGACATTAAAATATATCTGAACCTGCACGGGTTTTTGACTCCTTGTTTAAAAAAGAAGTATGTACCAATATTTAAATTGTGTGTTGTGTAATATTAAAATTTAAGTTTTTTTTTAAACATTTTATTTTTTTGTTTAGAAGTGCAATTTAATTTTGTTAAGTTCTTTAAAGCAAAAAGAATTAAAATTCTAATTATAATTAAGTTCATTAAGAAAAAAAAAACAATTATGCAAATTGCTTTGTAAAGGTAAAATCCTTATGGTAGGACGAACCAGAGCTTGAAAAAACGACTATCTTACAATAACGATGTACGATCCATGCATTTAGTTCAGTAGTTTATTTTAATTCTGAAATGAGATTATGTTTTCTATCTAATAGCCTCTTCACGCCAAACGCAAAACCGAGTTCTTGGCACAAAGTTCTCGAAAACCCAAAATTTGTTTACACTTATCATTTACACGTTTTCGTTGGACACATCAATTGTTGCAACATCGACTGTCAAACTTTGTGTTGATAAAAAATTTTTAAGTAAAAGTTTAGTCCTTCAATTATTATTTGTGAAATTAATATGCATTGAAAAGAGGATGGAATGCGACCCACACTGTTGGTTTCCATAACCGTTCGTCAATTTGTCTCGCTTAAAATCTTTGTAAAAAAATTAAAAATTTCCAACATTATTTTGCATATGATGAAATAGTTCGATTTTGGGTAACGGGATTTTTATTCGAAAACTTTTACCTACTATTTTTTGTAGATTTATAGATTTTTTGTGAGATAAAATGAGTTTGAGGTCAATTTTTTTTTATTTCTGTAAAGATATTTAAATCGAAAATCAATATTTACCAACTTCAACTTTTAGTATTTTTTTTTTAAGGTTTTTAATTTTTGCAAAAAAAAACGTTAATTCGATTTTTATCAAAATTTGACTGAATGTTGAAAACAATATTTTTTTTATAAAATACAATTAATTTAAAGCCAATATCTTAAATTTTTTAAAAGATATTTGAGTTGAAAATCAATTTGTATTGTTTTTTTTAGGTTTTTACTTTTTGTTAAGAAAATCGTAATTCGATTTTTCTCAAAATTGTACTAAATATTTGAGTCGAAAGCCAATTTTTACCAACTTTTAGTAAAGTTTTTTTTTTAGGTTTTTATTTTTTGTTAAAAAAAAACTGTCAATTCGTTTTTTCTTTTCGTTACAAAAAATTATTTTTTCGTAAAATATTCGGGGTGATAAATATTTTTTAAAAAAAGTTTTTTTTTGAATAATAACAACACAGATAATTGGATTTTTTTCCAAAAATGCATTTGTTTGGTCTCTAGCGTTATAAGTTTTTGAGATATTTAGGGTTAATCAAAATTTTAACCTTTTTTTAAATTGCTATGTTAAAGAAACCACCCACTTCAAAGCGATTTCTGCATCTTTCTGTAATATTATCTGTATAACATCATTTATTTGAGCCAATATCTCAACTGGTTTTTGAGCTAAGACGTCGCGAACGTACGGACGTAAAAACGTACGTACACAGGCAAGCACAAACATCTTTCCAAATATCATTTATTTCAACTTAGTTCCCTTGAGAGTCGAGAAATGTCAAAATCTTCAAATCAGACCGATTACAGTATGGGAAATTAAAAAGGAAGTTGAACAAAATATGAAGAACTTGTTTTTTTTCAATTTCTCAAGCATCTATCGTTAGAAAAAACCTTATCGATTTCTTTTGCAAATCTTGGAACTTCGAAAGAAAAGCTTTAATTTTGTTCTTCAGAAGTGTACTGGTCCAACCCAGACACTCTTCAAATGCGGCCGAAAACGCCCTGTAAATACGATCATATTCTATTGCCACGCAGTTCTGGTTCCTTAATGACCTCCAGTTCCAGCAGGTATACTTCGCTAACTCACTGTTTTCTTTTCTTATTAGTTTTCTCTAAAAAAAAACAACATTTTCTTGATGAAATATAAATATTATTACTTAAAACCTCTGTAGTTGTTGTCAAAAATTCAACAATTTCAAAGTAAAATATTTGTTTAGTTCATCTAAACTACTCGCTTTCGACGAGTTTTATATAAAATTTGTGGCTTATAGGCTTCTTACACCAAACCCAAAACCGGGTTTTTGTTAAAAAGTTTTCGAAAACCCGAAAATCGTTCACAGCGAATTTCTTAACGTTTTCATTTGACATTTAAATTTGTTTGACATCGGCTGTCAAATTTTGTATTGATGAAAAAATTTGTGAGTAAAAAGTTTTGTTCTTCACATTCTTTGAAAACTTCGAAATTTTTTCTATTGACACGCAGCTCACACTCCTTTTCGGCCCAGAGTTCCAGCAGGTACTCTTCATTCTGGCTCCCCAAAGTTTTCTTTTTTAATTTTTTTTCTCTTCAATTTTCTGTAAATAAAAAACTAAAATCAATAATACTTATTTTGTAAGGATAAATTGTATAAATAATATTACTTACCAAGGCGAAATTGTAAGTTGAATTAATTATACTACTTTGTTTAAATTTTAACTGCACTTGTGGTTGTTTTGAACGAAATTTCAAAGCGAAATACATATTTGTTTTGACAGCAGCCATCAGCTGTTTTGTTTACATTAATTTGAGCGCTGAACGTTTATAAAGGTTTGTTTATTTAAACTTTGAATTGGTACTAGTTATCGAGAGGTTTTATATAAAACTTGTGGTTTACCAATAATTTACGGGAAAACTTGAATTTTCGGCCAAAACCGATATTTTCGCGGTTTTGGTGTGAAAAGGATATTACAAATAATATATTATAGAACTTGAGTTTTCTGTGTAGGTTTTAGGCCAAAAGCGAAAATTTACTCAAAACTTTAACTTTATTTTATTTTGTATTGTTTACTTATTTAAGGTCACTCCAAAATTGTTATTTTTAAATATATTGTGCTTTGTTCATCAAACTATGTCTATTTAAAAATATGAAATATTTCCTTAACTTAATCGATGTACCATATGAAAAGACTACCCAAATACAATGTCTTAATTATATTTCTTTAATTTTTAACTTCCCAAAGGAAGTTATTGTTATTGTCTGATTGAAATTGTTAAGATTTCTCACGATTCCAAGGTACCCAGAACCTAAATCAAGAGCTTTCAGTGAAGATATCGACATATAATAATATCAAAAGACCCCAAATTTATCCCAAGTAAATTGGATTGCATATTAAACATTGTGACGTGATATTGAATGATAATAGGTTCGAAAAAAAATTCTACTAAAGGTTTTTTTTATAAAACAAAAAAACTGAACAAAAATATTTGTATTTGTCTTACGAACAAAAAATAATATAAAATCCAGAGTGATTGCACGCATCGAAGAATGATGTTTTTAACATGTTGTAAATTTTTACGAAAAATCCAATTGATATTTTTTAACAACAATACAACCCAAAAAATAAAAACTAATTGCTTTAAACTGATTTTAATCAAAAAAAGATATTGACTGCAAAGTATTGTCAACTTATACTTAGTGTTTTTATTAATATTTTGTAAAATTTTCTAAAAATTCAATTGATACCACAAAAAACCACAAAAATATTAACAAAAATCATTTTGACCTCAATACCTCAAAAAAAAAGAAGCTGGGATGACCCACACTGATAACTTGACATCTCAACTGTCGATTTGTCTTGCTTAAAAGTTTCAAGGTTTTAGAGTTTTTTTTAAAGAGTTTACGCTTGAATTATTCTTAAAAATTTCAAAATTAACAACAATATTTTGCATAAAATGAAAAACTTTTATTTCAAAATCTAGTTTTGTTAACGAGATTTTTAGTGGAAATTAAATTTTTAGCAATTTTAGCAGCATTTTAGCAGCAGTTTGAAGCCAATTTTTTTAATTTTTGAAAAGCTATTTGAATCGAACTTAAATTTTTACTAAGTTTTATATTTTTTTTTTTGTAAGAAAGAAACTATCAATTCCATTTTTTTCAAATTGTATTGAATGTTAAAAACAATATTTCTTATAAGTTACAAATAGTAGGAAGATATAATCTAAAATTTCTGAAAAGATATTTGAGATATTTTCTTCAGGTTTTTAATTTTTATAAAAAAATTGTCAATTCGATTTTTCTCAAAATTTAATCAGATGTTGAAAACGTTATTCTTCGTTTTTTTGGATATAAAATCATTTTTTGTTCGTAAAATTTTTGAGTTGACAAATATTTTTGTTTGATTTATAAAAAAAATCCGTTAATTGAATTTTTTTCTACAAATATATTTATTTGGTATCACGTTACAATGTGTAATATAAAATTTAATTCAAGTCTTTAGCGTTATTTGTTAGTGAGATATATAGGGTTAACCAAAATTTTCACCTTTTTTCAAATTCCTACGGTAAAAAAACCACCCACTCAATTTTTTTGAGAGCCCTTTCTGCATCATTCTGCATTATTATCTGTATAACAACATTTATTTGAAGCCGATATGTACTGGTTTTTGAGCTTTGAAGGAATATTTGATTACATTTTAAAATAGTGTTTCTAAAAAAATCAAAGTCCTTTCAAAAATGCTATGTATGCATGATAATATCAACTTATCTGCACAAATATCTCTTGACGTTCAATTAAAAGTTAAATTTTTTTATTGCATACTCTTTAAATGTCTTATTACACCATTTTAAAATTTTTAACCGTCATAATGGGAAGTCATCAGTGCGGAAAGCAGCCCAGTATTTTTGAAATGTATTTTAATTAAACCAAAAAATCCAAGAAAATTAGATGACCACTTCGGAAAAAATCGAAAAGATGCTTTCATTGTTGTTTATGTATTAATTCTTTTGTGTTTCGTTAGCAAAAGTTTCAATATTTGGCATTTTTTTGTTATTTTTATATACTCGTACATTTCTTATAACAAATACAAATTCAAATCAGATATTTAAAACAATTAGAGAACAGAGTTTCACATTCAGTTCTCCTAATTGAAGTTTACCACATGTCGTCTAGTTCCATATGGTTCAATTTTGACCATTATAAATTAGTTACCATAGTTATGTAGCGCTCGCTGTTGACGTTGACCGCCTCACTAGCGGACCACGTTGACGTTTATCGCCTCACTAACGGACCAATAACGCCCCGCCCGGCTTAAAATCCACACCAAACGGTAACTTTTGGCAAAATTTGCCAAGTTGAAGTCTGCAAAAGGCCGAGTTCTTCTGCACGGCGAGGAATAGACTGCCTCTCGTTCTGCTGCACACTTTCACGAACCGCATCGATGTTTTCGGCCGATCTTGCGTTCCTTGAAAGTACGGTCATTGACTGATTGCTTACTGAACCGGGTGTTTTAAATTTGGCCACCAAACGTTGATGAGTCGACTGTGAAGGGCCCCCACGTCTACGTTTGCGTTAACGAGCACTGATTCTGATAATTAAGTTTATTAGTCATTTGAACGTGGTGTTCAATCTTGAAACTAACCATGATGATTTGGCATAAACAACTGAATAATAAACAAAAGATTTGACAAAACAAAATGGCCGCCACGGGGCGCCAGAACCCGCACCAAAAAAAAGACTATATATCAATTGATCCCACAAATTCGACAATTTGAATGGTTAGAGTAGCTTAAGGATGAAAATAAGTTTCTTCACTGAAGATCAGCTTTCACTTTAAAATCATTGCTCCATTTATTAACTATTTTTTTTAAATAGATGATTAGATTAGATTGATTTTTATTGTTTCTGTTCTTGTTTATATTACAAATAATGTTTTAAAATGCTGTAAAATGCCTATACAGTCAGCTCTTTATTATTCATCAACTTTTGAAATAAGGTTTTGGAAAACATCTGTGCACTATCTTCCATTTCCATTTACGAGATTGAATTATTCTATTCCGCAGTACGTTGCAAGCTCCTCTAGTTTTTTAAACCAAAGAGTTCTTCTTTCAATCGTCTTTCTAGCAATTATTTTTGGAAATCTATCTGGCATTTCTAGAACTTTCGTTACATAATCAACATGCAATTTTAGGGTTTTAATAAAAAGTAGTGGTAGTCCTGTTTCTATATTTATCATGTAGTTTTACGTTGTATTTGGCAGATTGAAATATTTTTTGACGTAGTACCTTAGCAGTTTCTCAACGGTTTCATACTGATAGTACTCCCAAAATTGTGCTGCATACAACATCACAGACTCAGATACAGTTTGAAATACTTTATATTTTTCACTGTGATCAACTATGTTATTTGAAAAACATCTTTTCCAGGTTGCGGATATGGCACTTTTAGCATTTACTAACTTTTCTTTCAAGTGAGGTTCCATGCTGGTATTGTTAGTTATCGTGACTCCAAGATACCTGTATGCTTTTACAATTTCAATGGGCTGTCCATTAAGACACCATTTTTAGTTTCTTCAAGCTCTGCAAAATCCCTTTTTAAAAATCATTATTTTTGACTTCGTAAGATTCACCGTAAGATTCCATAGTTGGCGCTACGATTCAAGACGGTTAATCATAAGTTAAAGAGAATCTGATGAGTATGCAAATAAAAGGGCCTTTATAAGAAGTGCATCTAGCTTTATGCCACCTGGTAGAAGGTCGGTCAGATCATCGATGTACATGGCAAAGAGATATGCACTTAGAGTGCAACCTTGCCAAACCCCCATTGTTGTCTCAAACCATTCTGAAATCTGATTTCCACTCCACACAGCCGATTGATTATCCTGATAGGTGTGTTCGAGAACTTATCCAAACTTTTCCAGCATTATATAGCTTATATATTAAAGCATTTCGATCGATATTCTCGAAGGCTGCCTTCAACAGAAAAACGGAACAATTTTTTGTTTTGTTCGACAAATCTAAATAAAAAAAAAAAAAAAAAAAAAAAGATATTACGTTTGCAATTACTTTGAAATCCGGCTTGACATTCCTAAATCAATTTATGGCTTTCGATCTAATTTGTCATTCGAAAATTTAGAGTTTATTGAATAACTTATATGAAGAGTTTTGAAACGATATTTCTCGATAATAAGTCGAATCGATGGTTTTTTAAACTGTATTGGTATATTTCCCGTATCCAACATTTTGCTAAAGGTCTTCGAAATTTTCTTGATAAAGTTTGACGTTGCATACTTAAAGAATTCTACGATGATCCCATCAACTCCTGGTGCCTTTCCATCTTTGAGTTTCCTGAAGGCAACTTCTTCCTCTGTAATAGGTGCATCTAAAATTTCATTTGTAATGCAGGGAACTGCATATTGAATGATTGGCATACTAGTTGTTGTCTTTAGTAGCCTTTGAAACAAATGTTTCTCATGACCAATCCATCAACATAAATTATAATGAAGATATCAATTCGAAGTAAATATGTATATTTACAAATCTTTCCATCTTTTCGATATGAACCAGTTTTCTTGTAAAAGAAGTTCATGCTATTTCATTAGCTGTCACCCAGAGTGTCGTTAAGTTAACATTCAATCCAAAAATGGGATTCTATTTTAAACGACGACAAATGTCAGTTCTACTTTGACATAAGAAAAAAGTAAATGAGCCCAAAACTCATGTCATCATGACAGGAAGAGCTTTACTCCGAAACTCTGTTTTTTTCAGAATAATTCATTTCCATGATGACGAATTTTGAAATACTCTGATCCTAAAATTGGTATAACATATCAATACCTCATCCGGTATGTAACGTTCTCAATTCTTAAATTTCAAAAACAAGCTGTGAAATAAATTAAAGAAAACAACAACTGCTATCTAATCGTATTTTTCTCACTGCCTTCACTTGGTCCTCAGATTGTCTGATAGGTTAATGGAACAACTTTGAACCACTCGCCATTGCAACAATTTCACTTTTTCTTCCACCTTAAAAGAGCTGCAAATCCAAATCCCAAAGCCTAAGGCATTTTATTTACGCCGCGCGCGCCGCGCCATACTTGGATAGGTAGGTAGGTATCTTTATCTTAATGTGAACTCCAACTGAAGAAATTCCTATTTTGTAATCGTACACCGCCGCCGCCGAGCCAGCCAGCAGTGCCGCAATGAAAAAGTCCATTGGAACCTACTGACTGACTGACTGACTTACTCAAAACTCTAAACGAACCTAGCATACCTACATTATGGATGGCGCTGATGGCGCACATTGAAAAATAATGCCATTGAACCTGAACCTGAACCTGAGGCTGAAACACTATTATAGCACCTTGATGGTCAAGGTATTGCAATTGCAAGTTAAGTTGCAGCAATAAATAACGTTATGTGGCGCAAGATATAAGAAATTCTTGTGTGTGCTCTTCTCAGTTGAGTGGAACTACATACAACAACCTTGCGGAAAGTTGGCGTCCATGACGACGAAAAAGACGACTAAGACGACGCACGACGATGTGGACGGAGTCTCAAGTAAATTCCATGAGCTGAGGAAGTCGATCCTTTGGTTTCTATTTATAGTCATAGACACAGGAAAACGTTATTGGAAAATTAGTTTGTCGGTTGTCCGCCTTTTAGATTGAGGATGCCCGGTGGCGTCCAGTGTACATGCATAGTCGGCGACAACAACCACGAGACGTCTCTGTCGTCGATTTTTAACTAAAAGCAAGATGAGTTTTCCCACCAAGTAGCTCGGTATAACGAAGAACAGTGGGACAGCAATTAAAGAATAATAGAAAAAATACAAATTATGACAGCAACAAGTTACTGAAATTCTGTCAGAAAGGAAAAAAATGGCTGCTTTAGAATCTGACATTTTAAATGATTAAAAATAAAGAGTGGTATTAATTGAGTTGATGGATACCACAAGCTTTACAATTTGACATTTCAAGTTTATTCGATAAACTAAGTTTAAGGTTAGCTTTCTTTATTTCTTTCCAAACTTAAAGACTTTATGTTCCACCGGTTGTGAAGATATTCGTCCCAAAAGAAAAAGATTTCACCGCATTTCTTAATTAGCCCAAGTACATGGTGTATCTTTCTATAAATTACAAACGAGCCAACCAACGATTGGATAATGTTTGCTGATAAATATAGTTGGTTCCTTGGATGTAATGACAGTTCGGAGGCCGATCCTGTTAGCAAATTGTAAGTTATCATTAGTTCTTTATACCATAGATGTAGGTATCGACCGCAATAGTGGGTTGATCGGTATGTCAAAACAGTTTAGCTGCGATTACATCATGAATTTAAGGAGGCCTTATGTAGACATAGGAAAACAGGAAAAAGTTGATCAATGTTGTATGGGGTTGATTAAGAAATAAATTTAAGATAAGCCTTTGAAAAGACTTAAATTGATTTATATCTGAAATCTTCATAGAAAATATTGGCAAATGTTTGGAAAATTGAAATATGTATAAAGAAACATACTATCAAGAAATGAATAATTATGACAGGTATCAGAGAGATCGTTTACATGGATAAAATGAGAGTAGCCAGACATTATCAGTTGACGTTTGAAATTTCTGAGCTCAGCATCTGATAATGAAATTGGGCAGGTTCAGACTGCACTTGAAATTTCCAGCTGTCAATAAATTGTCTTTCAATTAAGAATAAAGAAGAAAGAAGTAAATTTCCTAGTTTGAAATGTATGACACTTGAAAAAGTAACTAGTTGACTTAATCAAAATCTACGTTCCAGAATGCAGTTGACTGCAAATGAAGACCCTTGTTTTGTCGGAACCTGCCTATTATAAGACTGTATCAAAATCTGCTAACCATGTGAACAAGAAATTTTCACAGCTGTTGTCAGAATAGAAACCCTAAGGCTGTGGTTTCATCAGTCTTATTTCGCTTTAAAGATTATTTAACAAGTTTATTTTCTATTGCTCTCTTAAAATATTTAAGTAAATTCAAAATACAATTTATCGGTACAATTTTCAGTTAATAATTTTTGCTTTTTATCACTGTCAATATAGATATTCTAATTTCTATTTTCAGGTTAATTTTAATTTAACAACATGAGACGTGCTGCTTTGCTCCTAATTGTGGCTTTTTTTCTTAAATCATCGACTTGTTCCAATCTAAATCCACCTAAACCAACTTCTGGACTCCATCACTCCAATCAAGCACAATATGTTCACGATAAAGAAGATCCCCTAAAATCTGAACAAACCTCCGAGGAAGAACAACAGGATCCATATCAACTTCTCAATGAACGAATGCCACCCCATCTTAATAGTTGGAATTTTTTTCAAAACCATCAGCAAGCCGCAGCTATGCCACCGACAAATAAATTCCTTCCATTTATGGGCTATCCCCAACCGATCTTCATCCCCTATCCATTAATACTTTCGCCAGAGATGTTTTACCCGTTTAGTGGTCAAAATGACATAGAAGATGCAATGGCTAGAGCTGGAAATCGTCGCACAGCATCCTACCGCAATTCACCAATCTATTATGTACGACTTCCTCCAACACCGTACATGTTCATTCCAGGCTTGGGCTACACCTCTCAGCCGGGAACTTTTACACCGAATTTTTCACCAATTCTACCCTACAATTCTTATCCAGCGGTTCCGCTTAGTTCGATCTTCAATTTGCCTGTGAACTTTTTGGCAAATGGTAAACCAAATGGAATTTATCAAATGGAATCACCAAATGATTTGCAAAGTCAGATGACGGCACCCCAAAGGCAACAACCACCACCGCCACCTCCACCGGCCTATCGACCATCCTATTTAGGACAACAATCTTTCATGTCACCACCGACTGATACCAAAATGACAAACTTGAAGAGACCGTTTGTCTTCAATGGCCGACCGGAAGATATTTTCATATTGCCAAACAATTTCAATCCGATGCAATCTATGTACCAGGACTCTTTGTCGGGATATTATTAAGCTTTTTTTGAAGACTGACTTATTTAAGTGATTAATCATAATTATTATAAATAAACAATTTAATTTAATAAAAACAAATACTTTAAGGGGGCTTTTAAATTACTCTTCAGTTCGTGCAATTGAATCAATAGCACAATAACTAATGAATAGTTAGATTGCCTTTTGAAAAATCACCCTGTACTTCATTGAGAAACAAAAAATAAGCTTTCAAGAAATTACCGTTGCGTTGCGAATTTTTGTGCAACCTTTGGCAACATGACGAGGTGGCCGAGTGGTTAAGGCGTTGGACTGCTAATCCAATGTGCTCTGCACGCGTGGGTTCGAATCCCATCCTCGTCGATTATGCTTTTTGTATCTGACTCATAAGTGGTTTTATTATGACGTTTGGAAACATCTAAACACCGTTTTGAAAAATTATAATTTGCCCAGAAGTAGAGGCCTACATAGTACATATTTAGCTAATTCGTTTTTGGAAACATGAACTCAGTATGAAATAAGGAGCGAAGGTGCTTATATTGGTCACTCGTTAATGGCTTAAAGTTTATCATCGCTCTATATCCTGTAATTTTGCTCACAAATCCATTTAGACAAGAAATTAACTTCAATACAAAACACGAAGTTTTGGTGGAAGTACTTCTTGAACTTTTCATTCTTAAACAGATTTATTCTGTTCTAAGTAAATTTCGATTCATGATGAATTGTCAAACGTTTCTGAACAGAAATGTCAAAACAGGTTATTCTCAACTGTCATTTACAACAATCACCAAAAGTTTTTATGCTGCTAAAACAAATCACGTTATGTATGAAGTTCTCGTTTTTATTGTGAACAGTTCTTTTATGGATCATGCATAAAAGTCGAAACGAATTGCAATCTTTTTTAAAGCCAAATAAATTAACGACAGCTAATTCCTTCAATAAGTGTGTCAGAATACTTATGGGTTGAGAGATAGAAAACAATAATGGCTGAATCACAAACACGCTTCAGCTTCGGCTTCGTCTGCGTTACGGTGGGCCTGCTTCGAGGTTGCTTTGAATGACATTTCTGTTATTACATCCCTCCAAAGAGCAAATATTTTTTTTACATGTTTTTACAGCAGTTGAGCTGTCAGACAAAGCAAATGTTCAGCAAATTTGAACTAGAGCTTCCGTTTGGAGTCACATTACATTACGTTATTTGCTAACGATTGTCAAATGAAACGTGATGTCGAAACTTCATTGTGATAGTATGCATTGAATTCCTATGGTTTTACTCGTAAACGTCAGGCGAAGCCGAAGCTAAAGCGTGTATGTGTTTCAGCAATAAAATGCTATTGTTTTCAAAGTTCATTTGCTTCAAAAAGCCCGACAAATATAGAAACGTATCAACAACCGGAAGTTTCCAAAGTATTATTCTCAATATGCATACAAAACTCAGTAGATTTAGACGATATAAGGGACTTAAAGGTAAGGTAAGTTTTTTTAATTTCTAATTGGTCACCTGCCGATAAATTTAAGTTAACTGAAAGTAGTCAAATAAAACATCCCTTAATCAACCTATTTTTAATGTTAAGATAGGTGCTCTGAAATAAGGCCAAATTTCAAGAATTGACCTTAAGATATTTGTTTGAATAGAAAAATCATTCTTCTTTTATTGAATCGGAGTCTGCAACAAAATTTATTGAGAAGAACCTTTTTTATGAAGAATCTGACATATTCGATGTTTGCGATTGAAATTAGAGAACGCTTTATAGTGACATATTGATGAAATTTTAAAATATGTAAGTTCAAGGTGACGAACTGTGTTCCCCGAAGTACAGAAAGTCATGAAAGTCATGCCGAAAGGGTCGTACTATTTCTGGAACAGGTCTTTGGACAAAACATTCACTGAAGGCGGAGGACGCATTTCATAGCCATATTTTGATCTTATGTACCAGATTTATATCAGGCCCCGAGTTTGCCCGACGGTTGAGTCATAATCTTAATACCATTATCTAAAGAACAACGTAATTCATTATTAAACCCAAATCTAGTTGACGCTAAAGTCCTGCGTGAACTAGGGCCTCACCCAAAAAAATTTTTCATCTAGCTCGGTCCTTAGCTAGCTAGTGACCTGACGAAACCTTAGACATCTAGCTCGGTCCCTAGATAGATATCTTCAGTTTGGTGCTACAAGTTAGGTGAGGTCACTTTCCACTTGTGCGCGCCACCTAATCCGCGGTCTTCCCCTAATGCGCTGTATTGTGGTTGTGGATTAAAAGACTTTTCGGTCAGGAGCATTGGTTTTCATGTACTCTCCGTGACCCAGAACTCCCAATCGTTGGACTTTTACCCTTCTGGCTAGGTCTACTTCCCTGTACAGCTCGTTATTCCATCTTCTCCTCCATTCACCTTTCCATGCATACGGGACCGTAGATCATGCGAAGAAATTTTCTCTAGAACGACAAGAACGACCGCAACGGTCCATGCTTCTACACCGTATAGCAGGACGGGGATGATGAAGATCTTGCATAGGGACACTTTGGTCGCTCGACCTTTGCTTTGCTACTCAATTGGTTACTTAGCCCAAAGAAACAGCTGTTAGCAAGAGTTATTCTGCGTTTGATCTCAGCGCTGGTTTTGTTCTCTGCGTTAGACGAAGTCCGTTACTACCTTAAAACTATGTCAGTCGATTGTGACGTTTTGATACAGATGTCAATGTCAGTAATTGGACATACTTTTGAAAGATAGTATCTCTGGTGTTGACGTGGGAGGTCTGCACTATTCTTTCAAGTAGTGACAGAGCATCACCTTTTCTTAAGCCTTTTTTTCACATAGAAAGGTTTTCGATCATATTTTACAGGTAAATTGGTGCATGCTTCTAACCATATTATCTCCAGCTTTTTGAATGATTTTTTTAGAGTTTAGCTTAGATATGGCAATCTTTATTTCGTTTAAGTCGGGAAGACGGGTTTTGTTGGCTTTCGTCGTCTATGTTGAATGGATCATCCTGCCTGACAGCGTAATTCGGTTCGTCGTCGCCGTTAAACATTTATTTATTGCGGTTCCACTATGATGTTTTTAACTTTATTCCTGCTTTTGGGCCTCTTAACATCTTCGACCGCACGCTTCTCATGCTCCCTCTTTTTCCTTCTAAGAAGTCGTTGTTTCTCTCTCTTCTTCGGCTCATAGAGCTCGTGAGCAGCTTTCGTCTTTCTATGCAACGCCGCTTTGCTTAACTGTTGTTTGCCTGCATTTGCCTGCCGATATTCCTCATCAAACAATGGGTTTCTTGTTGGTGGCTGCTTGAAACCCAGCACGTCAAAGGCGGCTTCTTTGATTGCATCTTGGCAATGTTGCGGAAAACTTCGAAAGAGGTGACTTGACACTCGGTCGGAGAAGGATTTGGCGATCTCTTGCGATTGTATAATCTACTACTTCTACTTTTAATAACTTCAATTTTGAGCATTGAAATAAGAAAAAATTCATGAGGGATGTGTCCTTAAATGTTTTATTTTGTGGACACACTTTATAAATGAAGAAATTGAGTTTTGTTTTCGATTGGATTTAATAAAAACTTTATTTACATAAAATAAGATCATATGCATTTATTTTTGAATAGGTAATATTTGAACAATTGATTTTGAATAGGTAACGTATGTAACGAAACCTACGAACTTTCTATAAAATTTCGAGCCTGGTATTTTCTTCCTTTTATTAATAATTTTAAATGTACGTAGTTGTAATGTGATAACTGATAGTCACATTTATAATAGTCATATGCGAGCTTAGTTGATCAAAATTTTTTTTAAGAAACAAAGACAGCGGAAGAAAAAATGTTGGCAGCTTTCATATTGCAACAGAAATGTCATATATTCCTTGGTAAATGACATTTCTGCTGCGACAGCTTTTACATGTTTCACTTTACCCATATTAAATTAGTCAGTCAAAAGTTTTTTGAATATAAATGTTCCAACTAAATAAAGGCTGATAGCATTGATAGCTCTTGCAATGCTTCTGGCTGATATTCATTCCAAAATCGACAATTCTGCTTATTTACGTACCCATTGAGACAAAAATGAGCTTTATCGCTTAACACAAAGTTTTGCTAAGCTAAGAGAAGAAAAGAAGCGTGCGATGAACTTTCCTAACAGAGCACGAATTTTGATAAAAAAATTCAATAATTTGCAAGCGTGGTTCGTTTTAAAGATGATTCATGGTCAAATTATAGACCAAACTGAAGATGTTTGACAGTGAAACAAAACTATAAACGTTCGTCAGCTGTTTGAACCAGTGTTGCCAAAAAGATAAAAGCTAATTGTTGCAAAAAACTTGTCAACTTAAGGTCAGTTAAGCACTTTTCTGATTTTGATACTTTTTGAACACTGTCATAACCTTCTGATTAAAACATATAGCTTTTAATATGATAAAGTAAAAATTGATTCAAACAATTCTTGTATGCTTGTAGGCAAAGCAAAATGACAGCTAAGCTAGTTTTCCCGGCGTCATATGGAGTTTCTTTGCTCGAGAACACATTTAGTAGATATATTTATGTGTATAGTTCTCGAAAGAGTGACCTTTTTAGCTTTGTACAGGGTTATTCAACCGGAACGTTACAAAAGTAGAGCTACAGGGACAGCAAACGACGCCATATTTCTTACCTTTCTTTTGACATTCCTCTTCAGTACGACTTGCCTTTTCATAATAGAAAGATATACGAGCCAACAATGATGAGTCGAAATTATTAAAAATTTAATACCGAAATTTGGAGTCAATGGCATCAACTTTAAGAGCGCTACTTCCAATTTATGCTCGTCATAATCGTATTAGCAGATCAACAATTGAGCGTTTAGTGAACAAATTTGAATCCACAACCACAGTACAAAATGTTACTTTGTCAATGAGATAAAAAAGTGTCCAAAGCCCAAATGTGTCTCTCACACGTCGTAGTTCTCAAGCGTAGGGCATATCTGTGACGTCCTTGTGGTGAATTTTGCGAAAAGATCTTGGCTTTCATCCTAAAAAGATTAAATTGACGCAAGAACTGAAGCCGCTTGACCACTAGAAGCGAAGTATATTCGTGAATTGGGCTGAGCAACAACTTGAAAATGATTCAAATTTACATTTAAAAATCATCTTCAGCGATGGTACTCATTTCTGGCTTAATGGCTTGGTCAATAAACAAAATATGCGGTTTTGGTCAGGCAGCAATCCACACGTACTCCATAAGACATCATTTTATCAACAACAAAAAATACGGTTTTGTGTGATTTATGGGTCGGCGTCGTCATTGGGCGGTAATTCTTCCGTGATGACCAAGATCGGCACGTTACCGAAATGGGGATCTCTACCGTTCAATGATAACAGAATATTTTTGTTCCCCATAGGATGAAATGACTTGGTAGACATGTAGTTCCAACAGGACGACGCGCGCTACAAGCCATACAGCGAATGTCACAATCAATTTGTTGGTCAATGCGAGCAAGCCAGCGAAGATTGATGAAGTTCGTATACGAATATCGAACGTGAAATTTCAGCAGTAACGGGCGATTTATGCTTGAAAACCGTCGAAAATTGGGTTCAGCGTCTGGACTTCTGGAAGCGTGCCCGTAGTGGTCATACAAAATGGCATCAAATGAAGTCTCTTGTGTTGTATAAACATATCCAATATCTAAATCGTCTGATAATTGAACTAGATTCCCTAAAAAAGACAAATTTCTATACATCTCCCGTTGCACAAAACGGCTCCTTTTCAGCCAAAACACAAATTAAAGCTAAGTTCAGACGATTACCTGATTCTACAACCTAGTCGTAGCTGACAACAGCGTTTTTGCGTCTGCGACAAATTGACAGCAACTTAAAAACGTTAAAATATTCCTTCCTTGACAATTAAAAATAACAAACAGCCCTATCTCCTAGGCATCCGTTCGGAGAATTTCGTTTGACATACCGGTCAGCTGTTTAATTTCAAAAGTGTAAACATTTTGTGAACAATTTAAACAGTTTTAAATTTCTTATAAAGAAATGAATAGTATGGCTTTATTCCTGAAAATTGAGACAGGTAATGTAATGGCAAAGCAAGATATATGTACATAAGAATCTTTAGAATTCTCAAATATAAATAAATTTCAATGTAAGTCAGTGTAGATGTTGGATTTTTGCTGTTTTGACAGGGATACTTCAGTGTATCACCGATTTTTGAAATTTCTATTTCAAATGACCATTTCTATTTCCAAAACCGTCTATCGTATTCCTCAAGTATCTTATAAAAATATCTGTTTCCTCCACTGGAATGAAGCTTTTTTGATTGTTGATTATTTAAATCTAAATTATTATCGGAACGCATACATCTATATATATAAAATATTCCTGTCACAGTGTTAGTGGCCATATTCCTCCGAAACGGCTTAACCCATTTCAATGAAATTTTGCATATACATTCGGTAGGTCTGAGAATAGGTTTTTATCTATTTTTTATATTCCTAAGTGCTATTGTTTAATAAATATTGTTAATTTAATAATTTTAAACTCTGTCGATAACTGCGCAAGTGATTATTGATCAGGTTTTCTTTGTAGGAGCTGTAATTGTTTATTATTTATATTTGTCTTATTCATAATTTAAAAAAAGTTTAGTTCTCACATTAACTTAATACCTCAAAAATACTTAAGACGTGTCGCAAGCTCCCGTGAACAACGGCTATTGTATTAAACGTATTATATTTCATTTATTTCACTATATTTAATTCATTTATTAATTTCTTTATTATTAAAAGACCCTTTAGTAAGAACATTAAAGCCAGTGTGTGCAAAAATTTGGGAAAATCATTATAAAAGAGAATTATTATGAATGTTAAGTGAAATAATAGACGAAAATACACCAATAATTATTAAATATACTGCTTTCCACTAATTGAATTTCAGCAAAACGCAGAAGAACTTCTTTGGGCCGTTATTTACGTAATTCTGCAGGCATGCGGAATGCAAGAACCCAAAGAACAGAAGAACAAACCCAACAAGATAATACTAATGCGTAATACACAAGATAAACGATTGCGTCAAGCTGAACCAGAGGATGAACGCGAATATGGGCGGCCGTGTTTATTTATCACGTTCACGTGTAATCCAAATGGTCGGAGATTATATCTTTACTATTGCCTGGCCAATGCCGTCACCTTGCATGGCAGACGGAAAGTGTACAATTGCGGACAATCATTTGTTAAAAATATTAACAGCGTAGACATTGACATTGATAACCGTTGGGTGGTCCCATATTCGCCTCTGCTGAGTAAAACATTCAATGCTCATATTAATGTTGCAGTTCAGTGAAGAGCATCAAATACATTTGCAAGTATGTGAATAAAGTCAGTGATATGGCTGTTTTTCGGGTTGAAAATACCAATTTGAATGCTCCTCCAGTTAATAAAGATGGCGAAATAACACTTTATCAAATTTGCCGGTACGTCAGCTCCAATGAAGCTGTTTGGCGTATCTTTGGTTTCCCAATTCATGAACGGGATCCAGCAGTTACTCATTTAGCCGTCCATCTTGAAAACGGCCAGCGCGTATATTTCACGAGCGAGACAGCGTTTGATTGTGCTATTAGTCCACCAAAAACTACACTCACTGAATTTTTTGAATTGTGTAATCGGGCTGCTACAAAAAAATGGATGCCTCGCAAGCAAGGTACGCTAATTGATGCATGTCCCGGTTTATTCAAATCAAATGCCTTGGGGCGAGTATTTACAGTCAATCCAAAGCAGACTGAGTGCTTCTATCTTCGACTGTTATTGGTTAATATCACCGGCCCATTATCATTTGAACACATACGTAAAGTGAATGGACAACAGTATCCAACGTATAAAGATGCATACCTTGCACTCGGCTTGCTGATAGACGACACCCAATGGGAATGTGTACTTACTGAAGCAGGATTGAACTGTACAGCTAAACAAATTCGCTTACTATTTGCTATAGTGCTGACTACATGTTTCCCGGCCAGAGCAGAGACATTATGGGATAATCACAAATATTCAATGACTGATGATATATTGCATCAACATCGTACACGGTGCAACGATCTTACGATAATATTCAGTGACGCTATGTACAATGAAGCATTGATTGCTATTGAGGATCTTTGCATTATAATTGCCAACTTACCACTCAGTCATTTCGGTATGCATTCACCTAATCGAAATGCATCTGATTTATAATAGACAATGAATTGAATCGTGAACAACAATACAATACTGCAGAAATGGCAGCGGTAGTTGCTCGCAATGTCCCACTAATGAATGAAGAACAAAGAACTATTTATGACCACATCATGCTGGCAGTTTCGGCAGGACAAGGTGGATTCTTATTTTTGGATGCATCAGGTGGAACTGGCAAAACATTCCCTATTTCGCTAATTCTTGCTAAAATACGATCAAACAATGGTATCGCATTGGCTGTTGCATCTTCTGGCATTGAGGCAGAACAGCTCATTCAGTATTTAAACTGCCACTAAATATTCAAAACAACCCGGACGCGGTGTGCAATATAAAAAAACAATCATCCATGGCCATAGTGCTGAAACAGTGTAAAATTATCATCTGGGATGAATGCACTATGGCAGACAAACATTCACTTGAGGCATTGAACAGGACATTGAAAGACATAAAAAACAACGACAGACTATTTGGCGGCACTCTGTTACTCCTTTTAGGTGGTTTCAGGCAAACACTTCCCGTTATTCCGCGTTCAACGTACGCTGATGAGATCAACGCGTACTTTAAATCATCGCCACTGTGGCGTAATGTTGAAAAAGTACAATTGAAAGTAAATATGCGTGTTCAAATGCTTCAAGATCCATCCGCTGAAACATTTTCAAAGCAACTGTTAGATATAGGCGACGGAAAATCATGAGTGGCTGGCAGAAAGAGCAATTTTAGCAGCAAAAAATGTGGATGTCAACAATATAAACCTTAAGTTAGAACATTTGTTACCAGAAGACTTGGGGTCATACAAATCAATTGATACAGTTTGTGATGCTACCGAAGCAGTAAATTATCCAACTGAGTTTTTGAACTCATTAGATTTACCAGGCATGCCACCGCATAATTTACAACTAAAGGTTGGATCTCCGGTAATTTTGCTTCGGAATTTTAACCCACCGCGGTTGTGCAACGGAACCCGATTAGTAATTAAAAAATTAATGAAAAATGTTATCGAAGCCATTATTTTAAATGGCAAATTCTGAGGTGAACAAATATTATTATCGCGAATCCCTATTATACCTACAGATGTGCCAATTCAATTCAAGCGCCTTCAATTTCCAATTAGATTGGCATTTGCAATGACTATCAATAAGTCTCAAGGTCAAACGATGTCTATCTGCGGCTTAGATTTGAGCACTTCATGTTTTTCACATGGACAATTATACGTGGCGTGCTCTAGAGTGGGCAAACCATCCAGTTTGTTTGTATTGGCGAAAGATGGGATCACAAAAAATATTGTACACTCTGTTGCATTAAGGGATTGATATTATTTTTTTGTAGTATTTTAATAATTAGCGATATGTTTAATTAAATTGATTAATTAAAAAAATTTGTTTGGTGATTTGTTATTTTAATATTTTGTCACCGTTTACAGTACTCTATAGCTCTCCCACTTACATATATACCACATCCGTACAAACTTACAATAAGTTAGTTATTTATTTCTATTCTCTAGAATTTATTTATATGACAAAACAAGGTTTGTCGGGTTAGCTAGTATCTCTATAGAAAATTCTCAGAACAGTTCGGAGAAAAATTTCTTCCGAATGGAAATGTATTAAATATTAATTTATGAATATTATCTTTGATATACATATTTAGCTTATTGTTAGTTTATATCAATATTTAAATATCTTTCTTTTTTTCCAATTTCGTTTCCAGATTTGTTGACCAACAGAAGTTATAAAAAGAAGCATACTTTTCAGCGTCAACAAAAATTAACGCTAAATAAAAATTTGTTCTTAAAAGGAAAACTTTAGCTTAAAAGTTAAGTCTTACGTTTACGTACAAAAAGTAAAGTTACCTAGGTACCAATTCTTTAACAAATTAATTGGCAAAGTTAAATGTTAAAGTAATTGAAATAAGGTATTGTGCTAAAATGATGATTCTATACCATAACATTTTATTGAGGGTATATCTAATACAAAATGGCTACTTTAACTTTTAATAATAATAATAAGTTTTTCGCTAGAATTTTATGAGCTTCTCTTTGTTTGTTTAGGTTTCACGTGTACTGAAAAGGAAAAGTAAAGAAGAAATTAAATGAAAAATACATTTTCTTAACTACAGCAGCGGGTTCTCTAAATTTTTTAAATTGTTTTACGGACAAGAATTACAAAAATTCATACTGCTATACAAATTTTAAAAAATCAATCGACGAGGATGGGATTCGAACCCACGCGTGCAGAGCACATTGGATTAGCAGTCCAACGCCTTAACCACTCGGCCACCTCGTCATGTTGCCAAAAGCTGAATACAAATTTCCAACACGCCTAACTGAAAGCTTAAAGGTTTATGTCATTTTACAGGGTGTTTCAGTAAGCCCTCTAAAGATAGTTAATAAAGCATTTGAATGATAATAAAAACATTTTTAGCAGGTGTATGATTTCTTAAACCTCAACAGCTGACAATTTCAAACCTAAGCTTCATTAATGACTTTTCTGCTGCTCTGTCACTAAAAGTTGTGACATTGGGCAAATTTAAGCACTCCATACACGATTCAATTTTATTTTCAATTTAGTTGTCAACTAAATTGATGCTCACCACACACTACATAAACGTTGTTGAAAGTCTTCCGCTTCAACTGCCAAAACTTCATTTTTTCTCGTTAAAAAATTTAATTTACTCGAAACAAAATGTCTGAAAAAAGAAAAATATTGCCATTAATAATTATTGCAGAGTGCCTATATGACGATGATGAAGTAAAAATAAAAAGAAAAAGAATTTGGATGAAAGAATAACTAAGAGATAAAAAAAATCCAATGAAAAATTAATAATGGAAATTAAAACAAAGGAACCAAATGATTTTTTGAATTTTACCACAATGAATGCAGAAGCCTTTCAGGAACTTCTGAATGAAGTAACTCCATCAATCAAAAAAAGAAGACACTTTTATGCGAGATTCAATAAGTCCAGAAACACACCCTCTAATTACATTAAGGTACCTCGCCAAAGGAAATGATTTTGAGGATCTCAAATTTTTCTGTGTCCCCCCAAGCAATTGGGAAAATAGTAATAAAAACGTGTGAGGCCAGAATATCTGTACTCAATAAATATATAAAGGTGATATTTTTTAGAGAACTTATTTTTATTTTGTTTGATTTAATTCTACATAATTTTTGGTACCAAAAACTGTGGTTGAATGTTAAACTGAAACCGAAAAATTTCTCAATCTAAGTGGGTTTCCCAATTGTATAGGGTCCATCGACGGCAAGGACGTCGAAATAAAGAAGCCACCAAATTCGGGATCATACTACTTCAACTATAAGAAAACATTTAGTATAGTCCTGATGGCTGTTGTCAATGCAAATAGTGAATTCTTAATGGTTGACGTGGGAAAAAATGGACGAAGTACACCCTGCACGACAACACTTCCGACTCATAGATTTTGCTGCGGGGCGAAATTTCATGGTAGCCAGTATGAGTTTTCCATATCTCAACATCCACAAATGAACTTGGACATCTCCAGATCAATCTACGGTCAACCAGATTGACCATATTGCGATCGACAGACACGCTTCCAGTATCATGGATGTCCGAACTTTCCGAGGAGCTTACACCGACTCGGACCACTACCTCGTTGTAGTCAAGGTAGCACCTTGGATTTCCAGACCCAAGGCAAAACAGGGAGGTGCTGGGAGAAGGTACAAGTCGAACGGCTACATTCGCCAGAGATCAACAAATCCTTTTCCGACCGAGTTACAAGTAACCTCTCTCGAAGTTCTCTGCCGCCAACACAATGTATCGAAAACCAGCGGCAACATTGCCAAGATGCAATCAGAGAAGCCGCCTCTGATGTGCTGGGTTTCAAACAGCCACCAACAAGGAACCCCTGGTTTGATGAGGAATGTCGGCAGGCAAATGCAGCCAAACAACAGGCACGCAAAGCGGCGGCGCTGCATAAAAGGACGAGAGCTGCTCATGAGCTCTATTAGCAGAGGAGGCGAGAGGAACGCCGACTTCTCAGAAGGAAAAAGAGAGGGCATGAGAAGCGTGCGATCGATGATGTTGAGAGGTTTAAAAGCAGGAATGAAGTTCGAAAGTTTTATGAACAGGTGAAACGAAATTCACAGGCACATAAACCTAGAACCGAAGGCTGCAAAGACGAAAGTGAAAACATCATAGTGGAACCGCAGTCAATGCTGAGGATATGGAAGGACCACTTCCGCAGAATGTATAACGGCAACGACAAACTGAATTCCGCTGTCAGGATGATCCATTCAACATAGACGACGAAAGCCAACAATCCCGTCCTCCCGACTTAGACGAAGTAAAGATTGCCATATCTAAGCTGGAGTCTAAAAAAGCCGCTGGAGCGGATAGCTTGAATGCCGAGCTCTTAAAAGCAGCTGGAGATAAGTTGGTTAGGAGCATGCACCAACTTATCTGTAAGATATGGTCGGAAGAAAGCATGCCCGATGAATGGAACCTCAGTATTGTTTGCCTGATCCTGAAAAAAGTAGACCCTTTAAATTGCACCAACTATAGATCAATCAGTCTATTTAGCATCGCCTCTAAAATCTTCTCTGCCGTAATATGTGAACGTCTAAAGCCAATCGTCAACAACCTGATCAGTGTAATTTTAGACCAGGAAAGTCCACAGTTAATGAAATATTCACTTTACGGCAGATCCTGGAAAAAACCCAAGAACACCAAATCGGCACCCACCATCTTTTCATCGATTTCAAGGCCGCATATGACAGCATCTACAGGGACGAGCTGTATAGAGCCATGTCTAGTTTTGGCATTCCTGCCAAACTCATCCGTTTGTGCAGGATGTCCATGGAGAATTCACGCTGCTCCATAAAGGTTGGAAACAACTTAACAGAACCTTTTGATGTCAAAAAAGGCTTAAGACAAGGTGATGCGCTGTCATGTGATTTTTTTAACATCGTGATTGAAAGAATAGTGCAGAGCTCACACGTCAACACTAGAGGCACTATCTTTTAAAAGTCTGTCCAATTACCAGCATATGCTGATAACATTGACAAAATCGGAAAAACTCAGCGTGATGTCAATCGGGCTTTTGTGAGTATTGAGGCAGAATGGGCAAAAATGGGTTTAACGGTTAATGAGGGCAAAACAAAGTACATGCTGTCGTCCAGAAAGGACATACAACACCGACGTTTTGGTCAAAACGTCACAATCGACAGACGTAACTTTGAGGTAGTCAAGGACTTCGTCTACCTAGGCTCCGCTGTAAACGCAGAAAAGAACACCAGCGCTGAGATCAAACGCACAATAACTCTTGCTAACCGCTGTTTCTTTGGACTAAGAAAGCAATTGAGTGGTAAAGTCCTCTCTTGAGGGACCAAAGTGTTGCTATATAAGACCCTTATCATCCCTTTATACGGTGCAGAAGCATGGACCATGACAAAAGCGGATGAAAGCACCTTTGGTCGCTTCGATAGAAAAGTTCTTCGTGTGATCTACGGTCCCGTATGCATCGAAGGGGAGTGGAGGAGAAGATGGAACGACGAACTGTACGGGCTGTACAGCAACGTAGACTCAGCCAGAAGAGTAAAAGTCCAACGGCTAAGATGGCTGGGTCACGTAGAGCGCATGGAAACCAATGCTCCGGCCCGGAAAGTCTTCGAATCCGCACCCACAGGACAGCGCAGTAGAGGAAGACCGCGGATCAGGTGGCGCGCACAAGTGGAAGGTGACCTCACCCAACTTGGAACGCGAAACTGGAGACATCTAGCTAGGGACCGAGCTAGATGGAGAAGTTTGTTGGGTGAGGCCCTAGTTCACACAGGACTGTAGCGCCACCTTAAGTAAGTAAGTAAGCAAGGTACTTGTCCATTACAAGTTGTATTAGAAAATAAATAGATCACAAAGTAGTGAAGTGCAGCTTTCAGTTGTAATTGTATCGTTACCTGTTATTTTGACATAGGTAGACTTGACTTGATAGAAAGTATTTCCAGTCAACTTTCCAATAAAGTTTCCTTAGTTGGAAGGCATTTCTTAGGCATCTGTCCAATCAGATACTAGAAACGTATATTACCATCAAGTCCCTTATGTCATCTGGTAGATTTGACAATCTTGAAATATCTGAAATCGTTCGAATTTAGCTTAGAAACATAAATTATCAGCAACGTTTTTAAAAACACAATTTTATTAATTAAAATAAAATAAATAAATTATAACTAACAATAAAAAACAATCTCACACTCACATAACTCGCTTAAATAAATTATGTAACAGACAGAATTTAAATTTAAAACTAACGCTTAAACATGCTACCGTGATAGTAGGATGAACTATCTGGCAGAACGTATAGATTATCAGGACGTCCATTGAAATCAAACCGTCCTTTCAATGTTGTTGTACCAAAGCCAGAATCCTGCTCCATAAATGACTTTCTTCCAAATACAGGTGGTTCTTGACGCAAAAATCCCTTACCCGGAAAAGTACTCGACATCAACTCTGGCATACTATATTCATAAGCTCCATTAGGTTGTCCATTAGACAGGAAGTTGATAGGTAGACTCATAAATGGATTGCCAGCATTTGAATGATAAGCTGTTAAAGACTGTGATGGCGGCTGTGAAATATAACCCAAGCCTGGAGTATACATATACGGTGTTGGTGGCAATCGAACGTAATAAACTGGTGAATTGTCAAGGCTTTGTAATCTTGAAGAACTGCTGCTCATAAGATCACTGAAATCTTGCCTTGGACTTGTGAACTGTAAGGGTTCATCGCTACCAAGGGATTGGAAAGAACTGCTTCCGAAGAATCCCATCTTCGGTAGTCTTGTAGATTTTCGTTGGTTCTTTGATTTTTGATCTGGAAAAGATAGAATATATTTGTTTTCAACATTCACAAAGAATACTTTATATTCTCAAGAACTACTGACTCACTTTGTTTCTTCATTCCCATCAATTTTGAAAGGAATTTCTGTGACTGTGGTTTCATATTGACATCTGATGCTGCTGAAGACTCAGGCAGAACCATCACAAGAAATATGGGTACGAATATTAAACACTTTGCAATCTTCATCGTAGAATTTCCCTGACGATATGCTTAAAGTATAAAAGAAGAAAAGAAAAAATCCAAAATCAGTAAATCAGAATAAATAAATTTATTCAAAATTAATTTCATTTCACTTTCTTATACTCTAGCTTCTTGTTTTTTTTTAAATGAAAAGAAATCTGTCTTATAAATCACGAAGACTTTTAATCAGTGATCTATATATTTTAGAAATCAATCACGTCTTTGTTTAAAAAGCTTCTTATCTTATTCTACTCATGTAAAGATCGTCGGATATCATAAAGAAGTGAAAACGAAAATTTGTGAGAGAGTACTTTATTACAACTTTCATAAAATGTACAAGTTTGCGAAATTTGTTTAACATGTCAAAAACTTTGATAGTTCTTCAGCATGATCTGAGACATAATAAAGTTTTTATCATTTTTTAGAAGATGGAAAGTGAAATTTGGAATTAATGTCTCAGGACTTTTACAAAATAAAGGTAAGGTGATTTTTTAAAATAAAACTAATTGAGTAAAATTTGAAAATCATCTGGGGAAGTTACTAACTTAAAATGATTATTTAACTATTTTATTTCAAACATTTTTCTCAAGTTAAAATCACAAAGAGGCTACTTTGTCACTTTTTAATTTGGTCAATGGTCAATGCATGACTTCATATTCTGAGTCTCTGAAACTTTAACTTACTATGTCTGTTTTCCAAATCTGGGTTTGTTTGTTTTAACTACCACTGTTCAGACTTGTTCAGATGCAGCGTTTTTAATAAAGGAAAAACATATTGACTCGGATTACAGAATGCGATGATTGGACTTTGAATCGCGTCCAAAAGAACTTTGCAATTTTTACTAATACCGCATTTACAAGGAGAATTGAATCCGAATTCAATCAGGAATTAGCGCCGTATAGACCTAGATGGGATCAGAATAGGATTATCCAATCCCACAGAAAGATGAATTGTTTGTAAACCTGAATCGGGGAATCGAGTTATTGATGTGTGAAGTTTTGCTTGTGTGCGTGCGATATGTTATTTCCCTCTAGTGTGTTCTTAGCTGAATTTAATTTGGCGCGCGTTTTTGTGTTGAGAGAATTTTTTAAATTTCAAATTTATTTGAAAGTTATTCACGTACGCATACGAATAAAAACCCAATTGACATTTCAATTGCATTTTAATTCGATTCTTCAATTCATTGCCACCATATACCTGGATCGAAATCTCAATTCGATTCGATTCCTCAATCTCCTCTTGTAAGCAGGGTATATTAGAGAACCCGAAAAGCAAAATTTTTTGAAGTGTCGATAACATAGTTTGTGACAAGTAGATTACGGAACACGTGACGTATCCGCACTTCATATAACTTTTGGCGTTTCTAATCCTTTTGCGGAAAGGAAAGGAAATTTTTGAGGGCGACCAAAAAAATGGAGAGCAATAAAATATGGGTAAAAAGTAGGTTTAAGTTCAAAATAAACATTTTTCTTTGTAGCAAAAGAATAACATATTATCATCAATTTCAGGAGATGGTATAGCAAGAGACAAATCGATTTCGTGAAAATCTTCTTCAAAAACAACGCAGGCGATTTCAAAAATGTTAGTGCTCCTTTTAAAAATACCTATAGGAGACTTCAAAGAGGTACAATCCACTCTGCATCATGTACTGTTTGACAGAGACACGTCAAATCCTTTCCGACTTTTTCTTAGTTAAAAAGTTTTGTCAAGCATAGTCGAACGGTACGTATTGCAAAGTGGATTTGTACCTTTTTGGATCACTTTAAAAAATACGCTCATTGTAGCTCTTGTCGATTGCTTAAATCTAAGTAAAATTAAACTTACAAAGCATCAGACAAGTCGCAAGATCTTGAAATCTTTGTTGTTAAAATCGATATACATATATCACAAAATGATATCAGAAGAAAGGCAGTTCTTCAAATGGCAAGGTAGTTTTGAGGATCGATATTACAGTTCATACAAGGGATTCCCTGATCGAATTAATTGCGGATACGGATTCCTTTCGGATCAAGTAGACTCCTAAATTATTGCGGGTTCCATAATTGACATGATTGTTTTACTAGTTTCAAATAATTTGTAATAAACCAAAAAAAGTAAAATGTTTCGTGTTTTGCCAGTATTTCTTTGGACTAAGACATAAAATGCAGCAAGGCCATCTAGTGGTTTCTTTCTTAATCATATTATTTATTTATATTTTCACAATGACAGCTGTTTTCCTCTTGAAAACTAAAAACTCGATATCATTACAACTTAATAACATGAACAACGTTGGAAAATTAAAAAATAATTTATTTTAAAGCTTTAATGAAACACCTGAAGCCTGAAAGTTTGTTCCATAACGCCGTTAGATTTAGAGTGCTAGATTTAATTTATTATCAGTTCCAAGAGCCGAATATTTCACGCATTAACCTCTGGGGAGAGTTCTTATCGAATTATTAATCGCTTCAAAGGCCCAATTGACTCAGCAATTTTAGACGCAAGTCAATCCGTTTCGTTATAGCTTCACAATTTGGGCTTTAGAAGAGCTTGAATTCAACAGAATTTTTGGGCGAAAAATCATCTTGTCTAAAGAGACGTATTTTATCTATGTGGTTACGTTAACATACACAATTTTGACATATGAAACCGTGGAAAACCTACACTTTGGTGCGAATTGTAATCATTGAATTGACATTATTGACTGGGAACACTGATTTGCTCAAAGGTGTGAGTTTTTGAGACATGTTAACCGATTTTGTTTACTGAAATTAAAGACTTGGATTTAAACGACCCTTAGCTTATGCAGGATGCCACGCCATTGATCTTTTGCGACCCAAATTTCCAAATTGTGTTATTAGCCATCTAAGCGATGTCATTTGTCCTACCTAAGTTTCGATGTGACTACCTTGGACTTTTTGTTTTATGCAGAGACGTTAAGATAAAATTGTATGCCAACGATCCTTAAATGTCATCCAACTAATGCGTTAGCAACATCCCAAAACCGTTAAAAGTGTTTTAACAAATTATAGTGATATAATTACCTAATATGTAGCTGATCGAGGAAGCCGTTTTAAAATCAATGTTTGCTGTAACTAATTAAATGCTTCAAAATATTTATTTTCAATAGTTAATTTCTTTCTAATTTGTTGCTAATTAACTGTTTAATATTTGCTGAAGAAAGATAAAATGTCGAGGTTGGGATTCAGAAATAAATAACTGTAGAAAGCACTTCTGGAGATTCGTATTTAAACATGTTATTTCGTACCAATCCAAGGGAAAAACTGAAGAACAATTGGAAACTGGAGCATGTTACACTGGAAGGGTATTTAAATTTCTGCACTATGAGGAGGTAGAAAAACTATCAAGGCACTTTACCAAGAAAATGTTTCAAAACACGGAAAATACACGCACAAACATGCTACATTTAGAGACTGACGTTTCACCACTCCATTCAAAAATCGCATTTTTTTTGGTGAATGGTCTGGCATGAGAATGCTTAAAAAGTGTGAACTGGTTGAGAGAAGCTTGAAAGGTTTCCATAAATTACTGGGAAAGATCGAACATGTTAGGTTATTGTTAGCCCAAAATAGTGAGACACGAAGCACCTACAAAGTTCTTTACCAGAGCCTTCATAGACACAATCTTTACGATTTTCAAAACTCGAAGTGAAATACTTTACTTAAAACTACCAACCTGAATCAAGTTCAGTAAAGTATATTGGCTCTAAGAAATGAAAGTGTAAGACTCACGTTTAAACGTTAGAACTTTTACGACAACAATAGAATTAAGAAAGAATAACGGAAAACAATAGAATTGGTGGTTAAATACAACTTGGAAGAGGACATACACTTATGCAGCCCGTGAAAATAAGTAAATTTCGTGATAAAGCCACAGAGAAACGTTTTCTTACAAAAATGACTATTTATAAAACCGTGAAATGGGATCCTTTTTATGATAAACTTTCTTTTTCTCTTGCCTATATCAGAAAACGCTTTAAACTGAGTATCACTATATACAAAACTAACACTCCAATAACTTTACAAGGTCCTTATGATTTCTCAATAAATTTCTGTCAATCACTGAATATTGTCTTCTTTTTCTTCAAAAATATCAAAATAACCATTACCACGTTCTCAATAAGAAATATATGTTAATTCCACCAAAGGATATATTTTCTAAGCGTCACTTAAGCACACTTTTAAAAGACAACTATAAACAGTAACTGCTCGAATTTATGTATAGATTATCCTTTTTTTTTTAAATACTCGTATAACAAATCGCGTGAAAGACTTAAAATCAACTGCGCAGACTAAAAACACACGTTTACAGCGTAATTTAGGTGCGATACTAATAAATCTTTCCATTTGTTGGAGCAGTTAAACCCTTGCGTGAGCCACCACCGACCATGATGATGATGATGGTCTGGTCATCGTCATAGTCATATAATCATCAACATCAATAACAGACCCATCAACAAAACAACAACTTGACTCTCCATTTTCCCAACCGATCGAATCAAACGAACCATCAGCAAAATAAGAACGTGTGCGCCTCGAAGTAAATTTTCAATTAAAATTCAGAGCACTAGTTTTATTGTAGTAACCTATGTACATGAAGTTATCTGTATCTTTCTATTGTATCTTGAAATTGGAAGTTCAATTTATAAACTCTCCTTCTTCCATTGAGTGTTGCTTCTTGAGATTTCTGAGCATGTGCTTCCATTTCTTTCCGATTGAATTTAAATACCAAAACTATAAGAAACACAGTTAATATCGCGGTAAATAAATTTGCCAAATGTCAATAGGACAGAAATCTTAATAGCTGATAGCTATTTCACTATACAGTAAAGTATCTACAGTAGAGTTTCTCTAAGTTGAATAATCGAAACTCCCACTTAATGTTTAGAACTTGATCACAGAAAATGAAGTTCTATACAGAAGACGAAGTGGTGATCGATATTGAACGGACTTTTCGTTGACGATCAGAAAGGTGTTGATCGGTTCAATGCAGGAGGAATCCTGCTTGAAGGTGTTTTTGTTGTTGTTGCATTATCAGATCTTCGCATAAGAAAGCCTAATACAAGCTATATCTTATGATCTGATACATCACTTAGTGCAGTGTTAGCAGTTAGTTAGAAATAAAACGAACTTTAAAATTAGTTAAACATGCATTATTTGTAAAACATGGTTATTGTGGTTACACCTTTGCAATAGAGGTTGCATTTGAAGAAGCTTTTTCCGATATTTATAAGGAGCAAGGTTGTAAAGATCATACCATGGTAGCCCTCTCGTAAAAAGGAGTCTATACCTCTGATGCGCACTTAATATGGAAGCGGAAGAAAGTCTTATATACCTAGAGCGATAGCAACATCAGGATTTCGAAATTTTGTAGACCAACGTTTAATAAATCCTAACATTAAGTTTGCTTTAATAAAGATCGCATTAATATGTGCCGTGCAATCGAGATTAGAATTAAAAAGAACTCGAAAATCTTTACAATCTTAAACGCGATGTATAGATAAATAACAAAACTTTTAATATTCTGTTGAAGTTGTAAGTGATTTGTAGATCATCCGCAGATATTAAAATTTGTCTATATCTTACACAAAGGCGTAAATAATTGAATGCTAAGTTAAAGAGTAGAGGACCTAAATGACTATCCTGGGGAACTCTTGATTTGGCAATGAAAGGGTTGGAGGAAGAACTCGATAAAATCTTTTTAATAGATAAGAAGAAATAAATGTAATAAACAAGATGTTCAAAAAATTTGGGAACACAGGAGAGTTACGATATTGGTCTTATATTATTTATGTAAGACCTATTGCCCTTTTGAAAGACTGGTGAATTACATGCCTTCTTCTATATCTCTGGAGGTTGGGGTGCATATTTGGGAATTTATTGCATTGGGCAGCTCAAAAAATGTCAGTTGCACGTTGATTTCGAATACATTAGTTTAAAATCAAAGCAAAATGTTCCTTCCACCTTCTTAGCTAAACCTTATTTTCAGAGCTCAAACCAACACTCCGGTTTGAGCCTCCGGTTTGATAGGTTTTCACAAATCCCTCCTTCATTGGATGAGTAATTACCTTTCCAGCCCTTCAATACAAGTAGTATTGGATGGGTTCAAGTCTGAAAACCACAAAATAAATGCTGGTGTGCCCCAGGGCTTTGTTCTATCTCCAACACTCTTTTTCATTTTTATTACTGATCTCTTGTCTGCAACTTCTAACCCAAAACATTTTTTCGCTGACGGTAGTACTCTTAGCTTTTCCCCTCGATATTCTCGGTATGTGTATCACCAACCTACTTTTGTGAAACGATCATATATGCAATGTTGCGTTTTCTAAGGCGATGCAAGAAGTTTTTTTCCCATCTAATCTGGCTGTTATTTACAATACGTCCAAAGCTTGAGCATAACTGCCATATCTGGGCTGGTGCTCCTCCAACTTACCTAAACCCCTTGGCTCGAACATAGTCGTGAAGTTTCCTGCCTTACCCTTTTTTACCGTTATTTTAATGGTTTATGCTCTAGTGATATAGCCAGCTGCATTCCTCCCCTTAAACTGTTTAACCGTAATACTCACGTTTCTATGAATCAGAATACCCTCGAGCCTAACTTCGGTAGTACCGTCAAGTACAGAGATTAGTTCTTTAGTGGAATTCCTTACCACACTCTGTCTTTCCCAGCCATTGCAATATTCAGGAATTCAAAACCAATATGCACCGACACCTCCTTTCAACCCCTCTCTCTCTTTCTTGCACTGTGGTTTTACAGCTTTTAAATGATTTTTTAATTGTTTTCTTTCGTTAATCTTTGCCCAAGTTACCTCCGAAAGCCTGTTGTTGTTTCTTCAAATCTGTCACCATTGTAGTTGCAACTGCCAACCATATGCTTTCTTATGTCGTGTCTGATCCCTTCGTTTTTATTGCTGACCCTACCATTGAATCCTACCATTATCAGTATGATGTCTCCACGAGCTGTAGAAGCAACTGTAGAAGCATTCTTTTTCTTCATCTGGGGTGAGTTCCGTTGGGACGTAACACTGTATGATGGTGACGTTACGTACTCTACTCCGGAATCTGGCCATCAAAACCCTTTCACATATAGTATTCCTAATGAAATCAGACTCTTGATAGCTGTTTTAGCAATAAGCAGACTAACTCCAGTTTCCTATGCGCTCCCAGGTTTCTTTCAGGAATTGAGCAGTACTGTATTATGCGTTGGAGACTTGTATTTACCCGATCGCGACCATTGTACTTCACTTAGTCCTAAGATATCAATCCCATACCTCATGAACTTTCTCTTTGATTGAAGGAATATCTGGTGCTGTGTGGGCCTTCGCTTAATGCATCCAAGAGGGTCCTCGCAATCCAGAAACTTATCTTTTTATGGGTACAATACCAAAAGTTGTTAAGGTATGTCTCTTTTTGTTTGCTTAACTTTGGGAAAGAAACGTCTTTAGAGGTTTCAGAAACCGAAAGTACTTCTACAGTAGTCTAGCAGCTTTAACGATCTTTTTAAGGGAGGATTGTGTGAAAATATATTGGATCATTTCCTCTCTTGAGTTTTGGAACCGTCCGTGAAGACCGATACATGACTGACTTATGAGGTTTTCTGTTAGGGGTTCTGTATTGCAAACATAGCCTGTAGCGATTCGAAATACAAGTCGCTCTTCTGGAAAGTGTCACCGTATGTCAGATTTTCCGTAAAGGACAACCCAGTCGTAGCCGTGGACAACATTTAAAGAAATAAGTGCCATCAAATGTTCTTTTAACCATTACCTTTCACTTCGTGTATGTGTTTTCTATTCCATTATATCTATCAACGAATAACCCATTATATCAAAACACATTGGAAAGGTGCACATTGATCTCCAGAAACAAAACGTTGTCGACCACCAGTCTCCAATAAGAGGGACTCGACTGTATGTCAAACCAGAGTGTTTCTCTAAAATCTATAAAAGTCCATGATGCGAATGTAAATGCCTTGACAATGATGTGAAAACGATGGAATTTCATGTTCCGACTATGACTATTAATTTGAGATTTAGTTCCATCGATATGACACTCTGACTGAGCTCACTAAAGCCCCTACCCAATCGTTAAGACCAACGGAAAATAGTGTCAATGAAGACCGAAGAGGATGATCCATATCATTCGAGAAAAGGCTCTGATTGGCGTTTGGGTTTTGCAATAGTAAAAGAGCGACTTGCATGCCAATGCCACACAAAAATTGCAACTTTTATTTTTATGTTTCGAGATTTGTGAAAAGCTTTTTATTACTATCATCTTGTGTGTCGTGTTCGTAGGTTTGACTGTGACGTCTGACAATGACGACGTACGGATGGCACACAATACTCACGAAACACGAGTTCAAAACACCGTGAAACGGATAGGATAAACCATTATATGCGGAGCAGAATAATTGGCATTGTGATAGCTCCACGAGCGCAGAAGAAGCGCAGCGCCATCGGCATGGACGGCATATCCGCCTGCTTTGGCAGCAGTTACGTTCATTGATCGTTTGAAAACGCGCATACTCAAACCTTTTCTTTTACTTTTGTAATGACAGGTGATAGCCATTGAATTCGATCTAGTTAGTTAAATAAACGTTCAACGGCGGCGGCGGCGGTTGTGGTAGTGGAACACTGCATTTGACGAAGCGGCGCTGCTGAGTGCTGCTGCTTTAGGTTCAGGTACACATGTTATTTTTATTAGTTCCGTATATAGAAATCAATGATCAGCGAAATGTGTTTTGAATGGTTTTCTCTCTTTTTTGAAATTTAATTACTCCACGTGAAGAGAATGCAATTTGCATTACGATCGTGAGTATTTGGAGTTTTCTATAATAAATAATTGTGGTAGGTAAATAAACTTGTATCTTAACATAGAAGGTTTTAATCTTTAGAAAGTTACAATGGTTGGATTGTCGAAGACGTAGTTTTTAAAAAGTGATCTTAAATGGTTTATTTTAATGTTTATGTAAGCAAAAATTGAAGAGGATGGATGTTTAACTATATGGTCATTTAAAACGTTGGCTTACGGTTAAAATACCGTAAAAAGTGAAGGAGATGTGATCTTGCATTTAAAGAATAGAAACGTTTAAACTTCTCTAAGACTTGTTGGGTAGTATCACAGTTCGAATTATTCGAAACGGTTAAGTTGCGAGGTATGAAGATCGTTTTAATGTCGATTGAAGTAGTCTTTAATAGTAGAAAATATTGAAAATAATGATTGACTAGCGGGATTGAAAATACGTTTACCAAGAAATTTTCTTAAGCGATGCCCTTATCTCCCCAAACTAAGGATAAAATACTAGCAACAAAAGAATTTTTGGCAGAAGCAAGGTGGACATAATTTGCCAATAACAGGTTTCATTTTAATAATTAATTTTTAATATTTTGTAAAGAGAAAGATATGCTATTAATAATGGAGAACGATACTAGCCTAATAAGCACCACTTTTGCAGTTGCAGACGTGTGATTTAAGGCAATGTGCGTTGTTGATTGCGATCATTCCAAATATGTCAGTTTTGCTTATTAGAGTAGTCATTTAATTAAAAATAAACTTCGTCTTACTTACTTAAAGTGGTTCTACTCTACAACAAACTTCTCCATCCAGCTCTCTCCCTAGGTAGATGTCTCCAGTTTCGCGCTCCAAGATGGGTGAGGTCACTTTCCACTTGTACGCGCCACCTGATTCCCGGTCTTCCATTACTGTCCTGTAGGTGTGAATTCGAAAACTTCCCAGGCTGGAGCATTGGTTTCCATGTGCTCTATGTGACTCAGCCATCTCAGTCGTTGGACTTTTACCCTTCTGGCTAAGTCTACGTCACTGCACAACTTGTAAAGTTCGTCGTTTCATTTTCCCTTCCAATCACCTTCTATGCATAGTGGACCGTAGATCACACGAAGAACATTTCTATCGAAACGACTCAAGGTGCTTACATCCGCTTTCATATTAATTCATGCTTTTTCACCGTATAGCAGGACGGGGATGATGAGGGTCTTATATAGCGACACTTTGGTCCCTTGAGAGAGGACTTTGCTACTCAATTGCTTTCTTAGCCTAAAGAAACAGCGGTTCTTCGTTTGATCTTAACGCTGGTTTCTGCGTTTATAGCGGAGCTTAGCTAGACGAAGTCCTTAACTACCTTAAAGTTACGTCTTTCGATGGCATCGCGGCGATTTGATCGAGACGTCGTCGGTGTTGTAAGTCCTTTCTTGACTACAGCATGTACTTTGTTTTGTCCCCATTAACCGTTATACCATGTCCTTCTTTGCTGAACACAATTTTCTTGTGAAAATCTTGATATGCGGCCATCTTATCAATGTGCTCTTATGGTCGTTTACCTTCAAGTCTTTCACGAATTGGATTTTGTAAGCCCGTTAATCAAGGTTCGTTACACAAAGTCTTTCATTAAGTGAAATTTGAATAATTCAAATAATAAATAATAATATAAGTCAAGTCATTATGAAACAGCAAACCGAACTCAGCATATATCAAAAGACGGCTGTCATAAAGAACAACTCCAAAAAAAAGTATTGCCAAATTGAAAACTTAGCGCCACAATTCACACATTTGCGGTTGTATAACTTTACGGAGTTCCTCTTTAAAATAATAAATGGATTGTGGAAAATTATCATAGAACTTACCTTTTACGTCGCCTTAGTCTTAAGGTATAAATTAAAAGATCTTGTCATCACCTATTGAAAAAAAAAAACCAGATAACATTTCTTGCTATTTAGATCCTACTTCAATCGAATTTGAAGGCGTATCAGCTAAGGTTACACTTTCTTAAATTGGTCTTTTTGTCCTTTGTTGTTACATTTGACCAACTCAACAAATTAAAGCATACGAAGCTGCTGTTTATGCCATTGATTTTTTGCTGGAACAAGTGCAACCTAATGATTTGATCATCGTTCTTGGTAACTAACATCTTCTCTGAATCTGAATCGCTGTTTATTGATCGTCTATCTGATTGTGGTCTTTTTCAACTAAATGGAGTAACAAACTTGACTTCATTTTCTCATCTGTTTGCAATAATTGTGTTGTCTCCGTGAGACCTCACCTTCTCTCAATCTTATATCGCTATCATCCTCCCTTAATTTCTCCGTCCCCATTGAATTTGAAAACAATTTTTTGAAATTAAAAATTGATGTTATGATTTTCGTAGGGCTGATTTCTCCAAACTCAACAATCTTCTTAGCTCAGCCGACTTTGAATTAAGTTCGCTCCACTCAACAGTAGACTCCCTTACAAATTGGTTTCATTTGGTTCTCTCATACTGTATTAAAGAATCAATACCATTCCCTTGTAAAACAGAGAGCCGTAGCCTACGAAATACCCGTAACAAGCTTTGGAAGATCTTTTTACAATCCAAATCTGATACCGACCACAACAACTATCTTCTCGGCTATAATTCTTTCTCTGAATGAAGGGAATCCCTTTGTAACCAATACCTTAACCAAATGGAAAATAACCAAACGAAAATCTGATGGGTTTACACCTTCAATGAGTTTCGCCAACATAATCTCCTCACCATATCAAATCTATTTGCTAATTACTTAAGCAAATCGTATACTGAACATCTGCATGATCCTGATCCACACTACTTTAGTTATTTAGATGGTTTCACTTAAACCTCTCTTTAATCGTTTACAATAACTGAAGAAATGGTACTTGCCAAAATCGTAAGCCTCAATGAGAAGTTTAGGCCTGGTCCTGGTGGCGTCCCTTAAGTTGTTCTAAAAAAATGTATGCATTCTCTGTCAAAGCCTCTAACTGCACTCTTTGAAATCACTCTTTCCCAAGGTGTTTCCTCGTTTATGGAAAGATTCATTTATATTTCCCATTCATAAACAAGGATATAAAACTGAAATTAACAATTATATACCTATTGCTAAACTTTCATGCATCCCAAAACTTTTTGAAAGCTTAGTTTATGATTCCGTTTATTTCCATTGCAAGCCCTTATTCTCCTCCGCTCAACATGGTTTTCCTTAAGGTAGATCCAATACGACTAACTTAATTGCATTCATATCAAAAGTTTTGTCTGCCCTTGAGAATGGTAATGAAGTTGATGGTGTATACACTGATTTCAGTAAAACCCTTGATAAAATATCTCATAAGATAATTTATCTCAAACTTAGAGCCCTAGGCTACCTTGCGAATAGAACTTATAGAGTCCTCTTCCGTAACGCAGTATCCAGTCCCATACATGCAACTTCTGGAGTCCCACAAGGTAATCACCTTGGCCCCCTACTCTTTGTGTTATCTGTTAACGATGTCTGTCTTAAATTAAAAAAACCCAGATATCCTAATGTTTGTGGATGATAAGAAAATGTTTACGATTATCTCAACTTCATCTGATTCCTTAATTTTACAAAATGATCTCAGTATTTGTTTTGTTTGATGCATGCATAATTTCCTAGAGATCTTGGTATAATGTGTGATAAACACTTGAATTCCCATTCAAATTTTGACCAAATTATTAATAAAGCTAATAGATCTCTCGGGTCTATTTAGAGGTGCTCAAAATAATTGTCCAACATCTATGTAACTAAAGCGCTTTACATTTCCCTAGTTCATCCTCATCTTGAATATGCATGCCAAGTATGGGCTCATTTCTATGAAAACCATTCACTTAGAATTAAAAAATGTTTAAAGAATTTTTGTTCAATTTGCTTTACGTTATGATACCTTTAACTTGCCTCCTTATGCCGATCGATTAAAACAGATAGGTTTGCAACCCTTATATACATTTGAAGCAAAAAAGCTGCTGTATTATTTGTTCACCAATTATTAATGGACAATATAGAGTGCCTTGCACTCCTGAGTGATATTGATCTTAACACTAACCCTCGAAATCTGCTATCTGTCTCTCTTTTCCTTATCCCTCATCACCGCACTAACTAGAGGCACTTTGAACCAATATCAAGAATTCTTCGTCACTGCAAAGCTGCTATGCTAGTCTTCAACTTAAACATTTCTAAATCCCATCTGAAAGATACCCTTTACTTTTTCCCTTTTTGAGTCCGTATTCCTCGCCTCTCTTAATTTTAAGTCTAATAAAATTAAAATTGTTAGTTTTTGTACATTAAAGAGATTTTATGTGGGCCTTAAGGCCCCCACACACAACTCAACTCACAAAGGAGCGTAAGCCAAACGAGCATTTGCACCACTGCACCGCCGCGCCGCGCCGCCGTGTGTTCGCTAATTGGATTATGGATCAGTGAAAAGTTGATCTCAATTTTGGTTGAGAAATCATCTTTAGCGATTAAGCCTATTTTTGAACGAATACGTAAAAATTAGAATGCCGAATTAGATCTGAAACGACACTAATCCACTCGAGATTCATAATTCATGCATCCAAATAAATTTACTGTTTGGAGTCAATTTCGGGCTGACTTCTTCTTAGACTTTAACTGTCAAAAGAGGCCTGAATTTGATGATATGGATACGGAAGCCATATGGCGCTTCGTGCAACACACTTAAAAAAACATTCGATATTACGCCCGATCTGGCACCGTCACAAACGTAATTTACAGCGTCCCTCAAAGACAACATAATTGATTCCATCGGTCAAATTCAGCTTGATTTATGCGCCAAATAAATCGAAAACTGGACCTTTCGAATGCGCTAAATTATTGTCACACATATTTTCATTAAGAGGGCACTGTAATAATGACAAAATTTTATTGATGTCTTATACCATTCTAAAATCAATCCACCTTTAATAGAAAACCCTTTATATGTCGCCTGTGGAAGATTTGCTGAATCAAAGCTGACCACTTTTGTGCACAAAGTTTCTGCAAAATTAATAAATACGATTTAGTGAGTATTACGGCTCGTTTAATTGCTGTATGACAATGGATTAATTCGGTGCTTTAGTAATTGCCCTGTCAGCAGCACTTAGCGTGCACTACGATGATGGACAACCCTTACAACGCGGCGTGGATAATACTTTACTCTCTTCGAATTTCTTGACAATTAAGCGATCGCTTTGTATATTCAGTCGATTATGATTTTTCATAATTTAGGCGGGAGGGGCAATTTAAAAAAAATATTATTTAAAATGGAAAAAAATAAAAAAAAAAAACTGTAATACTTACAATTAAGTATGGTACATTTTTTTAAAGCCAACATTCTGTTCTGTTAGTCAGTTTTAAAATCAAGTCAAAACTAAGTGTAGTTTTTGAAAAAATAATTTTAAACTCAAAATTTGAGTAAAAAATGTTTAAAGTGTAATTTTTCAATACAGATATTTTAAGATAATCTACTATTGTTTTTATTTTAAAATGTATTGCTCCTCTTTGTTTTTGATCAAAAACTAAAAACTAGATAATTTTATGTCTTCTAGTTCTTGATAAAATTAAAAATTACCAAAATGCTAACCCTAAATTTGGCACAATCCCGTTTGCACTTCAAGAGGCTACTAAGCAGGAATTGGAACTTTTAGTCGAAGCTGAAATTTTTAAACACTATTCAACAACCTCAATGGGCTTCACCCATTGTTGTCGTTCCGAAAAGAAAAGGAGCAGTCCGTATATGCGGAGACTTCAAAGTTACAATTAATCCACAATTGGTTTGTCAATCGACACCCCTTTCCACCACGAAATTGAATATCCAGGCCATTCTATTCCGACTTTGGGCATTCGGCCACTAGAAGACAGATTTTTAGCAATTAAAGAACAACTTTCGCCCACTAACTTAAAAGAATTGGAAGCCGTAATGGGAAAATTTAATAAAAATAATCAATTTATAGCTAATTTTGCTCAAGTTGCAGGGCCTTTGAATAGTTTACGGCATAAAGGAGTTCGATGGTCATCAAAAAAAGAAGAAGCATTTAACAGCCTTAAGATAAGCATTGTAAATGCATCAAGGCTTGTACATTTCAATAAAATCTACCAGTTACGGCATAGGCGCCGTTATTTCTCATCGTTTTCCAAGTGGTTTAGAGAAGCCTATCGCTTTCGCTTTTAAAACTATAAACATTCACCAAAAATCCTTCAGCCAAATAGAAAAGGAAGCACTCTATATTTTATATGGAATTACAAAATTCCACCAATATTTGTATGGCAAGGAATTTGATCTCCTGACGGAGCATAGTTGACGACGATTTTTAACCCAAACAAAAAACTTCCTGAGATTACTCTACAGCGTCTCCAAAGATGGACAATCTTACTTATGGGATACAATTATCATAGAATTAAGTATCGGCCAACCACTTAACATGCTAATGCAGGCACACTTTCCCGCCTTCCGTTGGGGCATGATGAAAATTTCGAAATGCTTATGCTGCGAAATTCGTGAGATATACGATGATGTCTTAGAATCTCACCCTTAGGTTATTAGACAACATTCTGACAGAGATTTTACATTGACTGCTGTATTATTTATTTACTTATTACTTCATCTACGAGCTTTAAAGCTTAACAGATTATATTTCAGTAAAAAATAAATATTATAAATGTACTTAACAATAAGAAACAAATACTTAATATCTTAAGAATAAATAGTATAATACATTCCTAAACTTTTCTCTGGAGAGATATAAGTCAACATAATCATAAATTTTATTGAAATCTCTAATTGACCTTGAAATTGGTTCGTTACTTCCGTAGTTCGTTCAGTGTCTGGTCTCAAAAAGAAGAGATCTTTCCCTCAATGGCCTCGTTGGACCATATATACGTATAGAGGAGAGTGATTCGGGACATTTTATGTGGCAGCAAAGAATATCCCGCACAAAAACAATATCGTGAGTTGTTCTTCTGGCTCTCAGAGATTACAATCCTAAAAAGCTTTTTCCTAGCTTGGGAACAGGATAGAAATTCCAGCGCATTTTGTAAAATACATATCTTGTAAAGCATTTCTGAACTCTCTGTATTCTATCTGATTAATTTTGTTGACAAGGATTCCAGATAACATCCGCGTATTCAAGATTTGGCCTGACCAGGGAAGTATATAATGATACAAGGGTGTATTGGTCGGAAAAATCAACGGAATTCCTTTTAATGAGCTCTCCCATTGAGTTAGCTTTAGCAACAATCGGATCAATATGAAGAGAGAATGCAAATTTAGAGTCAAAAAGAACACCCAAATCTTTCACTTTTAATGTTCTCTGAAGAGGCTTGGAATCTAGAGAATAGATAAACTCATAAGTAAGAAGTTTTCGAGAGATTGAAATTATGAAGCACTTTTTTATATTTAGATTTAAACCGTTTAAGTTACACCAGTGAGATAAATTTTCCAGATCCATATGCAGTTTGAGACAGTCATCTGCAGAAGTTACTTTTGAAAATAATTTGAAATCATCAGCATATATAAGACATTTGCTAAAGTTGACATAGTTGACAATATCATCAATGAATAATATAATTAACAATGGGCCAAGGTGACTACCCTGAGGGACACCAGATGTACACTTGATTGATCTTGAAGAATATCCCTGAATCTTTACTTTTTGAACCCTGCCAGTTAGAAATGAAGAAATTCATTTGAGTAAGACTGAATGGATTGCAAAAGCATCTAGTTTAAGAAGCAATATGCTGTGATTTACCAAATCAAAAGCTTTGCTGAAATCAGTATATATAGCATCAACTGGACCTCTAATTTCAATAGCATCAACAACAAACGATGTCAAGTTTGTTATAGTTGACCTACCCGAAAGAAACCCATGTTGAGCACTATTTATATGTTCTTTCACAAGAAAATCAAGTTTGTTTTTTACTAAACTTTCAAAAAGCTTCGGAATTGCGGACAACTTGCAAATCCCCCTATAATTTTCAATATTATTTTTTAGAACCCGATTTAAAAATGGGGATTAGGAAAGAAGATTTCCATTTATCTAAAAATATCCCAGATGACAAAGAGAGTTCAAAAATTGTAAGCAACGGTGCACAAAGAGACTTAGAACATCTTTTTAATATTATGGCAGGGGTGCTATTGACACCTAGATTCGAATTTGGCTTAAGAGAGTTAAGTGCGCTTAAAACTTATAGATCCAATATCAACCTTAGGGCCGTTCCGAGGAGGTTGAGGAAAGTTTGGATTAAAATTAGAATTTGGGATTCCAAGAGATTTCCGCTTAGAGTTTATAAACGACCAGAAACGTTTAGGATCGCTCATTAAATCAAGCTCCAGATTCAAGATATAATTTCTGTGTGAGAATTTACTAAGCACCATAAAATCTTTACGAAATTTACAGAAAATATTTTTGTCGTCCGTAATATTTGATTTTTTTTTTTAAATTGGCGAATGATTTATTTTTTAGATTTTTAAGATGAGCTAATTTTTTTAATTAATTCTTTCACACTTTTTTTGCAAGTTGTTACTTAAGTAGGAAAATATATAAAAAATGGTTGGCCTACGCATTTAAAAGCAGAAGAACATTATATCCAGACATATTTTAATAGGAGGCAAAGTTTGACTACTCATCAAGAAATAATTTTACTCAATGCAAACTATACACGTGTTTTGATTCCTAAAACGTTGCAAGAAAAAACTCTCAAAGTAAAACATGAAGGTCATTGGGTGATTTGTATGAACACTTTAGACAGCGTTCAAAAAACTTATTGCTGATGGCTCATCTCCTGAACTTGCGCTTCCAATTCTACTCAGCACCTTTAGAAAAACTCCCAATCCAATAACAAAGAAGTCTCAGTCGAAGTTGCTACATGATCGTCAACAGCGTTGTGTGTTATCAGCCTTAGTTCCAGAGACTAAGCCAACTCATCAAATGAGGAGCAAGTTTGAAGATGGTCAGTAGGTTCTGTGCCGCCAATATCTCAAAAAAAAGAAATGGTTGCGTAGTATCATTTCGAAAGTACTGGAAAGAAACACCTCCGAAATCAAAACAAAGAACGGTGTCAGTCGCAGACATCAAAACCAAATGCGATTTCTGCAGAATAAATCGAATTTGGAAATCGAAAATCCTAAAGGTATCACTTGTTCCAAACCCTTTCATTTCTTCCCCTAGATTAAATTTTACCTCAAAAGGTCAAATAGAAGATGGAGAAGATGTATATGAAGAGTTAACATCAAAATGTTCGGATGCACAATCCTGTCCAGCCCCAGTTGTTTGCGATGACTACGAGGAACCTTTATCAGATGTTATTGGTACATCTCCCAAAATTACACCAATGAAGTTACCGGGAGAAATTCGACGATCCGAGCGGGTGAAAGTTTTGACCCCACCAATTTACTTTAAGATTGTCAAATGGTAGACATGTGCATTCAAGAGGACACAAGCGTCCACAGGTTTTTCTCAAAACCAACCTCTGTCTATCAACTCCTACTCTCACCTCCCCGCGGTGAACATCGGGTGCCTAGTACCTCAACTGGAGATTGGGTTCCAACCCCAGTGGAAAGTTGTTGAGGGCAGCAAACGAGAGAGGGGGGAGAGGTGTTTCCATTAAGGCACCTCTCCTTATCCAGGCGGCAGCGCACGAATTCTCGAGATAGAATCAACGGTGGCGTCTACAGTTCCAGTAAGGTTGAACTACTTAGTGAACACCTTATAGGGCTTCTTCGACATATTCGGAGTCCAGGCCTGTAAGGAGCGGTTTATCCGGCTCCCCTTCCTTGGAGTTATACTTAGGATCTGGCCCTCCAGGTTGGGGGTTGTGCCGTCGGGGTGACTTCCTGGCCACGTAAAAATACCTTAAGTTTCGAAGCACCAACAAGCCTCGGATACGGATGGATTCACTGTTGACAACCCACGCAAACGAAATAAGGACAACGAACTTCGGATATGTACGTGGAATGTTAGGTCCCTTAACAGACCACGTGCAGCCGAACAATTAGCGGAAGCCCTAAACTGCTGCAAGGCAGATATTACAGCCATCCAAGAAGTGCGATGGGATGGATCGGGCAAACGCAAACTAAAAGACTGCGATATCTACTACGGCGACTGCTACCGAGAACAAATACAGCGTCTATTTGGGTGTGGATTTGTTGTTGGAACTAGGCTCAGGCAAAAAGTCTTGAGTTTCAACAGTGTGAGCGAGCGCATCACGACAATCCGCATCAAGGCTAAATTCGCCAACTTAAGCCTAAAATGCGCGCATGCCCCAACAGAGGAGAAAGATGAAGACACCAAAGACATATTCTTCGAGCTCTTGGACAAGACATATGAGCAGTGCCCTGGCTATGACATTAAAATTGTCTTAGGAGATTTTAATGCCAAGCTAGGAAGAGAAGACATCTTTGGTGGGATAATCGGGAGATACAGCCTGCACAACACTACCTACGAGAACGGATTCAGGCTGGTCGATTTCGCTGCGGGGCGAGACGTTCTGGTAGGTAGTACGCAGTTCACGCATCTTAATATCCACAAGGGGACATGGAAATCTCCTGATCAATCAACCGTCAACCAGATTGACCGCATTGCGATCGACGCACGACACTTCTCCAGTATCCAGGATATCCGAACATTCCGAGAGGCCAACATTGACTCGGACCACTATCTCGTTGTAGCCAAGGTACGGCTACGGATATCCCGGACCAATCCTAAACAAGGAAGTACTGTAAGAAGTTTCGACGTTAGACGGCTACAATCACAAGAGACTGCCATGTCCTTTTCCGATCGAGTCTCTAATAACCTCTTAAGGAGTCCTATGCTGCCTGCATTAAGCATTGAAAGCCAGTGGCAACATTGCCTTTCAGCCATCAGAGATGGCGCCTCTGAAGTACTAGGTTTACACGGCCACCACAGCGAAACCCCTGGTTTGACGACAAATGCCGGTAAGCGCGAGCAGAAGAGGAGAGAGGAACACCGGCTTCGTAGATGGAAAAAAAGAGAGCATGAGAAGGGCGCGCTCGAGGAGATAGAGGGATGTCACAACAGGAATGAGGTTCGTAAATTTTACCAAAAGGTAAAAAAAACCTCCCAAGGGTACCAGCCACGAACCGAAGCCTGTAAAGACGATCAGGGGAACATCGTAGTAGAACCGCAGTCGATGCTGAGAATATGGAAAGATCACTTCTCCAAATTATGTAACAGCGATGACGAACCGAATTCCGCTGTAAGGGAGATAGAACCACTCAACCTCGGCGACGCAGATCAACAATTCCGCCTACCCGACCTTGACGAAGTGAAGATAGCTATATCTAAAATGAAGCCAAATAAAGCTGCTGGAGCTGACGATATCACTGCCAAACTATTCAAAGCAGCAGGCGATGACTTGGAACGGAGCATGCACCAACTCATCTGTAAAATATGGTCGGAAGAAAGCATGCCCGATGAGTGGAATCTCAGCATAGTGTGCCCGATACATAAGAAAGGAGACCCTCTAAACTGCGCCAACTACAGAGGCATCAGTCTCCTTAACATTGCGTATAAGATCCTCTCTGCCGTATTATGTAAACGTCTGAAGCCATTCGTCAACAACCTGATTGGTCCTTATCAGTGTGGCTTCAGACCAGGAAAGTCCACTATCGACCAAATATTCACCATACGGCAGATCTTGGAAAAAACCCAGGAGCTTCAAATCGATACCCACCATCTCTTTATCGATTTTAAAGCCGCGTATGACAGCATCTATAGGGAAGAGCTCTACCGAGCAATGTCAAGTTTTGGCATCCCTGTCAAACTTATCCGTTTGTGCAGAATGACGATGGAGAATGCACGCTGCTCCATCAAGGTCGGAAAAGATCTTACCGATGCATTTGATGTCAAAAAAGGTTTTAGACAAGGCGATGCACTGTCATGCTACTTCTTCAACATCGTTCTGGAAAGAATTGTGCAAAACTCAACCGTCAACACTAGAGGCACAATCTTCCAAAGATCCATCCAATTACTCGGATACGCAGATGATATTGACATAATTGGAAGATCAAAGCGTGATGTTAGTGGAGCGTTTTTGAGCATTGCGACGGAAGCGAAGAAGGTGGGTTAAGTGGTCAATGAGGGCAAGACCAAGTATATTCTGTCATCAAAAAAAGACACTGAACGACGACGTCTTGGACAAAACGTCACCATGGACAGCTATAACTTCGAGGTAGTTAAGGACTTCGTCTACCAAAGCACCGCTATTAACACAGACAACGACACCAGCACTGAAATCAAACCAAGAATTAATCTTGCAAATCGCAGCTTTTTTGGACTTAGAAGATAATTAAGAAGTAAAGTCCTCTCTCGAGCATCTAAAATCACCATCTATAAGACACTCATCATCCCGGTTCTCATTTATGGCGCTGAGGCCTGGACCCTGTCAAAGAAAGATGAGAGCGTCTTAGGATGCTTCGAGAGAAAAATTCTTCGGGTGATTTTTGGTCCCGTATGCATAGATGGAGAATGGAGGAGAAGATATAACGACGAACTGCACGGGCTGTACAGCGACACTGACCTAGTTAGCAGAATCAAAGTCCAACGGCTTAGATGGCTAGGTCATGTAGAGCGGATGGACATCAACGCTCCAGCCCGGAAGGTCTTCGAATCGAATCCCGAGGGACGGCGCAGTAGAGGAAGACCGCGACTCAGGTGGCGCACCCAGGTGGGAGAGGACCTCAACCAACTTGGCGTGCGAAACTGGAGACAGCTAGCTAGGGACCGAGCTGGCTGGAGACGCTTGTTGGTTGAGGCCCAGGTCCGCCCGGACTGTAGCGCCACCTTAAGTAAGTAAGTTAGTAATTTACTTTAAGAAACGAGGTCAATAAATAAGCGGGGGAAAAATGATATTGCAATTATAATGTTAGTCCCCCTAGGCAACATTTTAATTGAATACTAAATTTGTTTAGCTCACTTAACAGGTTGAAAAATCATCTTTAGCGATTTAGCCCATTTTTGAATGAATACGTAAAAATTAGAATGCCGAATTTAGATCTGATAAGACACGACACCAATGCAAGCGAGATTTATGATTCAAGCACCCAAATAAGTTTACTGTTTGGAGTCAGTTTCGGACTGGACGCGTCATCGGTCGGGGCTTCTTCGAAAATGATGGTGGTTAGGGATTCAGCGGCCTGAAGTTGATGATATGAATACGAAAGGCATAATTGATTCTATTGGTCAAATTCAGCCTGATTTATGCGCCAAATAAATCGAAACTTGGACCTTTCGAATGCGCACCATCCAACAAAGGTGCGGCTACCATTTAAGCTAAATTATTGTCACACATGTTTTCATTAAGAGGGAACTGAAATAATGACAAAATTTTATTGATGTCTATGCCATTCTAAAATCAATCCACCTTTAATGGAAAACCCTTTATGTGTCGCCTGTGGAATATTTTCAGCATGCAAATTATAATTAAAACTGACCACTTTTGTGCACAAAGCTTCTGCAAAATTAATAAATACGACTTAGTGAGTATTACGACTTGTTTAATTGATGTTTGGAAATGGATTAATTAGGGTCTATAGTAATTGCACTATCGGCAGCAATATTTTCGATTTAGCGTGCACTACGATGATAGACAACTCTTACAACGTGGCGTCGGTAATACTTTACTCTCTTCGAATTTCTTGACAATTTAGTCCGTCGATTATGATTTTTCCATAATTATTTATAATTTTAACGCATTGCATAGTTTATGGCAATCATTCAACTTAAATTATTACCTTTTAATATGACAACTGAGTTAACAGGTGTCAAAATCAAGCTTTACCAGCGGTAAAAATTATATAAAAAGGATAAATAAGAATTTAAGTTCAATTCGATGAACGTGAAAATAGGCTCAATCGAAACTCTTGTTATAGAATTATTTGCAAAAAAGTAAGTATACGCCTTGGTGTACCTAATTAAGTGAAAAAAAACGAAAATAAATACATACAAACCTGGGAGACTTGTCTTCTACTTAATAGTTAGTGGTTAGGGTGCAGAATGAAGCATAAATGGGCTTCAAACTTTCACTTTTTTTTGTAAAAAAAGGCTAAATTGAAGTTGTGTTTGATTACAACGCCATTTGTATGTTTTACATACTTCAATAAAAAAATGAATGTTTATAACTTTGTGAAAGTTTAATTTACTATCCTAAAAAGCAGGTTTCTACATAATAAGAGTTATACACTTCTAAGAACCTTTTAATTGTTGTTCTTTTTTGGGGTCGTCTTCAATTTAAATCAAAGCTCTTCAATAACATATTGTTTCTTATTTTGGCGGTTGGCAACATGACGAGGTGGCCGAGTGGTTAAGGCGTTGGACTGCTAATCCAATGTGCTCTGCACGCGTGGGTTCGAATCCCATCCTCGTCGAGCTTATTTTATAAGGGTTCATAAGTCTAAACCAAAGCTTAAAGCTTCATTAATAATGTTGACTGTTTGTAGGACCATCATTATTGAAAGAAGTTGATTTCGAACATTTAAGTTCTCTTTTGAAGGCATAAAATAAGTTGCCCGAAAAATAACTAATAATAGTTAAAATTCTTGAATTTTCATATATTTTTTTTCTGTAAACCTTAATGTTTTTCGCCTAAATTTTACTTGTTATGTAAAATATACAACAAATACTGGAAAAAAAATACTTTTCTAAGCAAAACACATGAATATTGCGTAAGGCAACGAATGTACCCATCTACAGTAAAACCCATTTAATAGAAACGTCAAATTAGGCTCACATAAACTGGTTCTTAACTTCGACCCTAACGAAATTATCCTTTCTGAGGTTTAAAAAATAAATGTTCACTGTAGGGGTAGAAAAATAAAATAAAGAAGCTTTTGTCATTTGGTGTAATTTGATGGTAACGAGACCAATATTTTGGTTATGTAAAATAGAGCAAGTCAATTTTAAAATATCGTTTTTAGAACGTTGGTGTTTTGATATATCTTAGTGTCTGTTCTTAGCGGTTATTTTAGATTCATTGTCTGCGTGCTTATGAGTTTTACACCGATGTGTAAAAGTTTGATGACGTTGTCTCTGATTTTGCCGATGTAAGATGAACGATTGTTGGCGTTTGAAAGACTGTCCTTGATGCATATTACTGTTTTTTTTTCTTGGATTCACAGGCAAATCGCGTGACTTTTAAGATCGCTAAGGCCTCGACTAAGAATACTGAGAAAAATGGTGATAGCTTTTCTGTAGAAACTAGATTGTTGTTTGAATCAACAATTGCGAAAGAGGCACCTTCCTCACATTTTGAACCATCGGTAAAGAAAATATTCCAATTATTTCTGATGAATTGATTCATCAATTTCTGAAAATTCTGAAGATATACCTCTTTCTGAGTTGAATATTTTTTAAATTGAGCGAGTGTAGTGCTAATGGATTCCTTCGAGCATAGCCAAGGAGGACTTAACTCGACTCGACAAACTAGGTGTCTTTAAGCATTATAAAAATTTGAAATGTTTTTCTGATATATGGGCATGCTGCGCTAGAGTTCTTAAACAAGTAACCTACAATTCAGAAAAACCGAATTTAACGCAAATTTTACATTTATTTAAGTAACGCAGTTATTTTACTATTATTTGATTTTCGTTCTTTTAAAGGTTATCGAAGTTTTTCTTAGTAAAACCAATAACATTTGGCTGCAAACGTATTCCAGGTACCTCGGGGTTTATTTGGGGAATCGTAACACTAGCCGCTTTTTATTTCGTTTTGGTACATATAAAATCTTATTGAATTTTTGTTTTTAAATACAAGTAACAAAGCAGAAAAAGTTTTCAAGTTTCTTACATAATAGGGGTGTCTTATAATTCATGCAAAATTTAAATATCATGCCATTTAATAGTACAGTGTTTCAACACAAACAAAGTGACAGCTGTCAGTTCGGAGCTAAAAAAAACGCAATTAATTGTTGTGCAATATTTTAAAGTTTAGAATAATTTTTTGAAAAAAAAATCATGTTTAGTGATAAAGTTTATTTTCATTTTAATGGTTTTGTTAATCGTGATAATCCATTTTTAATATATAAATGTGACAAGATTGACACATGACATCCATCTGGAGTAACAAATCAATTTTAACATATGTTGTTTTCTAATCCACCGTTTTTGAAAAAATAATTTAAAATACAGTTCTTGCGATATAAAGTAAAATCAAAACATAATTTAAGCTTTCCAATCAAATTATGCATACATTTTCTTTATTTTGTTTTATCAAATGTGTCTTAGTACCTATTTTTTCGGGCTTCAAAACATAGTGTCATAGTGTAAATGTGCCAAAAAAAACCCATGCACTGTAGTTCGCTTTTCATATTTAAAAGTTGATACAATTGAACATACATACGTAATGTATGTCAAAATAACCTAAAACAAATCCAATGAACTTATTTTAACTTAATATTGTTAAAAATTTGTACGAGGACATAATTAAGCTATTTTTGATATAATTCATATTTTACCATTTTACTTATGTGTTTTTTATTTCACAAAATTGAATTCGAATGAAATTATGGCTGAAAAAAGGGGTTTGTTCGTAAATTATGATCTCAATAAAATGGTGTGTAGATCCTCACCAGCAATAGATGGCCATTTAGATGGTAAGACTCCAGAGTTTTTGTTGTTATGCTTAGCAACGTTGATAACCAGAAGAATAAAATTTTAATTTTTTAATCTTTCTCTGAGAACTTAGCATTTAAGTATTTATTGGTTGAGTCATCACTAAATTTTATGGGATTAATAAGAAATGCAAAACATGATAATTTAAATAAATTGAAAAGAATTTTTATGGAAATATGAAAAAGATGGTTTTGTATTGAGTTTTTTGATAACGCAATAGGGTTTTCTGTATATTGAACTCTACTCTACGATCACGTTCATAGCGACTCAAGAATGTGTCTGTGTTAATGTCTCTAAGAATATAAACCTCAAAAATTGATTTCGATAATCGAATAAAAGTCAAATCTCTATCCACAGCATGGGCCCATTTCATAAACATTTAAAATGGGGACCATGACATGTGACAATACCCGTGTTTTGTTGGAAAATCTATCAATAGTAAAGTAGGATTTTACACGAATAACAAAAACAATATCCGTAGTAAACTACCGATAGAAGTTAAAGTACAATCTTACTTCGGACGGGTTTTTGACATTCATACTAGTCTGGAATTAATCTTATGTGATTTCGTTATCAAATGTTGGTACGATTGATATTGCATTTGTATCTAGATGGCTGTGTTCGTTGATAATTGTGCATTTGGAATCATGTGTTTTCCATTGGGGAAAAATCAATTTATTACTGTAGACATTATTTAGTTTTGTTAGTGCAATTGGAGTAACTGGGCTTATTTTGCAAAAGAAAGAAAAACTATATTTTTTGTTCATAAACATTCAAATAAACAGACCATAATGCATCATCTGTAAAGCCAACTCATTCACACAGGCTTTTCTTCACAAATTTTGAATCAAGCTCACGATTCAGGTATATAAGGATAAGCTTCCAGCTCGTTTCAACACCACATGGTTACTCGTATGTATAGGTCTACGAACAAACCCCCTTGTTGCAATTTTATTTTCCCCAGTTATTAAAAAAAAATATAAAAAAAACTATTGAAAAAAAGATGAAAACAAAAAACACTTGAGCAATTTATCTGCGTGAAATAAGAAATATGTAATTTATGCCCAACTGTCAAAGAACAGCGTCGAAGAGGCGACAAGGCAAAAATTGCAGGATCGATTAATTAAGTTTCCTGCGATTTTTATATCAGTTTGATATCAGAAAAATATGTTTTGATTCAAATTGCCACAGGGGCGTTCTTACATTTAGTAAAGGAAGGGCGCCAGCATTTTTTTTCTGAAATAAAAAAAAAGAAGAAATTGCAAACCTTGGTACCTAAAAGAAACAAAGAAAAAAAAACCCAACCACAAAAGAAATACAACAGATATAATTCTATTGAAATTTAAGTTTTATTTTTTTAAGATGCCTGAAAAACCTTACAATGTAGGACGAAAACTCAGGGTCTTTTGGTTTAGTATAATTTTTACAAAAATGATGTAGATGTTTATGTTCCCACAAAGAAATTGGGATTCTCAAAAGAATACACACTAACACAATTAGGGTAGGATGGTATAAGAGTCCGCACTTTAGACAAAACATCAAATAAAATAATAACAAAACAGAATTTTTCCATTTGTTTAAAATTATTTTTTTACTTTATTATTTAAGTAACGAAAAAAACTTAAAACTACCACCATTCCTTGTATGACGAACATTCTATCCAGTCATCGACTAAAGGTTCGGAGTAAATTTCCAGACATCCTGGACAGTTCCATTCTAGTTGGCGTTATGTTTGGCTTTTTATTTTTTGTTGAATTTGTCTTTGCTTTCTTTTTGGTAATAATTGATTCTTCCAGCTGCTGCTTAAATGTTTGACCTTATAAGATCACCACGGGGTAGGGGTGCTAACTCGAATACCGATAAAATGGATCATTTATTGATTCGGATCCGCTAGTCTTATTTATGAATGGGTCAATGACTAATTCTGACACTATTCCTTGAGCAGCATTGTCCACAGGATCAATTGATAGGTAAAACATAGGCTCTAAGGCTGATGTACTAGGTACTGTCTCAGCTGGCTCCAGAATTGGTGAAAAGTTCCCATCTTCTGGTGGTAAGATTGGTGAAGTGTTTCTTATTCCAGCGGATTCTACGACAGATGGTGTGATTGTATCGGCATTAGATGTTGCTTGCTCTTCCGGAAGCGGCCTTTCCGTTACAGTTGTGGGTAAGAAATCCTCTTCTCTAAAAACATCGGGATTATATGGACAAATTCCAGTCACTTTGAAGCCTTGGATAGCATTGGCTGCGTTTGCTGCTCTTAAGTAAGCTGGGGTAAAAATGGAAACAATTTGGTCCATTGTAATCGTACGACTTGGATGGTTTAAAAGCCACTTCTCACATTCAGAAGTATAAAATTTCTTTACACTGTTGAAAAAGCAACGTTCAAGAGGCTGTGTTTTGTGGCTACTATGAGGAGGAGTCATCAGTTCCAATAGATTATTGAAAAAACGATCACATTGAGGCTTATTAAAACCAATTGCCCGAGCTACACTAGTAGAAGTAGGCTGTCTAAGTGACAGATCAGGATGTCTCTGCATGAAACCTCTAAGCCAGTCTTTCCCTGCCATTTTAGTGCTGGTATTAACACGATGAGAAATGTTGTTGCTTACAGCAAAAGAAAACGCGAGTTGTCTGAGACCTTTTGTTGTCAAGCCATAAAACATCCCGTCAACCATCCTGATATATTTACATAGGTCTTGCTCCATTTCTTTTGTAAAAGTTTTGTCAAACCTTCCCAATTTTGTGGCCGGTTTCAAGGACTTTAGTCTTTTTCTGAGCGTAGAGTCCGACATTTCAAGTGATCGAGCCACAGACCTCTTACTTTCCCCTTGTTGTATACGAATTCGGGCCTCTTCAATTACTGAAGCAAGGCACAATTTTCGCTCAGATGTCCTTTGCCTTCTAGACATCCTAAAATAATTAAAATCTTCTTTAAACTAAAAAAAAACAAAAACTTACCATGTCGTATAAGAGTGCACACGCGTACTCTTAGACCTCATTATGGTGCGCATTCTTACACGTTCGGATATGTATTTGGAAAATATATATGTGTTTCGCACTACACTGATAACTAAACTTACCTGTTACTCTAATGTTTTATTTGTTTTCACCTTTTCAACACTCTGTACTTTGTTTATAGTTTTAACTTAAAGTTTGACTGAAAATTAAATTCGTTTTATTAAAAAAATCAAAAAAAAAGAGCTCAAAAATTAAAACCTACCTAGCACCTCTGTTTACGATCACATTTTGATGAAATTTCACTAGATGGCCAACCTAACTAAGAACTCTTCAAAATGAGTGCATTCAGTCGTCTTTGCCTTCCCAAATTGTAGTAGATTGCCTAGTGACTTACAACTCTCAACCATTCCTGTGTGCGAGTAATGTTGTCAGGAATGGAGGGGACCTATAGTTTATATGGCGACTCCGAACCGCTAATTTTGAGAAAGCACTTTTTCATGACAATAGTTACTCTTAAAGAATTTGTCAATTCCTCGCAAGAGGCAGTACCCGTGAAAAGACTTTAGATGGCATAGTCAGGGATCAAACCCAAGACCTCTAGCATGACAGTCCAACGCACTAACCATCATGCCACGGGTACCACAAGCCAATCGGAGATCGGCTTGTTGAACTCAACTTGTGATGAGAATCTCGCGATCCGGCTTACTCGTTCTTCTCTCACAGCTAAATGCAAGTCATTCTGGAATTTGCCGCTTGCTGGCTTCACTTCCAGGTTACGACAATTCCATTTCCATTTTCCACCTCGATACGTTCAAAAGTTGAGAAACACACAAATTGCGGAAAACCTAGTTCTTCACAAAACTTTACTATCAATGCTAAACAAACAAAGAAGAAAAAATGACGACACGTTCGGGATCTGTAACTAACTTTATATAGAATTCGTTCCAACTAATTTTTTTTGAAACTTAATAGCCAAAGCGTCCATAAACATAGTTTAAGGTACATAGGTTCGATCAAGAATATAATCAATTTCCATTAAATAATTTAAACAAACATATAACTAATATAAACTATTGTCATTAATATTGCTCAAATTTTAGATTGGGCCTTAGGCCATTCTAAATTCGGAGTGACTTCTCTACTTCGCAACTTTTCTGTTCGCAGCCACCAGACCGTCCATCTGGTTTGGGTTCACTTCCATGGAAACCATCCCATCAACCAATGCTACCTGTTGAAGAAAAATGGTTTTCGCCACCATACTGAGTGAGAGAACCGATAGTTGGTTAGACACGGTCGTCCCGCTCTCACGCAGTAAAGTGACAGTTCTTGAAAAGTGTGTTTTTGTTTCGGAAATACAAATTTCCGCAACACCCTTTTTATAGTTTTTATTTTATGTCAAAGCAATTGGTGAATGAGCTTTTTTATAGAATAACAATTTCCAGATGTTTTTTTACCATTTTTTTTAAATTGTCCATTTTATGAGTATTATGAGTTTTATTATTATTCCAACAGGTCTTCTTTCAGTTGTACCAATTTTTGAATACAAAAATCTAGATACTGCCGATGCGTTTTCTTGGGAATTTTCTACTTTACTATTTATAGAATGCCAAAAAAAAACAAGCGTAATTTGGTAATTTACAACTTTACAACTTTACAAATGTCAAAATATGTTCTATAAACAATTTGCCAACTTGGTAGAATTGTAGGAAAATACCCGACAGTTGTCAATTTTTCGTTCAAAAATGAAATATTCCGACAAACTTGCGCTAACAATTCTTTTATGAAATAAAAATTGACAATTTCGACAAGCCAGCTATATTTTGACAGTTTAAAAATTTCTAAAATGATAAACCATATATTTTCAAGTGAATTTGATATCATCTCAGTAATACGTCACCAGGGCGTTCGGGATCTTAAACAAAAAATAAATAATGACTTCGCCAAATGGCCCAAAATTTAAAGAAAATATTCGTATCGGAAAAACAGCTGCGGTTGTTGCCGATCTACACGGTATTTCAAATTCATCGGTGTTTCAGAAGTGTTTGTAATTTAATGGTAGGACAATTCTTGGCAAAAGAGAGTTGCCGCCAAGAAAATATAATTTCTATACCAGCAAATCTACTGGCAATATTGTATTTGTTATTCATTTAAATTTCTACTGTATAAGTTAAGGTAAGGTACAGTAAAACCCACTTAAGAGTAAAAACGGTTTTTCACTTTTTTCACCCTTGAGTATTTGTTTATTTTTAGTACCCGAAAAACACTCCGATTGGGCAAATAACCTGCTTAGGCGAATAACATGCTTTTGTAATAACACAACATTATGTTTGAGTAATAACTCTGGATACGGGTAACACAGTTAAATTTTATATTTTTCATTGATTCTTATCAAAAATCAATTTGAAACACTTTTGCTTTAAATCTCCGTTTAATTAAATTTAAAAATCCACTTAATTGCAAAATTTAAGTTAAATGTATTTTTCACTTTAACGGGGTTAGTGACATTGAAAAAAAGACCGTGACTTTTCCGTATGTCACTTAAACAAGTCTTACTGTACAAAGTTTCTTAGCCGTTTACATAAATTAACCTTACCTCAATATTGATCAAAATGTAGATTTAATGTACGGAAGAAAGAGACATCTTAACAAGTACCTTACGCATTCCCCGTGAAGATGTTCTTATCAAGGTTTTGACACAAAACATACCGATTTCTTATCATCTTATTGGAAGAAAGAAACTTTATAAAAATTCTCAAACCTTTTTGTTTTTATAAATATAAAAGTATTCCGACGAGGATGGGATTCGAACCCACGCGTGCAGAGCACATTGGATTAGCAGTCCAACGCCTTAACCACTCGGCCACCTCGTCAAGTTAAAAATTCCCTGACAAATATCTGTTTTCCATTTTTGTTCTTTAGCTTCTTAACCACAAACGAGAGGGTTAAAAGGTCAATAATTTATGTATCTATTTACATAAATAAACCTATTGTAAATACTGTCAAATCAACCAGTTTTATAGACGGATTAGGCTTGAGATTTATAGGCATAACATTCAAAACGTAACTAATGAATTTGATGAAGCATATGTGAAGTCTTAGAAGAGCCTTATACAAGAAGGTAATAGTTTAAGTCATCTACTTTGCTTATATTTAAAATGTTGGAGATATTTTTTAAATAAATCTTCGAAGATAGAACACCGTGAGATAGTTTAATAAACTGTAGAAGGTAATCTATTATTAGATATTATTTAAATCTCTTGATAAATCGCTTAGAGCGACAATAAATGGCATAATGCTAAAAAGTCGTCATCTATAGTCTTAGCCATATAGAGTCCACTATTAAAACATTTACAAATTGTTTGTTGTCATAAAGATAATCAAGATAATAAAATAATGATACAAATTAGAATTTAAAAATGTACATATATTCAAGATGGTTTATAAAATATTGAAAGCTAGTTTTTAAGCTGGGGGCAGTTAAATTGCAACTGTTCGATGGGTTTAGATGGGTTTTCTTAATTTGAATCTGACTCCAAAATTACATTATCAGGTCAGGTTTAAGCCATATAAAACAGGCAAGTTACAAACGTATCTAATGATATGGAGATTGGAGATGCACGTCTACTCTGGGTTTGGGCAATTTGCATTTTGTAAATGGAACTGTTAATGCTGCCAAACACAGTGACGTTTTAGAAATTCTAGAAAATGAGCTTTTCTATTTGTTACTTCGACTTCAAGGTAGTTATAAAGACTACATTTTGCAACAGAATGGTGGTTCTTGACACACAGGAAGGTCTAAGTGGAAATCTCCTTTTTTTAAAATGGCTTTCCAGCAGACCTGACCTTTTACTAATTTTAACTGTGTTGCATAAAATGAAGTAAAACCTGCGAAAGAGAAAAATGCTATTATCGCTGAGCGAAACGGGACTTCTTTCCTGTTGGTTACGAGGGTAGACCTCCAACTCTTCTTCGATTCCATAGAGAAAAAGAAGTCAGCAGGTTTCGATGGTACATATATCCAACATTGTACTACAGCAATTAACTCAGGAAGCTGTGGACATTTATCCTCATCCAAAACAAGTAAAAAGGGAAAGGACAATTCCAATGCGGCAAATCTCCGATCGATAAGTCTTCTTCCTAGTATCAGTAAGTATTCGAGAAATGTATAAATAGAGCTTTGGGGGCTGAGAACAACAAAGTCACCCCAGATAATCAGTTTGGCTTTAGGGCGAGACATGACACTATTCTGATATCTAGTGGAACAAATCTAAAAGCCAATGTAAGAGGTGCTTGTCTGGTTAACTTGGAGAAGATATTTGATACGGTATGGTATGGTAAAAGGGCCTTTAGGTTAAGTTAAAGTGGCTGCAGATTCAGAATCCACACACTTAGGCCAAAAGAAAAGGCCCATTGTGATACCACATGAATCTAGAGAGGTACTTCTTACTAGTCGAACCATTTTGAGTTTTTTATAAAGCGAAGAAGATATTTAATATCCTTTTTAGCTAGTTAAATGGGATTATCAGAAGAGTAGTCTCCCAGATGAAGTTTGCGTCTTGTGAAAGAGCAGGGCAAGTGCAGAGAAGGTGAGAGATTGTTTTCTCTTCTTCATCGTATATGCAGCTCCTGCAAAAGTAATTTGAGGCTACACCAACTCGTATTGCGTGTCTGCCTATAAGACAGTGTCCCATAAGCACACCTATTAAAGAGCTAATATGAAGTTTGCTTTGAGATAACAAGTCTTTAGAGCGCTTTAGGTCCAGTGAAGGCCATCTGAGTTTTGTGGCCGCGCATGTTGGTACATTTTGCCATCTAGAATTTGCTATCGCAAAAGCTGTTTCTAGAAGTTTACATGTAGCTATCGGTATACCTATCTTCTCGATTTCAGGTGGACTAGGTATGACGGTTCCATTTTGAGCGAGTTCATCGGCTCTACAATTTCCTGTGATGTCTTTGGGCCCCACACCCAACAAAGGTGAATATTAAATTGCTGCGCCATCGCCATCTCCAAAAGAGACGATTGACGATCGAGGACCGTTTTAGATTCCGTTGAGACACCGTCGAAATATTTAATAGCGGCCTGACTGTCAGAGAAGGTGCGGATATCAGAAGTTGATATCACTTTTTCTCCTAGCCAGGAGAGAACTTCTTTGATCGCTAAAATTTCCGTTTGGAAGACACTACAATGATTAGGTAGGCAGAATGAGATGCTTAGATTAAGCTTTTCTGAGTACACACCACTACCAAATTCCTCATTTATCTTGGATCCATTCCTTTATCCAGGGCCTTTGTATAAAGTTAAATAGACTTATCATAAGTAAACCACTGTTGTATATGTTTTATGACATGTTTAAAGACAGGCCCTTTGTTGTTAAAAGTATCAATTTAGCTTTTACCAAAATCTTTTATATTAAAAATGGTCTTAACTCGCTTATCTGGTTTAGCACACTTTTGCAGCGTGGCTTCAACAATATTCAGCAAAATTGCGATGACTTGAAGTTAAAAATCAACTTTCAAAGATCAAATGGAATTAGATTCAGATATTTCATACGCAATGTCTTCGGCTTTACCTTGGACTACACAGAACAACCAGGTTTTATCCAACAGAGTCAACATAAACAGAAGAGGCAATTTTGTGCTGAAACCTTGATGGGAGCTACGTTGCAAGAGCAATGTTTTCGACCAACAGCTCAATTTTTGGGGCTTATTACCCCAATGTCCTCTATTTAGACAATCGCGTGCTGATACAGTATAGAGAGGTGATTCCGCTAGTTTGCCACGTCAGCCGTATAACTGAAGATAGGCGACTCCTTTACAGTCGAAATATTATTGCACTGAACGGAGTCGAGCGCCTTCAATTCAGTAGGTTTGTCCGATAGGGACCAGGGATATAGGGTGATGCAGGAGAACCAGTTTTGGTGGTTGCAAACGGAAAATATTATTTAAAGTTTGTTTTTAGGCTTAGTTTTTTGGTTTAAGGTTTAAGTTAGTGACAGTCAGATAGTCTTTAAGTTGTTCCATGCTTTGAAAATTGAATTGAAGATTTACTCCGTAGATAATAACGATGTTTTTCCATTTCATCAATCACCATTTATGGTTTCTTCTCTCATTCTACAACAATTTTTCACAGTCGTTTATCTATCTGATTGATTAAGGTAAGCTTAAAAATTAAGGCTGTAGGTTAGATTTTTCGGTAAACCAATTTCTTCAAAAAGTTTATTTGAGATACCTACATAACGTAGGTCATTAGACCCTTTAAAACATTTTGTATTTGATTAATAGTGTTATATTTTCATTGCTAAACACCACACGCCACGTCATTCATCTTGACTAATATTTTTTTTGCAGATAGAATGAAATACCGTTTATTTTCCTACCATTAAAGTACCAATGGCTTGCCTATCGCCTAAAAATAATCAACAATGAAGGATTCAGTCTACTTAACATCGCATATAAAATTTTCTCTGCCGTAATATGTGAACGTCTAAAGCCCATCGTCAACAGCCTGATAGGTCCTTATCAGTGTGGTTTTAGACCAGGAAAATCCACAGTTGATCAAATATTCACCTTACGGCAGATCCTGGAAAAATACAAAAGAACACCAATTCGACACATACCATCGATTTCAAGGCCGCATATGAGAGCATCTACAGGGACGAGCTGTATAGAGCCACGTCAAGTTTTGGCATCCCTGCCAAACAAGTCCGTTTGTGCAGGATGACCATGGAGAATTCACGCTGCTCCATAAAGGTTGGAAACAACTTAACAGAACCTTTCGATGTCCAAAAGGGTTTTAGACAAGGTGATGAGCTGTCATGTGATTTTTTTAACATCGTGCTTGAAAGAATAGTGCAGAGCTCACACGTCAACACTAGAGGCACTATCTTTTAAAACTCTGTCCAATTACTGGCTTATGCTGATGACATTGACATAATCGGAAGAAATCAGCGTGATGTCAATGGGGCTTTTGTGAGTATTGAGGCAGAGGCGGCAAAAATGGGTTTAACGGTTAATGAGGGCAAAACAAAGTACATGCTGTCGTCAAGAAAGGACATACAACACCGACGTCTTGGTCTTGAGGTAGTCACGGACTTCGTCTACCTAGGCTCCGCTGTAAACGCAGAAAACAACACCAATGCTGAGATCAAACGCAGAATAACTCTTCCTAACCGCTATTTCTTTGGACTAAGAAATCAATTGAGTGGTAAAGTCCTCTCTCGAGGGACCAAAGTGTTGCTATATAAGACCTTTATCATCCCCGTCCTGCTATACGGTGCAGAAGCATGGACTATGACAATGCGGATGAAAGCACCTTGGGTCACTTCGAGAGAAAAGTTCTTCGTGTGATCTACGGTCCCGTATGCATCGAAGGGGAGTGGAGGAGAAGATGGAACGACGAGCTGTACGGGCAGTACAGCGACGTATACTTAGCCAGAAGGGTAAAAGTCCAACGACTAAGATAGCTGGGTCACGTAGAGCGCATGGAAACCAATGCTCTGGACCGGAAAGTCTTCGAATCCACACCCACAGGACAGCGCAGTAGAGGAAGACCGCTGATCAGGTGGCGCGCACAAATGGAAGGTGACCTCACCCAACTTGGAGCGCGAAACTGGAGACATTTAACTAGGGACCGAACTAGATGGAGAGGTTCGTTGGGTGAGGCACTATTTCACACAGGACTGCAGCGATACCTTAAGTAAGTAAGTAAGTACATATTTAAATCAGCATGAAATAATACTTGATATTTTAAAATTGTAGACCTTTCCTTTGAAAATAAGTAAAGTAAAAGAAACAAAAATCATTACAGCCATTTGGGCATTGTGTGATTTTGAAATGTATACGAATTTGATGCTCTGTCTGATTCCATGCAAGGAATTATTTCTTCCTACCCTCGCATAGAAATTTTCTTAGTTTCTACTTTCGAGTCAAACAACATTCATGACTATTACCACCTTATTCAGCTGGTCCATGAGCTCACATGAGTATCGGACGGTAATGGTCGAGCATAAAATACTCTTGACTTGTACCTTACCTTTCACCTTACCCTGATAAGAACACTTCTATCTTCTCTCAACACATTCGACCACTGTGTTATGTTTGCTACTTGCTCGTGTCAAAAGTTGCCTGTTAAAGAAAATCTCCTAAGGCAATCGTTTAGCAATGCAAGAAAGCCATCAAGCATGATCTTAAGAACTATTTAAGGATCTTGAACTGTTCACTTTTTCTTCCTGGAAGTGATCACAAGTTTGATTCTTTCTGGAACGAGAAGTGAAAAAGGTTAAGAGGATCAGGCGAATACAAATGGTTTGATTCGAGCAAAAAGGTAAGTTCCGTTGTTATAAAGCCAAGTCCAAATGAAACATCAGAGCTTGTTCGCGGTCGCTTATCAAATAATTAAGTCATTTTTTATTCAATTGCAAATAGTTTATTAATTATTGATCGTGCATAACCTCAGGAATTATTTCATCAATACCTTCTGCACCTACAGTAATTTCTAATTAGAGGTTAAGGGCATATGTTTTATGTTTCTTAACAATTTGTAAGCATAAAAAATACAAATTTGTGACTTCTAACAATTTCTCACGATTAACACCTCAGTAAAATCCATCTTCCACATGAATGACTTTGCAAGGTCACATCTCTGCATTCACTTTCTGTTGTGCCAGAAGCCCGAGGCAAGGCAAACAAAAAAGCGCCACCTTGCCTAATGACGATACATAGGCGAATGAACTCAATTCACTCACGTGTGTCTTAATCTATCTTCTGATCTCACATTAAAGCCAAGAAGCACCAACTGCCTAGACTCTAGACAAGCGTCTATCTGGGTACTATCGCTTCTCAAAGATACCAATTTACTTTGTCGTTCCTTGTCACGACTACTCGGCGGCGGCTGGCGCGGCGACGACGGCGATGACGTTACAATTACATTGCATGCTTAAGATCATTGATCTTACTCATCTTCTGCACTAGAGCATTTTTGTGGAAAAGGGAAGGCCCACATTGTATGCCTTAAGCTCATGTAGGAAATGTGTAAACCTGAAGATAAGATTCCAAATGGAATGGTAATCTTAGGTGCCAAGAACGAGCAGCCGTCTAATGGCTCTAACGATCGTGGTTGTCTAATGAGTGAATGACTGGCTCTAATACCATCACCACCATTTCCTTACCCCACATAAAAATAATAATAATAGAAAACAATATAATTAATTATAGAAAAACAGAGATAATGTGACGCAAAACGAAGATGAACTCAAGAGAGAGAAGTGGTGAAAACCAAAAGAGGAACAGCCTTTTGTGTAAGCAGACTTAATCTTTATGGTGTCGATGTTAATGTTAATGAAATTAAACAGTGCGGTTTATAGGTAAGCCGATACTTTATGGGGTTTTTCTGCTTAGATTGATCTGGAATTCCAATGGAAATTAAAAACACATAATAGGTTGCTATAATCCACATACATACTGATGTAACAGAGCTCTTGCGATTTTGCTTCCTCATTAACATTCTTATTTAATCATTATCTTTGAGTTTTAATCATAATCACATTGACTTCAAAATAGTAATAAATCAAATGATTTAGAGACATGATACTTCAAATTAAAATTGTTTCACGAAAGTAATCTTGAATGTATTTTTTGATCGAGAAGAAATTGAGAGTTTCATATAATGAGCGAAAGTTAAACGAAATTAATGACTGATTTAAAAAAAACTATTCCGATAAAGCTTAATTTTGATAAAGTATTTACTTAATTTACATTTAAAAAGTTAATCAAATTTTAATATGTAATTCCTAAGAGCCTAGGAGACATCAGTAGTAAATGTGAGAATTGAAAATTGCATATTACTCAGAAGGCTTCAACTTACGTTCAGTTTGGAGAACCTCTAAGCTCTGTTCTTTTTTGAATTTTTTTAACTTATTGTTGTCATGTCAAAAAAAAAATTGTTGAAATGTCGTTGTTATAAATTAATTTTTAATCGGAAAATAAATAATGAAAAATAAATCGAAGGTGCTCTTAAATTGCTTGAGAAATATAATAAAAGTTAATGAGGTAAATAATGTATGTTTTAAAAACATTTTTTTTTTATAATAAGCGCACAATCAAAGGGATATATTACCCTTATTATGTAGACACAGTGTGAGCACTAGGAAAAGGAGAGAGGGTTTGAAAGGAGATGTCGGTGCACATTGGTTTTGAATTCCTGAATATTGCAATAGCTGGGAAAGACAGAGTGTGGCAAGGCATTCCACATTCTCGTAGTACGGCTAAGGAACGAATCTCTGTACTTGACAGTACGACCGAAGTTGGGATCGAGGGTATATTGATGAGCATTCCTAGAAGCGCGAGTATTACTGTTGAACTGTTTAAGGGGAGGAATGCAGGTGGCTATTTCTCTAGAGCATAAACCATTAAAATAACGATAAAAGAGGGTGAGACAAGAGACCTTACGACGATGTTCAAGTGACGTAAATGATCTTATGATGGTAATATCACCAATCAATCTAAATGCTCTACGTTCAATACTATCCAAGAGGCTTAAGTAAGTTGCAGGAGTACCAGCCCAGATATGGGAGTTATACTCATGCTTTGGACGTCTTGTAAATAACAGCCAAATCAGAGGGGGAGAAAAACTTCTTGCATCGCCTTAGAAAACCCAAACATCTTGCGGCATTTTTGGCGACATCGCGTATGTGATCATACCAAAAAAGGTGGTTGGTGGTACATATACCGAGAATATCGAGATGTTCAGTTTCCTCGATGCAAGTGCCATTTATGGATAATGGCAAGGGGGGTATATTTCGCTTTAACGATACAAGACACCGGTTTTTTTATTCCCCATTGTACAATGCTGTTTAGGTCGGAATTTAATGAGCTTATCATATTTTGTCGTTGCAGTTCAACATCCGAAAAAGGAGGTGTGAATCTGAAAACGAGTATGAAAAGCTAAGAGTACTATCGTCAGCGAAACAATGTATTGGATTAGATGTTGCAGACAAGAGATCATTAATAAAAATGAGAAAGAGTGTTGGAGATAAAACAGAGCCCTGGGGCACACCAGCATTTATTTTGTGGTTTTCAGACTTGAATTCATCCAAAACAACTTGTATTGAACGATTCGAAAGGTAATTACTAATCCAATGAAGGAGGGATTCATAAAAACCGAAAGCACGCATTTTCGATAAGAGAGCCTGATGCCAAACCCTATCAAATGCTTTTGAAATATCTAGTGCAATAATCTTACTTTCTCCAAAACTATGTAAAGATTTGTTCCACTGTTCGGTGAGATGAACCATAAGATCACCAGTGGACCTATTGCTACGAAAGCCGTATTGCCGGTCATTAAGAAGCTTTCGATCTTCAAGATATTTCTTGAGCTGGTAATTAATCAGCGTTTCCATGGCCTTGGAAAGAAGGAACGTAAGTGCAATCGGCCGGTAATTAGACGGTGAGAAAGATTCGCCTTTTTTGGGAATAGGCTGGACAAATGCGGTTTTCCATCCGCTTGGAACGAGACCTGAGGAGTATGATAGATGAAAAAGTTTACGCAGGGGTTTTGTCAGCAATGAAGAACACCTCTTCAGAACAATAGCGGGGATACCATCCGGACCAGCAGATTTATGTATGTTAAGATCTTTTAGGACTCTCGCTACAGTACGAGTGTGAAAAAAAATTTGCCCCATAGAATCATTAACTCAAGTACAGGCGGAGTCATAACACTCACTGGCAGCGTTGAATTTGCGGCGAACTGCCTAGCAAAGAGATTTTCTTTCTCTAAGGAGCTAACAAATGGAGTGTCATTCACAACGATCGTAGGAACCAAGGAAGAAGAAGAATTCCTCATGTTTTTTACAAATGACCAAAAATTTTTACTGCCTTTGGGACATTGCAGTATTTTTTGCCGTAATTTTTGGTCATGTAAAAATTTGGACCGTCGAATATGGGCGTTGCAGGTCTTTCTGACTTGCTTGAACTTATTCCGGTTTTCCTCAGTTAGATTGGCTTTAAAAAAACGGAAACTTACCTTCCTGACCCCAATAACCTCTTTACAGCTCGCATCGAACCATGCGTTTTCCTTAGGTCTGATGCTAACCCTATTCGGGATAAAAGTTCTCATTCCCAAGAGAACCAAACTTGTGATCATATCAGCGCTGCCGTCATCGTCACTATCGAGGAAGCATAGTGACCAGTTTAAGATCCTGAAGTAATTATTGAGACCGTCCGGTCCCAGTTGGCTTTGTCGTATTGCCAAACGGTTCTCATAGCAGCTCTTTCTTTAACTGGGAGAGTTTTTACACGAGAAATTTGCTGATATGACACAATGGTCAGATGTGCCTACTAATAGTGTACTTACCAGGTCAGAAGTAAGAAACAAGTCAAGAGTGTTTTCTGCTCGACCTACTACGTCCGATATTCGAAAGGGCTCGTTGGCCAGCTGAGATAGGTGGTTTAACTCAGCGAAGATCTCAGCACACACTCCTTCTGGTGTTGACTGGCCCGAATATTGAAGCCATGAAGAATTGTGTAGATTGAAATCGCCCGTAACAACGATTTCAGTGCGAGGATAGGACGAAACAATTCTTTGGATGGAATCAGACAAAGCATCAAATTCACGAGAAGTTGAGACTCTGTCTAGATTGAGACCATATTGTGGCAAAAACTGATAAGCAACATCATTCCTAATGTATATGGCGAGACCATGGTGGGAAAAGAATAATGGCACCAAGTTATACCCTTGAATAAAGAATTCAGTCTGATCGGAATCCTCACCCACTTGGGTTTCACTTAGTGCCAATACAGCTGGCCTGTTTAAAGCAGTATGGGAGTATACAGAAAGAAAATTCGATCTAAGCCCACGAATATTACAATATTACATTGCAAATAAAAGAATAACAAAATTAATTAATTAATTAATTTGAAGGTGACAATAATTGACATGACTCCTTCTATTCTTGAAAGCTTAAACGATTCTATGGGACCAATCTTCTTTCGCACTCCTTCAGTTACTACAGTACTTAAAGACCTCGATATTCCCAACTCCGCTGGATTGGAGGTATTTCTCTTACCAAGTTTCTCTCTCTCTTGTATAGAAATCAAAAAAAGTCTTTTAAATGATAGAAGATAGAGCTATAAACATTTACATCACTCATTGTTTTATTGATGGTTTTACAAACAATGTTCTGATAAATTAGTCAGTATTATGATTCTGCCGTAATTCTCGCACTTCCAGGAATACTCATCAGTTTACCCTTGAGCCCAATTTCGGGCGTACTGTCAAGTAAACGGTGATTTTTTAAGAGCTTGAGAACTTTAAAAAAAAAAAACGCATAAAATTTGCAAAATCTCATCGATTCTTTATTTGAAACGTTAGATTGGTCCATGAAATTTACTTTTTAAAGATAATTTCATTTAAATGTTAAAATGCGGCTGCGTCTTAGGTGGTCCATTCGGAAAGTCCAATTTTGGGTAACTTTTTCGAGCATTTCGGCCGGAATAGCCCGAATTTCTTCGGAAATGTTGTCTTTCAAAGCTGGAATAGTTGCTGGCTTATTTGTGTAGACTTTAGACTTGACCTAGCCCCACAAAAAATAGTCTAAAGGCGTCAAATCGCATGATCTTGGTGGCCAACTTACCGGTCCATTCCTTGAGATGAATTGTTCTCCGAAGTTTTCCCTCAAAATGGCCATAGAATCGCGAGCTGTGTGGCATGTAGCGCCATCTTGTTGAAACCACATGTCAACCAAGTTCAGTTCTTCCATTTTTGCCAACAAAAAGTTTGTTAGCATTGAACGATAGCGATCGCCATTCACCGTAACGTTGCGTCCAACAGCATCTTTGAAAAAATACGGTCCAATGATTCCACCAGCGTACAAACCACAACAAACAGTGCATTTTTCGGGATGCATGGGCAGTTCTTGAACGGCTTCTGGTTGCTCTTCACTCCAAATGCGGCAATTTTGCTTATTTACGTAGCCATTCAACCAGAAATGAGCCTCATCGCTGAACAAAATTTGTCGATAAAAAAGCGGATTTTCTGCCAACTTTTCTAGGGCCCATTCACTGAAAATTCGACGTTGTGGCAGATCGTTCGGCTTCAGTTCTTGCACGAGCTGTATTTTATACGGTTTTACACCAAGATCTTTGCGTAAAATCTTCCATGTGGTCGAATAACACAAACCCAATTGCTGCGAACGGCGACGAATCGACATTTCACGGTCTTCAGCAACACTCTCAGAAACAGACGCAATATTCTCTTCTGTACGCACTGTACGCATTCGTGTGGTTGGTTTAATGTCCAATGAAGTAAACTGAGTGCGAAACTTGGTCACAATCGCATTAATTGTTTGCTCACTTGGTCGATTATGTAGACCATAAATCGGACGTAAAGCGCGAAACACATTTCGAACCGAACACTGATTTTGGTAATAAAATTCAATGATTTGCAAGCGTTGCTCGTTAGTAAGTCTATTCATGATGAAATGTCAAAGCATACTGAGCATCTTTCTCTTTGACACCATGTCTGAAATCCCGCGTGATCTGTCAAATACTAATGCATGAAAATCCTAACCTCAAAAAAATCACCCTATATATAGATTCTATCTTAAATCACTCATCAAAAATGTGGAGTGCTTTGTTCATCTCTGTTTTGCCCTCCAGTTTTGATGATCAGAACCCTAAGACCAATGTCCACCGGTATCTCCTCTTAAATCCTTTCCTTTTTTCCTAACGCTCGCATTGTGTTTAAATATAAACATATCCATAACAAAGATCCAGATATTTCGTGCCACTGCTTCTTCCATCATGTTGTATGGTGCTCAAGTGTGGGGTTGCTGGCAGTTTGAGGTTGTTGAAAAGTTTCAAAGATATTTTCTTAAACGCATTTTTCGGTTGCCGGCCTGTACTCCAAATTACATGGTGCACCTTGAAACTACAATGCCACCGTTATTCTTAAATACGCTAAAAATACACTTCGATTATATAATGAAGCTGCTGGAGATGAATGAAACAAGACTACCCAAATTGATCCTCAAGTCGATAATTACTTTAAGAGGCAACCTCGTCAAAAAATGGGAAGAAATAGGCGTTGAGTGTGGAGAAAGGTTACAGATTCAACCAGGTATCGGACCCACTATTCTGAGAAACATGTTTCAAAATTTACTGGGTGGTGTAGCGCGCTCAGCTTACAGTGGTTATACCTTGGAGGCTCAATCTTCTCAGTATAGGACGATATATAGCCAGCTCGACTACAACTTGCAAGGAAGCTCCTACTTCTTAAACAGATTATTGCTTTCAATGATAAGTACGATATTTAAAGTAAGAGGGGAAATGATCAACCTTAACTACATTCCACATCGTCCGGACCTACCTATTTTGTGCGATATTTGCAACCTCAAGGAAAGAGAAGATATTTATCATTTTATTGCCAGATGCCCGATTCTAAGTGAATTTCGAGTCAGATTCTTCGGTAAATCCATAATGACTATGAGCGAAGTTTTAAGTATTTTGAATGGAAGTCTTGGTTGGGAGAAATTGTATAAATACACAACGATGGCACTGAATTATAGAACCCGAATAGTCGAAGGCGACTTTTAAATTTTAAATTTTATTTTATTTTTCTATTTTAGTAAGAAATGTATAATATTGTTATAATGTCATTCTGGTAGACGGCTTTAAGCCAAACCATATTAAACTATGAAATTTATTGTAGGTACAATTGAAATATTATAAATAAAGTTTCTTTAACTAACTAACTAACTATAAACATATAAAAGGTATACTATTTGTGTGCCTGTGAATTATGAAAAAAGTTTAAAATTTCACAACACTTTCCACAACATTTCAGATTCAGATTCATCTACATAATATTGGAAATTTTACCCTCTTAAGATCTAATCTGATATTTTCAGTTTCTTAGGAGTAAAGGAGTAGGCTGCAACCCCTTTAGATCCTCTAAGTATGTCCATTATTCAAAATTGTTAATCTTTTAAGAATTTAAAATCCATCGTCTTTACCCCGATGTTCTTCGATTTTGTGTGGGACATTTTTCCATCCTTCCAGTTCGTGGTCAAATGGCTCCTAGTTGTCTGCTGCTTCCAATGTTCGTGGGGTCTTTCAGCACATTATACGCTGCTGCTTGGGTTCGCCTAGTGTATAAATCCGTTTCCGATAATTTACTGGTATTCTTTTGACTTTCTGCTGTAAAGTCAAAAGTTGGAAGTTCCAATTAATAGGTCCACGAACTGTCACTTTTTAGACATGTTTGGATGCTCGTTTCTTAGCAATTTACTAGTTAGCAAAACCAAAAGAAAGTAAATTGTTAAACCAAATTAGAATTTTTAAAAAAACTAAAACGCTGCAAAATGAACACAGTTTAAAAAGAACGAATTGAACATGGTGTTTAAGTTAAAACTCCTACTTTGAAATTGGCCATTAATCCAAGTCAGTCAATGGGTTTAACATTTTTTGTTAATTATCTAAAAATTTTCTGGATTACTTCTGTATAAATGAAAGCTTATGTTTTAAGTTTGTGTATTCTATATGAAAAATGGTCAATTAGAAGCTCATACGCTTTGGTACTTTGTCACATCTTGCGTTAAACCACAGTTTGGCGACTTCATTGATCTTTTAAAGTACCTAACCTTAACCATATTCAAGTTTTAAGCAGCTAATTGCCAACAATTGCTTTCTAGATTTTTCAGATTCTTATGTAATTATAATAATTAAAACCTACCTCAGTAAATAAATCTATCTCATATATATATATTTGTTGCATAATATCAGAACCGTTAATTTGTTCTTCACCACCAATCTTGTTATTGATATTGCAAAAGTAAAGCATATCAAGAAGAAAAAAGCCACAAACGCTTGAGCATGGTTAATAAAATATGATAGTAAATCTCTGGGTTCTTCAGATATTGACGACTTGTCTTTGTCACCTTACGGTTAAAGTATCAAGTTCCTTAGCTACTGGAATTAAAATGAAATATATACTTTTCCCATAAACTACTAAACCTCGCTCTGCAACATCTTAACGAACCACGCACGCACGAAGGTACCCATAGCCATAGACCAAGCTACTATATACAAATTGATAGTTGTCGCAGTTGGAATCCAAAGAAACATGAAAAAAATCAATTTTAAATCGATGATCAGTTGAATATTTCTCATCTGGGAGAAGATCTTCTTTCAATGGTTTCCTTTCAATCAGGAAACTTTAATTCCAAACGCGTGATTCAAATATGATTAATAAAACTTAAGTGTGTCGTGATGATTTTGTTTTTCCCAGAGAAAAATCACCAACCAGTTCTTGGATTTCAATAAGCCCAATGGAAATCAAGCTTCAGAAGAATATGCTTATGTCAAATTGACAAACAAAATTGCTTTACTTAAATTGAAGTTGATATTTTACCAGAAATAGGTGAAGAAATTGTTGTGCAAAATGCTTTTTAACAGTTCTTCTGCGTCTGCATAACTTCATATCTTCTAATTGTTATAAATCTTATTGGTATAGTCTAATTTAATCATAGTAATTAGTCTGGCTTATTTGATGTGTATATTATCTTATGATCGCATAAAATAATTAAAACAAATCTTAAATTAGAGTAACAAAGCAATTTGTCTCACTGCAAATGAAATAAAATACCGTCTGAACCGTGTGTAAAGTCTGCTACTGCTCTGGTTCCAAATGACAGATCTCACTAATGGGAACAATATAAACTTATAAAGATGTAGACTTACTTATGTACTCATTGGAGATAGGTATTGTTTAATTTATTGCTTTGGAATGAAGAAGTTTTTAATCTTTTATCTTAGTTTGAACATCTGAGGTTTGTATTCGAATTATTGTGCACAAATATAAGCGGCTTACTAATTGCTTTCACCATTGCTCATCTCTATGACTTTTATTGGTGTCATAATTTAAGATAGTAGCGAGTGTACTTAATTATTTGTTTTATCATTTAATGATCATTTTATAGGTAATGACTTTGCATGATGAAGAAGCGAAGCATCTCAAGTCGTGTGATGTTTATGTTTATAAAACCCAATTTGAGAAAGTATAGTTTTGGTAGCATGACCAAAAAGTACGATAAAATGCAATTAGTATTATCAGCACGTCAATGCACTGAATATAAAATTATTGTACATTAGATTAAGAGTGGGCTGCTTAAATAACCGACAAAAGAAAACTTTGGATAAATGAGGAAAAGGGACTATTACTCAGTTGTATATTATTTTATCCAACTTTAGGCTATGCAGACATGTTTGGCTTGGGATTCCGCTAATTAGTTAATTATAGACACTTTAATTATTATATTTCATATATATCTGCAGCGTATTTTTCTTGAGTTTAATTTAGCTTAATCCTACCAGAATCACAAAACATCAACGAAATACAAATGGATTGTTTTCTTCTTCTTCGTTTCAGGCTACTAGTAGCATCACTTTAACTCCTCCTGGAGTATAGGGCGGCAACCAGTTCCTTCCACCTCTCTCTATTCCTTGCATAATACCTCAGCTGGGAACAGGTCTCCAAGTTTTCGTACTGAGCTTCCTTCATGGCAGATGATCTCCATGTTTCTCTTGGCCTTCCAGGCCGCATTTTACATTGAGGATTCCATTGAAAGCACTGATGCTTTGCTATGTTGTCCGGCTTCATCAATGTATGGCCAGTCCAGTGCCAATTTATCTGCACGATGTCAACATCCACTTTTGATTGCCCAGTCCTGAGCCACCGGATGTTCAGGATGTAATGTAAGACAGCGGTTGACAAAAGTTCGCAAACTTCTCGAGATGTCAGGAATATAGCAGCACGGATTTTACGTTGGACTCGAACAACTTTAACTTGGATATTGCTGGTGTTCCACCATTTAACCATTCCGAATTCACTACGGGCTTTATTTATTCTATTGGTGACATGCAGATCCGTTCCACCATCGAATGCCAAACAGCTTTCCAGATAGTTGAACTGGGTGACCCCTTCTACTGCCACTTGTATCACAATAACTTGTTGTTGTTGGTTTAGGCTGGTGTGCATTAACTTAGTCTTACTGGGATTAATCCTTAAGCCAGCCACTACCAGTTGAAGAGAGTGTGACATTTGGCTGAGGCTTCCATTTCAGTTTGCCATTAAGCATATGTCGTCACCATAGTCCAAATGGCTCACTGTTTCCTTCAGACGCCATTGGATACCCAGTCTCTCGTGTTTACCCACCGTAGCAGTCCTAACATCATCAATAGCAAGCGAGAACAGAATCGGTGACAATACATCACCCTGTCTCATTCCCTGTCGCACTTCAAATGCGTCGGAAAGATGTCCATTGTGCTAAACGAAACACCTGGCGTTGTTCTAAGACTCTTTTATTTTAGCAACAATTTTATCAGGAATGCCTCTAGCACCAAGCGATCTCCAGATAACATCAAGACTAACGCGATCGAAGGTTTAAAATCAACGAACATGAGGTAAAGCGGCGATTGGTACTCCGACGATTGTTCAAGAATAATTCGCAAGGTGTTAATATGTTCGACACATGATCAACCACTGCATTAGCGTTTGCATTTGTATTTTGGTCATCGTTCAACAGAAGTGCTCCTTCCATCTCCGCAATTGATCTTCCAATGACATTAAAAGACTACCGTTCGTGTCACTTACAGGATGGTTGACAATATTTCCTTGGCCTGAAAGATCCTTAGTGATTTTGTACAGAATCCTCGCGTTCCCTCTTCTTGCAGCTTTCTTAGCGCTTTCTGCCAATTTGTCTAATCTGGCTCTCCTATCTCGTCTCACACACCTCTGCATTACCTTTTGAGCTGTTCTATACTCACTTCGCAAAACCATTTTCCGATGAGCATCAGTTTCATTATTTATTTTTTTATTTTGAGTGTTCAGCGGTGTGTAATTTTGTCCTCGGATATCGTCAAATCCTTATTTCCAGATTGCCTCGGTACCGTTTCAGATCCAGCTTCAATAAGAACTCTTTTTACCATGCCCCACAACGTCTCAATGGGAACATTTGCGTTTAACCCCTCATTTGAAGCCTCGTTGTTAAGAGTGTTTGCAAAATCACGAAAAGTATTTTTGTCACTAAAAGCGATTGTATTAAATTTTTGTCTGGTTGCCGTATCTACACGTCTCCGGATAGCAGAAGTTTGCAGTCGAATTGTCGCTAATAGCAGATGATGTTCGCTTCTTGCAACTGCACGTCTCTCGTTCCTCACATCGCAAAGTGATTTCCTCCATCGTTGTTGCATTATAAAATGGTCGATTTGGTTTTCTGAGGATATCCAGGTAACTTTGTGGAAGGTCTTATGGGAAAAAGGTTCCACCTACCACCAGCTGACGCGCATTACAAAAGTCGATAAGCATATCACCAATGTCATTTTGTTGACCTATTCCGTTTCTACTCATAACTCGCTCAAGGCCTGTGTTATGCGGGCTAACTTTGGCATAGAGGTCCCTCATGATGATAGTTATGTCACCCTTTGAAACTCTACTGTAGATTGAGTTCAGCTGAGCGTGGAATGCTTTTATTATCTTCTGCCGCATCGTTCTTCGGAGCTGGATGATGGTGAGTTTGCGAATTCTGGACTTAAACCTTGCTGTCATTATCCTAGCCGAAACTGGTTCCCAGGAAATTAAGCTTTTTTAGCCTTATTGTTCAGCATTATGCCAACCCCATTTAGTCTTTGACTGCTACCTGTGTCATCCTCCCTAGAATACAGCATCCACGTCCGCTTTGTTGCTGATCTGTATTCTCATTTTTCCCTCCACTTCGTGTCACTCAGCCCAAGAATTCTAAAGTTGTGTATTATTATTATCGACTTAAGGATCAAATTGGGTAGTATTCTCTCATCTATCTTCAGCTGCTTCAATATAATATTCAATATGTGGTTTTAGTGTATTTTAGAATAACAGTAGCATTGGGGTTTTAAGACGAACCATGTAACTTCGAGTACAGGCCCGCAACCGAAAAGCCCGTTTAAAATAGTATCTTTGAAATTTGTAAGCACCATACAGCATGATGGAAAAAGTATGTTACCCGAAATATGAAAACCATTGCGCTATGGTCTACAAACCTGCTCTCTATACAACGTCCCCAGAATGAAGATATAGATCAATACACCAAGGTAATTATACTATCCAACAATTTTCAAATTCTGTCCCTTGTAGAGCCAACTTTTCTTTCTCGACTATCTACCTCCTCCATCTCTAAAGATAATCATTTGTGACTTTCCTAGGTTAACATTCCGGTTCCAAAAATCGCAATAGCGCTCTAACCGTTGATCATGAGCCGCATTCCCTTAAATGATTCCGCCAGGAAAATAATGTCAAAGGCGATTATGATGCATGGTATTTTTATACATTTCTGAACTTAAAACGCCCTCAAACTTCCCCGACATTATTATTTATGTACAAAATACTCAACATGCATCCTTGTCTTCATCCCATCTACGTTTTAAATTCTTCTGATGCAAATTTTAAGACGCATTGTTGTCATATATTGCTTTCAGGAGATTCAAAACTTTACTTGAGATTCGAAAATTCTATTAAACTCTTTAGGGAGTACAAACACCTACTTGGACGTGTAATTAGTATAGAATCCTGTCATGTGCTGGAACCAGAAGCAGTCATTTCTAAGGCAGCCTGAAATTCCAGAACTGTAAACAATCAATCAAGGCTATGGTAGGTTGTAAGTTTTGCTCATAGTTTTGATATTTTGACTATGTTTCCCGCATAAAATCCTGACAGAAAGTCAATATTATACCTTCGATATAGTTTTACGATTTACTCGTAACAACATTGCAAAACATTGAAAATGTATTTTCAAAGTGAGAACTGTTTTATCTGTAAACAGTGTTTTTTTTTAAAGGAAACATGTTGTTGTTCGCAAATGAGATTTCTTATAAAAAATGCTACACCATCACATACAACTTGTTCAAACACTTTGGGAATGCAAGAAAGTTTTGCAATGTGCCTGTAGTTGCTTATATCCGACTTGTTACCTTTCTTGAAAATTGGTGTTAGAAATGACTTCTTCCATGTACCTGAAAATTTGCGTGTTTTTAGAGAAAGTTTAAATAGGAACGTAAGGGGTTCAACTACGGCATTACTAGACTTTTTTAATACTATCGGGTGAATACCATCGGGACCGGCTGAACAGTCATCATTCAACGCAGATAAAAGATCAAGGGCCTTACTCTGTAGCACAGGTATGTGACTACAGCTAGTTTGCAAAAGGGAGTGAAAATTATGAAAATTTACATCATCAACTACTTCAGGGCTATTAACTCACCGAAATTTGTTGCGAAAGCGTTTCAGATATCAACAGTTTTATCTAATGAAAGGTTCTTGTAAGTGAAGTTAACTAGAAAGCCATCTGGTTTTTTCTTTGAGTATACAAGTTTCCACCATTTTTTAGGATTCTCTTTCAATGAGGTGCCCATATGAGTAACATAACAAGCATATACAAAATTAGAAAGAGATTTAAATTGGTTAAAGAGTTCAACAAAAAAAGAAAAGTTGATTGGAGACAGAGTTTTGAGATACGTTTTCCATGCCTTATTTCTTTTGCTACGCAGTAAACGCAATTCTTTCATGTACCAAGGATGGCTTAAGTTTGTATTTCTTGATTTCTCTAAGGGTACATTTTTTTCAAAACAATAATTGAGGATCGTATAAAAAAGTTGAAACTGCTTTGTCAATGTTAGAAAATGCTAGTGTATCAGCAATTCCAGAACTGGTTAAATCTTCAGACAACTGCTGGAAATTAGCTCTTCTGAAATCAAACTTATATAAGCAATCAAAAGAGTTACTGTGTTCAGTAAGGTGATTACTTAAGTCTAGAAAAATGTCCAAGGGGTGTGATATTTATCAATATTAGCAATTCTTGGTTTAGAGTCTACTACAACAAGAGTGCTAATAGCGTCCAAGAAAAGACTTTATCAAGAATTCGATTATTTGAGCTTTAATACAGCTTGTTTACTGTGAGTAATTAAGAAGGACTTTAGCGAGAAGAGATAGTTCCAATTATGAAGAAGAAGCAGAGGCTTCAAGACAGGATTTGTCTTCGGATGGAATCTAAAAATCACCTAGAAGTAAAATATTGGTGTCAGAGCTGGAAAAATTTATAAGATAGTCTAATGCCAAGAAGAGATCGTTATAAATAGACTCCAAATTTTTTTTGGAGGAATGTAGAAGTTTAAAACGAAAATAGCCTTAGTCTGTACCATTATCTTTACACATACCAGTTCAATTGATAATTCAAATGGAATAGATATAGATGAAGAGGAATATGTATTTTTTACCGCTATGAGAACACCTCCACCTAAATCCTTTCCACTACCAACATGACGATCGTTTCTGTATACTTCGAACTTTTGGCTGAAAAGTTGTGTGTCACAAAAGGTTGAATTAAGCCAAGTTTCTGGTAAAACAAATACGTCATGTGGAAATGATTGGGAGTTCAGAAAAATGTCAGCAGTCTTTCTACGAAGTCCCCTTTCGTTTTGGTAGAAGAGGGCAAGCCTGTTGATTTTTTTGGCTTCGTTTTCAGAGAAACACCTCGTTTTTGATTTTGTGTAAATTCTTTGACTAAGTAAAGCATGTGTCTCAACCCACAAACCATATTTCGGCTTATAGGGGCTGTCCACACCAACTTACATTTGGTAACCACCGCTTTAAAGAAAATGTAATTTCATTATCATTACCAACTTGAGAACACGAGGGAAACATAAGTGTTGAAGGGATTCCTGCAGGAAAATTCAAAAAATGTATGATGATTAGTAAAATATCTTATGATACTCGAAATTTTGAATATAATTCGAAAACACATTTTAAAAAAAGGTGCAAAAAAAATCTTAATATCCATTTGATTTTTATTTTCACTATTATGTGGTTGTAAAAATTATTGTACCGGTACAAAAATATTCATTTTAATCGAAAAGCTAAACACACAAAGGAAATAAAAACAACAATACAAAATTCAAATTAAAAAGAAACCTTAATAAGTTTCACTTAAATAAATCAACAAAAATTGAATAGTCATTTTCTTGATTATGATTGTCAACTATCAAATATCAGTGCACCACATTCAATCTCTGAATTTTTTCCCAGGAATTCTTTGTCACACAACTCAAATAAAATAACAATAAATGCATAGTAAATTTGATTGTTAGGTGAGAATAAATTGTGAATTATGTTTATAAATAATTCTCCTGCACTATTTACCCGCTGAAATATTAGTAATATAAACTAGTCACATGTGTTATAAAAATGAGACTCAATTCACAAACATGAACCCAGCGAAAGCTCCACATTTCGCTCACTATTCACTTATAACTTCTAATTGCCTCAGGAATTGAAGGCACTCGACAATCCACTTCGTTATCGATTTGCAAAGTAGCTGATTATAAAAATTCAATCAACCAACAATAAAGATTTGTAAGACTCATATAAAGTGACTTATATGCAATACCCCTATTTATTCAAATGTCCATCCAAGCTTAAGTGTACATACAGTGCTTCCTCTTTTCATTTAACACTAAAGACTAAACCCTTTTTATTTTTGCATTTTGCAGATTACAGTTTGCCTACTGACCAAACAGGTTGCTGATGAGGATGAGGCTTCTATCCTCAATGCATGTTCAACAATCAATTAGCATGTTACGGTGATTCATGCGTAGACCAGGAAAGTGTTAAACTAATTGCGTTACTTTAAGACTTAACCTGTCCGCGAACTTGACTTCTTTGCGAAATGTATAAAGAAAAAGAAAACGCACTATGTAAAGAGACATCTTGAAGAAGAGGATTATTATATGCTAATAACTTCGACTAATAAAAAGATACAAACACCAATAAAACTTTACGACTTTTTTGTGTAACGCATACGTTCAGGTGTAATTTTAAATGCATTTTATTTTGAGATGAATGCCCTTCAACATACAAAAATGGTACATAACCTCTGATTCCTAAGTAGGTACTTTTTAATAATACTTGGAATTTGATTTCACTGATGATGAAGATACATTAACTTGCGGTTTGGGCTTAATAAGGGGCTTTTAGCTTTCATGTTGTCAAACAAGAAACAGAGAAAGTCGATTATAAGGAAGAAGCATTCCGACAAAGTTTAAAACTTAAAAAAAAAATGTGGACCTCACATGCAAGGTGTGCAAAAATGAATTGCATAATGAACAATAATTTGTATAGTGTTTGAGTTTTGAAAAATGAGGTCAGTCACAACATCCACTGGATTGAGTGCTCTTATATTTTTTTAAGTAGATAATTTGGTAAAATCGGTAAAAAATATGTGCAATTAACGGAAAATGAGCGAATTATAAAAATATGTGTACACATTAAAAATGTTGGTAATTATTATGTCCTTACCACTAAATTTCATCTTTCTGGAAAGGAGTGTAGTTATTCGGAATGCTTCTTAAAAACATAAGTTTTGTTAGTTTTAAATTAGACCTTGACGTTGACAATCTACTGAAAACACAATTTAATATGCAACATTTCAAGATGCAAGAGTGGTCAGATTAGTGCTTAGCCTCACCGCCTGATAGCGCCACCATTTCAAGTGATATTTACTATCATGTAGGAAATTGCGCAGGTTCACACAACATAGAGGATTACACTTTTTTCTGAACGGTCCCTTACACAATACATCAAATGGAATTGTGCAGAATTAAATAAATCATTGAGTAATAAAGTTCAGCTTTTAGTTGAATGAAAAAACATGATCAATTGTCACTTTGACATAAGTTGACTTGACTTGATAGTTAGGGAGATTTTTCTTGACTAACTCAAAAGTCATCTTTTAAATAAAGTTACCTTAATGAGCAGCTGTCCAATCAGATACCTAAACCGGCCTTACTTTCAAGTCCCCTATGTCACCTAAACCTGCCCAATTATTTGGCAACTGGCGAATCAGATACTGGAAACTTGGCTTACGTTTAAGTTTCTTATGTCGTCTGAACCTGCCCATTGTTGTAGACTCCACAGCATGTGAAAACGGTAGTGTCCGCGATTTTGAGAAAAATGGAAAAAGAACAATATCGTACGGTCATTCGATTATTGTTTTTGGAAGGCAAATCGCGCAGCGAAATCAAAGAGCGCTTTAATGCTGTCTGCGATGACTCATCTCCGTTGATAAAAATTAATAAATTAGGTTGCACAACAGCCAGCTCAGAACTGGGGACTGCTTACTTATACTTAAGCTACAGTCCTGTATTTGAACTAAGGCCTCACCCAACAAACTTCTCCATCTAGCTCAGTCCCTAGCTAGATGTCTCCAATTTCGCGCTCCAAGTTGGGTGAGGTCACTTTCTACTTGTGCACTTGTGGGTGGGGATTCGAAGACTTTCCGGGCCGGAGCATTGGTTTCCATGCGCTCTACGTGACCCAGCCATATTAGTCGTTGGACTTTTAACTTTCTGGATAAGTCTACATCGCTGTACAGCCCGTGCAGCTCGTCGTTCCATCTTCTCCTTCACTCCCCTTCGATGCATACGGGACCGTAGATCACACGAAGAACTTTTCTCTCGAAGCGACCCAAGGTGTTTTCATCCGCTTTTGTCATGGTCCATGCTTCTGCACCGTATAGCAGGACGGGGATGATAAGGGTCTTATATAGCAACACTTTGGTCCCTCGAGATAGGACTTTACCACTCAATTCCTTTCTTAATGCAAAGAAACAGCTTTTAGCAAGAGTTATTCTGCGTTTGATCTCAGCGCTGCAGCGCGCTGGTGTTGTTTTTTGAATTTACAGCGGAGCCTAGGTAGACGAAGTCCTTGACTACCTCAAAGTTACGTCTGCCGATGGTGACGTTTTGACCAAGACGACGGTGTTGTAAGCCCTTTTTTTGTCGACAGCATGTACTTTGTGTCAGCCTCATTAACCGTTAAATCCATATTTGCCACCTCTGCCTCAATACTCACAAAAGCCCCATTGACATCACGCTGAGTTCTTCCAATGTCATCAGCATATGCCAGTAATTGGACAGACTTTTGAAAGATAGTGCCTCTAGTGTTGACGTGTGAGCTCTGCACTATTCTTTCAAGCACGATGTTAAAAAAATCGCATGACAGCGCATCACCTCGTCTAAAACCTTTTTTGACATCGAAAGGTGCTGTTAAGTTGTTTCCCACCTTTATAGAGCAGCGTGAATTCTCCATGGTCATCCTGCTAAAACGGACGAGTTTGGCAGGGATGCCAAAACTAGACATGGCTCTATAAAGCTCCATGTCCACGTGGATGCTGTAATATGCGGCCTTAAAATCCATGAAAAGATGGTGGGTGTCGATTTTGTGTTCTTGGGTTTTTTCCAGGATCTGCCATAATGTGAATATTTGATCGACTGTGGACTTTCGTGGTCGAAAAACACACTGATAAGGACCAATCTGATTGTTGACGATGGGCTTTAGACGTTCACCTATTACGGAATTTGGTTCGTTGTCGCCGTTATACAGTCTGCAGAAGTGGTCCTTCCATATCCTCAGCATTGACTGCGGTTCCACTATGATGCTTCCACTGTCATCTTTGCAGCTTTCAATTCTAGGTTTATACACCTGTAAATTTCGTTTCATAAAACTTTCGAACTTCATTCCTGCTTCTCATACCCTCTCTTTTTCCTTCTGAGAAGTCGTGCCTGTTGTTTGCCTGCATTTGCCGATGTTAGCTACTCGAAAAGTTCGGACATCCATGATGCTGGAGCGTGCCTGGCGTTGATCGCAATATGGTCAATCTGGTTGACGGTAGATTAAATATCAGGCTAATGTTGCCGAATTAAGACTTGTTCCGGAGGATCATGGGGCGCTCGTTGATGCACCTATAGCTCAAGGCTTCTTGCCATAGTCCGGTTCCAATGAAAAAGCCGCATCCAAATAAGCGCTGTTGGTTTTCTCAGTAGCAGTCACTATAGTATGTGTCGGAGTTTTTCATCCTCTTTTTGCCCGGTCCATCCCATCGTATTTCCTGGATGGCGGTAATGTCTGCTTTAAAGCAGTCTAGGGCCTCCGCTAATTCTTCGGCAGCACGTGCGGCAGCAGTTAGGGGACCTAACATTCCACGTGCGTATTCGAAGTTCGTTGCCCTTAATTCGTTTGCGAAGGTTGTCAACAATAAATCCGTCCTTATCTGAGGCTTGTTGGTGCCTCGCAACTATGATGTTTTTACGTCTCCAGGAAGTCACCCCGACGGCACAATCCCCAACCTGGAGGGCCAGATCCTTAGTATAACTTCAAGGGCTCCAAATAAGTCGTAGAAGCCCTATAAGGTGTTCACTTAGTAGTTCAACCTTACTGGAACTGTAGACGCCATCGTTGATTCCATCTCGGGAATTCCTTCGCTGCCGACTGGATAAGGAGAGGTACCTTGGTGGAAACATCTATTCCCCTCCCTCTCCTCTGCTGCCCCCAACAACTTTCCACTCGGGTTGGAACCCAATCTCCAGTTGAGGTACTAGGAGTTGATAGACAGAGTTTAGTTTTGAGAAAAACCTGTAGACGCTTATGTCCTCCTGAATGCATTTGTCTACTATTTGAACATCAACAAGTGCAACTGTGAGATCAAGTTATATCAGTGTTGCACTCTGTTTAAGTGCAATTCAAAAAAGTTTCTGCGTCGTTTTCTAACCACCGAAGATACATAGATCCACTAGAACTCGCCAGAGAACAAGGAACAGTCGGAACAATAGAAGGTTTCAGTCGTAGTATCCTACCTAATCTCGATAAAAGGTATTCAAAATATCGTATTGTTCAAAAAAATCAAATGGGGTGGCGCAACAGTCCGTTGTGAACCAGGGCCTAGTGACTTACAACTCTCAACCATTCCGTTGAATGTGCGAGTAATGTTGTCAGGAATGGAGGGGACCTACAATTTTATGCCGAATCCGAACTGCTAGTTTGAGAAAGCACTTTTTCATGACAAGAATTACTCTTGAAGGATTTGTCAATTCCTCGCAAGAGGCAGTACCCGCGAAAATTAATTTTTTTTTTTTTTTAAATTAAGGTGGCACAGGCAGGGATTGAACCCAAGACCTCTCGCATGACAGTCCAACGCACTAACCATCATGCCACGGGTAAAGCATATATATCGTATTGTTACAAAATTAAAATTTCGCGTAAAACAACCTAAGAAAAGATGTACACTTTTGTAAAAGAGTTTTATGGAACTAAAAGATAAACCGCGTTGGGCCTGACGGAAAAACATTTCTGCGTCGCAATAGAGGTCAAGTCTACAGCAAAAAGTTTACTTTTAAGACGGTGAAAAACGGAGGAGGCAGCCTAATGGTTTGTGAAGCGTTTTGTTGGTGGTGCGGGTCTGTTGGTAAGAATTAATAGTATGATAGATAAATTGTCACATTTGTACATATTGAGAAACAATATGGATATCCATTTACATTTGATTCAATGTCAGTTAATTGGATTTTCATGCTTAATGATCCAAAACATGCAGCAAAATTCATGAAGGAGTGGCTTCGCAATGAACTTATCAACGTTTTAAATTGGCCGGTGCGGCGCAAAGTCCAGTTCTTAACCCCATAAAAATTCTATGGAATGGCGTTAAGTTTAAGATCCGCCAGAAGAGACATTTCCTTACAACCATTTAGCTATTCTTTTTTTGGCAGTATTGATTGATGTCACTATATTTAATATTCGTACCAAAAGTTAATGACAATATCATATACAACTTCTAATACAGTTATGTTTTTCCCAAATTCCAAAAAAAAAATTATTTAAAATTTTCTTTCAAAAAAAATTATTTTATTTTTTGTTCAAAACTTTCAACTGCGCTTTAATTTTCATTGATATCTTTTTATTTTATTTGATTTAAAAAAACCACTGAATATTTAAAAAAGTATTTTCTGTGAATTAAAAAAAGGTTGAACACAATATTTTAAATTTTTAAAAAAGCTATTTAAGTCGAAAATTTATTTTTACCAACTTTGAGTAATTTTGTTTAGGTTTTTAGTAATTGGTAAAAAAACTGTCAATTCCATTTTTCTCAAAATGTTATTGAATATTTTTTTAAAGATAAAAGTAGCTTAAAGCCAATATCTCAAAGTTTTGAAAAGATATTTGAGTCGAAAATCAATTCTTACCAACTTTTATTAATTTTTTGTTTAGGTTTTTATTTTTTGTAAAAAACTGTCAATTCGATTTTTCTCAAAATTTTTCCTAGTATTGCAAACATATTTTGTATAACATAAATTAAGTTTAAAACCATAATCTCAAGTTTTTGAAAAGATCATTGACTCGAAATTCAATTATTTTCTTATAAAAAAAACTGTCAATTCGATTTTATTCAAAATTTTACCTGATATCAAAAACGGTATTCTTCGTTTCACAAAATTGTTTTGGAGATAAGACCATTTTTATTCGTAAGATTTCCGAGGTGACAAATTTTTGTTTCAGTTTTTTCGCTTTATAAAAAAAAAACCTTAATTGAATTCTTTTTCCAAGAATGTATTGGTTTGTTATCACGTTACAATATATAATATAAAGTTTAATTCAAGTCTCTAGCGTTATTGGTTCGTGAGATATTTATTGTTAACCAAACGTTCATCTTTTTTAAACTGTTATGGTAAAAAAACACCCACGCAATATTCTTGAGAGCCCTTTCTGTATCTTTCTATGGACGAAGAAAAAACGTCGCGAAAGAACAGACGTTGAGAAATGTCAAAATGACAAATCGGACCCATTACAATAAATTTCTATGGAAGTCAAAAAACTACTTTTGTTTTTCTTTTCATCGTGTTAAGTTCCATTCTTTTGAATTCGAATCAAGAAATAACTAAGCTCACAAGGTGATTATGCAAAAAAAGTCATATTTTTAACAACTACAAGCTTTTTATGAAATTCCAAAGTAGAATAAGTCATATCAAAATGGGTGTTAAGGTTTGAAGTAAAATACTGGGAACACTAACTTTTATTATTAAAAGAGAAGATGTAGGTTTAAATGGAAGAAAAAATCTAGAATTTCCAATCTTGTTGGACGTAGACGCTTGTTTTCCAGCATTCAATTTATCATACATTCATTTGAAAAAAAACTTAAATAATGTACATATTTTAATCTTTAAATCACACAGAATTTTCAGACCTTAAGAAAATGTATGACTGAAATGTATGTGATTCGTAATCGAAATTTTAATAAACAAACTGATTAAACTTTGTTCTTAATAACAGATATAACTTATTAATTAAAGTTGTTTTAAAGGTGCCATTTAGATAAAGCCTCTGAAAATCATAGGACAGAACTAACCCACTATGAAGAAACTCACCCTTATATTACAGAAATCCATTACTTAAACGTGTTCAATAAAGAAAAACTGGATTAGAACGCTACCATATTAAACGATTCTAATTCAGAACAAGTTTATATTGAAAAAGTGCAGTTTGTGTTAATGGGAATTTCCAATTCCCTCCACCTGCTGTTTAATTATTCAAACTAAAATTAATTCTATTTGCATACAAAGAGTACATTTTGTATCTATTTATAAAGCAATTCGAAATGATTTTTAATTGCTTTTGAATTATTTTGGTTTATAGTTTTTACCTTCCGCGTCTATTTAAAAGCTTCTTTAAAGTCAATAAAATTAATTAAATGGGTCATTTTATTTAATTTTGATTTGATCTTTAATAAACTAAAAACCTCCCATAAGTATGCCATATTTTAAAACAACTAGTTATATTGCAATTTAAGTTCTATAAAAGCTTTCTCAGTCTTCTGTCTTATGAAGAATTTTAAAAATTTAAACATTTTTTTAATTTCTTAAACGAAATCCATAACAATCGCAAATGAGATGTCCCCAAGATGCAATTGATTTGAATTTGACGCCATTTGTGCAGTATTGGCAACCCTTAAAAACAAAATGTCAATATATTTATGCAGTAGTCCCTCGATAATGTGAATTACCGATAATGCGAATTTGCTGCTTTATGCAGACGATATGGTTATACTGGCGGTTGATGTCAGGGTCTTACAGCAGATGATAACGCAACTGAAATGTTACTGCATTAAATGAAGTCTAGAAGTAAATCTATCTAAATCCGAGATAATGGTGTTCAGAAATCGTGGAGAGTTATTTAGTCAAGAAAATTGGACATTAAATGGAGAAAGAATTCGAATTGTCTCCAACTTTACTTACTTAGGAGAAACTCTGCAGCCAAGAACAGCATAAACTCGACGTGGCAATACTTTCAAGCAAAAAGAAGTATCAACTTAAAAATCAAATGGAAACTATTTCAGGCGGTTTGTAGAGCTGTTCAAACCTAAGGCGCTCAGATCTGGGGCTTTGGAATGTTCGAAGAAGTGGATAAACTTCAACGCTATTATTTACTCCAAACTACTCTTTGGCAATGGAAACTGGGGCAGAGGACGGACATTACTATACCCTTGGTCTTCACCTCAGATATATGTTTATCAAAAACAATATTCGAATACAGTGAAAAAAGATTACAGCATCAGCTAACAAAAATACTTTTGAGGGAAAAAATGTTCTGGGTAAAGAAATTGAACAATCTTGGATATTGTTTTGGACTGCGTTGGGATGATGGATCTATTTCTTAAATTGATTGAATCCAAAAAGACAATGATCTATTGCGGCTGTTGAAATCAAAGGGTCAACAAGAAAACCTACGAAGGGTATCTACAAACATCTGGATCATTTAAGAGGACAGATTTACATTAACGATTGTTTCGAATTGAACAAGATCACCTGGATTTTTAAGGCAAGAGTTGATTTAATCAAGCTTAATGGAAACGGATATGGCCAGAACGAATCATCATTATGTACTGTGCGCAGCTTAAGGGAGGAAGAAAACATCCAGCACTTCTTGTGCAGATGTCCGGGTTTAAAGAAATTTAGGGTGGCCTTCCTTGGGAAAGTTTGGCCCAGTTGCTCAATGGATAAAACAGCACCAGTTTTGAAGGACTTGCGAATTTTTTCACTGTAGCCTTAACATACCAAAATTAACTAGTGAGAGAATATAACCAGTTAATAATTTTCTTAAAATTATCACCAAATTTTTATTTGAAACTGATAATTGTAATATATGTACGTAAATTCAACTACCCGACAGACGACGACGTTTGTCAATGCCGTACGTTTTGCATTTTTAACTTCAAAAGAAACTTAAAATCTTATTTGAAAATGGTAACTTCTAGATATTTAGTTAGAAATAAAAAACATTTTACAATTACTACTTCTAATGTGAATTTCTCTAAAATGTGAATCGCCAAAAATTTACATTGTAATCTCTATAATGTGAACTTCTAGGAACTTAGGAAATCCGAAAAGCCTACAATTGAAAATGCATTGTTCGAGTGGCTAAAAAACTAAAAAAGAGACACGTTCCAGTTTCTTCTCTACCGAAATGCAAATCAGTTTAATTTGCGATTAAAAGAAGCCCGGAATTTCAAGGCTAGTCAAGGTTGGGCACAAAAAGTTGTCATGTAATAAAACTGCAGTTAATCCATTTCTGAAAAACTGCATGAAACAATACGAGAAATGTCTCTTACTCCACAACAAATTTGTAATGCGGATGAAACCGGCTTATATTGACAGCTTGTTCCTATAGTAAAACGCTCGTTTTGTCTACACAACATACAGCACCGCGAAGAAAAACTAGCAAAGAAGGGATAACGTTGTTGGCCTGTACGAACGTAACTGGAACACATTACCTTACTTCATTATTATCGGGAAGTCCAAATAACCCAGAACGTTTTCAAGTTTAAAGGTTCCGCTGATTTATAGGCACTGTTGCTCCTTGACAATGCAACTTGCCATTCCAGCTAACTAGTTCTGATGGAGACATAACAGTTATGTTTTTCCCTCAATCGTTACCGCTTTGATTTGCGGGTTGAGACTTTTTAAACTATTTCTATTTCACTTACTTTCTCTTTCGGACTTATTTGCGTCTTTCTAAAAACTTTTGAGTGTAATAACACACTTAGTGAAATTATTGCAACAGAAAGTGAAGACATTGCTGCTGGGAAAAAAAAGAACTATCCTCGAAACATGTTGTAATGAATCTGAAATTGTCTTGGGACCATCTTTTCGCTTTCTCTATCGCTAAGTGATTTAAATGAACACTTCCACGTGAAGAAAACTGGGAGGAAGAAGATTTAATTCCACTTTTATAATTAAACTGCCTGAAACTCTGTCTCAAAGAGAGTTGCATTAAATTAATGATCTTCTTGGAATTATAGATAGAGAACAAAACATTTCGAAACAAGAAGTTAGAGACAGGGTAGTTGTAGAAGAAATTGCACCTGAACCAACTGAAGATATTTCGGAGAGTGAAACCGACAAAGTCACTACAGCTACTAAAATAACAAGCTATCATGCAATACAATGCACAAATACGCTGCTTAAATACTCAAATCAAAATGAACTGGACGCAGACACGATGTTCAGTTTTCTGAAACTAAAAGCAGTGGTAATAGAAAAGTCGAGCCATGCTGTTTGACAATCAAAAATTACAAGTTATTTATTTTTTTATGAATTCAATAAATGTTGAAGCTGTTGTTTAACAAATATTTTGTGTTGTGTTCAATGGATATAACGCTTATTTTGATCATTTTTATGAGACTTGAAAAAAGTTTCAGTAATGTGAATCGCTCTAAAATCCGGAAACGCCTTATTTAAATAAGGTCACATTATCGAGGGACTACTGTATACACTTAATTTACCTCTAACTATCGGCGCTGTTTTGCAGAGTTGTCATCACCTTACTACTTCGTAAAAATGGCTGACATTAAAACAATGGCGCCCTTAAAGCTAAAATTAAACTAAAACTCACAATATATTGACCATTAAAGTTTAACAACTCCTTTTTTAAAGAAAAAAAAGTCGACTTTAATTATATTTTGTTTTAATATAGGAACTTTTAAAATAAACTGTGTCATTTTTATGTGGTTAAATTAATACAACAACAAAATTAAACTTAATAGATAATATTTTTATTAAAAAATAAATGAGAATTTAAATTATATTTATCAACATTTAACTTTGGTGCTGCCCGATATGCTTTCAATCTATAAGGTCGTCCATTGAAATAATAGGTGTGTCCATTAAGCCGGATCATATTTGTATTAGCTAAGTCCATTGCTGATGATGGTGTTGCTGGGGCTTGATGATGTGAACTTGGTGCAATAACAGTATTCACAAGCTGAACATTCTGAGGAGGTATTTGTCCCTTGTTCGGTGAGATATTAGCTGCTGCTGATGGGATATAATTTGGCTGTGGGTGATAATTGATTTGTGGACGATTTTGTTGGTAATTTTGAGGCGGGTTTTGTTGGAAGCTTTGCAGAAAAGCTTGCAGGAAATTTGGCGGAACATTTGGTCCATTTAGGATTGGATTTGTTGGCGGTAACAGTGGCTGTTGATTGCCATTAACAACTGGTGCAAAGTGATAAGGCATCGGTCCAATTGGAATGTAGTAGATTTTTGAGTCTTTAGGTGAGTTTTTTGGTTTAGCTGTTGCATATTTCTTCAAATTGATGGGTTTCGATGATAGGACGATGTCCTTGTAGACGTTTTCCATCATCGGACTTTGGAATATCACTTTTGAGGAGAGTGGGAGATCATTTCTATTCAAATAAGTGCCAGCTAAACTGACTGCCGCAGATGTTATCAATAGAAACAAGGTGTATAGGTTGAAAATCATCCTAAAAAACATACAAAGAGAAAAGAAAAATCAAACATTTGGTAAAAAATATCAAAAATATTTAAGTTAAAATTTATTTGAAATTTTATAAATAACTCTTTGTAATGCAATTCTTTTGGCTTAATGATTAGTTATAGTTTTTAGTTTTAAAAATACAAATAAAAAAATGTACGAAGTGTAGACTTTTTTCAAATAATTCAATCTCGTGTTGGATGGCCTATCCTGGATTGGTGGATTTTGAGATATCTTATTGAAAGAGTTGAATACCTAAATTGAGATAGCATTTAGATTTCAAAAACTATTGTAAAACTATATTTTGAAAATTTAATAATTCACCGAATTTTTACCACAAAAAGTAAACATTTTAAATCAATTTTCTGGTTCCCTCACACCTGACAATTAAATTTAAATGGGGGTTTTGATGGGTTAATTCAGATTTCCGTCAAAAATTGTTTTTTTTTTCGTGGCGCATGAAACACGTTTGCAACTTTGTGTACATGTGCTGTTATGTATAGCTGTTAAATTTCCAGCTAAACATTTTTGTACAATTGTTACTAATACTTTAAGTGGAAATGAGGGCAAATCTTAATCCAGGTCTGCAGATAAAATTAAATGTTAAGAAATTTATTTTACATCGTAACCATACTAAGCATTCGTCCTTTAAAATACGTGCACCCGACCAAATTTTCCATGTTTTAAATTAACCATCGTTTAGGCCTTAAGAAGTAAAAGTTCATGAATTTATGAATAAGTTGAACAACCCTTTTCATCAGTATCGGACAATGCTAAACCAACGTCAAAGCAGCATAAAAATGTATTAATCTACTACCAAAACGTAAAAGGACTTCGGATAAAGACCAACATGGTTTACAAAAACATTACAAATCTTCCAAATTGACGGAAACATGGCTTAATAACTCTATCTCGGACTCGAAACTTTTTGACTCCACTTATCTAGTCTTTAGACATATGATCGTAATAACTCAGACGATTCAAACGCCATTGGCGGCGGAATTCTTACCGCTATCAACAATACTTTCACTGGTTACCTGTTGACGACTTTCGATCAATAGACATCGAAATATTATGCTTGCAAATTAAAATGGCTACAGGACATTTATTTATTGTATCAGCACGTATACCTCCAAGCTCCAAGAACGAGGTTTATGAAAATTACCAAACAACTATATAAAAAGTATTTATATCCTCTTGAATCCTGCAGACGAAGTACTGGTTGTTCGTAATTTTAATTTACCCAATCTCAATTAGATTCAAATTGATAACGATAACTTCTACTTTCCAATAAACCCGTCATCTTCAAACGTGTTTTTATTAACAGATGGTAAGTCTTCATGTGGCTTAAGTCAACTCAACGGTGTGAAGAACCGTTTTGGAAAAACACTCGAACTGGTATTTTTCTCCGAAACCATATGCTCTGAAGCAGCTGTGATATCTTCTGCTGTCAAAATTGTGGAAGAAGACCGCCACTTAATTGAAACATGGCTCCACCTCATATGCTTCCTAATAACAACACACTAGAATTCAACTTTAGTAGGTGTAATTTTGAAAACCTTTTTAACTTGTTATGTACGATCAACTGGGATCACTTATTTGGTAACTTAAATATTGGCGATACGTGTAACATTTTTTATATAACTCTTTTTGACTGTTTCTACAAAACGATTCCATTTAAAAAGGCTCGTGTTTTGATTCTTAAGTTAAATACTTAAAAAACAAAAGGAACAAAGCTTGGATAAAGTATAATCAAACAGGAACTGATGATGATAAAAGGACGTTCATTATAATAAAACAACTTTTCACTGACTACTCTAACACCCTGTATAATGACTACATTCCGAAAATTGAATTAACCTTAAAAATGATCCTGATAGTTTTTGGAAATGCGTAAATCGTAAGAAGAAAACATATGGGTATCCTAACTTAATGACTGATTCGACATCAAATAGTAATGAGCCGAGAATAATTGCGAACATGTTTCCAAACTACTTCAAAGATGCTTTTGCAGATTATAATACTATTAGTTTTCCTAACACATCCACCACTGTTATAAATTTCCCCCACTTAAATTCTATCAATTTCGTTATAAGTGAAGATAATATCCTTGATAGTATCCTACAACTTGACGAATGTTTTAGTCCTGGTCAAGACGGCGGAAATGTGCTGCGTATTTAGCACACCCGTTATGTATTCTTTTCAACACTTTTTTAAGTAACTCGCTTTTTCCTTTTATCTGGAAGAGCTCCTTCATAATACCAGTACACAAAAAAAGTCCTAAAAACGAAATAATTTTTGCGGAAATTGCGGAACATTTTTGGCTGATAGGTCTCAAAATTTGAACTTTTGTATATATGCCAAAAACTCCTTAAAAAAGAACGTAGGGATAACAACCTAACAACGAATGCTTTAAAGTCTACATATGTTCGTCTTTCGTCATTAAAGACTTATTTCCACAATGCAAGAGGCCTCCGAACCAAAGTACCCGATCTTTTTAAAAATACATGTGTTACATACTATGATATTATCATCGTTGTTGAGTCATGGCCTTATAACGGAGTTGTCTCTTCAGAACTATTTGATTGCAGTATCTACGACATTATTGTCGTGACCGATGTAAATCATCTAGAGAACGTGGAGGAGGGATAATAATCGCTGTTCGATCCCATCTTTGCTCTAAAGAAGTCATTTTACCAACTTCGGACATTGAACAAGTTTGCATCTCCGTCAACTTAAATACTTTTTCCAGACCAAATGTATTTTTTATTGTAAGTTATGTGCCTCCAAGTAGTTCACTTGATTTGTATGAAAAACATATTAGCAATATTGGACTGTCATGCGAGAGGTCGTGGGTTCGATCCCTGCCTATCCCACCTAAAGTTTTTTCACGGGTACTGCCTCTTGCGAGGAATTGACAAATTTTCCAAGAGTAATTCTTGTCATGAAAAGTGCTTTCTCAAATTTACCGTTCGGATTTGGCTTAAAACTGTAGGTCCCTTCCATCCCTGACAACAGTACTCGCACACAGGAATGGTTGAGATTTGTCAGTCACTAGGCCCTAGTTCTCAAACGGACTGTTGCGCCACCCAATTTATTTATTTTATCTGTAAACTCTCCGCAATTCCCAAATTGTTTGAAAGCATGGTGAAAATAAAGCTTGATTTTCTTACAAGTAGTGAATATTTATCAGAAGTACAGCACGGTTTTGTATCCGGTCGATCATCTTTTCGCAATTTAACTTATTTCACTTCACAACTCATTTCATTTCACAAAAATTTCAAGTGGACGCAGGATACACTGACTTTAGTAAAGCCTTTTATTCTGTGAACCACCAAACACCTCTGAAAAACTTGAGATTTTTATCGTCATATTTATTTTGTAGAACACAACTTATTCAATATACATCAGGTGTCCCGCAAGGTAGCCACCTGGGTCCGCTCCTCTTCTTAATTTTCGTTAATGATATTGTCTCGGGCTTTAATTATTGTGAATGCTTATCATATGCGGACGGTCTGAAAATATTTTCAAAAGTTTAGAGTTTGGACAATTGTCAACATATGCAATCTGACATTGATTCTTTATCAAATTGGTGTCACATCAATAGCCTTAAATTGAATATCAAAAAGTGTAACACGATTTCTTTTTCCAGAAAATCTCATATTTTGTTATTCAACTATGCAATTGAGTCTGTGGATTTAGAAAGGGGTTTCAAGTATTAAAGACTTAGGAGTTAGTCTTGATTCGCAACTTTCTTTTAAAGGCTATTTCGATTATTTGGTTTCTAAGGCCAACTCGCTGGGAGGTTTCATAAAACGAAATAGAAAAGACTTTAAACCTTTCGTGTTATTATCCTTGTATATATCTCTCGTCAGATCAATTTTGGAATACGCCGATTTTAGTTGAAGTCATATTTATATAGTTCATTCGAATCGGATTGAAAACATTTATAGACGATTTACAAAATATATATTTAAGAAAACGGGTTGGAACTTTAGTCCTAGTTATGAGGCTAGATGCCAATTACTTGGAATAAAGTCGTTACAATCAAGAAGAAAAATTCATAGTGTAATGCTTATTAGAGACTTACTATGCTACCATATTAAATGTCCATCTCTTCTTGCCTTGGTACCAATCTATGTTCCGCTAGGTCTTAGAGAGCTAGAGTCTCCTTATTCTAAAGAATTTACATGACAAATTATGGTATGATGAAACTTTATCAAGATCTATTGTATATTTCAATGAAGTGTCTTCAAATATTGTAATAAATTTAAAACCGAAGTGTTATATTTTTTCACTTTTTAATTGCTCTTGGAGTGCTTATATCTGTTAGCTGTAATATTGCTTGTAGATTAATTAAATAAAACAAAAAAAAATCAATTTCATTTGCCCCAAGGAACGCAACAACAGGTTAAATTCTGTTTTGACAGATCTAGATCAAAAATTAAGTAATTAATTTACTTATTTTAACCATCTAAAACCCCATAACACATTAGGTCAACATTCACCAATAGTGTGAACAGACATTTTTTTATTGAAACATAATTAAATGTTGACAGCTAATGTCAGTTTACTGACAGATCTTTCAATAAACAAGAACAATAAGTTCAAAAAACGAATTTGTTAGCCTTATGCATCTTACATTTTGCATATCTTAACATTTAGTTTGAGTTGAAATCACAAAATGAAAACATTAGCTCCTAGTTACTTTCTAAATCTCAAAATAGTAACAATAACTTTAAGTTATTTTCTAAAACCACATGACTACGAGTTTTTGACATTTCAGATTATATCGTTCGCCAGACTAAGGTTTTATTGATTTCTTTTTTTTCCTTTTCAACGAAATGTATGTTCGCAGACGTGCTGAAAGGATTGTATTTAGATTTTAAAGCTCTTAATAATACGTTGTTTAAAAAGATGATCAAATTACAGACTACTGTTTGCATTAATCTGATGCTATCTGATTAAGGCACAAAAGATTTAAACGATACATTTCCCTGCATCTTTCTTAATTTTTTCATTTAAAGATTCACACTTTATGATAGAGATCCATAATAATAGCAGCTTCGACTTCTTTTCAAACAATTTTCACTACACTTATTATTATACCAACGGATTGCAATTTCTTAATCATCTTATAAATAATCTTTTCTTTTTATATCATTCCTACACAAGACCTCAAGTTGGTTGATATTTATGTGTCAAAATCAAAAATTTAAAACAACAAAAGAAAGTTGACATGACGTTAATTTAGGTTGAGTAGGTATTCCCATTGATGCGAAGATAAAATATTTAGGTAATTCACAGATCGTAAATTAATGAATGATTTCGAAATGGAAATTAAGTTTGTGACTTTTTTTTATATTTTCTGCGGCGGCGCCAACGCAACTTTTGTTCTTGGGAATATCACAAACAAAAAATAACTAAGCAAAAGTTATGATTCATGAACAAATATTACAATGAAATGAAAGTGATATTTAAATAATTTTTTTTATAGGCTAGCAAAAATATACATAATAGTTAATTTTAACTGTTGACATACATTTGAGTTGATCAAGAAATATTAATGTATTTGTTTATATTCAACAAGTTTTTATTCTGTACAACTACATATAGAAAACATGATTGATTTGATTGATTCAAATGCGTAGGTTAGGCAAAATATTGGCATTGAAGTATTATATTTCAACACTAAGAATGTCTACCTTTTTCAATTTATCAAAGCCATAGTTGGTTGTCATCTCCAATTATTGTCAATTAAATCCAAAAATTAATTAATTAATTTGCGTTGGATCAATTTGTTGAAACCCAATTAAATTTAAATTAAAAACTAAAAATCAAAAATACGATAGTTAAGATATCAGAATAAAAAGGCAGAGATTTTAAAAACACAATTGAAGTACAAGCTGTTTAAACTGTCGAGATGTTTTGAACAAAATAGCTGTGTTCAACCATCTGCACTTATTCTTATTCATCGAGAATATTTCTGCAATAACTTACATTGATTGTCGAATTGAAAATGTTGACATTTCTCTACGTTTCAAGCTCCCTAGAGTCAAAATAAAAGATTTTTAGAAAGATGTCTGTACGTGGCGTGTGTACGTACGTTCGTTCATCAGTACGTCCGTACGTTCGCAACGTTTCTTTCGTCGTCCATAGCTCAAGAACAAGAAGAGATATAAAATAGAAAGATCCCGAAAGAGCTTTTAAGAAAATTGCGTGGGCCAACCAGTTTAAAACAAAGATTAAAATATCTTATCAAAAATTTGAGAATATGCCTCCCAACTGATTTTAACTTAAAATTATAAAAAAATTTTTGTTCAAAAGTTTGTAAAAATTAATTTTCGACTCAAATATATTTTCAAAAGTTTGAGATATTGGCTTTAAACAACTTTTGTCTTTTTAAATATATTGTTGTCAACATTCGGTAAATTTTGAGAAAAATCTAATTGACATGTTTTTTACAAAAAATAAAAACTAAAAAAAAAAAAACAATACTAAAACTTGATAAAAATTTACTTTTGACTCAAATAGCTTTTCAAAATTTAAAATATTGTCTTCAAACTATTTTATTTCACAGAAAATATTGTCTTCGATATTCAATAGTTTTTTTTATAAAAATCCAACAGTCCGTTTTTTCATAAAAAAAAATAAAATCTACAAAAAAAATAGTATCCAGATTAATTCTCTCAAATTAATTTAATTCTTCCTTTTTGTAAAAATTTAAGAAATTAAACTAAAATTGGTAAAAATTTGTTTTCGACGAAAAATCTATTTAGTAAAACTAGATTTTAAAACTCACCTATTTCTTTATATGAAAAATATTGTTGGTAATTTTAAAATTTTCAAGAATAATTCAACTGACAACTTTTTGAACCCAACCTACAAACTTTTAAGCAAAACAAATCGACAGACGGGATGGGAAGTTATCAGTGTGGGTCGCATTCCTACCTCTTTTTCAAGTAATTTATTTATTTATTTCATATGAACTCTTATGCTTGACAATGTTTAATTTAGAGTCAAAAATTACGCCAAGATCTTTCTTTTCACAAACTCTTTCAAGAATATTTCTATTAATTTTATATTCGAAGAGAACTTGGGAAAAGTTACGACAAAAAGAAAAACATTCGTACTTAGAGGCATTTAAATATAATTGGTTTACAGAGCACCTTTCCGATAATTATGAAGATCATTTTGCAACGGATGACAGTCCATAATGGACTTTATACATCTAAAAAACTTTAAGTAATCAGCAAATAGAAGTTGAACAGAATTATCGAAAATATCAAGTAATTCATTTATACAAATTAGGAAAAGAAGTGGCCCAAGATGGCTACCTTGGGGAACACCTGAGGTTACTTATACTGGACTTGCAACCATATTTTCAATTCTAACAAAATAAATTCTTAAGGTAAGATTTTAACCATTTCAAAAGATTTGAATGGAAACCAAAAGATACAAAATTTCTCAACAAAAGCTTTCGCAAAATCTCTGTAAATTACATAAATTGGAGAAAATAGAAAGATTAGTGGTTGTTGATACGAAACCGTGTTGAAATGGTGAAATATGTTCTTTTACGAAGAAAGCATACTTATTGTATATCAATTTTTCGAATAGTTTAGGTATCCATGACAATTTACAAATTGGACAATAAATGTTTATTTGTAGCTTTTATCCTAAATTGGAGTTACAAATTATTTTTGTCACACTGATAGGAACGCAACATAAGACAGAGAGCTTTGGTAAATTAGAAAAAGAGGTTCTATAATTGCTGTCGTATGTCTTCATTCAAACTCAAAACTCCACTTTCTATTTCAGACATATAAAAGCTCTATTTGGCAAATATTCAACTTACAATCTTGAAATAAAAATTCCGTATTATTTGAAGAATTTAAAATATAAAACCGGTGGTACTGTGAAATAATGCCAAGTGAAATAAGAACAACTTTTGGTCATATTGTATTGTGAAAAAACTGATATAAGCTCAAATTATTTTGAGAAATAAGACCAATTTATTTTTAAGGTGAGTAGGTAAACAAATTGAGGTACCCTTGAAAGTTGACCTTATTTCAATTACCTTTATTTCCCGGCACTAAAAATAGTAAGTAAGAAAGTAAAAAGGAATATCAATCCACTGATTTAATAACAAAATTATTTAATACTCTTTTTATAAATTGTACTTTTAATTATTCGTTCAATTTTACATGCGATGAATTTAAATTGTTTTCTTTTCTTAAATCGGACGTTTTTGCTTGAATTTTCTCCAACTTCTTTCTAGTTGAACAAACCTATTGTGAATTTAGAAATATTTAACAGATAAAAGTTAATAATATTATGCACACAACGGAATAATAATACATAACAAATAAATTCCTTTAGAAAACATTTGTTCGTGGTAAGTTATTTTCTGTAGGAAAACTGTCATTTCGTATTTTTCAAAATGTCAAAACTTCATTCATATATTATTTAGGCATTACATATTCGATTTGAAAGTAAGTTTTTGGGAAAATATTTCCTACATATACACTAAAAAAACAATAATCAGAATATCAGTTTTATTCAAGTTTGGATAAGAAGACTTAGAAACATAAGGAAAGGTTAAAACTTTCTTATTCAAAGAATCAAATTAAAAAACAAATTAAACCTAAATGGTTGACAGTTAACGATTTTAATAAAGTAAATATAAATAAAATTAAGTTCAAAAAGAGGCTGGGATGCGACCCACAATGATAACTTCCCATCCCGTCTGTCAATTTGTCTTGCTTAAAAGTTTGTAGGTTTGGGTTAAAAAAGTTGTTACTTGAATTATTCCTAAAAATTTTTTAAATTACCAACAATGTTTTTCATATAAGGACAAGTTAGATTTTTAGTCGAAAATAAATTTTTAACAATTTTTGTAGCATTTCTTAAATTTTTACAAATTGGATGAATGAAATTAATTTGAGAGATATCAAAAACCGAACATCAATTTTTTTACCAAATTTGCGTACTATTTTTTGTATATTTTATTTTTTTTTATGTAAAAAAAAACGAAAATAAAAAAAAGTTTGAAGACAATAATTTTAATTTTGAAAATCTACTTGAGTCGAAAGTAAATTTTTACTACGTTTTAGAATTAGGTTTTTATTTTTTGTAAAACAAAACTCTCAATTAGATTTTTCTCAAAGTTTGACTGAATGTTAAAAACAATATTTCTTATAAGATAAAATAAGTTTGAAGGCTAAATTTTAAGTTTTTGCAAAGATATTTGAATCGATATTTAATTTTTACGAACTTTGAGTAATGTTTTTTTTTAGATTTTTATTTTTTATAAAAAAAACTGTCAATTCGATTTTTCTCAAAATTTTATCAGATTTCAAAAACATTATTCTCCGTTGCTCAAAATTGTTTTGGAGATGAAATCATATGTTAGTCCTTAAATTTAGGAGGTGACAAATTTTTTTTTATCATCCACTTATTTTATTAATTTTTTTTTTTTTAACTTCTGACGTTTTCGCTTGATTTTGCTAAATTTTCTTGTTGAACAAATCTTATTCCATTTTGAAATACTTAACAGATTATAGTTAATAATATTATATACACGGCAGAATGGCAATTTTTGACAATGTATTCATTAATTTTAATTAAAATCGAATGAAAAAAAACTAACATTTTTTCGTAGACATAATTTTTTTTGGAAAAAAACTGTTATTTCAAATTTTCGAAAATTTTACCACCTATCAAAACTTAATTTTTATAAATATGTGATCTGAAAAATAGGTTTTTGAGAAAATATTAATTTAATAATATTTAATTATAGTTATTTAAGAAAAACTAATAAAAAGTCAAAATCGTGAGTGAATGTGAATGAATTTTATAAAATTCAAAAAAATGAGTTTGAGATATGCGCATCAAAAAACCATTCTTTTTTAAGAAATTTAATTTCAAAAAAATCAAACTGAACTAAAACAATTGACAGTTAACGACTTCAATTAAATGAAATACAAATAAGTGACTAAGTGAAGATTAGAACCTTGATTGAAATAGAAACAAATATCAAAAAAACATTTGCACCATGGTACGAAATACCGAATAAAGCTATTAAAAAAAACCGAAAATAATAAAACTAAATTGTAATAAAATGAAATGCACGACTATTAAAAGAGTCTGCTTAAAAATAGTTGAGAAGCATTTTAAAGCCATTTTTATAGCTATTTACCAAGCTTCAAAGATGATTTACCTAATTTCAAACGATTTTAATATCTTACTATTTCTTATCAATTAGCTTAATTTAAAATCACGGATCGGCTACTTTAATCTGTAGCAATTTTCTAAATCCATATGACATCTTTACAATTATTCATTTAAGGGCAGTAGACACAATAGTTCAGTCAATAGTTTTCAATTCAAATTAATAAGTCTGTTAAGGCGTTTTGGCTTTGTTCATTCTAGCAAACTGTCACTTTTTAGACATGTTTGGATGCTTGTTTTGTTTTTGGAGTCTCTTCGTCTTATTTAGCAAATTGCCAACAAATAAATAAATAAAAAACCTTAACCATTGTTTATTATTTAAATTTTTCAAAAACACCTTAATATTTTAATTTTTACTTTTAAAAATCGTTAGAGCGGTTTTAAATTAATTTTATACGTGTACAATTTTTCAATTTTTTTTTTTAAATATTTTTAGTCCTATGTAGTTATTTAGAACATATTAATAAACATTCTATAATTGAATACCAAATGTTGACCATGAGATATTAAATTTTGAAAAAAATTGACATTTTTGCTAACCAAAGGGCAAAAACATAAGAACTTTTGCGGACATTTTTTGAAATTATTCATGAGTTCTTGAAAAAAAATAACCAAAAAAAAACCGTTCTATGGGTTTTGGAGCAATACAAAAATTCATTTTCTTTATTGAAAGCTGCTTAGTTAAGAAAAAAAAATCTAGAACAAATTTCTATAAAAATCTATCGATTTGTTTTTGAGTAAATTTGAATTTTCCAGCAGAAGATTTGTACTGCTGTTATTTTTGATCCTAAAAAGCGAAAAAAAAATAAATCTGCTTTAAACATTAACTTCCAACTTTGAACTCAACCGACCCAATAATTAAGGCTCTAAGGGCGACGACAAACAGACAGCCGGGTGGTATCACGGACCAACTTTTTTCGACTTCTCTGCCATCGTAATTTTTGATTAAAATCTATATTTCGAAATTTTTTAAGCACACAAAACTTGCCATACGGTTTCGATATGTCAGAAGTTACAATGTTGGAATATAAGTCACTTGTGATCTTACAAAAACACATTAGATAATTTAAAAAAATACTTTAAACTGCACTCCAATATTTACAAAAAGACTCATAATTTGTTTTCCAGAATTCTATTTCACGTCTTAGATTTATTGTTTGAAGAAAAGTGATTCAAGACTCAAAAATATTTTTGTACTTTGTCAATATTATGTAAAAAGAGTCCTTATGTTAAACATTATTTTACAAAATCAGTCAAGAATAAATTGTTTTTCCTTTAAGCTTCCTTATAAATATCAATGTAAATTTGTGAACTTTATTGTTTGCTTTCAATTTATCACTATTTGTTACAAATTTCTTCTTTTTTTTAAGACTTATTAGCAACCTTAATTTTATTCCTATTTCAGAATTTTCTCCTTCTATATTTTTTTGTATCTACAAATTTAGGATGGAGAAAATTGTGAAAATTACACTTTAAGGCCTTACATAAATGTAAATCCTTTCGGTTGGGGATGTTCCTTGGGTGATGCAAATTAAGATTTTTGATAAAACATAAACGCATAGAAAACAATATTCCCAACAAAAAAAATCACTATTCCACTTGGCATTTTTAATTTTTCTTATTTCAGGGACATGATCTAATCTTTGCCACACTTTAAAGATTTAAATTCATAAACATCAAGTTTTACTAAAATTAACAAAAAACCAAAAAAATAGAGAAATACATTTTCTTAAACAAATCAACTTACTTTTAAAACAAACTAAAATATAATCACTTCCAAAATAATTAATTAATCACTTTAGTTTATTTTACAAAAAAAATCAAACAGATCGAGTAAGTCTAGCGAACGAACGAACAGAACTATATTGAGACAAAACAAAAGTGTGACTTTAATGCAGCTGCCAACTGCGAACGCCTCGAACTTCGTCAAATAAATGATAGCACTGCTCTGCATTTTTACTTTTTCGAAACAACACACTAAAAAAATCTTTCAAAATCATCATCTCCTCCTCTTTGAGACTTCCGAGACTTAAGCTTAGTAAAAATACAACAAAAATAAAAACCAAAACCAAAACAACAAAGATTCAAGACCCAACTCCATGCAAAGAAAAAAGGTGACTCTTGTAATACTCATACTCACCTTTCTTCTATTTGGTTTCTTTTTGTTCCCCATTTTTATTCATTATGTATTTTTCCTGCTACAGCTCAGCTTCTCATTATCTTTTTTAGCACTAAGCCGTACAGATGCGAATTTTAACTTTGTGACGAACGCTTGGAAGTTGGAGCCACCTGATGAACTTGAATGGGGAAGAGATGACGAAGACACAATGCTTGGCGGAATGCCTGGTATGTATCGCTGCGGTCGACCGATTATAACACATGAGCAAATCTGCATTGCCACTGCACTGCATTGTACTGCACTGATTCCGGAAAAAGAGTTATCATTGTGTGCGGCTTGTACGACAACAGCCCCCCTATTTTCGGAGCCAAATTGCTTAAAGGGTAAGCGCCCGTAGGCGAAGTCTGATATGACTGCGCATGATCATTTAACACTGAGCAGCATCTCACATAAAGGTGCAGTTGCATGCGCACTAAAGGTTGGTCATTGGGCCGGTTAATAGCATGTTTTTTTGTTACCGCTACACGAACTACAAGTGGTACGTTCGTACGTACGGTAGGTATGTAGATGTCATCAGTTACAAGACGTATGCCGAGGTTCTTGACAGCCAATACATGAAATATGATACTCGGTGTAGAGCTGTCAGTATAAACATATGATATACAGATATGTTTAGTCTTTTGACTGATGCAACACAATCTTTCGATGATGGCGGTACGGTCGGTGGTGAGCTAACTATGACGAGTTAAGCCGAGTGGTTAACCTGTCTTGTTGTTTGTAGCTTGCGGTTTCCAAGGTGTTTAAGTTATTTGTTTATTTATTATAATTTTTTTTGTTCATCAATTGAAAAGAACACATCTTTAGTGAGACAACGGAGCTTTAACTGCTTAACATTCCATGGGTGCAATATCTTCACGCCAAGCCACCCGCAAAGATTTATGCAGAAAAAAACGTAAACATAATAAATATGATATAACACTGGACCTATGTATACGTACTGTTTTCACTGAACACTATTTTAAATTGGATAAAATGACAGCCACTGTCAAAAGTAAGTCTACAGTCAAAATGACAAGCAATCATACCAACTAAAAACAGACTCAAACTACGTTTTAAATTTACAAAAAAGTTTAAAATAGTCTTATTCTTAAATTTTTATTTGGTAATTTAATTGTGAAATCAATAATATTACCCGTGTTTCGTTTGAAAATTTATCAATGGTATAGTAGGAATTGACACGAATAACAAAAACAATATCCGCAGTATGAATACTACCGATAAAAGTTAAAGTAGAATCTTACTGCAGATGGGTTTTTGACATTTATACGAGTCTCGAATGGATTTTATTTGATATCGTTCTCAGATGTTGGAACGAATGATATTGCATTTGTATCTCGATGGCTGTGTTCGTAGAGTAGTTGTGCATTTGAAATCATGTCTTTCGATTGGGCAAAAAAATCAAACTGTTACTGTTGATATTATTAAGTTTTGTTAATGAAAATGGATTAACTGGGCTTATTTTGCAAGAGAAAACTATAGAAAAGATAATTAAGTTTTGCTAAGAAGATTTAAAAATGATTGAGTTTGACAGCACTTTTTAAAATGCAAATATTGTTTCGATGTTTCTTATGAAGTGCAAGTGAGATAATTTGTGTTAAACAATGAAGAACTGAATAGTTCAGCACCAAAACTATATTTTTTGTACACAAACATGCAAATAAACAGACCATAGTGCATTATCTGTAAAACCAACTCCTCCACGACGGGAATGGAGTCGAAGCAAGCTCATTTCAACGCGATTCAGGTATATAAAGAATTGAGGCGAGCTTCAAGCCCTCTTCAAAGCCATGTTAATATAGTAGTCTACAAACAAACCCCTTTCCTAAAGTTTTTATTTTATGTCAAAGCTGCAATTGTTTAATGAACTTTTTTTTATAGAATCTCAATTTCCAGATGTTTTTCTACCATTTCCTCTTGAAAATTGTCCAATTGTTGACAATTGAACCGAATGTCTTTAAAGAAAATAATATATAGTAATTTTTTAATTTTAAGGAAAAATACATAATATAGCCAAGAATATAAATAAACTGAAAAAAATATGTAAGGAAGGTTTTTGGGACCTCTACCCAAGCGGGTACAATGGCACAATGCATTATAGTTATTTCTCAAATGAAACATTTTGAAACACTCCTTCTCTACACAAAGTACTACGTCGCTATGCTCGCAAATCCACCTGATTATTATTAGGTTATGACATTGTCAACACAGTAGTTGCTTAGCTATTGGTCTCGGAAAATGTTTTCCATTATAGTAAATTATACAGAGGAACTACTGATCGCTTAGAAGACGCGGAAGGCTATGCATAATTTCGCAAGCACTGACGAACAATAACGCGATTAAACTACAATAAGCCTATGTTGCTGTTGTAGACCATTTTATGCAACTTCACCGAATTTACCAATAGTGGTCACCACCACTTTTTGCACGAAATTTAGTTTGGCTTGATCATGAAGGTCCCTGAATTGTACTTTGCGACCATAGAATCCTCTTTTTTTTAACTCTGCATCATTGTTCTAGTCTCGCGTACAGTCCCAATATCTCGAAAACCAATATCTGCAAAACAAGCAGATAATGTGATGTAAACAAATAACCAAAATATAAAATGTGATATGAAAGATATGTAAATTTGTCCAAAAAATCATCAACACTCTGGATTCAAGCGACATTTGATGTTTTACTATATAGTGACGGTTTTGATTCCACAATAGGTTTCGTCACCATCCGGTTTTTAAAGACAAATAGACTTGCCTCTTTTGAATTGCTTCGAAGAGTAGTATTTGACCATCGACTCATCAACCTAAAGTTTTTCATGCATGTATTCAAACTGTAATAAGTAGCAAAAACGACTTATTATAAAAATTATATTTAGTACATAACGAGAATTAAATGATGATATGAACGAAGCTAGAGAACAATATAGAATCAATTGACAAACTAATTATTTTACAAACATTAAATATTATAATTTCTTAGATTTAAAATATAATATATTATGTATAGCTGAGTCATGTGCGTTAACAAGTAGATATTGAAACATTTTTATTCATATTATTACACTAACTGCCAATATTTTTTGTTTAGAAGGGTTGCTAGGGGTCTTAATTTTGATATTTTGTCGGTGACAACCAAATTGTTGTTGCCAGTAAGGTGGAATAATTTGTTTTATTTCCTTGAATCTGCTTGTTAGCAACGATTTACACACGCGTGTCTTCATTTGTTTGCCAGTACATATCCTTTCTTGACTAAGAGTGATGGTCAAGGTAAAGCAATAAACGCACAAATACTTTCAAATCTGGTGATTGAAAAATTGTGGGCAATATGTGCTGCATAAACGCGAGACTTCTTCATCAAATAAAGTTTCAAAAACTTTCCGACTTCCCATCCAATGTAGTTTCCATGTTTACCTTTTGTCCAAAAAAAACACTGCTTTTTGGCATTTCAATTTCACATGGTTTCTTTGACCATTTTTTAAAATTTTCACTTTTTGCGGTGTGCAGTCTATACGCCGCCGCCGTTGCTCTTGAAGCCGTAAATCGTCTTCAAAGTTACTATCACAGCTACAAAACACCTCTACTTCACCTGAAGATCTTGCGGCATGGTGCAAGTCACAAGATCTTAACAATCACACTCCTCCACAACCGTATTAGAATTTGGTAGAAGCAAAACAATGTTGAAATTGTTATGGCTTGAAAACATTTTTTTTTTTAATAATAAAAACACACTAAAGGGGATATTACTACCCTTATTATGCAGAGGCACAGTGTGAGCACTAGGAAGAGGAGAGAGACAGAGACAAGACAGAGTGTGATAACGCATTCCACATTCGCGTAGTACGCCTAAAGAACGAATCTCTGTATTTGACAGTACGGCCGAAGTTGGGCTCGAGGGTATACTGATGAGCATTTCTAGAAGCGCTAATATTACGGTTGAACTTCTTAAGGGGAGGAATGCAACTGGCTATTTCACCAGAGCATAAGCCGTTAAAATAATGGTAAAAAAGGGTCAGACAAGAGACCTTACGGCGATGTTCAAGCGAAGTAAATGAACTTATGATGGTATTATCATCTATCAATTTAAATGCTCTACGTTCAATACTATCCAAGAGGCTTAAGTAAGTTGCGAAGCACCAGCCCAGAGATGGGAGTTATACTCAAGCTTTGGACGTATGTAAGTCTTGTAGATAATAGCCAGATCAGAAGGGGTGAAATATTTCTTGCATCGCCTTAGAAAACCCAAAACATCTTGCTGCATTTTTGGCGACATCGCGTATGTGATCGTTCCACAAAAGGTGGTTGGTGACACACATACCGAGAATATAGACGTGTTCAGTCTCATTGATGCAAGTGCCATCCATGGATAATTACAAAGGGGGTATATCAGGCTTTAAGGATACCAGACAGCATTGGGTTTTCGAAGCATTAAATTCCACGCGGTTTTTTAATCCCGATTGAACAATGCTGTTTAGGTCGGAATTTAATGAGCTTATCATATTTTGTCGTTGCAGTTCCACATCCGAAGAAGAGGGATGTGAATCTGAAAACGAATATGAAAAGCTAAGAGTACTATATTCAGCGAAACAATGTATTGGATTAGATTTTGCAGAAAGGAGATAATTAATAAAAATGAGAAAGAGTGTTGGAGATAACACAGAGCCCTGGGGTACACCAGCATTTATTTTATGGTTTTCAGACTTGAAACCATCCAATACTACTTGTATTGAACGATCCGAAAGGTAATTACTAATTCAATGAAGCAGGGATTCATGAAAACCGAAAGCACGCATTTTCGACAAGAGAGCCCTATCAAATGCTTTTGAAATATCAAGTGCAATAATCTTACTTTCTCCAAAACGATGTCAGATTTGCTCCACTGTTCGGTGAGATGAACCATGAGATCACCAGTGGACCTATTGCTACGAAAGCCGTATTGCCGGTCATTAAGAAGCTTTCGATCTTCAAGATATTTCTTAAGCTGATAATTAATCAGCGTTTTCATCACCTTGGAAAAAAGGGACGGTAGTAAGAAGGTGAGGAAGAATCTCCTTTTTTTGGGAATAAGCTGGACAAATGCCGTCCGCTCGGAACGAGACCTGAGGGGGAGGACAGATGAAAAAGCTTACGCAGTTGTTTTGCCAGCGTTGAAGAACACCTCTTCAGAACAATAGCGGGGATACCATCCGGACCAGCGGATTTATGTGTGTTTAGATCTCTAAGGACTCTTGCCACAGTACGAGTGCGAAAAAAGATTGGTCCCATAGAATCACTTACTCGCTCAAGCACAGCCGGAGTCATGACACTCACTGGCAGCGTAGAATTGGCGGCGAACTACCTAGTAAAGAGATTTGCTTTCTCTAAAGAGCTAACAAAAGGAGTGTCATTGACAATGAGCGTAGGAACCGAAGAAGAGGAAGAATTCCTCATGTTTTCTACAAATGACCAAAAATTTTTACTGCCTTTGGGACATTGCAGTATTTTTTGCCGTAACTTTTGGTCATGTAAAAATTTGGTCCGTTGAAAATGAGCGTTGCCTTCCTGTTTTGTTTGAATTTTTTCCGGCTTTCCTCAGTACGGTTGGCTTTATAGCAACGGAAACTTACCTCTTTGGCTATAATAACCTCTTTTCAGCTCGCATCGAACCATGCGTTTTCCTTGGGTCTGATACTTTTAACCCTATTCGGGATAAAAGTTCAAATTTCCAGGAGAATTAAACTTGTGATCATATCAGCGTTGGCGTCAACGTCACTATCGAGGTAGCATAGTGACCAGTTAAAGATTCTGAAGTAATTATTGAGGCCGTCCCAGTTGGCTTTCTCGTATTGCCAAACGGTTCTCTTAGGAGCTCTTTCTTTAACTGAACAGTTTTGACACGAGAAATTTACTGATATAACACAATGGTCAGATGTGCCTAGAGGAGATAGAACTCTAACAGTGTACTTATCAGGGTCAGAAGTAGGAAACAAGTCAAAAGTGTTTTCTGCTCGACCTTCAACGTCCGATATTCTGCTCACACTCTATCGGGTGTTGTCTGGCCTAAATGTTGAAACCGTGAAGCATTGAATTTCAACGAAGTCTAAGGCACGTCCTTAGTTCTGAAAGTTGCGGCCGTAAAAACTCGATGATTTGATGCTTTGAAATTCCATGTCAATGTAAAAGCAATCCATAAAAAATGTGCAGTTTATAAGCCACTGCACCTAAACGAGACAGTACTTGTATTACCTACCGAATAATATTAATTTCAACCAAATTTATTTACGATATGAAAACACAAGCTGTTAACGTTCTAAATTGAATTATAATGCTTTCAATTTTAGTACCAGTGGCATGATGGTTAGTGCGTTGGATTGTCATGCCAGAGGTCTTGGGTCCGATCCCTGATTATCCCATCCAAAATTTTTTCACGGGTTCTGCCTCTTGCAATGAATTGACAAATTCTTCAAGAGTAATTCTTGTCATGATAAGTGCTTTCTCAAATAATCCGTTCGGATTCGGCTTAAAACTGTAGATCCCCTCCATTCCTAACAATAGTACACAGTATAATGGTTAAGAGTTGTAAGTTACTAGGCCCTAGTTCTCAACGGACTGTTGCGCCACCCAATTTATTTATTTAAAGCTTTCAATTATAATGGGAATTTCCTAAGTCGCTGAAATCGCGCAAAACTGAAAAACACGAAGCAAAATAAAGCAAACTATAATGTTACGGCTTTGGCTGCTGTTATTTTCTGTAAGCAAAATTGTAAAGCATAATTCAATTGAGCGAAACAAAAAAAAGACGAATTAACTGCTATTTAAAAATGACTTTTATGGATATTAATGTGTTGTGACAGTCCGTAAAAAAACCAAAGCAAACAGTCCTGAATTCCTAAGGCCAGCCATGCACGACACAAGAAAACTACACATATTTTGTGCGTTGCGAATGGGCTTGTTTGGACGACTTTTGCAGTTACCTGTGCAAAAATCAAAATAATTTTTATATTTGCTCAGTTTTCTCAAATTTTCCAGATACGTTGTGTCATGCATATGAAAGTTTATTTATTTGTATGTAAACCTTGGTCAAATCTTGTTTCAGCATTAATGAATGAAGAATAAAAATGTACATAAGAACGAGTTTTTAGATGTACATAAGAAATATCTGGTTCTTTGGAAAATGAGGAGTCTGGATTAAAGCAATAGAATCATCAAAAATCAAGTAAACGAACGTTTAGTTTAAGAACTATAAGAAAACATTCCAGATGCCCACCATAGAGAACCACTGCATAGTCTCTTACAAATCCAACCATTCCTGTGAACGAATCATGTCAGGAATGGAGGGGACCTATTGTTTTATTGCAAATAAAACGGCAAATGCACTTTGAATGGCAACAATAATTACTTTTGTAGAATTTGACAAGGAGTTTAAGAACATCCAATGCAGTCTAAGGTTGGATTGGTGGACAGAACGATTTGTACGGTATTTTGCAAAAATGTAACCCTGTAGGATTTTCCGTTTATGATGGGTCGGAAACGTATTTAATGCTTGATTAAAAATTTATATTTCTAAATACAAGCACGACGACGAACGCGACGTAGAAAATAAAGTTTACAGAAGAAAATAACCCCATAAGATTGACATGGCAACATCTTCAAGAGGAGCACTCATTGCTCGACGGCGATGATTTGATAGTTCAGGGATGGCCTACAGGAACAACACCGGAGAGATTTCTCAATTGCTGAAGAGAACTCAAGGCCAAAACCACCTCAATTTTCATTTACATTTGGAGAATCATCATTATTATGTTTTAATTTATGAAAATGCAAGCAAGGAAATGATCCCCTAATGAAATTCTTATAACGCCAGATAAACAATTCTTATTCCCTACATTGAGAGATTTTTACAATAATTTTGATCAGTAAAAATGTATTAACTTCCCATAGGAAGTTATTGTAATGGGTCCGATTTGTCAAATTGAAAATTTTGACATTTCTCAACGTTTCAAGGTCCCTAGAGTCGAAATAAAAGATTTTTAGAAAGATGTCTGTGCGTGCGTGTGAACGTACGTTCATACGTCCGTACGTCCGTACGTAAGCGACGTTTTTTTCGTCGTCCATATCTCAAAAACCAGAAGAGATATCGATTTCAAAAAAGAGGCTGGGATGCGACCCACACTGATAACGTTTCATCCCGTCTGTCGATTTGTCTTGCTTAAAAGTTTGTCTATATGTACTCGTATCAATTTTTACCAAATTTGCGTACTATTTTTTGTAGATTTTATTTTTTATGAAAAAACGGATAAAAACAATTTTTTCTGTGAAAAAAAATAAGTTTGAAGCCAATATTTTTAATTTTTGGAAAGCTATTTGAGTCGAAAGTATATTTTTACCAAGTTTTAGTATTGTTTTTTTTTTAGAGTTTTATTTTTGGTAAAAAAAACTGTCAATTCGACTTTTTTTCAAAATTTTATCGAATGTTGAGAACAATATTTCTTATAAGTAAAAATTAGGTAGAAGCTCAAATATTTTAAAAGACTTTTGTGTCGAAAATCATTTTTACCAACTTTGGTTAATTTTTTTTTTCGGTTTCTAATTTTTTGTAGAAAAAAAAACTGCTAATTCGATTTTTTTTTTTCAAAATTTTACTGAATGTTGACAACAATATTTTTTTAAAGATAAAAGTAGTTTAAAGCCAATATCTACAATTTTTGAAAAGATATTTCAGTCGAAAATCAATTTTCAATAATTTTTATACATTTTTTTTTAGGCTTTTACTTTTTGTAAAAAAACTATCTATTCGATTTTTCTCAAAATTTGTCCTAATGTTGAAAACAATATTTCTTATAAGTAAGAATTAGGTAGAAGCTATTATCTCAAGTTTTTGAAAAAATATTTGAATCGAAAATCATTTTTTACCCATTTTTGTAAATTTTTTTTGTCGGTTTTTAATTTTTTGTAAAAAAAAACTGTCAATTCGATTTTTCTCAAAATTTTATCAGATGTCAAAAACATGATTCTTCGTTCCATAAAATTGTTTTAGAGATGAAATCATATTTCAGTCGTAAAATTTTAGGGGTGACAAATTTTTGTTTCAGTTTTATTGATTTATAAAAAAACCGTAATATTGATTTTTTTTTTTAATATACCTGTTTGGTATCACGTTACAATACATTATATAAAATTTAATTCAAGTCTTTAGCGTTTTTGGTTCGTAAGATATTTAGGGTTAACCAAAATTTTCACCTTTTTTTCAAACTGCTATGGTAAAAAAAACCACCCACGCAATTTTCTTGAGAGCCCTTTCTGCATCTTTCTGCCTTATTATCTGTATAACAAAATCTATTTGAAATCGATATCTTTTCTGGTTCTTGAGCTATGGACGACGAAAAAAACGTCGCGAACGTACGGACGTACGGATAAAAGTTGGTAAAAATTCATAAAATAGTACACAAATTTGGTAAAAATTGATACGAGTACATATAGTCAAACTTTTAAGCAAGACAAATCGACAGACGGGATGGGAAGTTATCAGTGTGGGTCGCATCCCAGCCTCTTTTTTTATTATTGTTATAAATAGAGTTGACTTTGATATCACGTTTACATTTTTGGTTTTACTTATCCTTTGTAAGCACTGTTTTTTCTCTCAGCCTAAGGAATTCAAATTTAACGAAACATTTATATTTTAAATTAAATAATAAAGCCATTAATTACGGAGAGTAACAAAAATCTTTTTAGAAAATTAACTATGCACGTATATATAGTTATTAAGGTTATTTTTTAGCATACAGTATTGATTAAGTCTTCAAGTAAGAGTTTTTTTTGTATGAGTTTTGACAGCCAACTTTTTACATTGGTAAAAAACAATTAAGCTCACCTTACCAAACACACCTATTAATTCTGTCAAAGTTGCAGATCCATAGTTTTTAAATCAACGGGAATCACTTAAATCTCTTACATACTCGTATATATAGATGTCAGCCGTCACTATTGTAGTTATTACTTTCATATTTAAACATTTAATTATGAAAATCTCTTAATAGTAACATAATAGCAACAAATTGAGCTCAATTTGGTTTGTATTTCTTGTGGTTGAAGACTGCTTGTCTAAAATAATTACACACATTATAAGAACTCTACAAACTACTGAGTAATTATTATTTCAACAAATAATTAAATTTAAAATATTATTTTTATAATTTAAATAAAATTTTGACACATCTACTGTCTTAAACTGTCTACTTTGTAGATTTATCTTAGTAAACGTCACTTAGAAGCAATTTTGTTTTATTATAATGACATCTCTCAAATGATATTAACGGTAAGACGTATTCTTTTATTGTTGACTGTATCTGTCATTGGAAATAATAATATCATTATAAACCTTGAATATTCATTAATAATATAAAATTATAAGCTCCTGACGGAAATTCAATTAATGAAAACAATTGCGCTAACAGCAACAACATTTGTCATCTTTCCTACTTATATTTATAGCAATATATTCTTGCCAATATTTATTTATATGCATATAAGATTTGAACCAAGAAGACGTAGAATTTTAAACTTCTAAAATGTTAGAATATTATTTAATGAAATAAGTGGCCCAAAGGCAACTAACATACATAACTTCTACCTGCAGTTAAACACCATCAAGGTCTAAAGCGTCTAAAACTTTTAGACACATATACAAATAGTTTCAAAATATTATGAGTATCATGTTTCAAACATTAGGTATTCAATGAATCAGAATAAACCAAACGAAATACAAATGTATCTATCTAATAAATCATAATGTTTCTGCCAGAAGGTTTTGACTACCTAAATAGCACAGCGTGATGTCTTACAATGATAGCATAGAATTATCATTTCAAAGTATTATGTTACATGTTTTATTTCAATTTGTTTGATTTTTAATCAATGTTAAAGCTGATGTTTCAATAAGACGGATTGCATTGAGATAATAAAATTAACTATTATGTCGAATTCAACCTTACTTGCTACTTTGAGGTAATACATCAAAAGTCTATTATCAAAGTGTTTTATAAGATCTTCGAAGCTACAAAAGATGGTTTTAAAGGTTTATCATCTGCATTTGCTTCAGCGTAAAGCTAAAATTAAGATAGAAAATCTGATTTACTTTGTTCATCATAAGCCAATAAAAATTATAGTGAACAATTTATCATAAACCTCATTTATATTGTTAGTTGATTTGTCATAAATTTAAAGTTATTTAATAGTAATAATTATTCACCATTGTTGAATTTAGATGAATAAATTGTTTGTTTTAAACCTTGACAAAAAATATACGAATATAAAGTAACACTTCAAAGAAGAAAAGCTCATTAATCATTAAAAGATATCATAAGGAAGAGAGTTAAAAATATAACTTTACGAAATGCCTATATGTATGTTTGCAATTATATCTATAAAATATTTATACACAAAACATACAAAGTATTACTAGATCATTATTGAATGATAAAAACCCTGAATCAATGCAAATTAAAATCTTTTGTTTAGAATAATTCCAGGGTTTCTTATATTTTGTCAATCATAATGATTAATTAACAGATTTATTTGATTATAATTTTGATTAACAATTTGTTCTTGTGACAAGCTACAGAAACCTTAAATCAAAAAACCTTGTCAAATGTCTTAACCCATGTTAACCTGATAAATTGAAATGAGCGTCACTGTATCGAAGAGATTCTTCAATAAGACATTAACAGAAATATCAATAAAGAAATTTTGTACTGCTTTTCTAAAAAAGAATATTTTTTTTAAGAGAAATCAAAAGATGTTTGTTTCATTGTAAAATTTAAGGTATGCCACTAATGGAAAACGATATCAGAAAGTGGCCACCGTCGCGTAGGCTACGGTTGCAAAACAATATTCTTCAATGAAATTTACCATAACCAATTTATACATTTCTTATTCCTGATTCCTGTGTAAGAGAGGCGATACTGAACAACGATTCCACCTGCTTGACCCCGCACCTGAACAAAGCTGCTGGAGCTGACTTGTGCAAAATATGGTCGAAAGTATGTCCGATAAGTAGAATCTCATGCATGGTTTCGCCCAATCCTAAGGAAAGAAGATCCTCTGAACTCTGCCAACTACAAATACATCAATCTCCTAAATATTGCTAATAAGATCATATACGTAACATCTGAAGCCTTTCGTCAACAAGTCTATAACAGTATGGCTTCAGACCATGAAAGGAACGTCCACTATTGATCAGATATTCACATAACGGCAGATCTAGGAAGAAACCCATGAACATCCAGCCCTATAGGACCCCACTTTATAAAAAAAACTCATTACATACTTACTTACTTAAGGTGGTGCTACAGTCCTGTGTGAACTAGGACCTCAACCAACAAACTTCTCCATCTAGCTCGGTCCCTAGCTAGATGTCTCCAATTTCGCGCTCCAAGTTGGGTGAGGTCACCTTCCACTTGTCTTCCTCTACTGCGCTGTCCTGTGGGAGCTGGAGCATCGGTTTCCACGCGCTCTACGTGACCCAGCCATCTTACTCGTTGGACTTTTAACTTTCCGGATAAGTCTACATCGCTGTACAGCCCGTGCATCTCGTCGTTCCATCTTCTCATTCACTTCACTTGGATGCATACGGGAACGTTGATCACACAAACAACTTTTCTCTCGAACCGAAACAAAATGCTTTCATCCGCTTTTGTCATAGTCCATGATTCTGCACCGTATAGCAGGACGGGGATGATAAGGGTCCTATATAGCGATACTTTGGTCTCTCGAGAGAGGACTTTACCACTCAATTTCTTAGCCCAAAGAAACAGCGATTTACAAGAGTTATTCTGCGTTTGATCTAAGCGCTGTCAATTTTGATCACCTCTTCTAGAAATAACACGGTCAAACAACTTTTCTTCCAAATTTCCGATTGTTCAAGATATCACTAATCATAGTTCGGTAGTGTAATCCATTCAATGTAATAGTGGAACATATCCAAACAATGACACTTTAAGGATGAAAAGGCTTTTCAATAGTTGGTATTAGATTTTTAAGAGCCCCAAAAGCTTTTCAAATGGTAGACAAGAGGACAAAAGCGTCCACAGGTTTTCCCACCTCTGTCTATCACCTCCTACTCTCACCTTACCGTGGTGAACATCGGGTGCCTAGTACCTCAACTGGAGATTGGGTTCTAACCCCAGTGGAAAGTTGTTGGAGGCAGCAAACGAGAGAGGGGCGAGATAGGTGTTTTCACTAAGGCACCTCTCCTTGTCCAGACGGCTGCGGACGAATTCTGCTACCGAGAACAAAGACAGCGTCTATTTGGGTGTAGATTTGTTATTGGAACTAGACTCAGGCAAAAAGTCTTGAGCTTCAACAGTGTGAGCGAGCGCATCACGACAATCTGCATCAAGGATAAATTCGCCCACATAAGCTTAATATGCGCGCATGCCCCAACAGAGGAGAAACATGAAGACACCAAAGACATATTCTTCGAGCTCTTTTACAAGACATATGAGTAGTGCCCTGGCTATGACATTAAAATTGTCTTAGGAGACTTTTTAATGCCAAGCTAGGAAGAGAAGACATCTTTGGTGGCACAATCGGGAGATACAGCCTGCACGATACCACCTCTGAAAACGGATTCAGACTGATCGATTTCGCTGCGGTGCGAGACGTTCTGGTAGCTAGTACGCAGTTCTCCAGTATACAGGATGTCCGAACTTTGCAAGATGCCAACATTGACTCGGAAGTCGGAAAACTACTTCGTTGTAGCCAAGGTACGGCTGAGGCTATCACGGTCCAAGCCAAAACAAGGAAGTAATGTGAGAGTTTCGACGATAGACGGTTACAATCGCAAGAGACTGTTATGTCCTTTTTCGATAGAGTCTCTAGTAACCTCTTAAGAAGCCCAATGTTGCCTGCATTAAGCATTGACCAACATTGCCTTGCAGCCATCAGATATGCCGCCTCATGAAGTGCGGCAAAACAACATCCATACAAAACGGTGCTGTACAGAAGGACCAGAGCTGCTCGCGAGCTCTACGAGCAGAAGAGGAGAGAGGAACACCGACTGCTTAGAAGGAAAAAAAGAGAGCATGAGAAGCACGCGATCGTGGAGATAGAGGGATGTCACAACAGGAATGAGGTTCGTAAATTTTACCAAAAGGTAAAAAAAAAACTCCACGTGTACAAGCCCCGAAACAAAGCTTGTAAGGACGATCAGGGGGATATCGTAGTAGAACCGCAATCTATGTTGAGAATATTGAAAGACTTCTTCTTCAAATTATATAACGGTGATGACAAACCGAATTGCGCTGTAAGGGAGATAGAGCCACTCAACGCAGATCAACAATTCCGTCTACCCGACCTAGACGAAGTGAAGATAGCTACATCTAAACTTAAGTCAAACAAAGCTGCTAGAGCTGAAGGCATCGCTGCTGAACTATTCAAAGCAGCAGGCGATGACTTGGTATGGAGCATGCACCAACTCATCTGCAAAATAAGCTCGGAAGAAAGCATGCCCGATGAGTGGAATCTCAGCATAGTTTTCCCGATATATAAGATAGGAGACCCTCTAAATTGCGCCAACTACAGAGGCATCAGTCTCATTGCATATAAGATCCTCTCTGCCGTATTATGTGAACGTCTGGAGCCGTTCGTCAACAATCTGATAGGTCCTTATCAGTGTGGCTTCAGACGAGGAAATTTCACTATCGACCAAATATTCACACTACGGCAGATCTTGGAAAAAACCCAGAAGCTTCAAATCGATACCCACCATCTCCTTATCGATTTTAAAGCCGCATATGACAGCATCTATAGGGAAGAGCTCTACCGAGCAATGTCTAGTTTTGGCATCCCCGTCAAACCTATCCCACGCTGCTCTATCAAGGTCGGAAAAGATCTCACCGATGCGACTTCTTTATTATCGTTCTGAAAGGAATTGTGCAAAACTCAACCTTCAACACTAGAGGCATATCTTCCAAAGGTCCATTCAATGACTCGGATGCGCAGATGATATGGACATAATTGAAAGGTCAAATCATGATGTCAGTGGAGCGTTTTTGAGCATTTCGACATTGAACAACGACCATGGACAGCTATAACTTCGAGGTATTTAAGGACTTTGTCTACCTATAGGCACCGTTATAAACACAGACAACGACACCAGCGCTAAAATCAAACGAAGAACAACTTGCAAATCGCTGCTTCTTTGGACTTAGAAGGCAATTGAGTAGTAATATCCTCGCTCGAGCATCAAAAATCACCATTTATAAGACACTCATCATCCCGGTTCTCATTTATGGTGCTGAGCCCTGGACCATGTCAAAGAAAGATGACAGCGTATTAGGATGCTTCGAGAGAAAAATTCTTCTGGTGATTTTTGGTCCCGTACTCATAGATGGAGAATGGAGAAGAAGATACAACGACGAACTTTACGGGCTGTACAGCGACACTGACCTAGTTAGCAGAATAAAAGTCCAACGGCTTAGATGGCTGGGTCATGTTGAGCGAATGGACATCAACGCTCTAGCCCGGAAGGTCTTCGAATCCAATCCCGAGGGACGGCGCGGCGCGGCGCAGTAGATGAAGACCGCGACTCAGGAGGCGCATTCAGGTGGGTGAAGACCTCAACCAACTTGGCGTGCGAAACTGGAGACAGCTAGCTAGGGACCGAGCTGGCTGTTGGTTGAGGCTGAGGTCCTCCCCAGACCGTAGCGCCACCTTAAGTTGGTAAGTAAGTGAAAGCTTTTAGAATATTAGATTTAAGAATGAGCTCCGAACTTATTCATGTATAGCCTATTTTCACATTCTTTGTAGATTATTTAATAAACTTGAATATGAGTTAAAACATACTTTAGTTAATTTCTGAACAATTTAAAATAAAATAAAGAAAATTTTTCGTCCCAAAATTTGTCTCACTTTATCATCTTAGTGTTCATGAAGATTCAATTGAACTCAGTATTTTAAAACTTGAACAGTGTTTAAGCCTTATTTCTGTTGGTTTACCATCTTTCATTGGATTAAAAAAATGTGTATCGTACTCCTCTTATATTCTAGTCAATGAATCTTTTGTAAATTAATTTTTCATGGAAGTTTAGAAAGCGCTTATGAAACACATATTCATTCTTAATTGTTAATCAATTGCTTGCAACAGTCAACAATCATTTTTAATTCCACTTCTTTTTGTTTTGAATATAGGAAACAAGTAAAATGTATTTTTACGGATAAATTAGTTTGGATAAAGTTTGGTGACATACATCAACATTTATCCCATAAACTAAAGGCTTTAATATTTAATGTGGGTTCCATCCTACAAGGAAGCCTTAAAGGTTTATTGTTTTTCATTTTATTTGTAAAGAACTTAACCACGATTTTAAAATACTACTCCGGTATAACTACGGCAATAATATTAAAATATTTAAATGTTCAATAACCGACTGTTTGCAAAACAAAAACGACTTAAGTTAAACATGACAGATGCAAATATCGTTGAATTCTCCGAAATATCTACAACACTAAAAGTTAAAACTTTTTTAATAGCTTATGCCAGCTTTTATTTAATTTAACACATATTCAAAGTTTCATTAACTTCTAATTACTTTTAATAGTATTATTTTACCGGCTATAAAAATAAAAAACATAATTTCTCTATTAAAAAGGTTATATCTTTATTTTTAATGTGTCTATCGTTATGATTTTTATTTTATTCGACGTAAAGATCTAAGTTTAAAAATTACCCTAAAATGCTAACATTGATCTAACATAAATATTTTAGTATGATTAAATTTTCATCTCCTTTTACTCACGCTTTACCATCAGCGGATTAGAGTATTTGCTAGGGTTTCCATAAGGCTCTCTTATCGAAAATGCGTGCATTGAGTTTTGATCAGTTATTGGGAATTACATTTCGGGCCGCTCTTTACCAAAAGTATTAGAAGCCTGAAAACCAAAAATAATGCTGGTGTGCCACAGGGCTCTGTTCTGTCTCCGATACTTTATCTTATTAATTGTTTCGGTGTTGATAGTACTTCTAGCTTTTCATATTCGTATTCAAAACCATATAACTTTTCTTCGGGTGTGAAACAGCAATATAAAAGTAAAAGTAAGAAACGAAAGAGAAGTGAGATATGTGTACACATCTCGATATTCTGGGAATGTGTATTACTAACCACCTGTTGTGGAACAATCACATACTCGAAGTCGGTCGCAAATATTGTCGCGATATTTGTAGGTTTTCTGAAATGATGCAAACATTTCACTGTCAAACATCTTCACTTTGGTCTATAATTTAACCGTGAATCGTCTAACAAACGATTAACGCTTGCAAATTATTAAATTTTGTTATCAAAATGCGGGCTCTGTTAAGAAAGTTCATCGCCAAAGCTCATTTTTTTCTCAATGGGTGCTAAAATAAGTAGAATTGTTGATTTTGGAGTGAATATCAGCTAGAAGCGTTGCAAGAGCTACCAATGCATTCAGAAAAGTCACAGTTTGGTGAGGTGGTATTGGCTGGTGGCATCATTAAACCGTACTTCTTCACTACTACTTCTTCTTCCACTAATTCTTCTTCTTCTGAGCTCTACCGTTACATGATATTCAACTTTTGTTTGCCCAAAATGCAAGAGCTTGACTTGCATGACGTGTGGTTTCAATAAGACGGTTCCACATGCCACACATCACGCCCAACAATGGACTTATTGAGAGTCGAGTTTGGTAAACATTTCACGTTCGGATCGGTCAATTGGCCCCCTAGATCGTGCGATTTAACGCCTTTATACTATTTTTTGTGGGGCTATGTTTAAAGCTAATGTCTATACAGACCAGCTCGCTTCAATTGATTGATGTCTTGGAAGACAACATTAAAGCAATTATTCGTGAGATACCGGCAGAAATGTTGGAAAGAGTATTCCAAAATTGGATGGCCCATTCGAGGCGCAGTTAAGGTCAACATTTGCGTGAAATAATCTTCCAATTAAATTATATGGACCATACTATCGATTTAAATAATGATTTCATGCATGTTTCTGAATTTATTTATTCGTCTTTCAAGTTACAATACTTTATGGAGACTAAATTAAAATCAAACATTATGTTTACAAATTGACAGTGGTAAAAACATAGTGTTACGAAAAATTGAATACATCTTTCTTAATATCTAATCTATTTTTATTAAAATCAATTACATACTCAAATTCGTTAAAAGCAATACAAGAAGCAGTTATTGGATTATGTTTCGTATAATTTGTGCTATGAAAAGAAACATATAGAAAATTACCATTTCTAAGACGCAAATTCCGAGATGGAACATATTTTGAAAAATCTATGTAAGAGTTGAGCACATCGTAAGCAAAGAGTACTGAATACAATTTTCTTCTAGATACTAAAAGTTTAAAGTCAATTAAAGCACATCTGGTCTCATAAGGAGGCATATTCAAATTTTGTAAGTCTCTTCTCAACCTTTTCAATCCTTTAAATACTTGATTGTGTAAAGTGATTCCATATTAGGCAACAATATAAAGGTCTTACAAGGGATACAAAAAGAGTTTTTAATGTATAAGGTTGTTCGAGTGACTTAGAAGTTCTTGAAATAAATCCCAACACTGTGTTAGCTTTTGAAATAACATTATCAATTTGGAGAGAAAAATTTACATTCGAGTAAAAAACACATCAAGATCCTATTGATTTGTTAACCTCATTAAAAACTGATTCTCAATTTTGTAATCAAAATATATCGGGTCCTTTATTTTATTAAGCGTTTTTTTTTTATAATTGGGAAACACTAAAAGGGTTTTTTATACCTTTAATATGCCAAAGACACAGTGTGAGCATTAGGAAAAGAGGGAAGGGTTGGATAGGAGGTGTCGGTGTACATTGGTTTTAAATTTCTGAACATTGCAATGACAGGAAAAGATAGAGCGTGGCAAGGCGTTCCACATTCGCGTAGTACAGCTAAAAAAAGAATCTCTGTACTTCATAGTACGTCCGAAGTTGGGCTCAAGGGTAAACTGATGGGCATTCCTAGAAGCGCGGGTATTACGGTTAAATCGTTTAAGGGGAGGAATGCAACTGGCTATTTCACTAGAGCATAGTCCGTTAAAATAACGGTAAAAAAGGGTGAGGCAAGAAACTTTGCGTCGATGTTCGAGTGATGTAAACGAGTTGATGATGTTAATGTCACCAATCATTTTAAAAGCTCTTTTTTGAATACTGTCCAAGAGGCTTAAATAAGTTACTGGAGCACCAGCCCAGAGATGAGAGTTATATTCAAGTTTCGGACGTATATAGGTTTTGTAGATTGTAGCCAGATCAGACGGAGAAAAAAATTTCTTGCAACGTCTCAAAAAACCTAGACATCTTGCGGCATTTTTGGCAACATCGCGTATGTGATCGCTCCACAATAGGTGGTTGCTGATGCACATTCCGAGGATGTCAAGATTTTCTGTTTCGTTGATGCAAGTGCCACTCATAGATAGTGGCAAAGACGGTTTATCTCGCTTTAACGATGCAAGACAGCATTGCGTTTTCGAAGCATTAAATTCCACACGATTTTTTATTCCCCATTGTACAATGCTGTGTAGGTCGGAATTTAATGAGCTAATCATATTTTGCCGTTGCAGTTCCACATCCGAAGAGGAGCGTTGTGAGTCTGACAATACTACACTTTTTTACATTAAAATTAAAGCCATTTATGAAACACCACTTGGTAATAATATTATCAATATCCAATTCAATTTTACTAGCATCTGATAAAGAATTTACAGAACTAAAAATCTTGAGATCGTCAGCATATAAAAGACATCTAGAACTTTTAATACAATTCAATAAATCATCTACAAATAAAATAAAAAGGAGTGGACCAAGGTACCTACTTTGTGGTACACCAGAAAAATTTTGTATTTTATTGGAAAGACCATCACAAATTTTAACATATTGTCTTCGTCCAACTAAATAGCTTCTGTTCCATTTAAGGAGATTGGAGTGGAATCCAAGCAATTCAAGTTTTTTCAAGAGAACATAATGTTGTACCAGATCAAACTTACTTACTTACTTAAGGTGGCGCTACAGTCCGGGGCGGACCTGGGCCTCAACTAACATGCGTCTCCAGCCAGCTCGGTCCCTAGCTAGCTGTCTCCAGTTTCACACGCCAAGTTGGTTGAGGTCCTCTCCCACCTGGGTTCGCCACCTGAGTGATTCTATTCGAAGACCTTCCGGGCTGGAGAGTTGATGTCCATCCACTCTACATGTCCTAGCCATCTAAGCCGTTGGACTTTAATTCTGCTAACTAGGTCAGTGTCGCTGTACAGCCCGTACAGTTCGTCGTTATATCTTTTCCTCCATTCTCCATCTATGCGTACGGGACCAAAACTCACCCGAAGAATTTTTCTCTCGAAGCATCCTAAGACGCTCTCATCTTTCTTTGACAGGGTTCAGGCCTCAGCGCCATAAATGAGAACCGGGATGATGAGTGTCTTATACGAGTGTCGTATATGGTGATATTAGATGCTCGAGGGAGGACTTTACTTCTCAATTGCCTCCTAAGTCCAAAGAAGCAGCGATTTGCAAGAGTTATTCTTCGTTTGATTTCAGCGCTGGTGTCGTTGTCTGCATTAATAGCGGTTCCTAGGTAGACAAAGTCCTTAACTACCTCAAAGTTATAGCTGTCCATGGTGACGTTTTGTCCAAGACGTCGTCGTTCAGTGTCCTTTTTTGATGACAGCATATACTTGGTCTTGCCCTCATTGACCACTAAACCCATATTCTTCGCTTCCGTCGCAATCCTCAAAAACGCTCCACTGACATCACGCTTTGATCTTCCAATTATGTCCATATCATCTGCGTATTCGAGTCATTGGATGGATCTTTGGAAGATTGTGCCTCTAGTGTTGACGGTTGAGTTTTGCACAATTCTTTCCAGAACGATGTTGAAGAAGTCGCATGACAGTGCATCGCCTTGTCTAAAACCTTTTTTTGACATCAATCGCATCGGTAAGATCTTTTCCGACCTTGATAGAGCAGCGTGCATTCTCCATCGTCATTCTGCACAAACGGATAAGATTGACAAGGATGCCAAAACTAGACATTGCTCGGTAGAGCTCTTCCCTATAGATGCTGTCATACGCGGCTTTAAAATCGATAAAGAGGTGGTGGGTATCGATTTGAAGCTCCTGGGTTTTTTGTACCCGATCAAACGCCTTGGAAAAATCGGTGTAGATTACATCCACTTGAGCACGATTTTCTAAACAACCAAGACAGTAATTTGTGAAAATTGTTAAATTTGTTGAGGTAAACCTACCACTCATAAAGCCATGCTGATGCAGGGAAATATGGTTTTGAACTAAACTATAAAATTTAATTTTAACAATTGCTTCAAATAATTTGGGGATTAGCTGCAGCTTAGCAATAGGTCTATAATTTTCCACAGATGCTTTAGATCCAGACTTATGTAAAGGAATTATCAGAGAATGTTTCCATATATCTTAAAATACTCCTTGTTTCAAGGCCAAATTAAAAATAAAACAAAGTGGGGTTTTAAGGTTACACTATTTACAAAATTTCAAAACTAAAGGTGGAATATTGTCCGGTGCAGAAGGGAAACTATTTTCAAGCGACGATAAAGCATTTAATACATCAACTGTTGATAAAGAAAGGTCACCAACATTAATGTTAGAATTGAAATAAAATAAAGTAAAGTTATTACAAATATTTTCTTAATTTTCAGAAAAAATACCATTGCAAGAAATACTGGAAGGAATGCCAACTGATTTTCTTTTAGTATTTAGAAATGACCAAAAACACTTCAAATTAGTTTTTATTTTCAGCTTAAGAGACCAAACATATTGTTTATATGTAAATCTTCTTTATAATTCGTACTCTTTCCTAGATCTAATAAATTGTTCGCGAAAAGAATTCGAAATCTTAATCTTTTTACGAAGAAAAATCACCATATACTTCTAAGAGTTGGGTATAACTCCCATCTGTTGGCTGATCTCCAACAACTTACTTAAGCCTTTAAGAAAGTATTAAAAAGAGCTTTTAATATGATTGGTGACAATAACATTTTATTTAATAATGTCAGCCATTTTACCGTTAGTTTAACGGTAAGGGACCGACCTATAGAATCCGTCGATTGCATTGTGGCAACGGATCCTTCGAGATTGTCCATCCTGGGATATATGGACTTTTAGATACCTAATTGGATACCTTAATTAAAATAGCTGGTTTAAAATAAAAACAACTTTCACTTGTTCACAAACATTTCACTTTCATGTCCCAAAGTTATTGAAATATAAAATAATTTTGAAGTTTTTTAAAACAAAACATTTAAGTATGTAGTTTTCAGACGTCTTAAAATTCAATCTTACGTCGATTCAACTGTTCTGTCAAATTCCAAAAATTCTTGAATGCCTTTGAATTCGTTTTTTGACACCCCAGCTGTTATTGATTTGGATACCCTTTTTATTTGTGATTGAACGCAGCCAATGTATACGTTGTGTTGTTGTTTTGACAGCTTAATTTAAATTACTAGGTCTGTTTAATTTCTTGAACCCAGTGCGTACTGAGAACTGATACAAACTTTACTTTATATTTTGTTTGCTCGATTCAAAACAAATTGATGAATTTCAGTTGTCGCCTTTATTTTAAATTATTTATTTTTTATTTTTTTGTTGTTCAACTATGTTTGATTTTAATTCTACCCCAGGAACCTTTCCATTTTTAAGCGTAAAATCATGAGTTTTTTTGTTCGTTTTATTCATGCTCAATAAACGTTATTCATAAAAAAAACAACAAAATTTAAAAGCCCTTAACATTTCTATTATTGAGCAAAGAACTTGTTCTAAGTAAACTCGTAAACCTACCCTATAACCTTGGCCGTTTAATCTAAACCTCTTGCATTAAAATTCCTCAAGCACCAATAAAGTCTTCTTGCAATCTTTATCCACAGAATTATGTTCAAAAAGTCATGTATGCTTCTTTTTAATCTTATCAAACATGGCTATCCAAAAATTGCAATTAACACATCAGGAAATATATAAACTTTACGATTATTATAGAACTAAAACGCATCAAGCAAGTTTATGTTTGTTGTTGATCTTTCTTGAGGCTTTCCTATCAGCTCCGATAAATAAGTTAATTAAATCATTCACCTAGTTTTATGATCCCAAAGATATATTCTTATATCGAAACTAAAATAATGTTACCCATTTCTGTTAGATAAAAAACAGATCTACAGACGACATAAATACATAACCTTAGAAAAGGCGAAAGTTATAAGAAAGAGATCTCTCCACAATTTTTGCGTGCTCTTCCGCGATCAAACAATCTTAAAGACTTCACAAAAAAGAACATTCCAATTAAGTTTTTTTTGTCATTAGATTGATTAGAATCTACATAAAAAAGCCATTCAAATCTTCTGTTATGGATTAATTTCTTTGAATTGATTTAAAAAGAAAAACAAATTAAAATAAAAAAAAGCGAGAGTCACATTTATGGTGTTTTTAGAAATAGGTCTATAATGTCTATAACATGGCGGCAGGTGGCGATGGTGATGGCGGTGGAAGCGGCGGACGGCCGGCGGCGCGGTGGCGCTTACAATAACTTGACTGCCAATGCTGCTGGCTGATTGTGTGATTGTGACTTAAGAGGAATAAGCCATAAAGCTTTGCGTCTGTTCATTTAATGGAGTCATAAATTAAGAAGACCAACAATAATGTTAAAGTCATCTCAAAGGTGCCATAGCCTTAACACTCAACAGCAGTGTTAAGTTCAACAAACTATTTATATATGTAAACAAAATAAATATACTTTTTTTATTTACAAAAGAAACCAGGAACGTAGTCTTTCAAAACATCCCGCGTTTAAAAGGCGCTATCTTCTACCCCTTGCTTTCTACCTCTGGGGTACCCCAAGGTAGCCACTTAGGTCCTCTACTTTGTACCCTCACCATTAACGATGTGCTACGTTACTATACGAGAGCTTTAAACGTCGTTCGTTTCTTTTGAATTCTTGGCATGATTCCCTGATCATTCCTCCATCTTAAGACCGACTTCAAATTACTTATCTCAAGACCCTTACAAAGTGTAAACAGATATCTGGCAGGTATTTTATGTATAGCACAGTACAGTGTTTTCCAATAAGAGGTTTCATTTTGAATAACCCACCGAGATCTTATTACTTAGCACCCTTGAAGTGTTTTCATAGGGCAATGTGAAATATGGGCTCTATTCTAATACTCCAAACAAAAATTAATGATAAAGAACGCATGCCTACGCAACATCAGCTTCATTCGAAAATAAATCTTGTCTGCGACCCTGTGTTTTGTGATCTTATGATGATTCTGCTTTGAGATAAATACTTCAATATAATGCATAGCCAAGCCATTGATTTTACAACATACCAAGAATTTATTGATGCACTTTTCTCAATATAATATAATTAAATTGCGAAAATAAAAGATCATTGTTTGACGTTTGTTTATAGCCGTTCTTTGAACTTATAAAGAAAATGAGTGTTCAAAACACTCAATGGCCCTCTGTTCTTGGGCTTATATTGGGTGTGAGGTGTCTTGCGTGTTGGAATATGAATATTGTGCAACTTTTTTTAAAAACCAATTAATTTTAAAAGTGAAATTCACAGTGATGGCCTTAAGAATTATTAAAGGTATTTTTTTAATAAGTCAGAACTATAGTTTCAAGAACTTCGAAAAACATGCAATGAAAGCTTTGTAGGTTTATCGATTTGTTTTTGAGATATTCGAAACATTAAACCAATTAAATAGTAGTTTATGTAAATTTGTGATGTAAGACTGTCGATTGTCTTGTTTTTAAAGTTTTACCAAATGTCAAAAAAACATCTGGTAAAATCATCATCGTAGCTTGATGCCAAGAACTCTTTCAACAAAGACTTTTTGGTTAATGTGAGTTCTAGGAACACTGAAGTTTTCTAAACCTAATTTTTTTTCATAATATATGATTCAAGGTTCATTGGATTTCCTTCTTCACAAAATTTCACATGAGAGCAATTGACGCCAGACAAATGAATGTAGGGGAGAGGGGGGCACATTTGAACACCTTTACTAATAAAATGGAAATAAACTTAAGTTTGAGTCTATAAATAAGTTATTTTTAAAACGATCTGGATTTATTATCATTTTTGAAATGCAGCAAGTAATTATGTTCATGTACCCCCCAGGTGGGGCAGCTTTGAACTAGGCTGGGGCACTTTTGAAGGGCAGTCTTTCTAATAGTTTTTTTATTGGTTCATAAGACAAAAAGATGATTTTTTAATGAAATAAATGTATTATTTTTTTATAATAAAAAAACCAAAAACTTAAATAAACAAACTTGAATTCACAAAAATGACTTAAATAATAATTAATCGACCCATCTGAAATTTAGAAAAATCGCAGGCATTTTATCGTTTTTTTTTATTGGAACATTCCACTAATATAAAGTCGTTTGGATTCAAATCGTCATAACTCAAACTAGTACATTCTCCCTTTCCTGTTTCAACTAGATCAACTGATGAGTCATCATAAAAATTGAAGTGCAGATCTGTATCATTATTCACTGAATACGCACAACTTTCATCCGAATCTGACGCTTGGCATTTTTAACTATCTTGAGTCGCTTGTTAAAGCTGTGCAATAGTGTTTCTTTTGATCTTAAAATTTTTGCTGGAATTCTCAAACTAATTTTTTTCTGGCGTCTCTGTTAAAATACGTGATTTTCCCTTCTTCCTTCCTCGATTAGTGTTTTGTCTCGGACCAGCTTTTGGGAATGGAAGTTGCAATTTCAGGTGATAGAAGATTTTCCTTGAATGTATCACGATAGGGTTCGTTTGAGTATTGAACATTTGATACGTTGTTTTCAGTAAACAGTACTGGTTCAACAACTTGTGGTACTTCAGTTACTAAAGCAACCATATTTTCCTCTGTTTAAGCCGTACGATACTCTGAAAATTGTCAGTTTATGACCGCTGCACATTCAAAATCCTCGTTCATGAAAGCATTTCTTGAAAATGGATAAATTTCAGGTTTTGCAAAACCTGAAACTATATTTTTGGCACAAATGCTGCAGTAAAGGCTGTATAGGCAATACCAACAAGATCGTGTATTGTAATAGTTTTCCCAGGATTATTTAGTAGCCAGTCATTTTGCGCCACAGAAAACTTTGACATCGAGAGGCTGAAGAGGACCAGAACAATACCATTTTCTCGGCAAAACTTGATTGCTTCTATTGTGCAATGGCTTTCATGATTGTCCATCAAAGGTAAGATCATGTCGTTCTTTGTGCACCTTGTTTATTTTTGGATGTGTTCAAGAACTTTAATGAAAAGCTCTCCCGTCATCCAACCACAAGTGGGGCTGTTAACATAACCTACACTACCGATTGGTGCTCCAGCAAGCATACTATCGTGATATCTAGCTCGCGGAAAGATAAATATTGGAGGAATTATGCAGCTGGCAAGCATTGACGATGGCACACATAATTACAAAATGTCCTCTTTCAGCAGAAACACACTGTCCAACTTGTTTTTGTCCCTTTTTTGATTTGACGCTTGGGGCCTGAACGACTGTAGTAAGACCTGTTTCATCTAAGTTTAATATATGGTCGGGAGTGAAATCAAACTTACCAAGTGCTCTCTGGTAATTGGTTCGCAATTCTAGGACATTGTGCTTACTAAAACTTGTTGAGCGAGACAAGCTGGTGTTTTCAGGCTTTCGCAGGGAAAGATTGGTGTGTCTTTTCATGAAGCCTTTAATCCAATCGACTATAGCTTGTCTATTTTCAGTCCACTGATTAGGGCATTTTTTTAGCAGTGTACAATATATTGGAATGCTAACGTTCGACTTTGGGTGTATGTTAAACCATAATTAATTTTTGAACTTCGAAGTAAGTAATTCTCCAGCATATCTTCTTCAGCCGTTCAGCGTTGGTAAAAACTTGTCTTGTAGAGAAATTGCTTGATATTCTTGACTTTTGAGCACATCGTTTTGTTTATATTTTTTAATTCTATAAAATAAAGTATTCGGTAGAATACCGTAAGTACTGGCAGTACCTCTAAGGGTCATGGTTTTGTTTGATAGCACTCTTCATGTCATCTTTGTTAAGTTCTGTAGCTCTTTTCTTTTTTGCGTTCAAAGAATGCAGTTTACTGCAAATGAAGTCCCTTATGTTGAATGAACCTTCCCAATGACAAATAAAAACAAGCCAAGGAAGGAAATGTCATAATGGACTATTGGCTAACTCAGATGTTATTTAAAGTGTCGTTATACAGGCTTATCCATTTTGCGGTTTCAAAAGTAAAGTAAATAAAACACATACATACATATAAAATATTTGTTTTCATGATATTTATTCCTACTTCCGATTTGTCAAATTAAAAATCTTGACATTTTTTGACGTTTTAAGGTCCCTGGAGTCGAAATAAAAGATTTGTAGAAAGATGTCTGTGCGTGCGTGTGTATTTACGTTCGTACTTTCACGGCGTTTTTTTCGTAATTCATAGCTCAAATTTTGTTATACAGATAATAGGGCACAAAATAGCAGAAAGAGCTCTCAAGAAAATTGCGAGGGTGTTTTTTTTTTACGATAGCAGTTTATAAAAAAGGTGAAAATTTTGGTTAACCCTAAATATCTTACGAACCAAAAACGCTAGACACTTAAATTTAATTTTATATAGCAAATTGTTACGTGATACCAAACAAGTATATTTTTTGAAAAAATCTAATTAACGGTTTTTTTATAAATAAAAAAAAAATGAAAAAAAAATTTGTCACCACGAAAATTTTACGAATGCAAAATGATTTGATCACCAAGATTTATTTGTGCAAACAAAAATAACGTTTTTAACATCTGGTAAAATTTTGAGAAAAATCAAATTGACAGTTTTTTTACAAAAAATAAAAACCTAAACAAAAAAATTAATAAAAGTTGGTAAAAATTGATTTTCGACTGAAATATCTTTTCAAAACTTTGAGATATTTGCTTTAAACTAATTTTATCTTTTACAAAATATTGTTTTCAACATTTGGACAAATTTTGAGAAAAATCGAATTGACAATTTTCTTACAAAAAATAAAAACATAAAAGAAAATTTAACAAAAGTTCGTAAAAATTGATTTTCGACTGAAATATCTTTTCGAAAATTTGAGATTATGGCTTCCAACTAATTTTATCTTATAAAAAATATTGTTTTCAACATTCAAAAAAATTTGCAGAAAGATCGAACTGACAGTTTTTTTTACAAAAAATAAAAAACTAAACAAAAAACTTAATAAAAGCTGGTAAAAATTGCTTTTCAACTGATTTATCTTTTCAAAACTTTTAGATATTTACTTTAAACTAAATTTATCTTTAAAAAAATATTGTCGTCAATATTCAATAAAGTTTTGAAAAGCATCGAATTAACAGTTTTTTTTACAAAAAATAAAAACTTAAAAGAAAATTTAACAAAAGTTGGTAAAAATTGATTTTCGGCTGAAATATCTTAACTTAAATTGATAAAAATTTGTTTCGACTAAAAATCTATTTAAAAAAAACTAGATTTTCCAACTAAACTATTACTTTATTTGAAACATATTGTTGGTAATTTAAATTTTTTAAGAATAATTCAACTAACAACTTTTTTCAACCCAACACGAAAACCTACAAACTTTTAAAAAAGACAATTCAACAGACGGGATGGGAAGTTATCAGTGTGGGTCGCATTCCAGCCTCTTTTTTAGTATAAAGTTTTGACTTTGACATTATGACTTATGAGTGAAACACTACATCATTTAAATGACCACCACGCAAATTGTTGCAAGCATCGATTCCTGAGGTAATTTTCGACCAATTTTTAACACATGTTGGTTACGTGGCCAGGAAATGTCTCTTACAATAAAGCCATATTCGCTCGAGCTGTGTGGCCTGTACCACCTTCTTGTCGAATCCAGATATTCTAGAAGTCACCTTCTTCAATAGCAGGCAAAACAAATTCAGATATCATATGATTATAACACTCCGAATTGACTGTGACAGTCATTCCAATCGAAAAATCGCCGTCCGCCGCCTGTTGTTCAACGTATCTACGACGTTGTGAGCTGGATTTTATATGTATGTATGCAGGTGTAGATCCAAATGCAAAAAACGCCATTACGTCGAGGAATCGACACATTCGGGTCTTCACTAACACTTTCACTTGCAGCAGCGATATGTTCAGTGGTACGAGCGAAACGATGATACACAGGCCTTATAATATTATCTGTTACCAATCCAGTCCCTTCAAATTTCTTCTTTTACCATTTGCTTACGAAGTTGAACAATTATTTAAACCTTAAACTCCTCTTAAAGCATGATATGTGGCTGTGGCAGAATTACCATTTTTGTGCGTTGTGCGATAGTTAAGTGATCCATTTTCGTAAATGTCAGACTTTCAACTGAAAAAAAAAATTGGTTTAACAACTCAGTTTGACAGATGTCGAATTACAGCCCTATACTTTTGCAACCACAAAATGAATAAACAGTTATTAGTTAAATGTTTAGCATTAACGATATTGAAGATCATGGCTTATAGATTAGTGGTTCCAAGAAGACTGGGCAACAAGCTACACAACATCAAAGATTATGCCTTTATAGATTGAGAAGTTTCGTGGCCGTGTAATGTCAGGTTTTGTGACGTCAATTGGACAACAAGATTTAGTGATTTGACAACAGTTGAGCTACACAAGAGACGTGTTTACGCAAAGAATCCCCGTACTTTAGAAGCATTCAAAGCCAACATTACTTATGTTACTTACTTACTTACTTAAGGTGGCGCTACAGTCCTGGTGCGAACTAGGGCCCTACCCAACAAATTTCTCCATCTAGCTCGGTCCCTAGCTAGATTACTCCAGTTTCGCGCTCCAAGTTGGGTCAGATCACTTTTCAATTGTGCGCACCACCTGATCCTCGGTCTTCCTTTACTGCGCTGTTCTATGGGTGTTGATTCCAAGACTTTCCGGGTTGGAGCATTGGTTTCCATGCGCTCTACGTGACCCATTCATCTTAGTCGTTGGACGTTTACCCTTCTGGCTAAGACTACGTCGCTGTACAACTCGTACAGCTCGTCGTTCCATCTTCTCCTTCACTCCTCTTTGATGCATACGGGACCGTAGGTTAAAGGAAATATATCGCCCGAAATGTAAGACAAAATTCTTAAAAATTGACCCAAAAGATTTTCATGATGTGCGATTTCCATAAACTTTTCTGTTAAGGCCTCAAAATGCATTACTCTCTTATCAACCCGAAGTCAATCCATTAATTAATGTTAAAAAAGGTATCATAAAAAGTTAGATGACTTTTACTGACATACATATTTATCATTTGAAAACTACGATGTAATATCATTCAAGTGTCATTTGACATTTTTCTAAAAATAATTGTACATCCTTCGTGCATCAAATCAGGATCGATGCTGGTTCGATTTTTAAATCATATTTATTAAATTAAACGGTGTTTAGTAAAAAACAATTCGACTGTTAACAGTCACATATTTCTTCTTCAGAGAATATTAATTGACCAAATAATTTTCAATGGGGTAACTTATCAAGTGAGCTTTATCGTTAACGTGCATTAAAAGTAAAGGAAAATTCCGTTTGTTAGAGGTATCGAGTTGGATTCCAATCCGACAGACTTATTTTTGGAGCTTTGAATGTCTATTTAACAATTTGAACAAATTTATCAAAATAAAATACCTTCAATCCAAGTTTTATCGAGTGCACTTCTTTAAATGCAACCTAGAAACCATGGTTGTTTACATTCCCCCACTTTCAAAATCACTAACATACTTTTTCTTAGCATTCCTTGTGAAATCAATATCCTCAAGGATACGCACCCTAATAGTCCCTTAAAACAACTCATTTTGAAGCTAGGACAGTACCATTCACAAGTTATAAGTTTCTTAAAAGAAAAATTATTAAAAATTTTCAAAAACTTTTGAAATTAGAGTCAAATTTACAGAAGTGTGTTTAAATATTGTAAATGAAAATATCAAACTATCAAAAACATGACGTCATCTAAGGAATGCGAATCGCATCTTAGCGGTTGTGAAGATGAAGTTGTTGAATTTGAAAATATAACCGTAAAGCTAAGTATTTCTGAAAATCAAGTTGTTGCACAAATTTATCCAAATTGTATGACAATTGAAGAAGTTAAAAAAGATATTGCAAGAAAATTTGAAGTCGATCCGAAATTACTTACTATTTGTCAATGTGAACAAGTTCTTAGTGATGATTGTAAATTATATGATGCTGAACGAAATGAATATGGAATTTATGAACTTTTTTTGGCTATAAATGATAGTGCTGGAGATATGGAAACTGCTCCAGCAATTTTGAATTTGGACATTTATTATAAGTAAGTAAATTGGTAATGATATTATAAAGTAAATGAGAAAGAATATTGAAATGATTTTGTTGAGAAAAAGTCTGTTTCAAATTGTTGTGAATGGTATTTATGTATACATACATTTAAATTTTGAAGTTCACAATTTATGGCAAAATAAGATATCATAGTAATTTTTCATTGCAAAATATTTCAAGCCATGAAAATATCACTATTTTCACTCCTAGTTTTTTAGTGTTTGTAAATGTTTATATATTATTGGTTGCATGCATTTAAAATTTTATAGTATTTATCATCTTCTAAATGCCTTTTTATCTTCTGGCTAAGTCTATGTCGTCGCTGTACAGCCCGTACAGCTCGTACAGCTTGTTGTTTCATCTTCTCCTCCACACACCATCACAGGAGATCACGTGAAGAACTTTCCTCTCAAAACGACCCAAGGTGCTTTCATCCGCTTTTGTCTTAGCACATGTTTCTGCACGGTATAGTAGTACGGGAATAATAAGGGTCTTATACAGGGTGTCCCGTATAATTGTTTGACTTCTTAGAGAAAAAAATTGTTTAACATTGAATTTCAATGCAAAATGTGAAAACAAATAATTTTTGAAAAAGTTAAATCATAGCTGGTATAAAAAAACGCATGAATACCTGAGTGGCCAACTATTTACCAATACTAAACTAAATTTAGCAAAAACAAAAGTTTTCAAAATTAGCACAGTAAACGTGAAAATAATACCAACCGTTTAACATAGCAGATTTTTGATTTATTGGCTGTTTCTAAGATGTTGTCCTAATGATAAATTCAAGCTTTCAACTTCTAGGGCCGAATGCATTATTGATAAAAATGTCAAAAAACGGTTACATTTTCGAGCTTGTTTTGATTTGTACCTGTTCTATTGGGTTTCATCAAACCCATCAAATATTTTGTTGGTTGCTATTAGTTTATTTGTTATTTTTTCCAAACAAAAAGTCTTCTGTAAATTGTAAGATCCTGAGAAAGTGAGAACGGATAAAATCGTATAAGTTTTTTTAAATTTTGAATTAAAGCTTTTGTAATTTGATCTAAATTCATAAGACCACGACGAACACTTATTTATATCGTTTTTATTGTGCATTCTTCATAGAAATTAACGGTCTAAATAGCTGTTTTCCTGAACCTGCTTTTTGATATACGGGAGCAAAAAATGACGACATAATTTTGCCTGGCACTCCAGACATTGGGACAACAGGGAATGTTGTCATCAGATTGTCACAAAGTATTACAAATTTTGTGAATCATATTATTTATTTCGACAATTTTTATACGTCTTTGCCTCTGCTAGTGTATCTAAGAGCTCGTGGCATGTATAGCTTAGGTACAGTTAGAGCAAATCGAGTACCGAAATACAAACTTCCGACTGATAAAAGTGAAGAGCTGAAAAAAGCAGCCAGAGGTTTTTCGACAGAATACGTCGGATCCACTTACGGTGTCGATATTACCACAGTTCTTTGGAAGGACACGAAAAATGTCAGACTATGCTCAACGTATGTTGGAACAAAGCCGTTTTTAAAAACTAATTTGGTAAGCCAGCCATCAAAAATTGCTCGCTACAATAGGAAAGAGACAACCTATCATGAAATCGACTGTCCACAAATTATACGTGAGTATAACGCCCACATGGGTGGTGTCGATTTGATGGATGCCTACATGGGTCGAAATGGACTTCAAATAAAAACACAGGACATGGCGACAAGAATTTTCTATCATCTTTTGGATATGGCTATAACTAATGCGTTTATTTTATATAGACGACGGAACGCTGAAAAAAATCGTATTGAAGAAGAACAAATGAAAGATATAACGATGTGTGAATTTCGGTTGAGCATTGCCAAAGAACTCTGTGCTGCTGCTGAAAAAAGATGTGTTGGTCGTCCATCATCTGCTGCACAGGCAACTTCCAGCAAACAGGTTGGGAAAAAAGCTGTACATCCGGTGGCAAGTGAGAGATTTGATGGAACCAATCATTTTCCAGAATGGGGAACAAAAAAATCTTGCAAATTGTGTAAAAAGTCCGATACACACACATTTTGTACCAAATGCAATATTCATTTATGTTTTTCAAAAGTAAAAAACTGCTTTAAAACTTATCACACAGAACAATAATTTGTAGTTTTGTAATGAATAAAAAATTTATTTTGGATTTGAATCATAGATTATTTGAAATGTTTTTTTTTCCGCTAACCACTAAGACCGTCTACAGACGGTCTTCCGTTATTTTCACCTGGCGCTTCCAGGTGACATTTTTTGGACAAACGGACTTCATATTCGTAATTTTCAGCCTAAAATCATGTAAGAACCAAAATTCTTTTAAGAAAATATCTTATATTTTGATGTCAGTGGTTTAAGGGTTAAGACGCTTTATTGAACTTTTTCGATGCCACGTATTCTGTATTCTGCACAAGAATATGCAAACATGCATTTCATTTATGGAGAGTGCAAAGGCAACGCAAACGAAGCTGCGACTCTGTATATAAAGGTACCCTAACGCACGTCACCCGGATTATCGAGTGTTTATTAGAGTCCATAGCTGTTTCTCGGAAGGAAGGCTGCCTGGTAGTGGTGTTGGTGGTGCTGGTGTGGGACGAACCCCTAGAGGAGATACCGAAGGCTTTGTGCTTGCGGAACTTGACCGAGATCCTACAGTATCAATCCGAGCAATAGCACGACGCACTGGGAAAGACGACTGCGCATAATGTGCTAAGTAGATATAAATATAGTCCTTTTCACCTAACACAGGTGCAAACTCTCCAGCTGCAAGATTTAAAACGAGCATGAGTTTTTGTCGACAAATAATAGTGAATATTGAAGAAGATCCGCAGTTTGTGGACAAAATTCTTTGGAGCGATGAGTCGACATTTAAAAAAAATGGCTACACTTATCCCCATAATCTCCACTTCTGGGCTCTACAAAACCCAAACATCATGAGGGAAGACAGGTCCCACTACCAATTCAAAATAAGCTATTGGACTGGGATTTTCAATTGGAAAATAATTGGGATCTTAACTGGCCAAGGTTATTTGGAGTTCCTACAAAATGATCTCCCAACCTTGTTGGAAGAAGTGCCTCAAGAACTAAAGGAATCCCATTGGCTTCAAAATGATGATTGTCCAGCACACTATGCTGTGCCTGTGCCGGCATATTTAAATGCCAGATATCCAGGCAGATGGATAGAACGTCTGGGACCAATTTTATGGCCACCCCGTTCACCAGACCTAAATGCACTTGATTTTTTTTTTATTGGGGATGCATTAAGGAAATCGTATACAGCATGCCGATCAGGTCTTTAGAGGAGCTAAGAAATCGTATGGAGGCAGCTGCATTACAAATTTCTGAGCAAAACCTTGAACATTCACTAAGACTTTCTTTTATTCGGAGGTGCAGAACCCGTATAAAAGTGGGTGGAAAACAGTTTGAGAATTTGCTTTAAATAAAAAAGAAAATTAAAAAATTATCTATTTTTGTTTTTGTTTTCTAAGAAAGTGACCATGTGATTAAAAGCTGGCTCAAAAACTTTTTTTTTAAGATAAAATAACAAATAAACTAATAGCAACCAACAAAATATTTGATGGGTTTGTTAAAGCCCAATAAAACAGGTAAAATTCAGAACAAGCTCGAAAATGTAACCCTGTTTTGCACTTTTTTGACATTTTTATCAATAATGCATTAGGCCCTAGAAGTTGAAAGCTTGGATTTATCATTAAGACAACATCGTAGAAACAGCCAATAAATCAAAAATGTGCTATGTTCCGTTGAATTATTATTTTCACGTTTACTGTGCTAATTTTGAAAACTTTTGTTTTTGCTAAATTTACTCTAGTAGGTATTGCAGATTTTTACTAATAACTTGACTCTAGATACAATAATAAGTAATATCATTTTGAAATCTGCATTTAACGCTCATGTTTTTAAAATAGTTGGCCACTCAGGTACTCATGCATCTTGCAATCGATGAAAATTTGGTGGTTGTTGATTTGATGTTTTTGGGTTTTTCTCCACTATCTGCCGTAATGTGAATTTTTGATCGACTGAGGACCTTCCTGGTAGTCTAAATCCATTATGCTGGAAACTTATCTAGCGTCCACGCAATATGGTCAATCTGGTTGACGTTAGATTTATTTGGAGAACACCAAGTTCCTTTGTGGATGTTGAGATGTGAAAAACACGTACTGGCTTAAATGACGTCTTGCCCCGCAGAAAAATCAATGAGCCTGAATCCACTATCGGAAGTGTTTTCGTGCAGGCTACTGAGGTCCTCAGACCTGTTAAGTCCGTTGGGAACCCCCTTATCACCAACAAAAACAATATTGGCGACACAATACAGACCTGTCTGACTCCGCTGCGGACTTCAAAATCATCTGACAACCTACCTTCGTGCAGAACGTGAACTTGGATCCATCATTATATTCTGGGATGCCTCTCCTCCGCAAAGCTAACCAGATTTACTACCCGTTAACGCTATCAAAAGCCTTCTCAAACCCGATGAACGGCAGGTGTAGTGGTGATCGATATTTAACACACTGTTCAACAATGATCCGCAGGGTGTTAATATGATCAATACAGAAGGATTAAGTGCGGAATCCTGCTTTTCGGCATCGAGTGTAGCCTCAAGGTGTTCTCTGATGCGTTTCAATATGACGTTTGCTACTATTTTGGCAACGGCAGGTAGAACGCAAATTCCTCTCCAATTTTCGCACTTTGTACGATCTCCTTTTTTTGAGAGCTTCACGATAATTCCCTTCTTCCACTCATGGGGGAAGCTTTCGGTGGTCCAAGCTTCTTTTATGAGCGGATGAAGCCGTTCGCTTGATGACGTTGGCGCTGGTTGTAAATGCTGTGCGGGAATTCCATTAAGTCCTACCGCTTTGTCGTTCTTAAGTGCTTTAATTGCGGCAACGATCTCATTTTCACTGGTAGGTGCGGTACGGATTCAGGAATTAGTTTCGTCAGGCGCTTCAGAAGGTATCGGCTGCACGTTGGCAAACACTCGGTTTTAAACCGAAGAAAAGTGTTCTTTCCACCTTCTGACTTGCTCATCCACTGAACCTATCACAGTAGGTACCGTCTACTTCTTTCACCAGGTGTTGCTTTGAAGTGTGTAAAACTCATGCAGGCTGCTTTACTCAATTATTCCACCAAGGATATATTTCCTTCCTTGCTTGGCATCAAAATTGCCCAAGACAATTTTAAAATTGTAGCTAGGACACTGCTCATATGCTTTGTCCAAGAGCTCTTAGAACATATAATGTTGCCGCATTCAGATTTGATGCAGATGGCCATGAGGCCCTTGTTGATGCACGTATAGCTCAAGACTTGTTGCCTCTGGCTCCAATGACAAAGCCGCATCGAAATAAGTGTTGTTGGTTTTCTCTGTAGAAGTCACCAAGTAAATATCGCAGTTTTTCATCTTTTTTTTGCCCGGTCCATCCCATCGCATTTCCTGGATCTGCTTTAAAGTAGTCTAGGGCCTCCGCTTATTCTTTCTTTCCAAGTGCTTATCAAGTTCGATGTCATAAATAGTTTGCGTGGGCTGTTGACCCTAAATCTGTGCGTATTTGAGGCTAGTTGGTACTTCGCAACTGGTTTTACTTTACGTGGTCAGGAAGTCACCCTGATACACGACCAGGTCCTTGATTTAAACGCGGTAAGGTGAGAGTAGGATTGAATGGACAGAGGTGGGTTTTTGCGAAATATTGACCCAAGGTTATTTGAATGATTTTTGTGACAAATTGTTCTTCTTCAAGCCGATGCACCCCATCCACCTTGTAGTTTGTGTTTCCTTCACTAGTGTACAGTCCCAGATTTTGTGCCGCCTGCTCGATCTGGATGAAAGAATCTCCTACAGTTTGTTTGGTTCTTCTGAACTATGGTTGCAATGGTTTAGAATATTTACCATTACCAAAACTTCTTTTACACAAATTGGTCAATCTAAGGTGTTTTCATAAAAATCACCAACCTATGATAAATTGTGTAATGGTTAGTGCATAGTATTGTCATACCTGAGGACTTGGGTTCAATGCTTGGCTACGCTGCCTAGAGTTCTGCGGGCTACTGCCTCGTGCGAGGAATTATTAAATCCTTCAAGAGTAATTCTTTTCCTGAAAATTGTTTTCTCAATTCACTATAAACACAGAATAAAGACTTTATGCTCCTCCATCTCAGAAATATCTCAAACAGAGAGCCGTAAGTCACAAGGCTCTGGTTCTCTACAAATTTCCCAGACATATCTCCCACAGAGATGTTTAAGTCACAAGGATTTGGTTCTCTACGAACAGATGCACCTTGTCCTTTGGATGTCGACAACCGAGCAGTGTATGATAAGCTCATTAAACTCTGATCTTGACAATGTTGTCCAATGGGGAATCTTACACATGTAGAATTTAATGGTTTGAAAATGTAATGCTGTTTTTAAGCAAAAAACTTGTGCCTTGATAAGTGTTTTGAATAAAATTAAAAGGAGTGCGATAGATCTCTTGCATTTGCTACTCATGTTTATCATCTTTTATCGCAATTTTCATAAACAATGTTTTAGTGAAATAGCCAGTTGTATTCCTCCAATCAAACAAGTCAATCCGTTTTTCTAGAAATGCTCATCAGCTTGCGTGGGCACCATAGGGGCCATGCATACTTGCCCAACGGATGCTTTAAACGTTATATCGACCTTTTTATCAAGTACATAGTTTCCTGCAGCGCTATTAGGCTGAAGGAATCAAACAGCTGGTTGTCAAAACCTTATGGTCCCCGTAACACAACGAAGTTGATTCCCTCAGATATTATCTGGATAGACACTGACTACTGCACTCCTACTTTGAGCCTTAGTAAGGGTTTTAAGGTTATTTTCCCATCCAGAGAAGATTGGGAGGATAACATCGTGTCGATATGTTTCGACACAACCATCTTTACTGACGGCTCAAAGATGGAGTGCGGAGTTGGTTCTGGGAGTACCTAAATGTAGCTAAATCCTTAAGGCATCCTGACTTTTCTAGTGTTTTTAAGGCTGAACTGCTGGCAATAGGGGGGCATGTAAGATACTTAAACAAAGCCCAAACCAAAACCGAAATGCGGCTATCAAAGCTATTAACTCGGCCACATCCTCATCTAAATTGGTCCAGCAATCTCACGATGAGCTTGCGAGCCTGAATATTAACCTCGGTGTCACCCAGATCTGGGTTCCGGGCCATAGTGGTATGGTGGGAAATGAACGGGCTGACGAGCTAGCCAGGCAAGAATCGGTCCTTCATAGCTCACTTGCGGAAATGGTTAACATTCCTCTATGGAGGGTAAAATATTTTCTATCTACCAAACTGAATCAGACCGAAGGTGTAGCTATTTACCCAACTGCATTATATCTAGGAAGATATGGCCCACCTATAATAAAACCCGTACAAACGATCTTCTATGCAGGTCAAGGCAAGACATAGCCAGGTATCACCTACAACACCTGACCAAAGAGAAAGTGAAACGATAATCCATTTCCTCTGCAAATATCATGCTTTGGCAAACACTTTGAAATACTTTGGAAAAGAACTCTTTCACATTGATGAGCTATCTGAGACAAAGATTATAGACCTAATCTTTTTTCTCAATGCGACAAAATGGCTCTAACATAATCGCTATAAACCTTCTCTATAAATCTTTCCCTTTCTATCTCAGGTTAAATGAGTTTTTGGTATCAAAACGGCTCACTACCAGCGCTAATTGGATCTCAGGCTAGGTTTCCTTGAGATCACCATTTCTACCTACCATATATAGCAGTCTTCAACTGCACTTTACAAGGCTCAATATTTCCTACTTATTACAATGTTCAGGCATTTAAACTAATGTGCCTCGATATCTCTCATCCAATTTTGTCCTTCATTCCTAATTGCTAGCAGCGTTTTCAATCATTATAAGGGTATTCAATACCCCTTGAGGAAGTTATTTATTTATTAAAACTAAGATATCGATTTATAACTTAATTTTTTGTACTTGCTTCCAAAAATGTCTCGCGTACAAGGGTAAGACCGCTCAAAAAAGAACTCCTTTTTTTCATTGCAAAAGAGTTTAAAACGCTTCATTTGTGTTGGATACACAAACTTTTTTACTGCGCTTCCATTGGTTCTCCTAACCTGATTAGCTTAATCAGCACAAGTTGCATTTCATGTCATCCTACACTTTTTATCAAGCCATGATTCCTTAAAAACTCCATATTAGTCCTTGCGATCCATTCAAGTATTTTTTTAAATGTTCTTATCCAAATAAATGTTTCTTTTTACTTCTTCTTTTGCTAAGCTAAGCATTCAATCCAATTTATTTTATCCTGCATCAATTTAAACAAAAAAAACAGTAATAATAATAATCCACAGCAAATCACGGCTACCTGATTTTATTACCGTACATATACCATCCGAAGATACAAGCGATGGCAATAGCAAAGATATTGTCGTAGAAATCGAAAACCAAGCAATCACAAAACCATTCATCGGTGGATATAGAGACAAACGAACCGGTCGGTAGCCTTAATTTAAATTAACTCGATCATCGCATTAAAATCAGAATTAATTAATGTATGAATCATTTAATCAGGCATAGAATATCATGATGCGTTCACACTAACTGGCCCCAACTTCCAGAAGTTTAAATCCCGCGATCTAGCATCACGAATAACACAGACCAAGGAACTGAAAATGAAACTAAATGTAAGTAACAGGTGCATTCCCAACTATGTAGGTACTCGTATATCCATGCTACACGAGTAATATACATTGTAACATAATTGTCGACCTTGAATATAAAATGCAAACAACTTATAGGATACAACAGCTGATCAATCAACGCAATCATTTGGAGATGCCTCCAATATTATTTTTGTATCTGCTGCAACAGACTTTGTAATCATTCCGAGGAAATATCAGACTTATGCGCAAAAGATGAAACGTGAAGATCGTCTGGCGAAAATTGTATTAATCCAGAGGAATTTACGAAGGTTTCTTTTTTGGCGTTATATCAAGCGATGTGCTGCAGAATATCGGTAAGAACATTAAAATTACTCTGCAAACAGGATGAATTTAAAAATTTAAATTCAAAACAAAAGAGCTGAGCAACGAGCTTAATTTGTATTATATTTTATTTTCAGAAACATTGTCGCTGATCGTTTGGCAGTTGAACGTAAACTCAATGATATTGAAACCAAAAAACGTATCTACCGTGAAAATGCTATTAAAAATTTTCCCCATACCAAAGAAGACTTTGGTTTGTTATATGCTCATGTCGAGAAATGGAAACAAGCAGAGGTGATTTTGATTTGTTTTCATTTCTTATTTGTTGTTATTATTTTTGATTTTGTTTGTTGTTTGTTGTTTAACAGATGAAACGAATTGCAAAGATGTATTCAGGTGCACCTAGGTTGGCAGAGGTTAATATTTTGTTGGATAAGGAAATCCAATTACTGAACGGAATCGAAAGGCAGCGTACGGTTGTAAGGAAAGCTCTTAAGGATTTCCGGGAAAATCAGTTGTTACAGAAAATGGGTGAACCTATTAAGTGGTTGGGATACAAAGGTTCAATTTTGTCTAATTTATATATTTATATCGACTCATAATTTCTCAGAACTTTGCCATCAAGTTTGATCTTATGTTATATCTTCTGAACATGTCTTAATTTTGTGTTAATTACATTTTATGCACATTTACATTTCAGATAAGGTCATTGAAATGGATCTCATACGCACCCAACGTGTAAGATTTTTAGCTGAAGTCTTAAAAGACCTAAAAAAGAAAATGCCTATTGGAGAACGACTAACCCTTCTTAATTCTGTTGACAATATTTTAGAGGATGAACAAGATTTTCCACAAGTTGCGGAGGTAAATTTTGTGAATAGGGTTTTGTATATAGGGTGTCTCACAAGTCTCGCCACAGAAGACAACAATAGGTTCCTGAAGATAACACGTTTCCTCTTACTTTTCAAGTTAGTTTTTGGTAATTTCAATTCCTTAAATGCTTAAGTAAACAAAAATGCTTAATGAAAATTTGATGTACTGGTTTTTGGAGTCAAAAAATCGATCGACAAAAGTTGCATTGATGCAATAAAACAAATTGAAAATGTTTTGTACGGCTTTATCAAGAAAAGAAGGTTAATAACAGTAAGCCTTTGTGAAAAAGGGGCAGAATGTTTAAACGAAGGCAAGAAATAAAATGGAGACATTAATGCTTCTTTAAATCGCTTCAATTTTCATTATATCGTAAAGAATAATGAAATTCCCACACTACGCAGACATATTCAACAATTCGTCTTAACAAAATTTGTAAAACAAAACGAAGTTTGAGAACTTAAGGATCGTGGAAACCATGACCTAACAATTTAATAAAACCAAAGATTCTATTCTCTTTTTTAACTACAGAACTTACATCCTAAGTTTTAAATCTAAAACTCATGTTAATTCAAAAAAAAAGATACTCTACCTAAAGAACATAGATCAAATATTTAATCAAAAATATTTAGAGCTTTCTTGCGTGTAAAGGTCATGACTTTACATCTATCAACACCCCAGCCAGGAATAAATTTAAAAACGACTATTTTTATTGAACCACTCACTAAATAATGTAAAGTCTTTTTGCAATAAAAAAAAAAATAATAATATTGGGCCTAAATGGCTGTACTGAGGAACACTGGAGTTCACAATAAATGGACTAGAACGTTTATTAAGAAATATTACCGTAGAAACTTGTTTTGCTAAGTTTTAAACAATTCCTGATTTTATTGTAGCTGAAACAAATGTTGGGATATAAAAAGTTATTTGATCAAGTGCTATTTATTTATCAATTTATTGTTAACTTCCAATGAGAATTAATCGGTCTGATTTTTCGAATTGAAAATTTTGAGATTTCTCGACGTTCCCTGGTCCCTTAACTCTAAACAAAGATCTTTAGAGATACATATGTCTCATATCTTAAAACAGGAGAAAATGTTTCTTTATAATCTATGCCGTACCGTTGATTACAACCTCTTGCCATAAGTCGAGCTTTGTACCGAATGACTTTCCCATGTAACTCTGACATCGTTTAAACAACCCATTACTCAATATCGTCTTCCCAGATGGTATACATCAGCTAACTTTAAATGTTTCGTTAGCCAGCAAGAACGCATATTCACTATTAGCTGCTTCTTTCCAATTGGTCTGCTTGCTTGGAATAACATCTTTGTAGGTTAAATGATCGGTTTTGTTTTCATCACTTGCTATTTATCCGATTTTCTAACAGTCTTCGATGACTTTGAAGCTACGGACAAATGCTCAAGGTTACAATCAAAATCTTTCTTCTTCATTTTTGTTTTTACTCATCTATTTTTCAAAATTTTAATTATTTTCTTCAATTGTCCCACCGGAACAATCTTTTACAATACAAAATACAAAATACAAAAAGTTATTAACTTTGCTTTCAGAAATTACTTGCCCAAATAGTTTTTTGCCAGGTCGTTTTTCCTCTGGTGTTTTGCAATCTTCAAGCACTCTACTTCGTAATGGATTTATTAAGTAAGCCGTATAAAATATCGCTTCTCCACAAAAATGTTTTTCAACACCAGCATCAGACTCATGCACCGCGCTTTTTCAATTATAGTACGAGTCATTCTTTTGGCTTTGCCATTTTGCTAAGGCCTAAGCAACTGTTGTTTAATGCCTTATCCCAAATTTGCTCAAAAAACTGAATGAAATAAACGTTTTCATCGCATCAGACTTGGATCTCAAAATATACACAAAAACTTTTTGCGAGAAATCGCCTTAAAATGTAAGATGATAATAGGCTTCCCCACGTGACTTTTGTTCTATTGATCCACAGGTATCAGCTTATTCACTTTATAACTTCGCTTGTTTTCATTACTAATCAGGTAAAAGACTGGGTAGGTTCAGGAAACATAAGGGACTTGAAAGTAAGGCAATTTTCTAGTATCTGGTTGGCCAGCTGTCAAAAAAATGCCTTCAAAGTAAGGCAACTTTATTGAAAAGTTGTCTGGAAAGTTAGTCAAGAAAAATCTCCCTAACTATGAAGTCAAGTCAACTTATTTTAAAATGACAACTGATCATGTTTTTTCATTCAATTGAAAGCTGAGCCTTACAACTCTATGATTTTAGCGGTTACAGCCTTCAACTTTTCTTCGAGAAATAAGTCTCCTCTCGCTTCTACGTCCAAGTTATAAGTATCCGGAACGGTAGCTTCATGTAGAACGGTTCTCTTCTTGACTTCTAACCAAAGAAAACGATTAGGTCACTACCAGATTCACAAACATCATCTTTGATATCTTTTGTGAGTTTTGCCTGTATTAAATCTCCAATAATTTGGACTTCGGTGCTTTCCAAACCCATAATCATTGGTTTGTAACAATAATGATTCTATTCATTCCTCTTATACCATCATTTTAACTGAATTCAATTTATGTTCTGTAGTAATAACTTTGTCCACATACGAATCTACAAAATCACAAGATTTCAACTTCGAATTCAATGACGTTTTATAAGCAACAGCAGCTTCTAACCTATTCCACACCTCTTTCGCATTTGTTGCGATCTTGATATGAACTAAATTTATTGGTTCGTTTTTGCTTTCATAATTTTTTTAAGCATCTTTTTCTGTTTCCAGAACGCTTTCTCCCAGATCTTAATACTCCAGAATATTCTGAACAGCGAACTTCCAATTTTTGAAAATTTCACATACTTTTGATATGTTAATCGCTGGAATTAACGACATGATTCAATGAACAAATAGTTTTCTTTTCTTTAATATAATTTCGCTAGAAATTGTTTGTCCACTTATACACATAAGAGGAAAGAGGAAACTACAATTGTGAGCCTCAGAGCTTGACTCGCTAAGAAAAGAATGTATTAAACTTTTCAGCCGGGCCAAAACCGCAAGACTAGCCTCTCACTTTGACTCTTATAAAGAATGTACAAGAAGGCACTGCAATCTTTTTGGCGATCCTTCTGTGACACGCTAGAAGAAGAAAGGTTACGGAAAATTCTTTTAACTAGTCCAGCGATACCAATGTGCTTGAAAAATCCAGACGGTTCCTGGACAAATTCAAGAAATGAATCGCTGAACTTACTATTGGACACTCACTTTCCTGGTAGTTCTCTTACCGAATTATATATATGTTCAAGTTCCAATACAACATATCCACAAGGCCTGATCAGAAGAGACAAGCTACAATGGGCTCTCAACAGCTTCAAACCATTCAAATCTGCAGGAGCAGATGGCATAATACCAGCCGAGTTGCAAAAGACTGGTCCATGTTCCTTCAGCATGGAGAGAAGTTAAAGTAGCAGGTAAATACTCGCAAGTCAATCCAAAAGATCTACTACCAAAAAGTCTATCATCATTCCTTCTTAAGACCTTGGAAAGATTGATTGATATCCATTTAAGGGCAAGTATTGATACAAGTCTTCTGTCTTCGTCTCAACATGCCTACTGCAAAGTTAAATGGATGGAAACAGCGTTACACACTTTAGTAAGCACCGTCGAATATTCCCTCCATCATAAAGAGTTAACTATGGTTGCTTTCCTTGACATCGAAGGTGCCTTTAACAACGTAGACACATCTGCACTAACATCTCTAAATGTAGAGAATTCGCTTCGGGAGTTAATTCATTTAATGCTTACTAGCCGAATAATTAACTCAAAACTGGGCAACTCTCCTGGTAGACGATTCGTTAGTAGAGGGAAATCCTAACTATTCTGGATGCGGAGGGCTTCAGAGTGATAGCCTATGCGGACGACGTTGCTATAGCAGTTTCAGGAAAGCATCTTAATATCCTAAAAGAAATCTTACAAAATGACTTGGACAGACTAATACTTTGGGCTGATCGGTGTGGACTGGGTGTTAACCCACACAAAACCGATCTAGTCTTATTTTCGAGGAGATACAAAATTGCATTTGTCAACCCTCCCCATATTAAAATTCTCAGACGAGGCTAAATACCTGAGTCTTGTCTTAGATAAAAAACTAAATTGGGAACGCAACGTAAAGGAAAGAGTCAAAAAAGCTACTGTAGCTCTCTTTTCTTGCAAAAAAGCTATTGGTAACAAATGGGGCTTACAACCCAGAATCACGCATTGGATGTACACATCGGTAATAAGACCGATTTTAATGTACGGTGTGGCAGTATGGTGGACTGTTTTAGAGAAAGGTATAAACAGGGATAAGCTAAATAAAGTCCAACGTTCGCTTGCCTACGAGTATGTTTAAGCGGATCGCTTCGCACGACCCCATCTACCTTACATCTCTTGACATATTTAGAAAACAAATAGCTGCAAGGTCTGCTATTCGCCTTAAAGCTTCCTTGCAGTGGACTAACAACAACATTGGCCACTCCGTAATTCTTAGGTATTTAGAATCAATTCCAAAGCACACAGACTACACCATTCCCCAACTGCAATTCGAAAGAAATTTCCAGATTTCTATACCTACCAGATCTTTTTGGGAGGATAGGACATTCTTGGAGGATGAGTCAATCCATTTTTACACAGATGGCTCAAAAACAAAATAAGGGGTTGGTGGATGTGTGTACTCGAACGACTGAAATTAAGACTCTCATTCCGTCTTCCCAATCATTGTAGCGTTTTCCAGGCGGAACTTTTGGCGATAAAGGAGCCTTGTCCTGGCTTGATGAAAACGTGATAACAATAATATCTAATATCCGTATTTTCTCAGATAGCCAGACCGCTATCAAATCTCTGGACTCAGTCGCTACAAACTCTATAACAGTCCATAACTGTCGATCATCTCTAATGGAGATGGCAAAACAGTTTAATATTCACCTTTGCTGGCTGCCGGGCCATAAAGACTTTCCAGGTAACTGTAAGGCAGATGAACTCACCAGGAACGGTACAGTACAGCCCATCCTACCACGTTTGGCAAGTACTGGCATACCAATCGCTACTTGTAAACTGTTGCTAATGCAAGACGCTGCGAGGAGGGCAGGCACTAGGTGGAACAACATCTCCACGTGTTAACCCACAAAAAAAAATCTGGCCAACAATGGATATAAAACGAACGTTCAAGGTGCTTGCTCTCTCTAAGCAGATCGCATATAAGCTCGATAATAGGTGTCGTAACCGGACACTGTCTAATAGAAAAGCACGCCACGAGACTAGGCGTATTCCTAAATGACTTTTGCAGAAGCTGTATGGACGAGGAAGAGGAAGAAACAGAAACTCCAGAGCAGGGCATGTGCAGAGAAGATGAAGATCTTCTCTGCACGTGCCCTGCTCTGGCTTGAAAACGCAAGAATTACCTAGGAGAATTCTTCTTTAACGATAAAAACGATCTAAGTCATATTGGTATAATCAGCCTCTCACGTTTCGTAAGGGACTCAAACTGGTTCCATTGAGCTTAGGAGGAAGCCTCAAGGTTCATGTGGTATCACAATGGGCCATTAAACTGGCCTAAGTGTGTCCGTTTCCATCTTGGACAGCCACTATAACCTAACCTAACCTAACCATGACAGCATCCATAGGGAAGAGCTCTACAGAGCAATGCCTAGTTTTGGCATCCCTATCAAATTTATCCGTTTGTGCAGAATGACGAGGGAGAATGCACGCTGCTTTATCAAGGTGGGAAAAGATCTCACCGATGCATTTGATGTCAAAAAATATTTTAGACAAGGCGACTTCTTTAATATCGTTCTGGAAGGAATTGTGCAAAACTCAACCATCAACACTAGAGGCACAATCTTTCAAAGGTTCATCCAATCCAATTACTCGGTTACGCAGATGATATTGACATTATTGGAAGAGCAAAGTTTGATGTCAGTGGAGCGTTTTTGAATATTGCGACGGAAGCGAAGGAGATGGGTTTAGTGGTAAATGAGAGCAAGACCAAGTATATGCTGTCATCAAAAGTCAAAAGGACACTGAACGACGACGTCTTGGACAAAACGTCACCATGCTATAACTTTGAGGTAGTTAAGGACTTTGTCTACCTAGGTACCGCTATTAATGCAGATAACGACACTAGCGCTGAAATCAGACGAAGAATAACTCTTGCAAATTGCTGCTTCTTTGGACTTAGAAGGCAATTGAGAAGCAAAGTCCTCTCTCGAGCATGTAAAATCACCATCTATAAGACACTCATCATCCCGGTTCTCATCTATGGCGCTGAGGCCTGGACCCTGCCAAAGAAAGATGAGAGCGTCATAGGATGCTTCGAGAGAAAAATTCTTCTCGTGATTTTTTGGTCCCGTACGCATAGATGGAGAATGGAGTAGAAGATATAACGACGAACTGTACGGGCTGTACAGCGACACTGACCTAGTGAACAGAATTAAGGTCCAACGGCTAAGATGGCTAGGTCATGTAGAGCGGATGGACATCAACACTCCAGCCCGGAAGGCCTTCGAATCCAAACAAGAAGGACGGCGCAGTAGAGGAAGACCGGTCAGGTGGTGCACCCAGGTGGAATAGGACCTCAACCAACTTGGCGTGCGAAACTGGAGACAGCTAGCTAGGGACCGAACTGACTGGAGACGCATGTTGGTTGAGGCCCAGGTCCACCTCGGACTGTAGCGCCACCTTAAGTAAGTAAGTAAAGAGAAAGACCAGCGATGAAAGCTTTCTAAAGAAAATAATTTGTTCCAGATCGTAAACAACTTATTTCGTTAAAGATTGGGCAGGTTCAAACAACATAAGAGACTTCATTTGCAGTCAACTTTATTCTTTGAACGTACATTTTGACCAAGGCAACTAGTTAGTTTTACAAGTGTAATGAATTTCAAATTCAGAACTTTAATTCATAAACCTCTTCTTTTAGTTCATAGCACAAAAAATTACCAAAAACATTATTGTCTACAAAACCCTCCTCTGGCAAGCTACAAATCCATCAAGATTTGTATTTTGTATTAACAATAAATATTAGCTAGTTATTTCTTTTCCAAATTGACAACAAACCCTTTTACAGAAAACGTTCAATGAAGTTGTTGCAGACAATAAATAAATGAAAGAGTAATAAAGTTCAGCTGTCCGTTGAATGAAAAAACATGATAAACTGTCATTTTGACAGAAATAGACTTGACTTGATAGTTAGGAAGGTAATTTTTTGGGAGCTGGCCAATCAGATACTAGTAACTTGCCTTAACTTTCAAGTCCCCTATGTCGACTAAAGTTGCCCATTGTAAAAAGATTAACAACAATATGTAATTAAATAATAAATTAGATTCTTTAAGTATATTTTCAACAAAAATTGAGTGTTTACTTGGTTAATATAAAATTAGTTAAATTTGTTTGCGAAAAATCTGACAATATTGGAAGATCTTTCAATCTAGTCCTTAGCTTTACACTGACGGGCACGGATAGGAAGTTGTCAGCATCCAAAGTCTCTTTACAACGGCAAAAATCATAAAAATCTATATTATTCCAAAAAGAAGTGGGAGCGATAGAACTACCTCATAACTGTTTGGACTTAAAATTACCCATGGTTGTCTTCTATGCCGAGGGCTGTGGGATAGCTTGTTAATATTATATAATAATTTTACCAACAATAATTAAAAAATCCTTTTCTTCTAGTTGCACGACCTTATTGAGCGAGAAAAGAATCTCTTAATATTCACAAAACACTGCGATGTGACTATCTTGCGGCAACGTTTCCTCATAATCTTCTTGGATTTAATAAAATTCAACAAAGAAGGCAAAATACCAGGTTAAGAGTCTTTAATATCTCAAATCATTTATTATATATTTTAAATGACTCACAATAATATCCCAAAATGTATCATTCATAAATTAATGCAGAACCTCAAAAACGTATGTGCGATTGTTGCAAAAAAGTCAAATCGATTTCGGAATTCGCTTTGAGGACCCGCCAGAGTACCGTCGATACCTGTCAAATGTGTTTTTCTCTGAAGGTATTTGAGACTTCATCCAGTTTTATATTCAGTTCAGAATTCTTTTTAAATGAAATTTCATAATTAGTCATGGCTCAAATGGATATTATTATTTTATTGAATTTATTTTTAGACTTCAGTTACTGATAATACAGTTTATAAGGCCATTCTGCGTTCGATTCAACGCGACGAACGCAAACACCGATCATTGGCTTCGTATGCTTTTATCCTTCAAGACGATGATGTTCGATTTATTGTCGATAAAATTTGGCATCGTCATTCGTTTCTTAGCAAAGAGGATGACATTAATTACTTAAGGCAAGTATTTTTATATTCTTATTTTGTAGAAGTTAACATATATTTTAATTAAAATAAGACTTCCGAGATGGATTAAGAGCGACGATTGGTCACCATGGAATTGTATATGTTTAACAGAGACCGAAGCAAGGATCCATAATACCTTGAATGATCTTAGAACGGTGTATAATGAGAAAATGAGGCTGGACATTGCGAATAGACATCTTTTGGCAAAGAATGCGTTTAAGAAACTCCAAGATGTTGAAAATGATTTTGTCGAAAGTGGTCAGTGGTGGGAAGCTGGAATCAAGGATAAAGTTGTTTAAAAATGTTCATTCATATGGTTGATATCTCTAAAATAAAAAGCTTACATTGATTTTAATGGGAGCAAATACAAATTTCATTCAAATAAATTCATGTGTTTCAAATTTATTAATTGGAATGGGTTGAATAATTTTTGTCTTTTGGTAAGAAATCAGGACTTAGAGGTTATAAGGATTAAAGAGTTTAGTTAGTTAGTTTGTTATAAAACTGCAACCTAACTGAGGAAAACCGGAAAAACTTTTAGCAAGTCATTAGGGTCTGCAACGTCTTTATTCGATGGATCAAAGTTTATTTAGAGCCGAAATTACGGCTATGTCCCAAGAGCAGTAAAAATTGTTGGTCATTTATACTAAATAAGAGGAATTCCTAGTCTTTTTTGACTCCTATGCTCGTTGTCAATAAAACTCCCTTTGTTAGCGTAGTTGATTTGATGAAGCGTCGACAGGTTTTTCTCAAAACCCACCTCTTTCTATCAATCAACTCCTACTCTCATCTCCCCGCGGTGAACATCGGGTGCCTAGTAGCTAAACTGGAGATTGGGTTCTAACCCCAGTGGAAAGTTTTTTTTTGGCAGCAAACAAGAGAGAGGTGTTTTCACTAAGGCACCTCTCCTTATCCAGACGGCAGCGGACAAATTCTCGAGATGGTATCAACGGTGGCGTCTACAATTACAATAAGGTTGAACTACTTAGTGAACACCTATAGGGCTTCTTTGACAAATTCGGAGCCCAGGCCTGTAAGGAGCGGTTTATCCGGCTAACCGTCCTTGGAGTTATACTAAGGATCTGGCCCTCTATGTTGGGGGTTGTGCCGTCGGGGTGACTTCCTACCGCGAACAAAGACAGCGTCTATTTGGTTGTGGATTTGTTGTCGGAACTAGACTCAGGCAAAAAGTTTTGAGTTTCAACAGTATGAGCGAGCGCATCACGACAATCTGCATCAAGGATAAATTCGCCCACAAAAGCCTGATCAATCAACTGTCAACCAGATTGACCACATACTTCTCCAGTATACAGGATATCCGAAAATTCCGAGGGGCCAATAGTGACTCGGACCACTACCTCGTTGTAGCCAAGGTACGGCTGCGTGTGTCCCGGTCCAAGCCAATACAAGGAAGTACTGTGAGAAGTTTTCACGGGCTGCAATCGCAAGAGACTGCCATGTCCTTTTCCGATCGAGTCTCTAATAACCTCTTAAGGAGTCCTATGCTGCATGCATTAAGCATTGAAAACCAGTAGCAACATTGCCTTGCAGCCACTAAAGATGCCGCCTCTGAAGTGCTAGGTTTCACACGGCCACCACAGGGAACCCCTGGTTTGACGACGAATGCCGGCAAGCGCACGCAGCGAAACAAAATTCATACAAAACTTAGCTGCACAGGAGGACCAGAGCTGCTCGCGAGCTCTACGAGCAGAAAAGAAGAGAGGAACACCGGCTTCTTATATGAAAAAAAGAGAGAATGAGAAGCGCGCGATCGAGGAGATAGAGGGATGTCACAACAGGAATGAGGTTCGTAAATTTTACCAAAAGGTAAAAAAAACCTCCCAAGGGTACAAGCCACGAACCGAAGCCTATAAGGACGACCAGGCGAACATCGTAGTGGAACCACAGTCTATGTTAAAAATATGGAAAGACCACTTCTCCAAATTATTTAACGGCGATGACGAACCGAATTCCGCTATAAGGGAGATATAACCACTCAACCTAGGCGCAGATCAACTATTCTGACTACCCGACCTCGATAAAGTGAAGATATGTAGCAACTTCTAAACTGAAGTCAAACAAAGCTGCTGGGGCTGACGGCATCGCTGCCGAACTATTCAAAGCAACAGGCGATGACTTTTAAGGGAGCATGCACCAACTCATCTGCAAAATATTGTCGGAAGAAAGCGTGGCCGATGACTGGAATCTCAGCATAGGTTGCCCGATACATAAGAAAGGAGACCCTCTAAATTGCTCCAACTACAGAGGCATCAGTCTTCCTCCTTCTGGAAAGAATTGTGCAAAACTCAACCGTCAACACTAGAGTCACAATCTTCCAAAGGTCCATCCAATTACTCGGTTACTCAGATGATATTGACATAATTGGAAGATCAAAGCGTGATGTCAGTGGAGCGTTTTTGAGCATTGCGACGGAAGCGAAGATTATGGGTTTAGTGGTCAATGAGGGCCAGACCAAGTATATGCTGTCATCAAAAAAGGACACTAAACAACGACGTCTTGGACAAAACGTCACCATGCTATAACTTTGAGGTAGTTAAGGACTTTGTCTACCTAGGCACCGCTATTAATACAGACAACGACACCAGCGCTGAAATCAAACGAGGAAAAGCTCTTGCAAATCTCTGCAAGAAGGCAATTGAGTAGTAAAATCCACTCTCGAGGATCTAAAATAACCATCTATAAGACACTCATCATCCCGGTTCTCATTTATAGCGCTGTCACAGAAAGATGAGACCGTCATAGGATGCTTCGAGATAAAAATTCTTCGGGTGATTTTTGGTCCCGTACGCATAGAAGGAGAATGGAGGAGAAGATATAACGACGAACTGTACGGGCTGTACAGCGACACTGACCTAGTAAGCAAAATTATAGTCTAACGGCTTAGATGGCTGGTTCATGTAGAGCGAATGGATATCAACGCTCCAGCCCGGAAGGTCTTCGAATCCAATCAAGAGGGAAGGCGCAGTAGAGTAAGACAGCTCAGGTGGTGCATCCAGGTGGAATAGGACCTCAACCAACTTGGCGTGCGAAACTGGAGACAGCTAGCTAGGGACCGAGCTGGCTGGAAACCCATGTTGGTTGAGGCCCAGATCCGCCCCGGACTGTAGCGCCACCTTAAGTTAGTAAGTAAGTTTCAGACTTTCATCCCTCTTCTTCGCAAAATTTAATGTCACTTGCATCAATGAGACTGAAAAGCTCGATATTCTCTATGTTCGCATCGAAAACCACCTTTTGCAGACTTTTTTTTTTGAAAGTTGACTAAAAAGTTAACCAAGAAAAACTGAATGCGAAAATCTTTGCCAAAGTAGCGTCTTTGAGTTTTGAATATTGGACAAATACCAATGAAGTGTAGACAATCTTCTTTTGATTTTAAGTGTACAGCGTAGAGAATTGTTTAAAACTACCATTATAAGGACATCCATTTAAGTTGAGAACTTCACATCTTGCTTTAAAGATTAGGGATATCTCTTCATAACTCAGTGAATCCTTGAATAATTTCTGGAACCAAGATTATAGTTGAGCTGACTGTAGATTATTCTACTGAATGAGTATTGAGTCATCATCATTTATAAATAACGAGAACAAAAGAGCGCTAAGTAGGCATCCTTGTTTGACTCCTGTGCTGGTGCTAAACCATTCTGAAAAGCTCACTCCATCCCAAACAGCAGCCTTCGCACCCGTGTACAATGTACATCTCTCTGATTACTTTCAGGAACTTTGTAGATATACCAATATGTGTTAGCTTATATATGTATAAGAGCATTCCTATTGATTAGGTCAAAAGCAGCTTTAAAGTCAACGAAAAATGCGAAGACCTTTTAGTTACGTGCTTGAAACGCTTTGACTATAGATGATAGAGTAAAAATGTGATCGATCGTTGAAAAGTTTCTTTTTTTAAACCAGCCTGTAGATCAGATAAAATATTGTTCTGTTTTTTAAATCATTTTAGTATAGGGAACTTTTTTTTTAAAGCAGAACAATATCGCAAAAACCTAGCGTGATAGATTAATCCTGGAGTCAATTTGGAATTCAGGCCAGCAAAACCTCAAATCAAATCAGAAATCTTCAATTATATTACCTTGTCAGCCGTTTGTTTTTGTTCGTAAATGAGGTCTAAGATGAAACCCTGAAAAAAGGATTGCTGTGAGGCAATGCTGTTTTGATTTCGTTCGGGGCTGATGATGTGAATTTATTTGTATTCGTAGCGTAACAAAACATTCGGAACTTTGCTACGAGGGACTTATCTTTTTTTTTATTTTATTTTTTTTTATTTATTTCTTTATTTCATTTGAAAAATACTTAAAACTATATAAACTTCAATCCATAGTTATATAAAAGTACATTAATTTTAAGATTATTTTCAAGAATGAAATAGGTAAGTACAATCTGTTGGCCGAAGACAAGAAGCGAAAGTACTATACTATATAAAAGATAATTACAATTAAGTTATCGATGGGGATGCGATAAAGATATAAGAATTTAATTAAATTAAAAGTTGGAAAAACAAATCTTAAATAAATGAATTTATTATGAAGGAAAAAAAAATTATTTAGAAAAAAATTATTTAAAAAAAATAAGAGCAATAATTTCAAAAATTTAAACTAAGGGAATTATCAAGTTTTCAACAACATCAAAATTAGATAAAAAAAAACAATCTTTAATATTTTTCAGATATATTGGTTTAAATCGCTCACTTCTAAGACAAGTAGGTAATTTATTAAAAATACGAGGTGCAGTAACATTGTAAAAGATTGAAAAATGTGCTTTCTTGATTGTGGGTACTTTGACAAGATAACTGGAGTTCACACGTAAATTGCAGTTTTCGTAGATCCTGGAAGCATTGTAACCTGAATTTTCAAAAAAAAACTTTTAAAACCTTGTAGAAATACAAATGCCTTAAGGTGGCCATAGACGACGAACATGCTCGCCGAACATGCTCGTGCTCGCCAGATATTCGTCGTGTATGGGCTAGTTCGCGAACGGCTCGTTGTTGGCGAAACATTTCGATTTTCTCGTGTTCGTTGGTTTCAATGTTCGCGAGCAAACCTCATTTTTGCTGTAAACTTCGTTGAGTGCACATCAAAAAATAAACACATGGCCACAGCCAGCCGCGATTTTATTGAAGAATTCATCGAATTCTTACGAAATGAGAGTGCTATATGGGACTCCAAATATAGATAAAATAAAATCACATAGATAAATTTTCATAACAGCAACGACTTGCTCCTTATCGCACATGATGTTTACTCTTTGAAGAATCGGAACGAAATGAATGTTCGCGAACAGTGTTCGCCGTGTAGGGGGAAATGCAAACGAGCATGTTCGGCGAGCATGTTCGTCGTCTATGGCCACCTTTAATGGTAGCAGTTCCAGATTTTTAAAAAACCCAAAGCTAGGAGTTAGACGATTAACCTTACACAAAATACGAATTGCATGTTTTTGTTTTATAAGTAAAGGTTCTAATTTATTAAAAAATGTTCCACCCCAACAAGTTATCCCGTACTGCAACTTAGATTTAAAAAGACCGTTGTAAACTAATCTTAAAACTAACAAACCACCGCATTGGCTGAGTAGAAAAATTTGTCTAATAACATTAGTTAAAAAATTCTTAACAGATTGTGTATGGTCTTTCCAACTTAACCTATAGTCTAAAGTTACACCCAAATACTTAAAACTGTCGACTCGCTCAATTGAAAAACAATCCGTGGCGCAACACAGATTAGAATTAAAAGTTATAAAATTATGATCAAAAAAACAGGAATGCATCAAACGGAATCTTTCGCAATTAGGAGAATGATATTTTAAGGGCATATCACTACAGATTTTACCCATAATATTATAAATCATAAACTTCGTTTTTTCACTAATGACCAGTTTATGAAGATTAAACCAATTACGCAACAGTTCTAGATCGTGGTTAACGTCCGAATAAAGGTTGAAGTAACATTTACTGTTGTACGTCAAAGCAGTGTCATCGGCAAACGCTGTTATTGTGCCCTTCAAAGGTTGCAGGAAAAGTGAATTAACAAAAATCAAAAACAAAACTGGACCTAATAGAGAGCCTTGTGGTACACCAACATTAATGAAGTTTTTAGCACTTAAGATATTTTTAATTTTAACTCTTTGACTACGATTATGCAGATACGATACAAACCATTCATGTATATAACCTCTAAATCCAGCATTATATAATTTCATAAGCAAAATATCATGGTCAACCATCAAAAGCTTTGGTAATGTCTATAAATAGTGTAGCTGGTATAACAGATTCATTAAGACTTCTATAAATTTCACTGCATAACTTTAACAAAGCGTCTTCAGTACATCTACCACTTCTAAAGCCAAACTGTGAGTCACTGAAAAAATTCGTTTTGTCTAGAAAAGACAGCATCCTAGATTTGATCCCTTTTTCGAAAACTTTAGAAAAAACTGATAAAAGAGATATAGGTCTATAATTATTTAAATTCTTAGCATCGCCTTTTTTATGTAAAGGGATAACGACTGCAGTTTTCAAAAAATCAGGAAAGATACCTTTTTGTATACTTAAATTGAAAATGTAAGTTAAAACATCTGCAACTAGAAAAGATATTCTTTTCAGAATATTACTAGAAATATTATCGCACGACTTAGATTTCGAATTTTTTAGCGACTGTATAATTTTATTATTTCAAAAGCAGAAAAAAATTCCATAAAAAAAGTTTGACTTTGAATGGGTTCAAAAGCATTGACATTGTCACATTGACAAGCAAAAGAATTATTCATTGCTGTGGTACGAATAGTACTCGTTATATTTGAAAAATAATCATTAAATACAGTGGCAACTTCAAAAGGCTCAGAAAAGGACAAATTATTTTTACTAACTACGATATCAGAATTAATTACGGTTTTGTTCAGAATCTCATTAACGACTTGCTACCCATATTATGGATAAACTTGTTCCTATAATAAGTATCTCTTTGAATAGGTATATCACTTTTAAGTTCTTCACACAATTTTTCGTAACACTTTTTCAGTCTAGAGTTGTTGGGATGTTTTTTTAGAGCACTTAAAAAAGTAATTTTTTTTTTGAATCTTTTTTAAAAGAGCATCTGACATCCACTGTTTTAGATGTTTGTTTTGTTGACATTTTTTAATCTTTTTGCTAGATGACTCTATGTGAAATTGAAGTCTGTTAAGAAAAAACATAAAGGCAGTACCTGGATGAATCAAAAACTCAAAAACTAAAGCCGATTTTAGTGCAGTGTAGTCAATTTTAGTTAATTCATTAGTAATAGGCGGCTTTTCTCTGGACACACTGTGATCAAGCTGAATTGTTGTTAAAAAGTGATAATTTATATTAAGATCAAAGGTAGTCGTTTTATAATTTGTAGAATTACTTCTATATATTCTTATAAATATATGATCAAGACAAGTACTTGAATCTTGAACTACACTCGTTGGCACATTAAGCAAACTTACCAAACCAAAAGAAGGCATACAGTTGTGTTCATAAAAATAGCAGTGCTCTCCAAATAAAACAAAAAGGCCTTCAATATCAACGTTATAATATATTTCATTAAACTTCTAATAACAAACTAAAATATTTTATTCATAATAACAGAAAATAAGTATTATCGATTTTTTACCGTTAGCTTTGTCACAGTAAAAACCGCTTTTTAAATATATGGCTGTTCATAAAAATAGCAGTGCATGTCGAAGTACTGGATCTATCACGTAAGAAGTAAGAAAAACTGTAATAACTTGTATGAAAGTATACAAATAATGTTAGCTTACAACTAGTACTTTATTGCATAATCATTGTTTTTTATAACTGCTTCGCATCTACGTGGCATAGAGTCCACTAAAACCTGACACCTCTCGACTGGTATTGCGTTCCACGAATCACGCACTGCTTCCCACAATTCTTTCGAATTCTTGGGTTTTGCTTCATGAGCTGCATTCTTAACATCCCCCACAAATTTGCGATGGGGTTAAGGTCGGGGGGTTGAGTGGCCCACTCCATAACGGATAACTTCTTCTGCACAAACCATGATTTTGCCTTTTTTGACGTATGCTTTGGGTCGTAGTTTTGTTGGTATACCCACCCAATGGCAATTCCTCTTCAGCATAGGGTAACATAACCTCCTTGAGAATGTTCACATACTCGGTTGTATCCCTTATACCCTGCATAGGATAAATAGGCCCGACCCCGTAATATGAAAAGCAAGCCCATATCATAATTTTTCCTCCACCATGCTTCACTGTTTTTATAGTGTACCGTGGATCGAATGGTGCATTTTAGGGTCTTCTCACATATTCTCGACGACCCTTGTACCGAAAAAGGACGACTTTGCTTTTATCGCTCCACAGAACATTCCTCCATATCTCTTTTGCCCAATCTGTTTCGAATTTACCAAACTCCATTCTCTTTGACACATACCTTTTCGTCAAGAATGGTACCTTGTGTGGACTTCGGGCTGGTAACTTCGCTTATAAAAGACGTATTCGTATTGTAACAGCGCTAACAGGCAGTTGAAGTACATTTCTTATTTTCCTAGAGCCCATGGAAGGGTTTTGTTTTGCTAACTGAACAATTTTTCTGTCAGTTCTTTCAGTAGCCATCCTTTTTGGGCCTAGCGTTTTCGGTTTATTTTGCCATTTTAAGGCTTTTCTGACCATTTTTGGTGAGCAGCCTTGGAAGTCTTGAATATTTTGGTAGGTTTTTCCCTCCAACCGCAGTTTTCTAATAAGTTTTCGAAATTCTTCGGTGCAGTGTCTTAACCATCCTATTGTTTATTTTTGAGCTAAAATTTATTATTCACCCCTATCACAGAGTCCCTCGTAGCGAGTCCCCGAAAATTGTGTTACGCTACGAATACGAATACATTTACATCATAAGCCCCGAACGAATTCAAGAAAGCATTGGCACACAGAAATACTAATTTCGGAGTTTTAAAATCAGCTGATATGCGTCAAAATAAGAAAATTAAATAAAAGTTCGTTTTTCATCTTTCGATTTGTTTTTGTTTTTATTTGTTTTTGTCTTTAAAAATTGATAGTATTGTCGTTGCAATAAATGAAGAAAATACACGAAGACTGGATGAATCATATGATTGACTCACATCAACTACGTCTGATGGCATCGAAACATCGGCAAGTTAGTTCTCTTCACAAGGTTCATTTGATTCTAAAGGCTCGAAGGAATTTTTGAATCCAAAAGATTGTGGATCTTTCATTCCGCTGGTCAAAGTTCATTCATTCTTATGACACCTTCTTCGAGGCTGCTAAAAAATGCATTCTATTTGCTCCGCCACCTGTAGCTTTGCATTTTTTTTTTGTTCTCTACCATTTTTCTCTTGATTTATGCCTTTCAATCTAACCACACTTGTAGTACCCGTGGCATTATGGTCAGTGCGTTGGACTGTCATGCAAGGGGTCTTGGGTTCAATCCCTGCCTGTACCACCTTAATTAAAAAAAAAAAAAAATAATAATAATAATTTTCGCGGGTACTGCCTCTTGCGAGGAATTGACAAATCCTTCAAGAGTAATTCTTGTCATGAAAAAGTGCTTTCTCAAACTAGCCGTTCGGATTCGGCCTAAAACTGTAGGTCCCTTCCGTTCCTGACAATAGTACTCGCACACAGGAATGGTTGAGAGTTGTAAGTCACTAGGCCCTGGTTTTGATTTTGAATCTAACCACACTTAAGAATTAAATTAAATTATAAAAAAGTATGGACTAATTTATTCTATTTACTTTTTTCCAGCTAGAGGTGTCCTTAGAAGGTGGGTCTTTAACTAATTAACTCTATTTTTACTGCCTCCCAAAACGAATTCACTTACTCCTTAGGGATTTTTGAAAATCCTTGGGCAATTTCAAGTTTTTCTTGAAGACTTTTCATAAATCCTTTCGAATTGAATTTTATTTGTGATAACTTTATTTGCCCTTCAAAAAACATAGGTAAACACTTTTACATTAAAATAATAGTGAAACTTACATGATTCTTTTCATATATTTTATTTTTATTTAATTTATCTTCGCAAGCTTAATTTTTTGTTCGTTTTAAAAACTACGATCAAAATAATTGTTCGTAGAAAAAACTGCCAAACTTCCTATTCATTCGGGGCTAGTGATACCAATTTTCACGGACTACGAATTTCGTAGCAAATTTTTTTAGTACGACGGGACCAATGATACAATTATTCGGGGTTCGTACTACGAATCTATTATGACGGGGCCTGTGATAAGGCTAATTTTTTATATGCTCGTACGTTACAAATACTTAAAACTTTATACAGTAAAATATTCACTTAACGAGAAATAAAAAAATTGAATTTTTAACACTTTTTAATTATATAATCAAAACCATTGCTATTTTTATGAACACTCTATAGCCAGAGAGTTTGAAATAATGAGTGTTCACCGGGAAAAGTAGGGTATAACTGCAAGCTAAAAGTCTCTAATATGAAAACGAAAGACCGTTAGATGCAAGTAACATGGTAATTTTGTTGGTAAGAATTTCCGTTATTTAAATAATTGGCAATCTTAAAAAATGTGACCAGCACTGCTATTTTTATGAACCCAACTGTAAGTGATAGATAACTATCACTTTCAGATGAGGTGGTGAGAAGGTCAATGTTCAAATCACCGACCACAATCAGATTTTTGCACTTCTGATTTTCTAAAAAGCCAGAGAATTCATCCAGAAAGGCATTTGCAGAGCAAAAGTTAAATCTATAAGCACAGACAAACCAATAAATAAAACCAGAACAAATCAGCTGCTAAGTCGTGCGAAACTTAGTTTATCTTTAATTACAAAAAAATGTAAACTAGTTTAAAGCAGTGTCCAGAGTTAATAGGTTTAACCCATCATTTTGCATTCATTTGAATGCTTTAGCAGATTATTAATGTTAATTATTTTATACATAGAACCTCAACAAGCCTAATAAGGCCAATATTTGCCTAACAAACAACTTTAGAGTAATCTGTACAATGCTTTCGTTTCTCTTCTGCACCTGCCCGAAGCCTATTAGAAGAAAATCACGCGTTTGTTTACGCCAATCGTTTAACCTTCATAAATGCATAACTCGGAGTAAAGATATGGAGGTAAAATATGTTTTAAATCAATTATGTAAAACCTAAAAATCGAAGTTATAATATTGTAGTTTTTTCGAATTCAAAATAAAAATAAAACTTTTATGTTTGTTGTATTTTGTTCTGGTTTATGTTTTCAACAAAATTTAACACTACATTAAAAATAATTACAATATGTTGTTTTTATGTGCCTCCTCTAGGCGAGTGAACATTTTTTGTTTTGAACCAAAATAATAAACAACTCAATTGTTTCAGTTTGTTAATCTTATAATCGATTTAAATTTCCCTTCCAAATACTGCACTCGCTTCAGGAGTTTGTCACTTACACTAAATTCATTGTATGGTACTGGTAGTACCTTGTGACCACTCTTCTCTAACAAATCAAAGCTCAGCTTTGTGATGCCGCTAACTGATCGATGTGGTCCGTGGCAGATGTCGTGAAAATCAACTAACATTAAAGCAACTCTGAAAGAAAAAATAGTAATTAATTAAAGAAACAAATAACGAAACTTAAAATTGTATTTAATTACTTGATGGAATTTGGATTTTCTTTGTCCAATGGCAGTGGATTCCTTTTCGCATCGAATGCACACAAAGCATCTGTAAAGTATTTCAAAAAAAGCTTTAAAGGGTTTGAGTCAATAAAGTTAAATGTTATCTAACCTATTAGAAATCCCATTCTTGTATTTACAAGAGGTTGGACATGATTATTCGATGGCAAGAGGCTCTTTAAAGCGTCCATCATTGCATTGAGTTGAATTTGTTTGGATTTTGAATGAGCTATTTGTAAATCAAATACGGAACTGTCTTTTGGTAAACCAGTTACTTGCTTTTTATCGATCTGTACAATGCTGTTCAAGTTGAGTAGTTTCATTTTTGCATTTGGGGTCAGACCGGACATTTCAGTGCCTAACTCTTCGATGAACTTATCACTTTAGATTATAAATTTTATGAAAACATTTATAAGAATTTTTCTTTTCGATTTTGTGCCGATTTTATATTTACCTTAGAACAGATTCAATAAGAGATGAATCTGCTAAATTTAGCAGCCCCAATGCCCAAACATGATTTAACCAGTCGTATTTTTTTGTAAAGTCTTCTTTGACTAGGCTTTTAAGAAGTTTCGATCGAACTTCATCGGATGCGGTGCTTTGAAAGTTTAAGATGGCTGAAGTAATGAAGTATGCACTTAAGTCCTGTGGCCGACAAATTTCACTATTTTTTAATACCCATTGGGTGAGGACTTCCAAGACATCTGTTAAAAGGAAGGTTCGAAATGGTAAAAGCTGTTTCATGGTTTTGAATTGAAATTGAAAGTTAAAACTTACCCAAGTCTCGGTACTTTAATATTCCCAAGCTCGTTAGGACCGAACCGACAACAGCTGATTTGTCGGTCTTTGGAAGGACTGCCTGAATGTCTGAGCAAATCTTTGCCGCCAACACGGAGTCTTGGAAATTTAAGCTCGCCATAGCGAAAAGAACATCAGCACTTTGCTTGATATCTAACGGATCAGTGCTGCTACTAATGTTATAGGCTAAGGATCGCAATAGCGGTGTGCTGCGTCGCTTGCGTTGTGCCAATGTGCTCATCACTTTCACCATCTGGGGCACACTTATGCTAGCAATAAGCTTCGCAGCTTCATCATCTCCGGCCACACCGAGTACCGTATTCAGATCATCTGTCCGGAAGCCGGATATGCGTTTGTTGCTGTTGTTATTGTTGTTGTAGGTTGTTGATGTTGATGTTGAATTTGCCAAAACGTTTCCATTCTTGGGGAAGTTTTTGCCCAAAATTTTACACACCTTAATAAATCGAGAATCGTTCTCGAATTCTGATAAACGCACACGATTCGCTGAGCTCCATTCAGCTAAGATCGAGACAATTTTAAGAGCGTGCTTTCGTGAGATTGTCGTGCTGTTCTCCGACACCGACAGCAAACCGTTTACGGTTTTTGCATTCAATATCCGTTCGTCGATGTTGTTGATCTTTGCCGAGTTAGCAGCAACTGCAGCTGCGGATGCGGAGCTAGTTCCAGCCTGTTCAGCTGCTGGTTTAGCGTTGTCATCTTCCTTCAAAGATTCAAAAGCTGCTGCGACAATTCTACCTGAATTTATATAGAACAGTTTTGTGTGATAATCAGGCTGACTTTGAATAAAGTTTCATCACATTACTTACTTTTGGGAGGCTTTTCACTTGCGTCTGCGCTTGTTGGCGCCTCCGAAGAAGAAGTTGTCGGTGTGGTGGAGCCGATGGTAGCAGTTTTAACCGACGAACTATAAGAACGTCGCAGCCAACGGGTGGAGAATCCACCAGCGATTCTTTGGAGCCCTAACATTTCTGTAAGAGAAAAGAGAATCTATTCAATGTGATGCCGCAAGTTTACATAACCTTTGTGAGAATTCTCTCATTTAAGTGTAATACAATTTAAGATAAAAGAATATTGTTGTTTATTTTGTAGATTGAATTTATTTTTTCCATTTTTTGTATTTATTTATTGAAATCAATGCTAATAAATTTGAAATAATTTACTTTGAGTTAAAAAATATTTCCAATGAGCTCACGGGTAAAGAAAGATGTCAAAAGTGGAAAAAAAATAAAAACCTACACTACACAAGATGACAAGTATGACAAGTAGCAGCTGTCATTCCGACGCATGTTTATTTCGAAAAACTTCGAGGTGCGTTCCAGGAGTTGGAAAAATAAAAACAGATCTAAGGGTATTTATCAATCAAATGAATTTCTACTTTGGCGAAAGGTATAATTTTCAAGAAATATAGGGTTCTCTAGTAGGAATTTCGTTTTGACATTTAAAAAACATAGAGTGGGTGAAGGAATTTAAATGTTATAGTATAGACAAATTTATAGCAAGTAGTACCCGTGGAATGAAGGTTAGTGCGTTGGACTGTCATGAGAGAGATCTTGAGTTCGATCCCTGCCTGTGCCACCTAAATTTTTTTTCATGGGTACTGCCTCTTGCGAGGAATTGACAAATCCTCCAAGACTAATTCTTGTCATGAAAAAGTGCTTTCTCAAATTAGCAGTTCGGATTCGGAATATAAACTGTAGGTCCCCTCCATCCCTGTAATTACTCGCACACAGGAATGGTTGAGAGTTGTAAGTCACTAGGCCCTGGTTCTCCACGGACTGTTGAGCCACCTAATTTATTTATTATAAATGTATAGCAATAATAATGGCACAGTGGCTGTATTTCCTTTATGGCTTTATGAATTATATTTTAAAGGTTTTGAATTAATTGTGAAGTATTCGCGTGGACATAATCTTGCAATCGCTTAAAAATAAAAAAGTCTAAAGTGTTCTAATCGCAAGGTTTCGGTGGTTATTTTTGATCATCTGTTTAAGAAACACTGTCTAAAATTGGAAAATTGCAATTGTTTCGTTGCTTGTGAGATACCTTTGATTGAAAATAAACGTTATCCAACGTCCACATAGATATCTTCCAACACGTTAAAAATTACATGTTGTAAAAAATCACAACGCACACAGCTAATTAACACAAGGCAAGGAAGCTCAATCGAACGTTTAATGTTCTTTTTCAAGAGCATTTACAATTATTGGGAAAAGGTGAAGCTTAACAACATTATCCCCAGATTCAACTTCAAATGGGTTATGTCCATGTCAAAGGGAAAACTTGAAGATCTTCATATTATTATTATTTTTTTTTGTTTTTTTGATTTTGTCTCCTTATTGGGTCGTTACAATACATTTTGGAGGCCTTGGCCCATTACAAAATGTATTACGTGGGGTTTTTCTCAATTAATGTTCATTAATTTTCTTGTAATATGACAGGTTTCGATGATCACTGACTTCTACATTGCATCTATGATGGTTGTCGGAATCCGAGCGTGTTGATATTTCCTTTTAAATTTTTATCGATCACGCCTTCAGTTTTTCACTTATGATTATAATCTTCATTTCATCTAGATTTCAATTCCTTTTCGTTTCTACTGCTAGTTCAGCATATCCACTGCATTTTTCAGCGTATGTGCGACTAGTATTTCTCGTTGCTGGGACTAATATATATCAATGAAGTAGCCCATGCGCCCTTTTTTCAAGATGGTGATATATTTGCGGTTATGGAGTCTTGTGTGATTTGAGTATATTGTACGATCATAGTAGATTTCAAAGTTTTCATTTTCCACTAGCGTTAGCGGGCTATACTCATAATAAGGTGTTCCTTCAGATAGGATCTTGTACTTTTCGAGAAGTTTCTTGTGAAGAATCTTCGCTACGTTATAATGTCTTTTTGTATACTCGGTTCGTGCTAGGTGTTTGCATCCAGATATGATGTGGACTATTTCTTCGACTTCGCTCCTACATCTTCGGCATTTGTCATCGGTGACATTGGGGTCGTTTATGACAGTTTTTCTGTAGTTTTTCGTTTGTATTACCTGGTCTTGTATGGCAATCGTAAAGGCCTCAGTTTCGGCATACAGGTTACCATTTAAAAGCCATTTGTATGACATAAGATTGTCAACATTTTCAGATTTTATTGACCTGTAGTACCGCCCGTGGATAGGTTTTATCGCCCAGTTTTGTTCCACTACATATCTGTCTTCCGATTGTTTTTAGAAACTGCCATTTAGATTCAGAGGCATTAAGTTATTGTTTTGATGAGCCTAAATGTTTGTGCTTTCATATAGAAGTAGTCCCGAAGGGATTATATTTGTTTATCATGTATGATTTGAAGGTTAAAGAGGCCTCTTCCGCCTTTTCTTCACTGTGTTATCATCCTTTCGCAACATAATTTCGGGTGGTGAAATTTATAATCCGTGAGCATTGTCCTGGTTTTTTGTTGGAGCGATTGAATCTCCGTAGTTGTCCATTTGATAACATCAAAACTGTATGTGAGTATCGGGACTGCGTATGTGTTGATGGCTTTTATTAAGTTTTTACCATTAAGATTTGCCTTCACAATTTTGTGGCTGCGTGCTTTGAACTCTATAGTTAAGTTGGTTTTTACAATTCTTTTATTTATGCGGTTGTTTTAGAGCATTCCTAAATATTTAAAGATGTCTTGTTCTTCCATTTGCTTGATTTTGTGGGTGTCTGAGTTTTGCCCTTCGCTGTTAGTCGTTTTTCCTCTGTTGATATGTATTGTCCTGCATTTTTCAAAGCCAAACTTCATATTAATAGTATTACTAAACATTGCGACTATTTGTATTAACTGCTCTTATCTTTGTCGTGTTGATGCGTATATTTTAAGGTCATCAGTGTATAGTAGGTGACTAAGTGTATCTTGACTAGCATTTCCTTTTATCTTGTACCCACACTTGCTGTTCTTTAGCAGGGTGCTAAGAGGGTTGAGCACAATGCAGAACCAAAGGGACGATAGACAATCACCTTGTAAGATTCCACATTTTATTTTGATATCTGTTGTTTTTACCGTACCTGTTTTTGTGGGTATTTGGATATTTCTTAGCAAGTGTGCCATGTTATGCTGGAGGAAATCAATTATACTTGGGTGTATTTTGTATATCCTTAGGACCTCGATGAGCCAGCTATGCATGTATGACACTGTCGAATGCTTTTTGGTAGTCTATGAAACATGCATGTAGATTTCTGTTCTGTCTGTCTGTTCTAGTATGACCTGGTCTATGGTTAGTTGTTCCTTACACCCTTTAGCGTATTTACTACACCCTTTTTGTTGTACGCAGATGATGTGGTTTTGTATCAGGTGATCGTTAATAAGGTAGCTGAGACAGGCTGTCATTATTTTATACATAGTTGACAGTCATGTAATTGGGCGACCTTTAGCAGGGTTACCGTTGAAACATTTGTCTTTCGCTACCAGATAGGTAATACCATTGGAGAGACTAATTGGGAATTTCTTTGGGTCCTGGATACATTCCTTCAGTAGTTTAGTAAGTTTCTCATGCACAGAAAGTAGTCGTTTGAGCCAGAAGTTTTGGATTTTATCCGGGCCTGGCTTTCCAATTATGGATCTTTGAGATGATTTGTTTGACTTGATCACATGTCAGATGGTAGGTTGATATTTCTTCAAGCTGCATATGTCTCTGCTTATCGTCTCTGATCCGTTATTATTATTATTGTTATTATTGCTATAAGCTTCTATTGACACAGTTTGTTGATTACATTCATATTTATAATTTTATTTTATGTTTCGAAAATTTTCGATATAAACTTAAGATTTAGCGTTAAAAGAAAAAAATTGTTAAAATTCGAAAACTTACAAATTAAAATTGCATTAAATTTAAAAATAAAATAATTAGTTATAATTTTAAAAGTAAATATAGTTGGTTGTTGGCATGGCATAAGCCTCCCCCAAGGCTTTTGATGTGTCTGTAATTTCGTATTTGTTGTAACAATTTGTACTTATTTCTAATAGACCGTGACTCGTTCGTCGTTCTGTTGGTATCTTGTTCTCTGGTCTCCATTTCGTTGTCATTTTTGTCCATATTTGGTCCTGAAGTCTAGATTTAAATCCTGTCCAGCTCCATTTCAGCCTTCTTGTTTCATTTTTGACGTCAATAATTTCGGTTCTATTCCAAATATCTTCATTTCGTATCTTTTGACTTGGTCGTATGCTCAGGATATTCCTTTTCATTTTGATCTGACATATCCTTAGCTGGTCAAGAGTTTTTGCAGTCAAGATCTTTATTTGTAGTCCGTTAGTAAGGATCGTTAGAAAGCAGCAGATATACAGTCCCTGGCCATATTATTAGACTCACTGCTCTATATCGTCTCCAAATCTTAAATTGTTAAAAACTTCTCCACATATCCTTATTCCATATTTTGTCGTCCAGTTAATTTGTTGGGAAATGTCTTTAGGGCTGAACTAAATAAAGGTATTGAGGGTGGATCTTCTTGTCTTACTCCTCTTGTTATATAAAATTTGCTTCCGCTTTTATTCGTGATGCTTTTGCATATCTTTACTTTTATTATTATCACCCTTATCACAGGCCCCGACGTAATAGATTCGTACTACGAATCCCGAAAAAAGGTATCATAGCTCCGTTCGTATCGAAAAATTCTGCTACGAAATTCGGAGTTCTGAAAATTGGTATCACTAGCCCCGAATGAATAGTAAGTTTGACAGATTTTTCTACGAACAGATTTTTTTGTAGGAACAATTAAAAACTAGACACAACAGTTTTGTCTACCAAAGTAAATGGATACAAATCGACAAAAATGTAAGTTCAAATACAAAATTATTGTGAAAAATATATATATTTTGTTTTTAAAGGTCCAAAAAAGTAATTACAAACAAAACACAGTACCAACGGCTATTGGATTTGCTCCAAGAAAACCCTGAAATTGCTCAAGGGTACACAAAAGCAACAAAAGAGGAAGTCGCCGCCTTTTGGGATACAGTAAAAGAAGAACTAAACAGCCTTGGTCCACCTGTAAAGGATGCCAGCAGCTGGAGGAAGGTACATTTAATTTACATAATGCTGCGAAAAGGTCCGTCTAAAATTTTACATTTTATTCATACCACCATAGCATTAAGACTGTAGTATCCTTTTCTATTGTAGTATAAAAATGTTTCTTCCACTGGTGCAATTATTTTAATGTGTGTTCCATCGACACACATGATGGTTCCTGGGAATCTTGCTTTGGAGTAGAAGTCACGTTTAGCTTCAAGTTTTTCAGCGTCAGTCATTTCCAGTTTAATCCATACTGGACACAGTTTTCTTTCTAAAACATTTAACACTGTTTTCAGGTTTGCAGAAAACGTAGACTGTGCCATTCCAGTCTCAAAGTCTTTTCCTACGCCGTATTGATACCCTCCTTCTGCCAGGAATCTGAGCACAGTTGCTAATCTGCTGATAGGTGTGATTGAAAATGAGAACACACACGGGTCCAGTTCTTGATCCAGCTCCTCCAATAAATATTTAAATGCTGCTTTGTTCAAACTATAGTTTTTTTCTGAATCTGGATATGGACCATATGTATACACTTTAAGAAGATAGATTTAAATTTTACTTACATTTTGTCATCATTGTCAAATGGATTAAATGCATCCCTTAAAATTTTTCTTTGTATTTTTAATCCGCGTTTTTGTTCCAAATTTTCTTCATTAATTGCAAAAATAGCGACTGCAAATGAATCCATTTTAAAAAATACACAAAAACAGCAAGATCCAAGATTAAATTTCAATTTTGATTTTCACATTTTGACGTTTACCAGCTGATTCCGAAAGTCCGAATAAATGGTTTCTGTGTGGCAATGCTTTTTCACATTTCGTTCGAGGCCTATGATATGAATTCGTTCGTATTCGTAGTGGAACGAAACGTTCGGAACTTTGCTACGAGGGAGCTTGTGATAAGGGTGTATATTTGGGTTCAAGTTTCGATTTTTCAGGGATTACCATATCATTTCGTGTTCAACGCAGTAAAAAGCTCAAAAGTCAATAAAGAAAAAATAAACCAGTATAAATTCATTACATTTCCTATAACCATAATCATTGTCTGTAAGTGGTCTGTTGTTGAGAATTTTTCTTTAAATCCAGCTTGTAAAATAAAATAAAAAAATCATACGAACAATTTTATGAAACAATGAAATTTAAAATCCCTGTGAAAACTGAAATGCCCTTCATTACTTCGCAGATCAAGAAATGACCCTCTGCTGATATTACCTACCAATTTCTTGATATAAAGATTAACAGCTAAATTCAAAATGACATCTTAATGGAATAGATGCCAAATTTTGTTAATTTTCTAGATGGAACGTGCCCCAAAATGTTTTATAAATAAAAGTTTACTCCTAAAAAAAATCATCAATTATCTCTCTTCATGTAATCAAACCACAACACTTCAAATTTAAACTGTTCCCACTTTTGAATGTGCAGCGACCTTAATGACATTTCATGCAAATTATTCAACTCAAACTAACTTCACATCACTCAATCACTTTTTTTGGTTTTTGAATGGTGACGGCAGCCAAATCATCACTAAAAAGTTTTTCGTTTTTATGTGAAGGAATTTTTTCGTTTTTCCCAAAGTTTTTGCTATTTTAATTTCAATATTGTGCTACAAAAATAAAACCAAAAAACCAACACTCGTGATTCAATCTAATTTGTGTTTCAATCAAAACAAAAACTAGTGAAAATGGTTGACAAATTCATAAGTATGTGGAAAGTGCGTGAATTAGCAGACAAAGTGTAAGTGAAAAATTAAATTTACAAACTTTCCATTTGACTTATTGGCAAATTCATTTATTGCAAAAATTATTTGCAAATAGCTTTTGCAACACTTGAAAGTCCCTAACCCAAAAGTTTGTGTGTTTTCTTATTGAGCCTCAAAAAAGCAAAACCTGTGACAGCATCCGCAACCAAAATCTAAAACTTAAAACTAGAAGAAGAAGTAGAAACAAAAATTATTCTCCATGGTCATGTTTCGAGTTTTTCGTTCTTCTTTTTTTCCCCAAAAATTGCATCATTGAAAAACCTCAGTTTAAATTTAATTAGAGAGAGAAATGCTTTTGTTTATGTTGCAAGCATTTTTATATTTCAATTGTTCGTTCGTTTCGTGATTATGGATATGGCAATGGGTATAAGATGGATGGGTGAGGTGGTAGATTTTTGTGTACGAGCATTGGCAATGGGCTGAACGGAGAGAGTACAGAGCGCACTCTTCCTCTGGCACAACTGGAACTGGTGCTCGTGCACTTGATCTATCCGAATAGAGAAAAAAATGAAAGCAATTTTTGTAATTCTCGGTTCATAAAACCTTGAAAAACAACAAAAAGCTTGGAGCAAAATGAATCTCGTCGACAAAGAAAAGACCTTAACGTGAGTGAGTGATGGAATGGAGTGACGACGACGACGACAACGACAACAACGATACACAAGAAATAACCAAATAATTGTGCAACCATTTACCACTTGATGTTTTTTCTTATATTTTCTTTTTGTTATTATTATTTTTCGTTTTTGCCACTAAAATTCAATTGAAGTGGTGGATGATAAAAAATATAAAAAAAAGTTCGATGGAAATGAAAGGTGGTGGGCTGAACATGAGCAGAGAATGTAGAGGCGGCGGCGGCAGTGGTGATGGAGTGAAAGGTGACAAATTGGTTTAAGTTTTTCTTTTTCTTGCAAAAGAGGAGAGGGTTTAACGGAAATGAAGAAGAATACTACATCCGGATGGATAGGATAGGATAGGATGGGATAGGATTGGCAGAGTGGATCTAAGGAGCATGATTAAAATTTATAATTATTTAGGAGGTTGGCGAGTTTGATGTGCAGGTGTTTTTTCTTTTTTTTTGTTCACTTGTTGTGCGAGGGAAACTAGCGAGAAGTTGAAATCACGTACGATTCGTTAAGCATTTTCCATAGAATTGTCTATAAATGATGTGACCCTGTTTTTTTTTTTTTTTTGAAACACGAAAGTAGCTCAAGCATAGGCTATTTAAAAATATTGAGGTTTCATTATTGAACTATGGAGTACTATAAAACAAAGTAATCAACTTTTTAAGTAATAGGTGGGCGTTGGTTCGGGGAACTCATTAAATATGAATACAAGTCTTCTATTTTAAAATTCAAATGTTTTTTTTTATCATTTTGTAATTTGAAATCAATAAAAAGTAAATTAGTAGGATTTTTTTTTGAATATCTGTTTTCCATCACGTTTCGGAACCTCCTACAATAAAAACTAGTTCACAGAAACAGCCCTGTACATTGTAATTGCTTTGATAGAGTAATAATAGTGTAAACATAATTGACTTAAATGTAGAAATAGAACCCATCTGTAGGGCGTTAAATTCATAACTAGAAGCAATAAAAATCCATATGTTTGGGGATAGAAAGAGGAACATTATTTATTATTTTAAAATGTTATCTTTGACGAATGTGGTACAAAAATTTTGATAATGTCCAATGTTATATTATTTTTTGTTTATGTCTCCCAAATAATGATTTTGATAAATAAATGTTATGCACGGTTGGGCATAGAATAACCACTTGTGTCATTTGTTTTGTTATAATTGTTTTTGTGGTTTTGAAGAAGATTTCATATACAAATTGAATTTAGGTGAACGAAATGTTAAAAATGAATAAAATCATTTTTCAAAAACATTCCCTCTAGCTGTTTTCAGTTTCTCACGCCAAGTTGGTTAAGGTCTTTACCCAACTGCGTGCGCCACCTGAGTCGAGGTCTTCCTCTACTGCGCCGTCCCTCGGGATTAGATTCGAAGACCTTCCCGACTGGAGCGTTGATGTCCATTCGCTCTACCATCTAAGCCGTTGAACTTTAATTCTGTTAACTAGGTCAGTGTCGCTGTACAATCCGTACAGTTCGTCGTTATATCTTCTCCATTCTCCATCTATGCGTACGGGACCAAAAATCACCCGAATGATAAGTGTCTTATAGATGGTGATTTTATATGCTGGAGAGAGGATTTTACTTCTCAACTGCCTTCTAAGTCCAAAGAAGCAGCTATTTTCAAGGGTTATTCTTCGTTTGATTTCAGCGTTAGGCCCGTTGTATGTGTTAATAGCGGTGCCTTGTCCATGGTGACGTTTTGTCCAAGGCGTCGTTGTTCAATGTCCTTTTTTGATGAAAGCATATACTTGGTCTTGCCCTCATTGACCACTAAACCCATCTTCTTCGGTTCCGTCGAAGAAGATGCTAACATCTCTCTTTGATCTTTCAATTATGTCACTATCATCTGCGTATCGGAGTCATTGGATGGACCTTTGGAAGATTGTGCCTCTAGTGTTGACGGTTGAGTTTTGCACAATTCTTTCCAGAATGATGTTAAAGAAGTCGCATGACAGTGCATTGCCTTGTCTAAAGAGATGGTGGGTATCGATTTGAAGTTCCTGGGTTTTTTCCAAGATCTGCCGTAGTGTGAATATTTGGGCGATAGTGGACTTTCCTGGTCTGAAGCCACACTGTTAAGGTTGTTGACGAATGACTTCAGAAGTTCACATAATACGGCAGAGAGAATCTTATACGCAATGTTAAGGAGACTGATGCCTCTGTAGTTGGCGCAGTTTAGAGGGTCTCCTTTCTTATGTATCGGGCACACTACGATGTTCCCCTGATCGTCTTTACAGGCTTCGGTTCGTGGCTTGTACCCTTGGGAGGTTTTTTTTACCTTTTGGTAAAATTTACGAATCTCATTCCTGTTGTGACATCCCTCTATCTCCTCGGACCCGCGCTTCTCATGCTCTCTTTTTATCCACCTAAGAAGCCGGTGTTCCTCTCTCCTCTTCTGCTCGTAGAGCTTGCGAGCAGCTCTGATCCTTCTGTGCAGCGCCGTTTTGTATGCCTGTTGTTTCGCTGCGTGCGCTTGACGGCATTCGTCGTCAAAGCAGGGGTTTCGCTGTTGTGGCCGTGTGAAACCTAGCACTTCAGAGGCGGCTTTTCTGTTGGCTGCAAGGCAATGTTGCCACTGGTTTTCAACGCTTAATGCAGGAAGCATAGGACTCCTAAGGAGGTTATTAGAGACTCGATCGGAAAAGGACATGGCAGTCTCTTGCGATTGTAGCCGTCTAACGTCGAATCTTCTCACAGTACTTCCTTGTTTTGGCTTGGATCGGGATATCCGTAGCCGTACCTTGGCTACAACCAGGTAGTGGTCCGAGTCAATGTTGGCCTCTCGGAATGTTCGGATATCCTGGATACTGGAGAAGTGTCGTGCGTCGATCGCAATGTAGTCAATCTGGTTGCAAGTTGATTGATCATGAGATTTCCATGTCCTCTTGTGGATATTAAGATGTGTGAACTGCGTACTAGCTACCAGAATGTCTCGTCCCGCAGCGAAATCGACCAGCCTGAATCCGTTGTCGGGTATCTCCCGATTGTGCCACCAAAGATATCTTTTGTTCCTAGCTTGGCATTAATATCTCCTAATAGAATTTTAATGTCATAGCCACGGTACTGCTCATAAGTCTTGTCCAAGAGCTCGAAGAACATATCTTTGGCGTTGTCATCTTTCTCTTTTGTGGGGACGTGCGCGTGGATGGTCATTAGCCATTTGTTGATGCACCTATAGCTTAAGACTTGTTACCTAAATTTGGCTCCAATGACAAAGCCGCATCCAAATAAGTGCTGTTGGTTTTCTCAGTATCAGTCACCATAGTAAATGTCGGAGTTTTTCATCCTCTTTTTGCCGGGCCCATCCCATCGTATTTCCTGGATGGCGGTAATGTCTGCTTTATAGTAGTCAAGGGACACCGCTAATTCTTCGGCCGCACGTGTTCTGTTAAGAGACCTAACATTCCACGTGCATATCCGAAGTTCATTGTCCTTAATTCGTTTGCGTAGGTTGTCAACAGTAAATCAGTCCGTATCCGAGGCATGTTGGTGCTTTGCAACTATGATGTTTTTACGTGGCCAGGAAGTCACCCCGACGCACGGTACAAATCCCAACCTGGAGGGTCAGATCCTTAGTATAACTCCAAGGACGGGGAGTCGGATAAACCGCTCCTTACAGGCCTGGGATCCGAATAATTCGTAGGAGCCCTATAAGGTGTTCACTAAGTAGTTCAAACTTACTGGAACAGTAGACGCCACCTTTGATTCCATCTCGAGAATTCCGCCGCTGCCTTCTGGATAAGAAGAGGTGCCTTAGTGAAAACTCCTCTCCTCAATCTCTCGTTTGCTGCCGCCAACAACTTTCCACTAGGGTTAAAACCGAAGAACAGGAGTTGATAGACAGAGGTGGGTTTTGAGAGAAACCTGTGGACGCTTGTGCCCTCTTGAATGCACATGTCTACCATTTGAACATCTTCGAAAATATTTACTTAGATTCAATTGCCCTTAAGTGCTTAAATCTATTCTGGATTTTTGGTATTAAAATAAAGTAATTTCGTGAGGAGGAAGCATACCATGGCTACACCCTCCCTAGATCTCTATTGGCTGGTATTAGCTTCTTCCCTGGGATCTGCACTCTCTTCAGGTCCAGCAAATCAAAAATCTCTAGAAACATTTTTTCCACGCAAACGCAGCCTTTGTTCGCGCTAACTTCTAAAGTAGTCAAAGCTTATTGACACCGCCAAAACGGCTGATCGGGTGCAAAAGATTGAATGAACCAGAGTTCATCTAAATGCACGTATTCAGTTTAACAAAAAAATAGTTAGTAAACATCCAAATTTGTCATCAATTTTGTTTGTTAAAGGCGAGATGGAAATGTATCTCAACCTACAATCCTACAATCTTTTTTTGCTTTGAGGCTCAAACTGCAAACTATACTTTTAAACGAAAAAGACTTTATATTGTTCAGAATGTACATTTGAAAAGAATGTTAGTTTCGTTAATAATTTCGATTTGGATTGTTATAATAAACCTTACTTTAACTTAACTTACTTTAACAAATAAAGTTCAATATAATAAACATATTTATGAAATAGTTTTACGTTGGAATACTTTAGTTACATTTTGGATTCCCTTAAAATAATGAATCGTTGTTTTAATGATTTTGATTAAAATTAAACTTCTGGATAGGAAACACATTTCTATCGTCCACTTTATACCAGTTCTGCCTTAAATATTAAATGTTAAAAACAATATTATTGAAATGATCGACTCGGAAGATTTGCAGTTTACGATTATTTTGAGGTAATTTATAACAACTATTTCGCACATTTCCGGCGGCATATCGATACTTAATTAATTGAGTAATGTTGGTTTATAGCTTTTGGAGTTTGGGATTATTTGAGTTAACACAGTCTTTTGCATAGCCGTACAGAAAATATCTTGCGGTGTCGAATCGCATAAACTTAGTGGCCAATTTGGCACAAAAACATGAAATTAGTCTTCTAGGGAAGTTCTTAAGTAATGAAGCCATAATTGATTTTATATCATCTTCTGAAATAAAGTGTATCATTCCGCCTTTCCAATCACTCTAGCGTGTTTTAGGCAGAACTTATGGCGATAAAATAAGTCTTGTCATGGCGTCATATCAACATCTGTTATCCTGATAAAATCTTTGGATATTGTATCTACAAACAATAACAATTGAAAACTGTTATTCATCTACGAGTATAATAGAAATGGCAAAGTAGTTTAACAATCAGCATTGCTGGATGACAGACCATAGAGACGTATTCGTCAAAAATGGTATAGTTCACATTCTACCACGTTTGGCTAACTCTAGCATACCAATCGCTACGTATGAGCTTTTGATAAAACAAGACGCTATAAAGAAAAGCAACACCAGGAAAATCTGGCCTACTGTACATTTAAACCGCTCAAGGTTCTTGATAAGCAGCTAGATACTCGGCACACTACACGAAAAGCAGGCGTATTCTTAAATGGCTTTTGCAGAAGTTGTATGAATGAGAAAGATGAAGAAACAGTTCTTATCCTTCTTTGTATATGGAAGGATTCAGAATTCATGTAGTATCACGATGGGTGTGTCCTACTCCATCCTGGACTGGACAGCTATCTACCAACCTAACCTAAAGATGCGTGTCCATTTGAGATTACTTCTTCTAGTTAACTCTCCAGAGCAACTCTCGGGAGACTGTCCATTTTAGAGCCAACTTTTAGAAATGTTGCTAACGCGAGCTCACTGCTAGAATATTGAGAGCTTTCTTGCTGAGGGTACTCCACTTGATATATTTCTTATGTTAGCATATTACCAGTTGGAAATGTATTCAGACAAGCGAAGAGTTGCAGCTGCTTTAATTATCGGCACTGTTCTTAAAAAGAATACAAACAAAATGTTGGGTCAAATAGTGGGTAGGTCGTCGTAACCAATTCGGTGCGGGGTCTACTCTTTCAAGAGAGCTTCAAATTAAAGATCCTCAACAGTTTCGTAATTTTTGCCGTTTGTCAGTTAGTGAAATTGAATTTTTGATACAAAACGTTTTAACCATATTTTTTAAAAAAAGATACCCAATTAAGGAAAGTCATACTTATATTTTTCAGTAACTTGATTGGTTGCCCCCAATGTCCACAGCTTGCCATGTATACTCTCGACAGCTACTCACAAAATACGAACTGCGTTGGTATTCCGCGAGCTTATCTCTCGATAGTGGTAAATACATATATCCACTTGCGAGTGACTTTCACTAAAAACGAATGTCGAGAGTAATAAGTCAACTCGTCGCTAGCTACTCTCCATACTATGTCCACTTCCGAGATCGCTCTCGAGAGTAGCTTGAGAGCGACTCGCAGCACGTTTACTCTCAAATGTACATCCACCTTAATCTATTGAATTTATTACATACAAAATAATGATGAAGCAATATTTATTGTATCGACAATTTAAATAGCTTTGCTAAATTATTTTATTTTTATTTCGAAAACCCATAATAATAATAATACAAAAAAAGTCAACAGATGTTCTTTTACAATAACCTTTATATGGAACACTTAATTATTGATTGTTTTTATAGCTGCTAAATTACCACAACAGACCTATTTTCATATATTTAATTATTTTATTTCACTCAATGAAATTCGAAATAAGAATTTAAATTTACATTTGTATTACCCTATTTATCATCGTCTTACAACTTAAAATAATTGCCAGTTTGTTGACTGACTTTGCTGCAACACAAAGTAAACATTAAAATGTACTTTATTGAGTTCATATCTTTTGAAGCATACATAGTACATTCTCAAAATTGAAAATTATTCAATCAATATAAAATTTTCTTGTTTCTTTGTTTTTTTTTTTTTTATTATATACACTGTAAATTTATAGTTATAAACTCGTAACAGCTCACTTGGTTGTTTTAAACAACAATTATATTTACCAAATTAAAATATAATATAATATCAATTAATTTATCTTTTCGTCGTTGACGTCAGATCTATTATTGTGCATATAAGTTGTTATACAAGGTGTCTCAAAAGAAAGTTCACATTTAAATCTTTTTTTAAAAGAAAAGTCTTAGCTTTATTGAAAAAATGTTTATTTTATATTGAAGTACACTGTTTGGGAATTTATTTTTTAAAAATAACATCGTCCAAATGTAAACCGTTGCGCTCTCGGCATTCATTTAGTGGGGCACTAAAATTGCCTATGCCAGCTCGGCAGGTAGTCTCCGTGATGGCTGCCATTTCATGACGGATATTTTCTTTTAATTGTGCCAGGGAAGTCGGTTTACTAGCGTAAACTTTTGATTTGACATAACCCCACAGGAAAAAATCCATAGGCGTTAAATCAGGACTCCGTGGAGGCCAATTTATGTCACCTTGTCTGGAAATTAATTTGTTCGGAAAAATTTCTCGAACTCGAGGCAGAGATTTGTTGGACGTGTGTGAAGTTGCTCCATCCTGCTGGAACCATGTTCTTTGGTTGTAACCAGTGGAGTCATTCCGTAATTTCCGAAACGATAATCGTCAAAACGATTATCATTAACGATATCGTCAATAATTTGCTTCACGTAACTTTATCACTATCGTCTCGTTCAATCGTTTTCAGTAAAAGTTCGTTGAGTATATTATTCTATGACTAAAATGTCAAAATGAACTCAACGAAAGATAATGCTTGTTCAATAGCTTGAAAATGTATTATTAATAAACATGCCACCTATTTTGTGATGTTTATTGTTATTGTCACTTTTTGTGCTATAATTTGTTGCCGCCGCAGATAAAACAATAATATCAAAATGTTTGTCCAATGTCTGATATATTTGTAAATCAGCTGCAGTAATAAACCGAATTTGGTCCAAGGGAAGAAAGTGTAGACTTCATTTTATCCACAGGGAACATAACTTGGCTTCAAAAATATTTTTTGTTTCCAAAACTAATTTAGATTAGTGCTTTGATCAAGAGCGATACAGGAATCGTTGCCTGTCGAATATACCAATGTTCCTACACTCCAAACTTTCAATAGTTACAACAAATTATAATATTGAATCTATGTATATAGATTATGTATGTAGAACGACAACTGTCTGGCAAATTTATTGTTTATAATATCATTATAAAGTCCTCTTTTGCTATTCCAAAACTACAATTGTTTTATTTATTTAACAACAATTGAGGCGCTCAGCGCCAAAACGGCCTAAGCCCAAAAAAATCGTACCGAGAAAAACAGGATTAAAAAAAAAATGTTTTTAAAATATTTTTTTTTTATTAATCTTTGATGAATATTATTTATTTTTTGTTTTGTTTGTGGTTAATAGTAATGCGTTTATTTACGAACAGAAAGAGCGTTTTAAACAATAAATAAGAAAAAAAAAGTGGCTTAGGCCATTTTGGAATTCATTTAAAATTTTGTTATTGATACCAACTGAGGGTTAGGCCATTTATATAATACCAATATTATTATGAAAGCGTTTTGAAAAACTATACAAACCAATTGAAAATCTTCATTCTTCTTCCTGGATGTCTTCATCTTCGGCTCTTGTATTTGTTTTTAAATTATTATAAAACGAGTGCATTATAGGAGGTATGAATTCCTTGCAGCTTCACATAATCTTCCTCCAGGATATAGTGGCTCCAATTCAACATCTACAAATTTACTGGAGTTCCGCTTTGAAATGTCAACTTCTCGAAACAAAACATCTTCATTATTTGAGTATTTATATTGAATTATAAATGACTTCTCATTTTGGAAATGAAGCCATTGAATCTTAAGCCATTCAACTTTCGAGTTCTTGTCCGTGGATACTTTTCTGTTTGTCACTAGTTTCTCGATCAATGAAATTTGACTAAGTGGAATGGCTGCTTTTTTTTTGCTGTGATGATTACACGATCCCAATCATCAGGTGTAAAAATGTCCTTATAATATCTCTTTTCCTTTTCAATGAGACCGAAATCTTGATCACATGGTAGGAATGAGTGACCAGATACTAAGAATTTATGGTCTATCTGGTCAACTTCAAAGGTAGAGTTGTTAACCATGTATGTGCAAATAGTGCTCATTCTAATGTTCCGATTTTGACCACCACATTGATCACTATACATAACTAAGTGTTTACACTTGACATTCGCTTTCACGTAATGCATAATGCAAGACCCTATTTCCTGTGGACCACGTGAAACTATTCCCTCATTCCAGGTGTACATAAACGATTTGTTTGTAATAAGGTCATGAATACCAAGGCAATAGGTCCATAGCTGCCTCTTGTAGTACGCTACCCCTGTGAAAATAACTGGCGTCGGCAAGGTTTTCATCTAATCGAAAGCTATAACTGCATATTCATTGTTGTTAAGTTTCGAATCCAACTGCATCCCACTTCTAACTGATTCAGCTTTTCGGTGGTATAAATCTCTTTCGCTCGTTATTCTCTGCTTTTCAGAAGGATCATCTGCAGCCTCGATTTTTACATTAAAAGAATCGCATTTCTTCCAACTGTCAGAAACTGGAGCTCGAAAATGCAAATTAAAATTTTCTGAAAAGATTTTCGTGAACACGAATTTTGAAACAATATCCCTTTCTGCAGAACCACGATACAGCTCGTACATTAAAGTAATGTTTAAGGTCGGTGCAATAAATTCTCTTTGGATATTCTTTTGCCTGAAATAATGAGAGCTATACCTTGGAAATTTGTTAATAAAGTCTTTCACGAGTTCTGTAGCTTCAACGGTCGTCTTCTTATGAGGTAGATGCCTTCCTCTTTGGTCTAAAATAGGTGTTGTTCATCCACTTCCAGGTGTTCTATGCTTAAGTGCACGAGTAAACAGACCATCAGTTACCTGTAGAATCTGTTTAAAAAAACTTTTGCAGACAATCATTCCGACATTGTTGACTCCAGGAAGTTTGTAAATTCTTGTACTAAATCTGCGGCTTTCGCCCAAAGACTTCTTATAAGATCTCTTTGTTTCAATAACTCCAATTTGTCCACATAAATACGCATTTTGCAAATCATGATCACCAATTTTATAAAAATTTTCAAAAATACTTCGCAAAATACTCTCACTGAAATGCTGATGACATTTTAACGGACATGGACATGCAAGTGCATTTAGCGTTCGATTTATTAAGAGAGATTACTTATGTTTTCTATGTACAAAAATGCGTATTGTATTTTTTTGAGTTTTTATTTTCATTTTGTAACAAAACTTAACTACGCCGAAAATTTTTTGCCTCAATTTGCTTAGTTGTCAATGGAAATTAATAGCAGACGATACCTACTTAGCTATCGTGCAAACGCTATCGTTTTGAGCATATCACTTTGACGATTATCGTCTTACGTGAAGTGAGACTTCGTCGAAACGCTATCGTCAAGCGATTATCGTTTTACGGAATGACCCCCCAGAAAAGTTTTGCAGTTGGGTTACGAAAAACTCGTCTAACATCTCCACATAACTCTCTGAATTCACTGTGAGTGTGCGTCCCTTCCATCCTCAAAAAAGTAAGGGCCGACATCGATGCCCATACGGTGACTTTGGGTGAATGTAGCGGTTTCTGATGTTTTTGATTTGGGTTGGTTGCACTCCAGTACGACAATTTTGCTTGTTTACATGCCCATTCAGGTGAAAATGGGATTCATCGGTAAACAAGATGTTGGTGAACGTTGGAGAGCGCTCAATCATCTGATTTACAAAGGCAAGCCTCTGACCAGCATCTTGAGGCTTCAGTTCTTGCTCTAACTGAATTTTGTACGGGTGCAGCTTTAAATCTTTGTGTAAAATGCGGCATAATGAAGATCTGTGCACATTTAAAGCAACAGCACGCTTCCGAATCGAAAGGTTTGGATCATCTCGAATAGACTGAGAATACTGCAGAATTTTCTACGCGCTACAGTCGCCGAATTACCGTTTTTGTAAAACTCACGTACGCACAACGCACGGTCCGCACCAGAGAAACGCTCCATAGCGACTTAATTCCCAAGAGCCAGACTACCGACTGACATACCCTCCGCGCCCCTCAGAATAGTTGCTTTCGCGTAATAAGATAAGCAAATGTGAACTTACTTTTGAGACACCTTGTATTAATTTACATTTCTAACAATTACTACTTTCAAGATAGTTCCAAAACTTGTTATACTTCCGTAATTTCAATTGAAGTTTCTGTTTTTTTGATTGAGAATATTAATTTTTAAAAATATCATTAATAGTTTTTGAAGTATTTTATTTGCATACTACATATATTTCTGAGAGTATAGAAACCTCTAAGAAATCTTAAAAATACGGAGTTTAAACTTTATTTTTCAAGCTAGTATTATACAGCCATAGCCAAAATAATAAAAAATTAGGAAATACTGTATCTGGCACTTAAGTTAGGCGAACATGTTCACAAACAGCTGGAACATAGAAATGGGAAGAGCGAAGCACTGCACTGAAGACCAACGAGAAGCCATTTTAGCTCTGCATAACAGCGGTGGAAAAGTCATTGGGCGCTCTGCCAGAATGGTGTGGAATGCTACCAACTTAAAAAATGTAAAAGAAACTAGACGGCGTCCGTCTAAAATGACTGCAAGAGACAAAGCTAAGTTGCGTTGGTGAGGAAAGCTAAAACGAATCCGTTTATGTCCTCAAAAGATCTGCAGAGAGAAATACGAACGTCAGTTAGTTCTAGAATTGTTCTTCGTATCTTGCAGGATGCTAGCCTTCATGCACGATCTCCTAGGAAGGTGCCCTTACTAAGAAAAATACACACCCAGAAGCGGATTATCAGATAACAGACGACCCAATTCAGGTGAAGAAGCAGTGGAGGAATGTGCTTTGGAGCGAGGAAACGAAAATAAATGTATTCGGAATGGATGGAAAACAGTTTGTTCGTCGCCCAAAGTGCGAGGCTTACAATCCGTGGTACACAAAACCAACCGTGAAGCATGGAGGTGGCAGCATAATGTTATGGGGTTCTTGGTGGGGCGTTGGTACAATATTTGTTAAATATGGCATAATGACAAAGGAGTCGTATGGGAACGTACTGCAAAATGTTATGCTTCCGTGGGCTGACGAAAATATGCAACTTAAATGGCGTTTCCAGTAAGACAACGACCCTAAGAATACGGCAAAATCAACAAAGCTCTGGTGTCAGCGAAACAAATTGAACGTAATGGAGTGGCTTTCTTAATCATCATCTGAATCCTATTGAGAACCTCTGGAATGAACTGAAGATTGAGGTTAGTAAGCATAAACCTACCAACAATGCGGATCTATTGAAAATTGTCCAAGAAGTGTGGTATTCGATTCCACAAGAAATATGCAAGAAGTTGGTAGACTCTATTAAATATTAGCAAAAATTAGAGAGTGTTACTATTATTTTGGCCATAGATGTAGATGCTAACATCATTGAACAGTCATATTTTTTCCGGAATTCAAATAAAAACAGTTATATTATTCTTCCGTATAAAAACGCAAACTCTAACAAATAAGTTGAAACAACTGATATTTTGAAGACTCAAGTGACTCAAGTGATTGGACGAACCGCCTTGATTTTTCCCAAATTATAAAAATAAATTATGTGGAAAACGTTAAAAAAAAACATTTAAATTGCATATTATTCTTATTGCAATACTGGATATATAAAAATAAAACTCCTTAAAGAATGTTTGTTTGAGAGCTGATAGTTTTTTTTTTAAATTTGTTTGCGCACTAAGGGAAGTTCGAAGATCGAACGGAACAACACGAGCCCCCGAATTGAACATCGCCAGTGTAAAGAATCCCACAACCCGTCAACAATTTAGGGACCAACTGTCACACGAAATGAGAACAATCAGCAGCACAGTACATGACGACATCGGACTCCATTGGAAAGCTGTGAAAAATGTTTTCATTTCAGGTGCTGACATAATAGTCGGTCGGAAAAAAGGAAGCAACAACACTTGGCTTTCAGAAGAATCTTGGGCAAGGATCAACGAACGCAAACAGTTAAGGGTTCGAATAACTGCTGCACAAGAGGAAGAAAGAAACGAGCTGGATCCTCGAATCGCATGAAAAAGAGAGAAGTTCACCGCAGTGTGCGCCGCGACAAGCGTAACTACATCATCGTTTACAGAATAACCAAAGAGCTGACCGGTGCACACAGCCCAAAGCAACACCTGGTAAAAGAAGTAGACGGTATTGTAATAAGTTAGGTGGATGACCAAGTTAAAAGGTGAAAAACCGAGTGTTTGCAAGCAATGTGCAGCCGATGCCTCAACAAACCAATCCCCGAATCCGCTCCGCACCTCCCAGTAAAGATGAGATCGTTGCCGCAATTAAAATGTTTAAGAACAACAAAGCGGTAGGACTTGATGGAATTTCCCGCAGAGCTTTTACAAGCAGCGCCAACGTTACCAATCGAACTGCTTCATCCGCTCATAGAAGCCTGTACCACCGAAAGCTTCTCCCATGAGTGAAAAAGGGTAATTATCGTCAAGCTCCCAAAAAAAAGAGATCTTAAAAAGTGCGAAAATTGGAGAGGAATTTGCGGTTTACCAGTCGTTGCCAAAATAGTAGCAAAAGTTATACTGGAACGCATCAGAGAACACCTTGAGGCGGCACTCGATGCCGAACAAGCAGGATTCCTTGCTAAATCGTCTTGTATTGATCATATCAACACCCTGCGGATCATTATTGAACAGAGCGTTGAATATCGATCAACACTAAACCTGCTGTTTATTGACTTCGAGAAGGCCTTTGATAGCGTTAACAGGGAGTAAATCTGGTTAGCGTTGCGGAGGAGAGGCATACCAGAAAAACTAATTGCTATTATTAAATCAACATATGATGGATCCAAGTGTCACGATCTGTAGATTGTCAGATGATTTTGAAATCTGAAGCGGAATCAGACAGGGCTGTATTCTGTCGCCAATATTGTTTTTGTTGGTGATGAGCGATGTACTGCGGTCAGCTCTGTCAGGTAGCGATGGACGATGTTTGCTTACAAGACAACAAGTGTAGAGAGAGAAGCAGAAGTTGTGTCGCTGAAAATTAATTCCGGCAAAACAAAAATGATGAAAGAGCTCCTAAGAGAACCGTTTGGCAATACGAGAAAGCCAACTGGGACGGTCTCAATAATTATTTTAGGATCTTTAACTGGTCACTATGCTTCCTCGATAGTGACGTTGACGCCAGCGCTGATATGATCACAAGTTTGATTCTCTTGGGAATGAGAACTTTTATCCCGAATAGGGTTAAAACCATCAGACCTAAGGAAAACTCATGGTTCGATGCGAGCTGTAAAGAGGTTATTAGGGTCAAGAAGGTAAGTTTCCGTCTTTTTAAAGCCAATCCAACTGAGGAAAACCGGAATAAGTTCAAGCAAGCCAGGAAGGCCTGCAACGCCCATATTCGACGGACCAAATTTTTACATGACCAAAAATTATGGCAAAAAATACTGCAATGTCCCAAAGGCAGTAAAAATTTTTGGTCATTTGTAAAAAATATGAGGAATTCTTCCTCTTCCTCGGTTCCTACGATCGTTGTGAATGACACTCCATTTGTTAGCTCTTTAGAGAAAGCAAATCTCTTTGCTAGGCAGTTCGCCGCCAATTCAACGCTGCCAGCGAGTGTTATGACTCCGCCTGTACTTGAGCGAGTTAATATTCTATGGGGCAAATCTTTTTTCGCACTCGTACTGTAGCGAGAGTCCTAAAAGATCTTAACATACACAAATCTGCTGGTCCGGATGGTATCCCCGCTATTGTTCTGAAGAGGTGTTCTTCATCGCTGGCAAAACCACTGCGTAAGCTTTTTCATCTGTCCTACTCCTCAGGTCTCGTTCCGAGCGGATGGAAAACAGCATTTGTCCAGCCTATTCCCAAAAAAGGCGAATCTTCCTCACCGTCTAATTATCGACCGATTGCACTTACGTCCCTTCTTTCCAAGGTCATGGAAACGCTGATTAATTATCAGCTCAAGAAATATCTTGAAGAACGAAAGCTTCTTAATGACCGACAGTATGGCTTTCGTAGCAATAGGTCCACTGGTGATCTCATGGTTCATCTCACCGAACAGTGGAACAAATCTTTACATAGTTTTGGAGAAAGTAAGATTATTGCACTAGATATTTCAAAAGCATTTGATAGGGTTTGGCATCAGGCTCTCTTATCGAAAATGCGTGCTTTCGGTTTGCATGAATCCCTCCTTCATTGGATTAGTAATTACCTTTCGAATCGTTCAATACAAGTTGTATTGGATGGATTCAAGTCTGAAAACCACAAAATAAATGCTGGTGTGCCCCAGGGCTCTGTTCTATCTCCAACACTCTTTCTCATTTTTATTAATGATCTCCTGCCTGCAACATCTAATCCAATACATTGTTTCGCTGACGATAGTACTCTTAGCTTTTCATATTCGTTTTCAGATTCACACCTCCTTTTTCGGATGTTGAACTGCAACGATAAAATATGATAAGCTCATTAAATTCCAACCTAAACAGCATTGTACAATGGGGAATAAGAAACCGAGTGGAATTTAATGCTTCGAAAACGCAATGCTGTCTTGTATCGTTAAAGCGAAATATACCCCCCCTGCCATTATCCATAAATGGCACTTGCATCGAGGAAACTGAACATCTCGATATTCTTGGTATGTGTATCACCAACCACCTTTTGTGGAACGATCACATACGCGATGTTGCCAAAAATGCCTCAAGATGTTTGGTTTTTCTTAGGCGATGCAAGAAGTTTTTCTCCCCCTCTGATCTGGCGTTATTTACAAGACTTATATACGTCCAAAGCTTGAGTATAACTCCCATATCTGGGCTGGTGCTCCTGCAACTTACTTAAGCCTCTTGGACAGTATTGAACGTAGAGCATTTAGACTGATTGGTGATATTACCATCATAAGATCATTTACGTCACTTGAACATCGTCGAAATGTTTCTTGTCTCACCCTCTTTTACCGTTATTTTAATGGTTTATGTTCTAGAGAAATAGCCAGCTGCATTCCTCTCCTTAAACAGTTCAACCGTAATACTCGCGCTTCTAGGAATGCTCATCAATATACACTCGAGCCCAACTTCGGTCTTACTGCCAAGTATACAGAGATTCGTTCTTTAGCCGTACTATGCGAATGTGGAATGCCTTGCCACACTCTGTCTTTCCCAGCTATTGCAATATTCAGGAATTCAAAACCAATGTGCACCGACATCTCCTTTCAAACCCTCTCTCCCTTTCCTAGTGCTCAAACTGTGTCTACATAATAAGGGTAATATATCCCTTTGAGTGTGCGCTTATTATAAAAAAAAAAAAAAAAAAATGATCAGCCTCGGAACCCGACCATCCTCTCAAATAATTATTTTCACGCAACCGGTGGAAAAAGTGGAGAGCTTTCTATACCCATCGTTTCCATCGAAGGCGGAGCCGAACAAGACGTCATATGCAGCATCTGCAAAGCAAAAGCGGCGTTCGGTATGCTGTCAAAAATTTGGAGGAATAACTCTATCAGCTTAAGAACAAAGCTACGACTGTTTCGCACAAATGTCGAATCTATGCTTCTTTATGAGTGCAGCACTTGGAAGGTTACTTCAGCCATAACAAGAAAGCTGCAAACCTTCGTAAATAGATGTCTGGATTGGACATACGCTTCAAGAAGGTAACGACTACATTGCAGACCAAGCAATGCAGTGGAATCCGCTCAGAAGAGCTGGACGACCGAGAAGCACATGGCGCAGGACAGTCGAGGCCGAATCAGCGTCACTAGGCAAGAGTTGGAGGGAGCTGAAACACATTTTCGGAAACCGTACACGATGGCACGTAGGCGTAGTAGAGGCCCTATGCCCCTTGAGGGGTCCCCAACGGACTTAACAGGTCTGAGGACCTAAGTAAGTAGTAACTCAGCGAAATATAAATAAAATACCCCTATAATGATTTTACATGGTGTGAGCAATAAGGAAAGAGGAGAATGATTGGAAAATGTCTGGGCTCAAAAGTAAACTGATAAGTATTTCTGAAAGAACGGTAATTACGGTTCAATTGTTTGAGGGGATAAATACAACTAGATATTTCACTAGAGCATTGTTTATTAAAATACCGATAAAATAATGATTGGCACGAAACTTTGTGGCGGTGATCTAGAAATATAAATGTTTTATGTAAACATAGGATTTTAAGAGCTCTATTTTGAATTCCGTCCAAGAGTATTAAGTGAGTTGTTGTATCACCTGTCTAAATATAAAAACTGTACTCGAGTTTTGGATAAATTATAGCCAAACCAAAAAAGTAAACAAAACTTTTTGCATCGTCGGAGTAAACCTTAACACTGCATTGGCGATGTCAAAAATGAAAAAGCTCTGAAAGGCTGGAGACAGTCCAAGTTTTGTCGTTTTTTTTTTTATTTTAACCTGGAGAATTTGACATAACTTTTCTGAGACTGGTATCGTCATTTGTTGACTCAATGCATTGAAGAAATTACGACAGGACTTACTTAGTTTAGGATACTTAGTTCAATTTCAACCTTTCATTTCATTTTGATATGGGGTAAGAGCTTGCATATGCAGTTTTTATGGCAGTAGTTAGTTTATTAACTTGCCATTCAATTTCTGACCAATTTTCAGGAGTTTGTTACACAAGGTGCCCAAAAAAATGGGAATTCTTATTTTGTAAGTTTGTGTTCCTTGGATTACTATTGAGTTTCGGATCTTTAATTTCCTTCTTAGGTTAGGTTGGAGTGGCTGTCCAGATATCATTGACACACGTAGACCTCAAGGGTCCATTGTGATACCACTAATGAGGTTACTCATGGGAGAGTAATGAATTTACTCTCCCATTTTGTACTTTTAATAAAGTTAGAGAGACGTTTTGTGTCAATCGTTGCCAGTTCACTCGTGTTATCGAAGAAGGGATTACCGAGAAAGTAATTCCTTCTAATGGAGAGTGCTGGACATGTACATAGAAGGTGTTGGGCTGTTTCCTCTTCCTTCTCGTCCATGCAGCTTCTACAGAAGTCATTTGTGTAGACCCCCAGCCTCAGAGCATGTCTTCCTATGAGGCAGTGTCCCGTTATTACTCCAATTGTAGAGCTTATACTTTGTCTGCTCAGTGATATCAATCCTTTTGACCGTTTTATATTATAGTGGTGTTCCTATGTTATGTTTTTGTCTAACATAAGGCAGAAGTGTGCCGTTTTTGGCGAGCTCATCGGCTTTGCAATTTCCCGGAATGTCTCTGTGGCCCGGCACCCAAATGAGGTGAATGTTAAACTGTTCCGTCATCTCCTTCAGAGATGATTGACAATCGTGGACTGTTCGAGAGTTTGTGGAGACAGACGCGAGAGATTTAAGAGCGGCTTGGCTGTCCGAGAAGATTCGTATATCCTTACAAGATATAACGTTTTCTTTGAGCCAGGATAGTGCTTCTTTAATCGCCATTACTTCTGCCTGGAATTGATTGGTAAGTCTATAGGATAGACTGAGATTCAGTTGTTCTGAAAAGATACCACTTCCAACTCCGTGATCGGTCTTTGAACCGTCAGTATAGAAGTGTACCGCATCGTCTTCCAGGGGTCTCTCTTCTTCCCAGGAGGATCTTGAAGGGATGGACACATGGAATCTTTTACCAAATACCATTTTTGGGGTGGTATAGTCTAATCGATCTGGGATAGATTTGAAATTGTCTAGAATAGTTGTATGTCCAGTATTGTTACTGGTCCATTGAGAGGTGGCTCTAAGCCTTACACATGAGTTGACAGCCACCTTTTTAGAGAAGATGTCAAGTGGTGTTAGGTTTAAAGGCACTTCCAGTGCTGCGGTTGGTGTTGTGCGAAGTGCTCCTGTGATGCACATACCTGCTGACCGCTGGACTTTAATGAGTTTATTTAGATTTACCATCTTATCCAGTGCGGTCCACCATACGACGGCTCCATAAATGAGTATCGGCCTGATTACCGAAGTGTATAGCCAGTGGGTTATTTTTGGGGAGAAGCCCCATTTTGATCCTATGGCCTTTTTACAAGTAAAAAGCGCTACAGTAGCCTTTTTGACTCTTTCATCAATATTTGCCTTCCAATTTAGTTTTTTGTCTAAAATGAGGCCCAAATATTTAGCTTGGTCGGAAAAGCTTAATGGTATTCCTTTAATCTTGGGTGGGCTAATCTGAGGAATTTTATATCTTCTCGAGAAGAGTATTAATTCTGTTTTGTGTGGGTTGACGTCCAATCCACATTGATTAGCCCATTTAGTTAGCCTGTTTAGGGCATTTTGTAGGAGTTCCGAGAGAAATTGGGGGTGCTTCCCAGATACGGATATCGCAACGTCGTCAGCGTAGGCAATCACCTTGAAACCTTCTGTTTCCAATGTTGTAAGTAAGTCGTTTACTACCATGTTCCATAAAAGAGGCGAAAGGACTCCACCTTGGGGAGTGCCTCGATTCACCGATCTGGTGGTAGTAAAACTTCTCATGTTAGAAATTATTGTCCTGCTTTTGAGCATGAGACTTATAAGATCTATGAGTGACTTCTCTAATTTCAGCTTATCCATTGCTGTTGTGATCGCCTGGACACTGACGTTCTTGAAAGCTCCTTCAATATCTAGGAACGCTATACCAGGTTATATTCTTTGTATTCGAGGGAATGTTCAATAGTACGTACCAGTGAGTGAAGTGCTGATTCTACTGACTTTCCCTTAGAGTAAGCATGTTGAGCTGTGGAAATGAGACATGGTTTTAAATTATGTCTGATATAAATTTCAATCAATCTTTCCAAGGTTTTAAGAAGGAAGGATGATAGGCTGATTGGTCGTAGATCTTTAGGGTTAACGTGTGATGGTTTCCCTGCTTTGGGAATGAAGACTACTTTTGCCATTCTCCAGGCTTTGGGAATATATCTCAACCTTACACAGCTTGTCAGAATGATTTCCAATGGTGGAATAATCATGTCTGAGCATTTTTGTAGTTCGGCCGGAATGATTCCATCTGGTCCTGGAGATTTATATGGATCAAAGCTGTCTATGGCCCATTGCAGTTTTTCCCGCGTTATTAGATCAACTAAATCGCTTGTAGAAGCTTGAGACTCTGATGTTAAGTCGTTGAGTATGTTAGAACTACCTGGAAAGTGGGTGTCTAATAACAGATTAAGAGATTCTTCATCTGTGATAGTCCACGTGCCTGCTTCTGTCTTTAAAGCACTAGGTATTGTTGGACTTTTTGAGAGAATTTTCCTGAGTCTTGAGGCTTCTGAAGTATTTTCTATTTTACCACAAAAATTTCTCCAAGAAGACCTCTTACTCTTTCTTAATTCTTTTTTATATTGCTCTAGAGCTTGTTTGTATAAGTCCCAGTCAGAAGGAGATCTAGTGTACTTAGATCTGTTGAAGAGTTTACGACAGCTCTTTCTGAATGGTTCTAGTTCTTTATGCCACCAATGAGGTTTCTTTTTACCCTTTAAAATGGTTACAGGGCATGAAGTTCTCATTGATTCATTTAAGGCTTCGGTGAGATGATTTACAGAAAGGTTTAGTTCATCTTCATTTCCTTCTTTATTTGCAATGTTATCATTGAAAGTAAGTTATAAGAAAGTAATATTGATTTGGAAGCGTTATTCTGGTGCTAAGCGTTTTATGATAAATTTGCCAAACCTTACTGAACAGAAATATCAGCACATTCTTAACTGTCAAACCATAGAGAACAACCATCGAAGATTCTCATGTAGCTACAAAAATACCCTACTTAAGTGGCTAACTGTTTTCAACAAAATTTAAACTAAATTCTTAAAAAATTCTTTTTTCATAAGACTCATTAAGAAAATATCTAGACAAGTTGCAGGGGTTGATCAAAAATTTAAGTCAATGTTAACCTTCTTTAGTTTCTCCAAAAGCAAAATATTGCAGTGTCAATAAATTAAAATGTTAATATTTTTTCTATTACATTCGTTATCGAAAATCGAAATCCATATTATATCAAGTCTGTTTCTAATCAAATCTTATCATATTAATTCTTAGCTTTCCGATAAGTCAATATATCGCTTACTGTTTTCTTAGAACATTATTGCTCAATTTCAACAAGAACGACATTAAAATAAAATCTTTATAAAGCACAACCCATTTGATAGGTTTCAACACTTTTATCACGATGCTTTTGTTTTGTTGTTATTGTTGCTGTAGTTTAATATATTTTTAGACTTTTATTGTTTAAAAATGATTCTACAATCAAAGTTAAGATAAGATAATTCATATGATATCTATTTGATTGCTATTGACGGACGACAACTGACGACGTCTGACGAAGATGGTTACGACAACGGACGTGTGGTGACAAATGAGTGTGTAAATTGAAAGCTTGCTAATTAATTGTTTTAGCAAGTTGTTTTTTTATTTATTTATTTCTTGTTATTTTCCTATCAACATTCTCACATTTTGTTTGTTTGGATGGACTGAACGCCGCCGCACCGTGATATTTTTCTACTCGTAACACTTTATTGAAATATTGAAAATGTGCCAAGTCTAGGTTCAAAACAAATGGAATAATATCTTTTCTCTTTTTAACTTAACTGTTGTATTATGATTCTTAGTATTCTTAGTTGGTGCTAAGGTCGTTTCAATACTATAATTTTGATAAACTGTACCAAATACGTGGAATGAATATTTTTTGATAAAGTTGGCAATAAAGTTTTCGAAGCTTTATCTTAATGTTTATATATTTTGATAAAACTTATCAGGTGTATGAACAAAATTAGTCCAATGCACATAATATTTAATATATTAGATTTTTGATTCTAATATAAAAGCTAAATCGGCATAACTATGTTAACGTGTTATGAATAAATGTGTTTATTATTTGTGTATGTACATATATAAAAGTATGCATGTCTGAGGATCAAAAAGCAATTATTGTTATTGAAAATGCTTTGCATGTGTTAAGTAGATTGTTTATTTAGTTTTTAATTGAAGTAGAAAGATTTTAATATTTGATGAGAGTAATAAATTATTATTGTTTAAATTATGCATTGACATGCTAAAGTCTCTAAAAGCTGTTTAAAAGAAATGCTTTCATTAATTTGAAGAATTTTTAATCCTCGTATGACTTTATACGTCTCTATTGACTAAGCTTACTTATTAAAATTATCAACATTGGATTAAGAATAGATATGAATAATTTCAATGTAAAAAGTAAACTTGACCTTGAAATGCTTAGGTTAGGTTAGGTTATAGTGGCTGTCCAAGATGGAAACGGCTTTTTCGCCATTACAACGTGGGAGGTGAGATGAGAGTTGGTGACATAAACTTAGGCTGGTATGCCTTGTTTATGTGGGAATGGATGATGATTCTGGGAAGGTAGAGGGATAAGAACGTCCTTTAGTTTCAGGACTCACCTGAAGAAAATTCTCGAGAATCATTGACCTTACTCAGCTTCTACCCGACAAGTTCGACGTTCAGAGTAGAAATTTAAACTGATTCCATTTCAATTTCCTTTGTTTTTGTATGATCCATATTTACTTCTTATTTGGACCCAAATACCAAGAAACAGTAAATTTTTAAATTTTGTTTTATTAATGTGCCTATTGGAGGCTAAATAAATATTTCATGAAACAAAAATGGGGGTTTTGTATTTATGTATGTAAAAAAAACTCCGTCCTCAAATGGGGCCAATGGGCTTAAGTGTAGTATTTCTCGAAACATCCCTTTTCGATGCATAATGTTTTCAAACATCTTTTGCATTGCCACCGTGCTTTCTTGTGACAAACTATGCATCGCAACTGATTACTCCACTTTTGGGTCCATGTTCATTTAGAACAATTTTCGGCACCACTGAAGAAGGCTTACGGCGGCGGCGTCTTCCATCGATTTCGGAGTCTAGTTTCCTCAAATATAAACGGGTAATACTGCGACAAAATTGGAGTCGATCTAGTTTCTCATCAGAGGTCAGTAAATGTAAACGCCAAGCAATTGCTACTGCCAAACCGAGCATATAGATGAATAAAACCAACCACCACTTTTTATCACGTATGTGGTATAAAATGCAACTGACTGATCAGCTTGATCGACGCCGCGTTGCGCCGCCTAATCCTTTATTGTAGTTTTGAAAGACAAAAGGAATATCAACGTCTGTCTTCCTTACTAGTGCTCCATTTTTGCACCTTGCCAAGTGGATGAAAAAAGTCGTAGTTTGTGCCCATAGTACAAACACTGTTATCGAGCCATCGTACGAACAATATTTTATTTGCTGTATTAAACCGATAGTCAAATTCTGGTCGTTTTTTTTCTTCATGTCCTTGATGAAAAGCAGTGAGCATATTTCGTTGTGTCTTCCCTTACAGTGCCTGTTGCACGATAGCCAGCATCAACGCAGATCTCGCAGCAAGGCGTTGCTGGTGAAGAAATTATCAAATAAAACAATATGACTTTGCGGAATAGCATTCTTACTTACTTACTTAAAGTGGCGCTACAGTCCGGGCGGACCTGGGCCTCAACCAACAAGCGTCTCCAGCCAGCTCGGTCCCTAGCTAGCTGTCTCCAGTTTCGAACGCCAAGTTGGTTGAGGTCCTCTCCCACCTGGGTGCGCCACCTGAGTCGCGGTCTTCCTCTACTGCGCCGTCCCTTGGGATTGGATTCGAAGACCTTTCGGGCTGGAGCGTTGATGTCCATCCGCTCTACATGACCTAGCCATCTCAGCCGTTGGACTTTAATTCTGCTAACTAGGTCAGTGTCGCTGTACAGCCCGTACAGTTCGTCGTTATACCTTCTCCTCCATTCTCCATTTATGTGTACGGGACCAAAAATCATCCGAAGAATTTTTCTCTCGAAGCATCCTAAGACGCTCTCATCTTTCTTTGACAGGGTCCAGGCCTCAGCGCCATAAATAAGAACCGGGATGATGAGTGTCTTATAGATGGTGATTTTACATGCTCGAGAGAGGACTTTACTTCTCAATTGACTTCTAAGTCCAAAGAAGCAGTGATTTGCAAGAGTTATTCTTCGTTTGATTTCAGCGCTGGTGTTGTTGTCTGCATTAATAGCGGTGCCTAGGTAGACAAAGTCCTTAACTACCTCAAAGTTATAGCTGTCCATGGTGACGTTTTGTCCAATACGTCGTCGTTCAGTGTCCTTTTTTGATGACAGCATATACTTGGTCTTGCCCTCATTGACCACTAAACCCATCTTCTTCGCTTCCGTCGCAATGCTCAAAAACGCTCCACTGACATCACGCTTTGATCTTCCAATTATGTCAATATCATCTGCGTATCCGAGTAATTGGATGGATCTTTGGAAGATTGTGCATCTAGTGTTGACGGTTGAGTTTTGCACAATTCTTTCCAGAACGATGTTAAAGAAGTCGCATGACAGTGCATCGCCTTGTCTAAAACCTTTTTTGACATCGAATGCATCGGTAAGATCTTTTCCGACCTTAGTAGAGCAGCGTGCATTCTCCATGGTCATTCTGCACAAACGGATAAGTTTTGACAGGGATGCCAAAACTAGACATTGCTCGGTAGAGCTCTTCCCTATAGATGCTGTCATACGCGGCTTTTAAATCGATAAAGAGATGATGGGTATCGATTTGAAGCTCCTGGGTTTTTTCCAAGATCTGCCGTAGTGTGAATATTTGGTCGATAGTGGACTTTCCTGGTCTGAAGCCACACTGATAAGGACCAATCAGGTTGTTGACGAATGGGCGGAATAGCATTCACTTTGTTCAAAACGCCTTTTACAACACGTGTTCCCAATGGCTCATTACTGCTCTGTACCGATTTTCCAAAGTATATCTCGAAAGTGAACAATAACCGTCAGAACTTCCAATCATCCAGTTTTTGTAACCGAATCGCACTGGCTTGCCTCTTATGAACTGCTTCGATGGGTGTCGTCCAAAATATTTTATAATAGATACATTTTCATGAAAAACACCCCACTGGATAAATTTCTTGATGAGTATATCAGCAAGTGGTCGTACCTTGAACAGCTTATTGGTGGACATTAAAGCACCGTCATCAATAATGCAAGTATTTCTTTATGTCCATGAATCTGTTCTTTGACATAACTTTAGACGCACTGGAAACATGTAAGTCTTCATCCAAGGACCAGTATAACCTTTCTCGCGGAAGTGAGTGATAACCCTTCTATAGTAGAATGCCAAAAAACAATTTGAAATTCGTGATTATACACATTACATTACATTTCACACTACTCAGCACATTAATGTACAGAGTAGAGAACACAGCACCTTAAGCGACTATGTAAGGTGATAACAACACAAGACAGAAGTACAGAAGAGAAAGAACAACAGACAGAAAGAACACATGACAACAGCAAGCGGTATGTTTCGAGACAGTCCCCCATCTTTCTACTAAATACTCTCACTGATGCTTGATTTCGGTGATCGATGGGAACCGAAGCTTTATCAGTGACTAGGCCGTAGGCCAATTTTTTCTGTTCTTGCTTCGGCAGAACATATACTAAAATTGGAATGATACAGAGTAGATTAGCATAGCCCTGCGCAAGGATTCGTGATTATTTTTTCGTGCAGCATATAACTTCGTGTTTAAAACGATCATGTCAAAGATTTCCGTATCAAATATTTTTTGTATTATATTGGCCGGTATTTGATTCTTCAGCTCATTTTAAAAAAAATCTTTTCGGGTCTGTACATTATTTGTTGTTGACGTAGAAGGCAAAGTATCGTAAGAACCGTCGCATTTGAACCACCGCGGTTTCAAGGCTTCGACCCTTCTATACCTCGCAAATGGTTCGTCATCACTGCTATCCCATTCTTCATCTAATCCATCATTATTATTTTGGGACTCAAATACCTCCACGGTTTCAGGAATATCCGATGGGGGAATATTGGGGGGATGGCTATTACTTCGTAGGTTACTTTCTGGTTATGTTCTTCATTGAAAATGTTTTCCATTGCTTCTCCCAGTCGCTGATACTCCCTTACAACTAAGAATGGTCGCTAAGTTATTGTTCTTACCTCTAAAAAATCTGCAAATATTATACGTGTTGTATTACTAATTAGCCCATTGGACCCATTTGAGAACACGACAACAAAATACCTCTTATTGCGGTCAATTACTGCAATAGAACTACGAAAACGAAAACATCTACCATTTAACATATTGTCCGAATAAAAATACACGAATCAGGAACAATCTAGCAAAATAAATATAAAAAAATTATATTTACCTTATGGTCAATAATCGAATTATTCCACAAATAAATAAAGTATTTTGTTTTTGCAAAATAAATTATAAATGACGAAAAAACATCTATTCACTAAAACACACCCCCTGGTAATGTAAAACCACGTTTGAACAAAGGAAAAAAAACTGTAAACAAAAAATTACGGCACAGAAGTAAGCTTCAGAAGTAAGCTTCAATGTCAGCCCTTAAAATGTTTGGCCATCGAGCTTTAGTGGCACCGTTTCTTTTGATATTTTTTCAATTAACTCAATGTTTAGAATTTAAAAACTCTCATGTTCAGGCACGCCCTCCAATACTAACCACAAAAAAATAATCTTAAGGATTAAAATATGCAGCCGCTTTTATAAGACATACTCAGTCTTATTTAAAAACGCTGTATAGAGCCTACATAAAGTTATGTTATCTCTATAATGCCTCTAAACGCAAAAATTCTATTTATAAAACTTATACAAGGTTGCATAGTCCCATAATAAGCTAAACGCGTTTTGAGGTTGAATAGAGCCTACATAAGGAAATTATTGTTATTATTATTTCGTAAATGTCATTTTGATTTCTCTCCTCTCTTTTTGAAATTAAAATAAAAACAATAATGCCTCTCGAGTTTAGCTCGTGAGCCGAAGAAACGAAGAATCTAAAAAAAATATAGATTTTCGAAAGAGAATATCATACAAATAATTGGAATTATTTTGTTATATTTTAGTTGCTATGACAACTAGCAGATTTTATAGTACTTTTGGCACTTTTTTTGATATAAGCATTGTATAACTAAAATTTATAGCAGATTTTTTTATAAATAGGAATTTTTGCAACGTTACATAGAGCCTACATAAATCCTTATTCACTGTATAACTATTCATCTGTTTAGCGAATTCTATTAAATAAGACTGACTATGTTGACCCTTAATCACTTCTTTGTTGTCTTGGCTTTGTTTGCCTCACCAAAATCCTGAAGAACAATATAGCTATCTTCGTTTGTTAGACCCTTTACACTTTGGAGTGAGGCTTTCAATAAAACCGTTACAGAAATGTAATGATGGTTCCGTTTGGGCTTTAGAACATCAGTGTTAGTTTGATGTAATAAATTGATGTCGCATAAAGTGTATTGTTTTCTTTGTTTTAAAATGATCTGTAAAGCGTCAATAGCTCTATGTTCATAGATGTTGATTTTTAACAGAATGAATCTGGTTAATATATCCAATTCTCTGGACATTATGCTTCCCTTTCAAAGGGATTTTACTGGTATTCGTTTCCCATACAAATAAATGCAGCGCACAGACGACTACTTTTTGGGTTGTCATGTTTTAATGAAGACATAGCAAGCTAGCGGAAAATTCGATTCTCCAACAAATGTATGGTTCCCAATGGTTTTTAAAACAAGAACATTTGATTGGTTACTAATGTAAAGATTTAAAAAAAAAATAAGATAACCATTGTATGTCAAATGAGCTACAAGGTCTTGAATAATTCTATGACATTACTAGGTACAAATTTATATAAAACTTAGAAATATTGGAGAAACGTAGAAATATGTATTAAACAAAAAAAAACAATAAGCTTATTAACCGGTACATAAAGTGTTCTGGTTTTACCGCTAACGGTTGAAGATAAGTAACTTAACCCCAAAATACAAACAAAACTAAGTTGAAAGTGATAACTGTCGAATTTAAATATTTCCTAACTTCTAAGTTACATTCCTCCCTTCAAGCAATTCAACCGCAATACTCGCGCTTCCTGGAATATTCAACCCAACTTCGGTCGTACTGTCAAGTACAGAGATTTAGCTGGACTACTCGAATGTGAAGCGCTTTACTTTACACTGTCTTTCCCAGTCATTGCAATATTCAGGAATTCAAAACCAATATGCATCGACATCTTGTTTCAAACTTTCTCTCCATTTCCTAATGCTTACTGTGTCTTGCCATAATAAGAGTATCATAAATCTACTTGATGTGCGCTTAATACAAAAAAAAAGGATTGAACATTGGCTAGGTCTTTAGAGTAAGCAAAACTTTTTACAAAGCATTTCTCGCGAAAGTATTATGTGTCAGTACTTACTTACTTAATTCCTTGGAGCTATTACGCCTGTTAAGTTCGGTTAAAAGGGCATAGCTTCTATTACTCTCGCCGGTCATCGTGTAGGATTGCTGGAAATATATCTCAGTTCTCTCCAACTTTTCCCACTATATAGTGATGATTCCTGTTCTACGCAAAGTACTTCTAGGCCGGCCTGCTGGCCTGCCCTCATGGTTAAAAGAAGTCAAATGTATCGCTTGGCCCGCAATGCACTTTAGTCTTTATATAATAGGATAGGAGTCTATGGGCTTATGTTCTCGCTTGAAGCTCAACATTGGACATACGGTTGAGCCCGAAAATCCTCAAGATGTTACATCTATTAATGACAGTTTGCAGCGTTCTTATGACAGCGTTTAAAACTTTCCATGTGCTGCATTCATAAATCAACACGGATTCAATATTGGAGGAAAACAGTCGTAGCTTGATTTGTTAGCTAAAAGTGTTGTCTCTCCATACTTTGGATAGCATTCCGAACGCAGGCTTTGATACGGCTGTTACGGACCAGTTCAATCCCGCCACCCACAGCGACAATACTATTAAGATATTGGAAATCTTTAACCATCTCTTCCGGATGTCCAGGTTCATTGACTTAAATTGATGAGGAAGTTCCAAAGCTAATCTTTTTAGTCTTTGTCGATGTGGTATTTAGCTACTTCTCTTCATACTTGTTGTCATTTGAATGAGATCCATGCTCTTATGTATTTGAGGTTTGATTGAAATGTTAACTAAATTCCTTCATTTGCATTTGAAAAAGCTGCGTAATCGATTTTCAACACACAAGAAGATCCTGCTGGTTCCGCTTCGAATGTGCCTTCGAGGTAGTCTTTTCTTCGCTCCAGTATTATTCTTGCTTTTATCTTTTTGCACTAAAAATCATTCCTTTGTTTACTCTTCAGACAAGCTCTCTGTTTCCAAATATCTTTGAATTTGTGGAAGCATCAAGTCCAACTGGTTTGCTATTCTTCTGTGCGGCAATGATTTCTTCGCGATTTTAAAACTGACGAAAAGTATACTAGCAGGGATCCGTTTGTGTCTTTTACCAGGTGCTATTTAGAGGTCTTTAGAAATTCTTTAAACCGTCATACTCTCACACCTACCAACGACTTCTTGATATAATTAAGTTTATCACATCGTGCGCTTCGGTGGACTTCTCTCATCTTCATGCGATACTTAGACTCTAGCTGGTTTCTTTCTACTAATAGAAGCTGCGTTGAGAGCTTTGAGTTGTTTTTCACAGCACGCCCGTGGTTATCGATTGAGTTGAGCTCAGTGCTGCTAATTGAGTTCAATGAAATGTTATGCCTTAATTGTTGGCGAACTGTCGGATCCTAAAGAACTCAATTAAACTTAGGCATAAGAGTTTTTACCTGTGATCTCCGAACTGCAGTTGTGCGTATGGTGTTCCAGGCCATTCATAATAGCAAACAACCCTTCTCTTACGGACGTACTGAAATCCTCTAAATCGCCGACTTATCCCATCGATATAAAACCATACTCCCGAGTGCTTTCATGTTCGTTTCCGGAATAAAATAATTCAGAAACTTGTCACCTAAATTGATTTATTCCTTAGATGTACATCTTGTATCGCATGAATTCCTTATATAAAATAAATAAATAAATTGGGTGGTGCAACAGTAACAACTCTCAACCATTTCTGTGTGCGATTACTGTTGTCATGGATGGAACAAACACGTTATCATTATTAATTTGTATTTCTCCTGAATTCTGATGCCTTCTGCAACAACAATATGTCAACTTTAACATTATTTAATTTATTTCAAACATATTGCTGCAATAATTATTGAACTAATGGTTTTATTTATTGTTTTTAGCACTAATGTTGTGATGAACTACACAGAAATCGAAGGTAAAGTTCGTGAAGCAACTAACGACGATCCATGGGGACCAACTGGACCACTTATGCAGGAATTAGCCCATGCAACTTTTACATATGAAAGTTTTCCCGAAGTGATGTCAATGCTATGGAAACGAATGTTACAAGACAATAAAACTAATTGGCGAAGAACATATAAAGTAAGTTCTTCATCTTCCATTTCCCCATACAAAAAATGTGTACTAATAATTTACTAATTTTCATTTAGAGTTTACTTCTGCTGAATTATTTAGTCCGAAATGGTTCCGAAAGAGTAGTTACATCATCCAGAGAACACATTTATGATTTACGATCTCTCGAAAACTATACATTTACGGATGAAGGTGGAAAAGATCAAGGAATTAATGTTAGACATAAGGTTTGTTTACACCAGAAAGTCAAAATCAAATTAATGTTAATAACTTTTCTGTCTTAATTTGTTTTTAAGGTAAGAGAACTTATAGACTTCATTCAAGATGATGACCGTCTGAGAGACGAACGAAAAAAAGCCAAGAAAAATAAAGACAAATACATTGGTATGAGTAGTGATGCAATGGGTATGCGAAGCTTTGCTACAGGCAGAGATGGAGGAGGTGGTGGATCAGGTAGTAATGAAGGTTGGAAAACTTCACGCACTGATCATGGAGAAAATTGGTGTAAGTTGAAAAGTTTCACTTATGGAAAAAGATTGAAATACAAATATTTTGATTTTTTTTTCTTTAGATTCCGATGCTAGACCTGGTGATCGATATGATGAAGATGATAATCCCTATGAAGGGGAAAAGGAACTTTCGGATAGCGACACACCAAGTCCAAGGTAATAAAATTAAGAAATTACCATAAGAAAATGAAAATATTTACTTTAAACACCATTTTACTTTATTAATTTTAGGACATATCGCTATAACGACAGAGCTAGTCCAGCTGACGTTACCGCCACCGATGTTAAGCCCAACATCAGCATTCGTACCAACAAACCAGTTTCAACAATCACCAAACAGCCACAAATTAAATCGACAATAGTGACAAATAAAAAAATCGATATGGGTGCAGCAGCGAATTTTGGCAAATCAAAAACTCCCGGCATCCATTCGCCAACACATCGCGATACACCTCCTGAGGATAATGTTACAAACATCAACAACACAAACAATAATCTAATTGATGACCTATTCAAAACATGTCAACCAGTCGAAACTATTAAAACACAATCATCTGCTGCTGGTGCCAAATCAAATGATTTCGATGATTTCAATCCACGTGCAGATGACACCCATGAGTTTGGTGATTTTGCTAGTGCGTTCGGTAGTTCTGAGCAAACATCAAAACCAATTGCAACAACAATTCCAGTAGCCAAAATTGCGCCAGTAACTGCATCGTCGAAAGCCGATGATTTTGCTGATTTTGCAGCTTTTCAAGGTGAGGTGGTACCACCATCAAATAATATTTTACCACATGCTAGTGGTGTGTCGATGGGAGGAGGAAGTATGTTCGGCAGTGGATTAGTCAATAATTCAGTCAATGGTAGTGCGTCACTTGATTTATTTGGAAGCCAACCGTCGTCGCAGTCGAATGTTATGTCCTCTGGTGTTAGTGGTAGTGCTGCTTCTGATTTACTCTCAGGATTTGGAGATTTGTCAATTAGTCAAGGAATGCCAATGGGTGAGTTTTTGTTTTTGTATCTTACCGTTTTAGAATAAGAAGATAAGTTAAAATGTCGAAAAAAGATTACTCATCCTTTATAACGTTTTATTTGAACGATATGGTATGCACATAATGTTGTATACTCGTATAAAGCGGTTTAAAGATATAAAGAGGAAATAAACCAAAACGAAAAAAGCCCCACACCCATCTTAATTTGCTGGCTTCAGTTAATGAATTTCGGCAAAGGGTATACAAAACTTGTGTTTAATGATGCACTTAAATAAAATCAAAAACATGTACATATTATGCTAGGTATGAAATCTTAGAATGCGTGCATTATAACTAAAGAAGATTCTCTTGTTAGGAAGATATTTATATTAAAAGTAGCTTTAAAAACTTGTCGAATAGTTATATTATACGGGAATCAAGTCTGAAGCAGGAAAACAATATTTATTTATAATTAATCAATCAAACAATATAAAGGATAGTAGTTGTGACTTTTAGTTTAGTCGAAACAACAACTTTTACTGAAAAATTAAATTTTGCTTACTTTAAGCTTATTTACATAATCCAAAGAAAAACATGACTTTTAGTGGACACAAAAATACATCTATGATTCTTCTTCTATAGACAACGCCTCAGTGATATATTTTTGGATCAGTAACCTATCTTCTCCACTTAGGTAACTTACTTTTTCATTGTCGCTTAGATAGCTTTTTCGGAAAAAGAGTCTCCTTAGCTCCTTTTATATTGGACATACACCGATGAAGTGGATAGTGTTTTCTCCCAGATTGCATAAGGAGCAAATATTTACCAAATCGTTTCTGTGTGGCATACAATTTAGGTTAAGAAGTTCTCTTCTTACTTTAAAAATAGTTCCAATAGTTTTTCTTGAAAAAACGAGCCTAAAGTAATTATTTTCATTTATATTATAGTTAAATTTCGAATTAATGTCCCTTTCCGTAAATGTTCTCGCCTTTTCTATGATTGTGTTCCTTTCATTTTCATCGATCGATTGGATAACCTCATACAGTGTTTTTTTCATCTGGAGACCAGTAAATCCATTCAGTTCTAGAATAATACCACAATTAGCAGCAAGATCAATCCAATCCTTGTAGAACCCAGTTTTTCGACTCATGACACTTCTCAACATAATATTTGGCAATCGGTTTCGATCCATATTATTCACCTTTATCAAATAGTCTGCGCTCAGCTTCAATTTAGAGTGTCTAAAGCCCTGTTTCCAAATGATACATGTACTTGGGCGTACTTAAAGGGAGGGGAAATACTTTTCTAAGGAAGAATCGAAGCAAATTCTCAACAATTTTCCGAACACCCCAGATCTGTCCTCATTAAGCAGAACTGCTTTTGCTGTTGTGTTAAAAACTTCATATTTGGCGTTTGTTGATATGTTGTTATTATTGAAATTTGTCTTCCAGTTCGAGCAAATAGCCGTTGTAGCAGCATCGGTCTTGGCTTTGAGGTGTTTCTCCATCTTCAAATTAAACGTGAGAGTCATTCCCAGATAAACATAATCCTTGACTAATCCCAATCGTATTTCATCATATCTCCAGTTTTCTCCTCTTGCGGTCCGACCTGCGCTATTTTTGAATATCATTATCTTAGATTTTGCAGAATTTACTTCCAGTCCTCATTTTTCACAACAATCATATAGCCTATTGATCATAAGCTGCAGTGAAGCTGGAGACTCTGTCAAAATGACAATGTCATCAGCATACATAATTACTTTTATTTTTAAGCTTTCAAACTCCACTTTACAAGGAAGCCAATCAACCAAGTCATCAAGAAATAACGCAAATAACAGTGGGCTGAGATTGCATCCCTGACGTAGTCCTCGATTTATTTAGATCTCTTTTTATTTGCCACATCTATTATGAACGCTAGCTGTCGTTTGATTGTAAAGTTTTTCCAGTGCTTCAACAAACTTGGATGATACACCTAAGTTGTAAAGTTAACAGCGTTTTTCTGTCAACTATATCAAATGAAGCTTTCAAGTCAACGAAAAAGGTATAAAGTTTAGCATTACGATTGAGTATGCTTCGTATTATACCCAAGAATAAAAATGTTGTCGGCTGTAGAATACCCTTTCCGAAACCCTGACTGATACTCGCTCATTTTGTTGTTTAAATTTACCCAGTTAATAAGCCTTCTATTTAGTACTGAAGTGTTAATCTTCAAACTTGCATTAAGAAATGATATTCCCCTATAGTTTGCTGGGTCGTTAGGGTCACCTTTTTAAGTATTGGCTATACAATAGCCTCAGTTAAGCAATCGGGACGTACAGCAAAACTAAAAATGATATTGAGTGCTTGCGCCAGTTTTTGCCTTAATTCGGTGGAAGTATATTTGAAAAACTCTGCGAGAATCCCATCTGTGCCAGCTGCTTTGCCATCTTTAAGCGACTCTAGTACCTTTTCTACTTCCAAAACCCTTATTTGCGCATCAAGGATATCAACTTCGATATTTAGCAATCCTGAAAAATGAAATCTTAGGTCCTCCAGAGAAATGCTGGTATTCTTCGTTTCTCCTTCATTTCCGTTTATTTTTATTTGTATAAGATGAACGATTGTTGATGTCTGTGCATATCATTTTTTTTGCTATAAATTTATAAACAATTTTCGTGGCTCTTGTTAAAAGCTTTGGCAGCTTTGAGAAAATAGCTGAAGTTATTCCGATGAAAGCAGATTGTTGTTTGATTTAACGATTGCAAAAGAACTGCCTTCCCTGCATTTAGATCTGTCCGCAAAATGAATAGCACAGTTGTTTACGTTGAAAGTATTAATTAGTTCGTAAAATTTCTAAAGATGTATCACATGTCTTGATGCGTTTTAGTATTTTTTAGAACTGTATTATCTTATGTAGTCAAGTCTGGTTATAAAATTTGAACTAAGTGCTAAACAATGTTCCTTAAAGCTAAATTTATGATCAAATAAAATACCAAGAATGCTTAACTTTTTCAACTGAGGGAAATTGTAACTAACAAACACATGTACATTTTTTACAGATGTGTAAAAGTTTGCTTTTATTTACCGAAATTTGAGCAACAAACTAAAGTCACCAAAAATTTATTTCTTGAAAGAGTTTTCTGTGCGAAAACTTCCATCAAACTGAAAGAATATAGAGATTTTCTGGTTGTAGATGTCTGGAAAAGTTTTATTTACTTTAAACTATTAACATACGATTCATTAAAAAGGATTTGATAAAAGTGAAACTCTTTGGAACTATTTTACAATTATTTTTTGAAGAAATCGCAGTAGAGATAAATTCGTCAAAAATAAGTAGTGAATCTTTTGTACAACGAACCTATTTGGAGGCAACTTTATTTAGGGTGATGACATTTTTTTTCTACAGACCAAAGTAGTTTCTTTAAAACATTCTTTTCTAACTTTTAACCACGCAAGACGCAAGTTTTTTCTTGGAACGGGAATTAAGGTTGCAGTTTTCCATGATTAAGGCGTCACACTTGTGTTTAATTTGTTGTTATAAAGGAACATTATTCGTTGTTGTATCATTTGGTAAGAAACTCTGTCGATACCTTTGATGGTATTAATGCAGCTTTCAAACTCAATGGTGTTAATAAGAATTTCAATAGCATTGGCAGATGGGCTAAGTTTAGGTGGAGAGTAGGTGTTATTGATGGATAGAAGTTTGGATTCACGAAATGCGTGTAAGAAATTGATGTTGCAAGAATATGGGGACCAACCATTAATAAAGAGAACAAGGACTAGTGGGACTTGTTGAAGCCAACACTCCAAATTTAATTGTGGGTAATACTTTTCAAGGAATTACAAAACGGAGTTTGATCGGACAGTGAGACTCTGAGACAAAAATTAGGCAAAAAGCCCGTGCAAGTGCAAGATCATCGTCTTAAACAATTAAAACTCTTCTGAAAACTTACTAAACGAGAAACGAAAAATAAGCGTTTAGAATTCTGTGGGTTCCAATTGAGTTGGAAAAATTAATTATAACACGTCACGTAATTTTTGTCTTTGAGAAAAAGTTTAATTTTGATGGCTTTCATTATAATTTTCACGAATGTAGAAAAAACGAGCGTTTAATATCGGCGTCATGGTCGAATATAAGTTTGGTATGTCGAGCAGTTACAAAATTTGGAACTGTTCTAAACATTAAAAATAACTGCAATTGCTTTTGAAGGAATCTGGGAAAGATATTGTTTAGAATTTGGGGGTCCTTTCGGTCTCAGAAATTGTACTTTTCAGAAGAATTGGAATTGGATGGAAGATCCACAAAGTGTGCATTTTTTAAAATTAAATAGAGATGTATGGAGAACCATAATGTAGATATTATTCAATATCCGCCCTACTAACCCAACCTAATCTTTTTGAAAATGTATGTGGATGGTCTGGCTATCGCGTCGGTTTAAGAACATAGAATCTCTTAATGCATTCATAAATTTAACCTTGAGGGCCTTAAGATTCCATACCAGACTGAATTTATTAACTAATTATTATAAAGAGGCAACATTACGGACTACATCATTTAAGTGTCAAACAATAAGTATTTTCAAAAGGCTTGTTTAATATCACTGTTCACTTTAGGTAACAAGCTTCTCCATCTAGCTCTGTATCAATCTAGATATTTTCAGTTGCGCAATCCAAGTTGGGTGAGGTCACTTTCCACTTCACCTGATACGATCTTCATCCACTTCTTCTTAGCCCAAAGAAAGTCATTAACTATCTTACATATACGTCTGTCGATGTTGACGTTTTGGCCGAGACGTCGGTGTTGTAGGTTCTTTCTAGATGACAGCATGTACTTTGTTTTGCCCTCAATAACCGTCAAACCCATTTTTGCGGCCTCTGCCTCAATACTCACAAAAGCCCCATTGACATCACGCTGAGTTCTTCCGATTATGTCAATGTCATCAGCATATGCCAGTAATTGGACAGACTTTTGAAAGATAATGCCTCTAGTTTTGACGTGGGAGCCCTGCACTATTCTTTTAAGGATTATGTTAAAGAAATCGGATGAAAAAGATTTTCCTTGTCTTAGGCCTTTTTTGACATCGAAAGTTTCGGTTAATTTCTTTCAAACCTTTACGGACCAGCGACGCGAATTCTCCATGGCTATCCTGCACATACGGAAGAGTTTGGCAGGGATGCTAAAACTTCACATGGCTCTCAACTGTTCTCGTCCCTGTAGATGCTGTCACATGTGGCCTTGAAATCGGTGAAGAGGTGGTAGGTGTCGATTTAATGTTTTTGGGTTTTTTTCCAGGATTTTCCGTAATGTGAATATTTGATCGACTGTAGACTTTCCTGGGGTAAGGCCACACTGATAAAGACTATACCCTTGTTCACGATGGATTTTGGACGTTCACATATTACGGCAGAGTAGATTTTGTAAGGGATGTTATCGAGACTGACTCTTCTTTTCAGTATCGGGGAAACAATATTGAGGTTCAATTCGTCGGGCATGCTTTTTTCCGATCACATTTTACAGATAAGTTAGTGCATAACAATTACTTAATTATCTCCAGCTCGTTTGAAAAGTTTGGAAATTTAAGCCATCAAGTAAAGCGTCTTTAGACTTCATTTTGAATATAGCAATCTTTACTTCGTCTAAGTCAATAGATCAGCCGGCCTGACAGCGGAATTCAGTTGGTCCATATCCTTAGCATCGTTGCGAACCATTTTGGTAGCTGTGATTGATCCCATACCTTTATATAATGCGGTTTTTGGCAATGTTGACCAATACAAACATGTTATAAATAATAGATAATTCTTTACGAAATCTACCGAAAGATTATAACTTTATTCGGCTTTTCAATCTACGTAGAAAGTAGTATATAAAAAATGCCAGCAAACATTTTTGAAGCGAATTTTAAGAATCGCAAAAATTTGAGTTGCATTCTCTTAAGGTTGGTTGAAAAAGCGCACAACCGTTTTTGAAAAACTAAACAGAAATTCCATCTGACAACCGCCAAAATTTATATCGGCAAGCAACAAAAACACACAGAAATATTCTTGGAATTTATTTTGCATTATCTGATATTCACTTTCATGGCATTTTTGTTTTAAATGTGATTTCTGGCATAAGTCCGTGACTGCTCCGGGATAACAGAGTCCGTTCGATCTGTTTAATGTTTTACTATTTTGTTCCAAAAATCAATCGGCATAGCGTCAATGGTGACTTGAATATTGGTGTCCAATTTTTTAAGAGTTGCATACACATATCACTTAACTAACATAGCCCCTGTAAAAAGTTATCGAGGGACGTTAAGTCGCACGAACGAAGGGTCAATTAAAAAACTGCTTCGCCAAATTGATGTAATGATTTAATTTGATTCAGTAGATTTGCATTTTATTGATGATTATCCAAATAATTGGCCAGCTTGATCCATGCTATGGTATATCTCAGCCGATTCTATTAGATCTTGGCCAACTAAAAAGTCCAAATGTCTCGGCAGCGTAGTACAATATCATAATTTGTCTGATCTAGCCATTGGTTCCGTTGTTTTTGGTCAACTTAAGTGCTTCAATTCAAAATTTTAAAATTTATTTCTACGTTAATGAAATATTAAATTTCCTAAAATTATCTTTTAATTCTAAAAGCATTCCTGTGGTAATTGAAACACCCATAGACGTAACCGGTTCGTAAGAGTTTTCTAGTACAGTATTTAAAATATTATGTAAAACAAACAATATTAGCTAGAACTTTAATTACGCGTAAGTGTTTGATCTATCACGTTAATATTATAGAAGTAGTCAAGTGCTTTGTAATAAAATAATATAATTTATAGAAACATCGCTAAAAAAACATACAAAACACATTCCAATTGGATGCAACAATTTTCCTTTTCAGCTTCGACAACCATCTCCTTCAAATTGGACATTGAACTTCAAAAACTCTTACAAGCATTGAAATCACTTCAAAAAGTCCAATCAACAAGTGATGTTCACCATATTGAAGATATAATATCCGCACTACGAGGAAATCATTTGCCAGGAAATGCGACTCCACAAAAACTCAACGGCACCGATGAAGATTTCGATACAAAATGGCAAGAATTTGCCACATCAGTCTACCCCGAAATCCTATCGAACATTTTCAAGCACTTTTCCTATCAATGGCCAATCGACGAGGATCGATGTTCATCGAAAGCTCTCGTAGACTTCTTGAAAATCGATCATAATTTTTATTTTATCTACGAGACGTTCTACGCCTTGAATAAGGAATTGGCAAGTTGGCCCCTGACAGCAGCAGAACTCTTTAGTGTCCTTCTTACCGATGAGCATTATTTACCCACAGCATTTATTCATATTTCCAAGCTGAATACAGAGGATAATTATGACGAACCGAAAGTGAGTGAGTTCCTGCAAATGTTAATATCACTGCCGAACAGAGTTGCCAACGTGTTGCAAGCAAAAATGAATGAAATATTTCAACCAACGAACTACGCTCACATCCTTCTGATGCACTTTACTCGAGCCTTGCATTTTATTATGAAAACCAATTCAGCGGACAACTCGTCAGCGAAAATATTCAACTTGAACTTCATGAGCCGCTTGCTGAGTCGAATAATCACAACTTTTGGAAATGATGCTACCACGAGTTTGACTACATTTGCCCACATTCTAGTAGAAGTGTGTAAAATAAAAGAGTACCGTCCTTACGTCAATGAGATTCTCCTAATGCTCGAGGGGAGTGCTATTCAATCATTTGCCATGATCGTATTGAACGAGAATTTGAATCTCTATCTTTTGGTCGATAGCGCTGTTCTGCATTCGGAACAATGGAATTTCTGTTTGCTAAATAAGATTCCGCTCATGAAGATGTTATCGAACGATGATGCCATAAACAGCCTCATTCGATACATTGCAGTTGTTGACGAGTCTAACCCAAAAACCGATTTAAATGGTAAAATTCTGTGGAAACTCTTACAGGATCTGTTGCCTGTTTGGGCTAATCGTCATGCCAGCTCGAAAATGACCCTAGCTCAGCACGTTTACATAACGAAGTTCTTCATTCTAACCAGTCAATATGTTCTGAGCAACGAAGCTGTGTTTAAAGTGGGAGATCAGCAGAGGAACGACATTCGTCGGCGTTTGTATGAAGGCAATAAAAACCATTTGTCTTCGGTTGATCCGATTTTCCGTCATATTGGTATGATTTCGGCCGAATTAATTCTGGGAATGCTAGAGACAGATCCAAAGGCTGAAAAGCTGCAATTCGATTATTCGTATGTTGTGAACTTGCCTCAGGGTGAAATTATACAAACTCTCAGGGATTTGCCTGGAAAAATGAGCAATATCAATCGAGTTGAGCTTTTGCAAAACGAAGTCGATAGTGAAGCCTTGGAGGAGCTATCGAATGAGTTTTTCGAGTTGAAAAAGAAATCCGTGAGCAATGAAAAAATCGATGAAATTATTGAAGAAATCCCCCGCAGGGCTGAGGATGAACCAATGCTAACTGAAATCATAGAAGATGACGACGAGAAACTCGAACTTGATTCAGATGACGATGATTGCGTTCCATATGACATGTCCAACGATACCCCAACCATTGCAGACAAGCGACCAAAATTCCTTATGGATCTCAAAGATGCACTTATGACAAACGACGATAACGAGACATTCCAAAGTGCTATGGAAGCGTCAGAGAAGCTTATAAGCACCCAGCTGCCAACAAACGACGCTCAACAAGCTATTGAACTATTACAGATCTTTATAAGTCTCGATATGAAATTTTATTATGAAAACTTCGAAGAGGTGAAGTTCAGAAATTGTGTTGCTATCTGCGTATGTCATCCAAAGCAGTGTGCTGAGTATATTTGTGGACAATTTCACACCGACAATACCTCTTACAATGTAAGCTTGAGAATTTTAATGCTACAAGTGTTGGCAGCTTCGGCGAAGATGCTTAGCGAGAGTAAACACAAAGACAACGATGGAGTGTTGTCTTCAAAAATTATGGAGGTAAGTCCACATCCAAGAAAGTTAAGAATACCAAACGAACACAACTCACGTTTAATTGAATCTGAGAAAATCATTCGAGCTAGATTGAAAGAGAAAACTAAGCGATTTTTTTCCAGACCAAAGCCAGAAGTATTGGGACAAGTCAATCGCTTCACATCCGTTGCCGGATCATTTTTCTTTCCATTGGTCAGGGGTGAGCGTACCCGGCAAATGGTCTTCGCAAAATTTGGTAAAATTTCACATGACATCGACACGTATTTACTGTCGAATTTCTTAAATACCTTGACTGTTGTGGTGATTGCCTCACAGAATAGTCCCCTACTGCCGAAGATGGCAAGGGAGGTATTTGATTTGTATTCTTTCATTCGATTCAGCAGTGAACCAAAAGTTCGAATGAACACTCTGCAGCTAATAGGAGCCACATTGGTTACAGTTCCTCGTTTCGTGCTATTCAATGAGTTTTTCGATAAATTATTTGAAATTAAGCAGTGGCTAGAAGATTGTTCTAAAAGTCCACTTATAGGTGGTGAAGCTTCAGAAGATTGTCGGGAAGTTGCAGCTCAAGTGATGTCCGTTTGTTATGGATTGATTGCGGAGGGAAATAAATAGAAGAAAAACAAATCGTTATCATCATTACTTGGTCACCAAGTTCAAAAATTACTTGTAATTATATTAATTATTCATTTAAAACAGTTTAACAGCTTCCATTGTAATACAAAAAATAATTTACAGATTATTCCATCTTTTTTTCTATGTAAAATGTTGTCTTCAATTTCTATGAAACTGAATTTATAATAAAGATTTTGAAAAAATAAACAAATAAATACAGCTGCCTTTTTTTAATGTTGCTTGTACTAATTCTTAGCCGTAGGTAAGTTTATAATCATGTTTTGACAAAGGTTGCGTCTATATTTCAAGAGTTGGTAAAATAAAGTAATGTTGTAGCTCAATTTCATAGCACTGTTAAATCCTATAATAAAGAATTAAATGAATTAAAATAAATGGACAAAAGAAAGAGGGACTACCAATCCAGTTATTACCAATATCAAATGGAACAACATCACCACCTGTCAAACCACGAAAAATATCTAGCCTACCCTAGATATAAAACGCTCAAGGTGGTCTCTAAGCAGATTGCATATAAGCTCGATAAACGTGTCATAACGAACACTTAGTGTTCCAAAATTCTCTCTCAGAAATCATATTGATATTACAATTACATAGCAACGACATAAATGGCCTATTTCACCTAACACTTTGCAACACCTGCAAAGTAAAAGTGTTTCAAAAAATTTGCAAAGTAAAAAGACTTTTTATTTTAACTTTTAGGCTGCCTGAAAAATGTTGTGATGGAGAAAAATTATCAAAGATAATATTCGACACTCGATGAACTACTCTGCAGTCGGTAGTTTTGCTTATTCCGTGCATGGATGCAACACTGCGATGTTGGCTTTTATTCCAGCCCAATTTGAAGTTGTCAGTGAACCTTTGTTGGGGAAGGTTACCCCCGTGTTGTGCGTCTCTGTTCTGTCTGTGCTCGTTTTTTTTAATCTTTTTTATTGTTTGTTAATCGTGTCGTGGAGCAGTTTATTTTTTATTCTTAACTCAATTATAATTATACATATACACAAAAAGTTCAATAAACAAACAAAATAACAATAATTTACCATAACAAAAAATCACACATTAATTAACAAGTGGTTCCAAAAAAACAATAGTGCATCCCCAAATAAAGCAAACAAAGAAATCACGCCACTCATCGGATCGGTTCTCGTCACTGCTAAGGCATAACACTAGCAGTGGAGGGTATTGATAATTATTCTGTGTTTCAATTCAGTAAATTTATGTTCTCATCTCTATCTGTATTGGTTTTAGACATTTTTTTTATTTTGCAATGACTGGACAATTCAGAGTTGAGCTTGGTCCCTTTATTATTTTCCCACCATGGCACAGTGGAACGTCTAGTACAAAATTCCGGACATTGGGTGAAAAATTTTTTTTCATTCTTTTAAATATTTTTTGTTTGTTAATCATAGAAAATTGTCGCCTCTTTTATATAAAAGACAGTTTTTATGTACACTTTTTAATTTTCAAATAACAACGACTCAAAGTGGCAGTATTTTCAAAGCAAAACAAAAATGGAATTTTAAAGCATTCTTGTAATTTGTTTTTCTCAGGCGCTTTTTATGTTTTATTTTCGAAATAAATTTTGTAGGTATGATATTGGTTTACTTAAGCTTAAACATAACGAAAATTCTAGAAAAAAAATTGTTTTCAATTTTAAAAAATCACTTTTTGTGACTATTAAAAAAAAATCTTAATTTCTTGTTTGAAGATGTTTTTGAAAAAATGCTCAAACATGCTCGGGTTTTGGGTAGTCTTAAATGAATTTTGTACTCATTTAGAGTCATATTTTCAAAAAATTGGATCCGACCGCATCCGACCCCGCTTTCTGGAGGGCTTTTAAAAGTCTCCCTTAGAGCTATATAAGAACTCTTAAATAAAATAAGTTTTTTTGATTGGAGAAGGGGGTAGGGGTATTTTTGCATTAAAAATAATTATAACTAACATAAAGACATCAAAAATTATGAAACACTAACATGCATAAATGAAAAAAGGAGGAGGGGGCGGGGGGTATTATTCTCCTTTTTTTCAATTAAATCTTATTTGCTCTGGTTAGAGATTTTTTGTATATGCTATCATTATTTATATTAGACTAGATAGCAAAAAAAGTATGGCTCTCATGCTAACGGTTATATTTTCTCTCTTTATTTAACAAAAAATAATCATGTGATGTTATATTTATGGATGCCATTTTTGTTTAGTTACTTTAACTAAGCGGTCGGTTTAGTGGACAGATAATTTTGAAGCCTTCTTCTAAGTTAAAATGGGTGTGTTTACCTACGAAGATTTTTTCAACGTTTTAAAGGCTAACGGGCGTGATTTAAGTGACTATAAGTACTTAGTTAAATATTGTTATCCAAACAACGACAATAAATTCAAGGGAAAAAAATTGGACTTGTTTGAATTTTTTCGAAAGTTTTGTGTGAAACTAAAGAACAGATTTGTTGAATGCAGCTACAATAAAGTGCAAATGTTAAAACGGTATAAAACGTGGCTTGAAACGGAATTCAACACACTTACTTTTTTAAAAGAACCACCCCCTTCAACCGCTAACAACTCAAGTGAACCATCCTCCTCAACCGCTAACAACTCAAGTGAACAATCCCCATCAACCGCGAATAACTCGAGAGAACTCTTTATAAACTTAAGTGAGCGACAAAAAAGGCATAAAACCCAAACTATGCGTCAAAGTGCAGGAAGTACTACGCTTCTTTTTGCAGCAAAAATGAAGGTGAAAAGTGAAGGTAAGCTTGATGCTTCAAAAGTAATTGATTTGATAAAATACCCTGAAAAATCAAAAGAAATATATAAATTTTGTGTTGACGAAAAAACACATTCAGTTTCTATCATTTCAAATGAAAAAGCCTTAGCACTGCATTCAACATTAGGTCTTAGCAAAGCACAGTATAGAGAGATAAAAAAATTAGTGGTGGACCATGGTGTTGATTTATTTCCGTCATATGTTCAGCTTCAAAAAACTAAAAAAGATTACTTGCCTCCAAAGTCAAGCATTTTGATTGACAAAACAAGTGCTTTAATAGACCTTCAGGCTTTGTTGAACCAGACAACAAAAAGTATCTTAAAATGTCTTGACAATTCAAATATAAAAAACAATGATCTTTGTTTAATATCCAAATGGGGCTTTGATGGAGCATCGAGTCAAAATTGCTATAAACAAAAATTTTCTTCGGAAAACTCAGATGACTCATCAGTGTTTGTTACTAGTTTGGTGCCCATGAAATTGTATAAGGAAACGGACAAAATCACACTATGGGAAAACCCAAAACCCTCTTCAACTCGTTATTGTCGACCTGTAAGGTTTAGATTTGCTAAAGAAAGTGACAGTTTGATAAAAAAGAGCATGATGAAATGCAACTCTTGATTGATAATCTTCTTCCAACTAATATTGACACATTTAAAATAAAGCATAAAAATTACTCACCATGATTGATGGAAAAATTTGCAATAGTATTGCCAATAATCCATCATCTATGCGCTATTATATTTGTAATGCTAAGATTAGTGAAATGAATGATTTGAATATTGCATGTAACAAAACAAATAATGAAGAATTTTATAGGTTTGGAATTTCGCCCTTACATGCATGGATAAGGTGCATGGAGTGGCTTTTGCATGTGTCATATAACTTAGATTTTAAGAAATGGAGCGCAAAAAGTGAAGAACATAAAGCTTTAAAAGCTAAACGAAACAAACACATACAAGAACAATTAAGGTCAAAACTTGGGTTACTTATAGATGTTGTCAAACAAGGAAGAGGTACAACAAATGACGGGAACACCGCAAGAAAATTTTTCGCTAATGCTGAGATAGTTTCAGAAGTCACTGGCTTAGATATAAACCTTATCAAGAGAATAAATTTTTTATTAATAACTATGGCTTCAGGTGAAGAAATATATGCAGATGAATTTCAAAGCTACGCATACGAGACTGCTCAAATTTATGTTTCAACCTATTCTTGGTATTTTATGCCACCAACGATCCATAAGATCCTTTTTCATGGGGCTGATATTATAAGAAATGCTCTAATACCCATAGGAAAGCTGTCTGAAGAAGCTTCCGAAGCCAGGCACAAAGAATTTAGAAAAATTCGCGAAAGTTCGACGAGGAAAATGAACAGTTTGGTAACAAATGAAGACGTGTTAACCAATTTGTTAATATTTTCCGATCCCTATTTAACATTTTTATCACCTTCACTGGTTAATTATAAAAAACGTGAAATTCCGGAAGAAGCGTTAAAATTAATTAAAGTACCGCAAACAAGCGAAGTAAAATGACTTTTTTTCTATTGTTGAAAAAATACATTTTATTTTTTTTTAACAAATACATCATATTTTTATTTTTTTTTAATTGTTGAATATACATGATTTTTTTTATTGTTGAAAAAATACATTTTATTTTTTTTTACAAATACATTATATTTTTATTTTTTTTTTAATTATTTAATATATATGATTTTTTTACTGTTGAAATAAAAAATACATTTATTTTTTTTTAACAAATACATCATATTTTTATTTTTTTTTATTATTGAATATACATACATGATTTTTTTATTGTTGAAAAATACATTTTTTTTGCAAAATTTCTGAAATGAATTTTTTTTTACTTTAAATTTTTGTTTGTATACTAAACAAATTGTAATATATTAAGAACAATAAATATTTATTAATTTTCTATTATAAGATTACTTTTATTTACTTAAAAAGAATTTGAAAACTCTTGGATATGTCCCTCATTTTATTTTTTTTTGGAAATTGCTTATCTTTTGAGATTTTTTGAAATAAATTATGAAACTATAATTTGTCAAGAACAAAATAGTGAAAACCGTTTCAAAATCCATCAATTATTTCAAAAGTTACAGCCCGATGACCACTTTTTCATGTTTTCGTTCCACTGTGCATGGCCTCGCTATATACATTAGGAATGATGTTGCTTATCAGCTCTTACCACAATATGGTCTTTGCACCAATTCCTTTTTTAATTATATGTGGTTTAAATTCTCCTTAAATAAGCAAATCATTCACTACTGCTTCCTTTATCGAATCCCTAATTTAGACCCTTCTCGTGAATTTGATGATTTTTCTGATTCCTTCCAAATAATTGTTTCGTCCTATCTATACACAATTTTTCATGGTTTTAACATTCAGGTCAGACAACACCCGATGGAGTGTGTGCAGAAAACTTTGCTGAGTTGAACCACCTAAATCAGCTGGTCAACGAGTAACGGACGTTGAAGGTCGAGCAGAAAACACTCGTGACTTATTTCTTACCTCTGACCCTGATATGTACACTTTTAGTGTTCTATCTCCTCTAGGCACATCTAACCATTGTGTTATATCACCAAAATTTCTCGTGTAAAAACTGATCAGTTAAAGAAAGAGCTGCTAAGAGAACCGTTTGGCAATACGACAAATCCAACTGGGACCGGACGGTCTCAATAATTACTTCAGGATCTTAAACTGGTCACTATGCTTCCTCGATAGTGACGCTGACGCCAGCGCTGATATGATAACACGTTTAATTCACCTGGGAATGAGAACTTTTATACCGAACAGGGTTAAAAGTATCAGACCCAAGGAAAACGCATGGTTCGATGCGAACTGTAAAGAGGTTATTAGGGCCAAAGAGGTAAGTTTCCGTTGCTATAAAGCCAAGCGTACTGAGGAAAGCCGGAAAAAGTTCAAACAAGCCAGGAAGGCCTGCAACGCCCATATTCGACGGACCAAATTTTTACATGACCAAAAGTTACGGAAAAAAAATACTGCAATGTCCCAAAGACAGTAAAAATTGTTGGTCATTTGTAACAAACATGAGGAATTCTTCCTCTTTTTCGGTTCCTACGCTCGTTGTCAATGACACTCCTTTTGTTAGTTCTTTAGAGAAAACTAATCTCTTTGCTAGGCAGTTCGCCTCCAAAGCTACGCTGCCAGTGAGTGTTATGACTCCGCCTGTACTTGAGCGAGTTAAGTGATTCTGTGGGACCAATCTTTCTTCGCACTCGTACTGTGGCAAGAGTCCTTAAAGATCTAAACACACAAAAATCCGCTGGTCCGGATGGTATCCCCGCTATTGTTCTGAAGAGGTGTTCTTCATCGCTGGCAAAACCACTGCGTAAGCTTTTTCATCTGTCCTACTCCATAGGTCTCGTTCCCAGCGGATGGAAAACGGCATTGGTCCAGCCTATTCCCAAAAAAGGCGGATCTTCCTCACCCTCTAACTACCGACCGATTGCACTTACGTCCCTTCTTTCCAAGGTCATGGAAACGCTGATTAATTGCCAGCTGAAGAAATATCTTGAAGATCGAAAGCTTCGTAATGACCGGCTTTCGTAGCAATAGGTCCACTGGTGATCTCATGGTTCATCTCACCGAACAGTGGAGCAAATCTTTAAATCGTTTTTGAGAAAGTAAGATTATTGCACTTGATATTTCAAAAGCATTTAATAGGGTTTAGCATCAGGCTCTGATATCGAAAATGCGTGCTTTCGGTGTTCATGAATCTCTGCTTCATTGGATTAGTGATTACCTTTCGGATCGTTCAATACAAGTAGTATTGGATGGATTCAAGTCTGAAAACCATAAAAAAAGCTGGTGTGTCCCAGGGCTCTGTTCTATCTCCAACACTCTTTCTCATTTTTATTAATGATCTCCTGTCTGCAACATCTAATCCAATACATTGTTTCGCTGACGCTAGTACTCTTAGCTTTTCATATTCGTTTCCAGACTCACAACCCTCCTCTTCGCATGTGGAACTGCAACCGCAAAATATGATAAGCTCATTAAATTCCGACCTAAACAGCATTGTTAAATAGGGATTAAAAATCAGCCTGGAATTTATTGCTTCGAAAACGCAATGCTGTCTTGTATCGTTAAAGCGAGTTATACCCCCATTGCCATTATCCATGGATGCCACTTGCATCAAAGAGACAACTCGATATTCTCGGTATGTGTGTCACCAACCACCTTTTGTGGAACGATCACATACGAGATGTCGCCAAAAATGCCGCAAGAAGTTTTTTTTTCTAAGGCAATGCAAGAAATTTTTCTTCCCCTCTGATCTGGCTGTTATCTACAAAACATATATACGTGTAAAGCTTCAGTATAACTCCCATCTCTAGCCTGGTGCTCCTGCAACTTACTAAAGCCTCTTGGATAGTATTGAACGTAGAGCATTTAAATTGATAATATCATCATTTACTTCGCTTGAACATCGTCGTAAGGTCTCTTGTCTGACCCCTTTTTTGCCGTTATTTTAACGTCTTATGCTCTAGTGAAATAGCCAGGTGCATTCCTCCCCTTAAACAGTATAACCGTAATACACGCGCTTCTAGGAATGCTCATCAGTATACCGCAAGCCCAACATCGGCCGTACTGTCAAATACAGAGATTTGTATTCTTAAGCCGTACTACGCAAATGTGGAATGCCTTACCACACTCTGTCTTTCCTAGTCTTGCAATATTCAGGAATTCAAAACCAATGTGCACCGACATCTCCTTTTAAACCCTCTCTCCTCTACCTAGTGCTCACACTGTGCCTCTGCATAATAAGGGTAGTAATATCCCATTGAGTGTGTGCTTATTATTATAAAAAAAAACGTGACGTGACGTGATAGTAAGTACGATTAGGCGATTAAACTGTAGGTCCCCTCCATTCCTGACATTACTCGCACACAGGAATAGTTGAAAGGCCTTATTTCTGTATGGACTGTTGCGCCACCTAATTTATTTATTTAGAATGAATATTTTCATCCATTCCCCTAGGGAACATTTTCCAAATAAAAATTCAATGTAAACTTTACATATTGAACATTTTTGAGTACAACTGAAGCCAAATTTATTTATTTTTGTTTACATTTAAATTTCCCATTTAAAAATTTGAACTTTACAAAAATAATTGTATTTTTCTCCCACGACATATCTTAGTATTTTAGTCGTATTAATTTCAAAAACATTTACAATCTCTGAGATATTTAATTTCTTATTTATTTATTTACTTTTTGCAGATAACATCATGATTCCAAGCAATGATCTACTTCAACCAATTAGTGCAAATAACAATAACAACTACACAAATCAACACCAACAATTCGGATCAACTAATGCTGCTCAATCACAAGCAGACCTAGCTATCGGTGCGACGTGGTCTAACTCAGGCAATCTTAAAATCGACCTGGACAACCTCCTGTCGAGTAAGAATTTAAAATCAAATGCTCCTGCTCCTTCAATGAATGCCCTAAAAGTGCAAAGTCCTGTAAAACAACCCTTATCAGTGCAAACACCAGCGTTATTTAATTCTGGCGGCGGCGGCGGTGGAATACCATCGCCACTACAAAGCCCACTGCAGCGTTCTCCAGTCTCAACTGGATTCCAAACAAAATCAAATACTGCAATGCTGCCGCCAACTCAACCTCCTCAAATCAATCAAACGCCAATGTTTGCCAATTTTAGTAACATGCAAAATGCAATCATCACTCCAAGTAATGCAAACAACAATCTCAATGCACAACAATTCAATTTGTTTCAATGATACATAGCCAATTGAATTTAGTTGGGAATTTCCATTGATTTTGTTTTCTATCAAATGTTTTTTCTTTCTTCTTATTTTAAACTTAATTTTTCTTAATTTTCAATTATTAATAATTTTGAATTATGCATGTCGTCTATGGTTTGTTATAATTTTAAGCAAAAAAGTTTATCAAAAAAGAGAAAGGAGTTAAAATATATCACATTATTAATTAATAAAGCAATATTTGAAAGTATGATTGTATATAAAAGAATATTAAAATATAGCAATTTGGTTTTGATATATATCATTAGATTTATTTAAATAATGAAAAAAACAAAAATTTATGTCGTCCTGTAGGTGTTATTATTATTAATATGTATTATGTTAATCTACAAGTTGTTTAAATTATATACTTATATACATACAAACAAAACAAAAACATACACACATATTGCGTGCATATAATGCTTAATATTTTTGATTGTTATTTCTTGTATTTAGGTTTTTTCTTTTGTTTATTTAGTATAGATATTATTTACACTCCGCATCAACTGAATAAGCACAAACATTTTCTAAGGTATTTTGTCAATCTTTTTACAAACGTCGTGCGTTAATTTATTACTTGATGATGATAACTGGTTGCGTATGATATCGTGAGAAAAGAAATCAGAAAAAATAATAAGGAAAGTACCGTTATTTCTGTCACCAGCTCTTTTGCAAATCTTGTAGATTTATTTTTGTGTTAACTGATGCACTGGTTTATAACTCGATTCTACTGTTATTTGCGAGTCTGCTTTCAATTGGCTAACAAATTTCCGATTTCCTAACAAGGCTCAAGGCAAGACTTCGATGTACACCGTCAATTAAAGTGAAAAAATTAATCAAAACCTAATACGATAAAATAACTAAGCCTTAGTTAAAAAATTGTTCTATTGATATCTGTTTTTTTTTTTGTCTTACTTCAATTGTTTTTTAGATAAGCCTTAACCAAGTCTTCAAGTCTTAAAGAAGTATTTTAAATTGACTTGCCTTATTATGCAAAAAAAAAACATACAAGCTTTTAAATTAATTAATTTAATATTCAACCCATAGTTTATTTATGATTTTTGTTGCTTAAATTGTGGATATTTCGACTCGAACAATTATTTCAAAAAGAACTTGACATTAACTTTCGCATAAGATTCAATAATAAAATCATAGTTGGTTACATTAAAAAGCGGTACTAGTAGGGCACTTGACACAACAAACATTAAAATTGGCAATAAAATCATGGAATCGAATAGAAAGTTTTTATAAGAAGACCAGTAAAACTTCCCTTCAGGCTAAGTTAATGACTGTTTAAATGGACGCTAAGTCTTTAAACCGACGCACGTTCAGTTCATATTCATACATTTTCAATAAAGTTTAGGTCGGCTGAGTACGACGGACATTGTCCATTTCGCTCCTTTATCCAATTTTTGAAAATGCTCTATATGGAAGTTGAAACATTGTGCTGCTAAGAAGACCAATTTATGAGTTTAAAAATATCCGCAAATTCAGTAAAAATAGCTTTTCAAGATTCATTTGTAATGAGCTGCAGCCATTTTTGATGTTTAGAACACAATCTGAACAGTTCCAAGTTAGGGAACTGCCCCCATACCATAGTACCACCTTCTCGACTATGGTATCGCTAATTAACGCTAGTTTTTCTCCATTCGTCTAAATACTAATAAAACCTATCAAAATTAAACTTTTTCTTAAAGGACAAAAACCACATGGCTATTGATAATTAATTTTTCCAACTCATATGCAAGTTTCAATGTTGAAATAACACCAGACTTTTGTATTATTTTTACTTCAGTGTCTCACGAATTGGATCTAAAAATTTGATTTTGTTTTCGTTTTGTACCTCCTTTCGTTTTAATTTCAAATTAATTTTTATTTCTTAAGCAGGAACAGACCGCTCTTAAATATAATTCAATTTAGTCCTTGTTCTCTTAATAAATAGTTTTTTTTTATCCTCTAACACTATTAAAAGGTTTTGAGCTTTACATCTTCTTTTAACTTTCTTCAAATGTTGAATGATGTGTCAATCATCATAAAACACATATAAAATAGGAATGATAATGGGCAGTTTCAGACATCGTATTCATTTGCAGTAAACTGTATTCTTTGAATGCAAATTTAGACCAAAGTAGCTTCATTTTTCAAATATCATTACTTTCATAATTGGACATTTACTTCACTATCTTTTACCTGTTGATCGTGCAGAAAGCACCAAAAAATTATTATACAAAAAAAAAACTCCCTATATAAGATGCAAGTCCGTAATAAGTTGTGTTTTCTATTGTAACGAAAGTAGACTTGACTTGATAGTTAGGCTGATTTTTCTCGACTTTATTTCAAAGTTAGTTTTTTTGGCAGCTGGTCTAAACCCAACCAATGAAAATGATTTTATGTCCATTTGGGTGACGTGCAACTTAAACATTGGGCAGGTTCAGACGCCATAAGGGACTTGAAAGTTAGGCAAGTTTATGGTATCTGATTGGCCAGCTGCCAGCAAATTACCTTCCAGTTAAGGCAACTTTGATTTAAAGTTGACTGGAAACTTAGTCAAGAAAAACCTCCTTAACTATTAAGTCAAGTCAAATTGACAGTTGATCATGTTTTTTCATTCAACTAAAAGCTTTTTATTTTTTATTACTCTATGATTTATTTATTTTCTGCACAACTTCATTTAATGCTTTCTGTAAAAGGGTTCCTTGTCAATTTGGAAAAGAAATAACTAATATTTCTTTACATCAGTATTTTGTAGACAGTAATTTTGTTGGTACTTTTTGTACTATGAACTTAAAGTAAAGGTTTGCGAAGTAAAGTTCTGAATTTGAAATTCATGACACTTGAAAAACTAACTAGTTGCTTTGGTCAAAAAGTTCGTTTAAAGAATGAAGTTGACTGCAAATGAAGTCCCTTATGTTGCCTGAACCTGACCATTTTCTTAAAAAGAGAGCCAAAGAAAATGAGCAAAATCAAACGACAAATTGACGCACAAGATTTCCAAAAAACTGACAACTTACCTTGAAACATATTTGTACATATTCATTTAAGGTGGAATGTAAGTCTACACTACTTGATGGTTGTTTTCCTAAAATGTAATTATTAACACATGTTTCCCGTTTTCATTATTATTTTTCAATTACAAAAACTCAAAATGAGATTGAGACCTTGGATTTATGTTATACACTAAATTATGTGGATGGAAATTTAAGATACAACTCAAAAGAACCCAACCAAAAAGAAACACTTCAAAATTTGTATATTGTCAATTAACCGGATCTACATAAATGGCAGTTTTGTTTTTGATTATTTTCTTTGATTTGGTGCATAAATGTGCCTTAATTTATATATTTTTTTAAGTTTATTATAAAAAATGTGTTTTCCATACCATTAAAATTTTAGAATTCTTGAAATCAGGTTTGAATTTCGGAAGGATTTCCAATTGAATTGCTTCAAAACGAGTTTTACGAAGAATCTAGTTCAGATTTTTAATATTATTTATGTTTCATTTTGATTTGATTGACATCAAAGTTGTGAAAAACTTGAAAAATCCTGGGATCTAGTTTTAAACTGATAAACAGGTCTTGATTAAGTTAAATAATATGGCTTCTTAACGCGTTCATTGAACATGACTTTACAAATAAAAGAAATAAGAAAGTTGTATCTAAAGATTAGAATCGAAAGAATTTCGGAAACTAGATTTTGTTCTGGTGCTTTAAAAAAACAATTTCAACGTTTACAAAAAAAAATTATTTAATTTACATAGACTACTTGGATTTGAATTGAATTTCACGTCAATAAAAATCTCCAATCTAATCAAACGTCTGAAGTACTGATGCTCGTTCCAAAAGAAATCACATAATTTAGTAAATAGAACTGCAATCACTGAAGCGTCCGGACTCCTTTGTCATGAATAATGTTTCCATAGGCAGTTATATTTCTTTTGTACCAGGCGTCCATGACTAAGAATGTTTGAGAACAGAAACAAAGTATCTTATATTCTCATTCACGTATAAATTGTGTTAAATCCATTCGAGTCTATAGAAACAAAAATATAAACCACCATAAAACTGTCAAACAAAACGATATTATATACATTCTCTTATTAATACAAATACCTATCTAATAATTAATATAATAGTTTAAATTTACATAATTATTAATAATAAAAATGCAATTTTAGTTTATAAACAAATTTTTGTTTGCATACACAGGTGTTGGGCTTCTTCAATTTAAAATAATTGGTAGCTAATTGAATTGATTGATTGATTGATATTGACCTTAGTAATTAAATTATGTATAATAAATAAATAAATACAAAAAGAACATATATATTTTTTTTTAACGCACAACAATTAGTTAAATAATTTGCAAATTGATTTTAATACAAATTTGTTATTTAGTTCTTCTCTTTTGTTTGTTTTAATTTTAATACTTTGTGTTCTAAACAACCTTTTAACATTCCATCTACATTTTATGTATTTAAATAAAATTTTATTTGTATTCCTTTCAAAAACAAAACCATAAAAAACGACTTCCATTTTTGTATTGTTTTTAATTTCGTTAACAAAGAAATATTTAAACAAAAATTAAGATGTAAATATATAAAATTATTTAATTAAACAAAACAAGCAAAAATTACATAAACAAAACTAAATTTATAATAAAAAATAATACAAATTTTATTATGAAATTCTTAAGTGAAAAAAGTGTGTAAACACATAATAATTATTTAAAATAAACAATAAAACATTGTTTAAAAAAATACCTAGGGATTTGTGAGCAAAAATTATAACATAGTTTTTATTAAGAATACAATAAATATTAAGAAATAAAATCAATTTAAAATTGTTCAGGAAAATATTGGACTAACAAATTAAAAACAAAAACAACAAAATTCATATTAATATAAAAAACAAAAAACTATTTTAAACTTGGATGTTACCAAGCTTATTTCTAAAACATATTAAACAAAAAACAACAACAAACAAATCAAAAATAAAAATAAAAAATAGAAAAACAAAACTTGTTCGACGTGATAAAACTTGGTATATAGAACATTTTTATTTTAACTTAAATTGAAAATTGAAAAACAAAAATAATAATGAAACTTAACGTATATATTAATGAAATAAAACGAAAACCGTTACACGTACTATAATTTATTTTTTATTTCTTTCATTAAATCTGGTGTGAAAAATTAGTTGTTTTACTTACTTACTTAAGGTGGCGCTACAGTCCGGGGCGGACCTGGGCCTCAACCAACAAGCGTCTCCAGCCAGCTCGGTCCCTAGCTAGCTGTCTCCAATTTCGCACGCCAAGTTGGTTGAGGTCCTCTCCCACCTGGGTGTGCCACCTGAGTCGCGATCTTCCTCTACTGCGCCGTCCCTCGGGATTGGATTCGAAGACCTTCCGGGCTGGAGCGTTGATGTCCATCCGCTCTACATGACCTAGCCATCCAAGCCGTTGGACTTTGATTCTGCTAACTAGGTCAGTGTCGCTGTACAGCCAGTACAGTTCGTCGTTATATCTTCTCCTCCATTCTCCATCTTTGCGTACGGGACAAAATCACCCGAAGAATTTTTCTCTCGAAGCATCCTAAGCCGCTCTCATCTTTCTTTGACAGGGTCCAGCCCTCAGCGCCATAAATGAGAACCGGGATGATGAGTGTCTTATAGATGGTGATTTTACATGCTCGAGAGAGGACTTTACTTCTCAATTGCCTTCTAAGTCCAAAGAAGCAGCGATTTGCAAGAGTTATTCTTCGTTTGATTTCAGCGCTGGTGTCGTTGTCTGCATTAATAGCGGTGCCTAGGTAGACAAAGTCCTTAACTACCTCGAAGTTATAGCTGTCCATGGTGACGTTTTGTCCAAGACGTCGTCGTTCAGTGTCCTTTTTTGATGACAGCATATACTTGGTCTTGCCCTCATTGACCACTAAACCCATCTTCTTCGCTTCCGTCGCAATGCTCAAAAACGCTCCACTGACATCACGCTTTGATTTACCAATTATGTCAATATCATCTGCGTATCCGAGTTATTGGATGGACGTTTGGAAGATTGTGCCTCTAGTGTTGACGGTTGAGTTTTGCACAATTCTTTCCAGAACGATGTTGAAGAAGTCGCATGACAGTGCATCGAATTGTCTAAAACCGTTTTTGACATCAAATGAATCGGTGAGATATTTTCCGACCTTGATAGAGTAGCGTGCATTCTCCATCGTCATTCTGCTCAAACGGATAAGTTTGACAGGGATGCCAAAACTAGACATTGCTCTGTAGAGCTCTTCCCTATAGATGCTGTCATATGCGGCTTTAAAATCGATAAAGAGATGGTGGGTATCGATTTGAAGCTCCTGGGTTTTTTCCAAGATCTGCCGTAGTGTGAATATTTGGTCGATAGTGGACTTTCCTGGTCTAAAACCACACTGATAAGGACCAATCAGGTTGTTGACGAATGGCTTCAGACGTTCACATAATACGGCAGAGAGGGTCTTATACGCAATGTTAAGGAGACTGATGCCTCTGTAGTTGGCGCAGTTTAAAGGGTCTCCTTTCTTATGTATCGGGCACACTATGCTGAGATTCCACTCATCGGCCACGCTTTCTTCCGACCATATTTTGCAGATGAGTTGGTGCATGCTCCGTACCAAGTCATCGCCTGCTGCTTTGAATAATTCGGCGGTGATGCCGTCAGCTCCAGCAGCTTTGTTTGACTTAAGTTTAGATATAGCTATCTTCACTTCGTCAAGGTCGGGTAGGCGGAATTGTTGATCTGCGTCGCCCAGGTTGAGTGGTTCTATCTCCCTTACAGCGGAAAGATGTTCCCTTGATCGTCTTTACAGGCTTCGGTTCGTGGCTGGTACCCTTGGGAGGTTTTTTTTACCTTTTGGTAAAATTTACGAACCTCATTCCTGTTATGACATCCTTCTATCTCCTCGATCGCGCGCTTCTCATGCTCTCTTTTTTTCCATCTAAGAAGCCGGTGTCCCTCTCTCCTCTTCTGCTCCTAGAGCTCGCGAGCAGCTCTAGTTCTTTTGTGGAGCGCCGTTTTGTATGCCTCTTGTTTCGCTGTGTGCGCTTGCCGGCATTCGTCGTCAAACCAGGGGTTCTGCTGTGGTGGCCGTGTGAAACCTAGCACTTCAGAGGCGGTATCTCTGATGGCTGCAAGGCAATGTTGCCACTGGTTTTCAATGCTTAATGCAGGAAGCATAGGACTCCTTAAGAGGTTATTAGAGACTCGATCGGAAAAGGACATGGCAGTCTCTTGCGATTGTAGCCGTCTAACGTCGAATCTTCTCACAGTACGTCCTTGTTTTGGCTTGGATCGGGATATCCGTAGCCGTACTTTTGCTACAACGAGGTAGTGGTCCGAGTCAATGTTGGCCTCTCGGAATGTTCGGATATCCTGGATACTGGAGAAGTGTCGTGCGTCGATCGCAATGTGGTCAATTTGGTTGACGGTTGATTGATCAGGAGATTTCCATGTCCCCTTGTAGATATTGAGATGTGTGAACTGCGTACTAGCTACCAGAACATCTCGCCCCGCAGTGAAATCGACCAGCCTGAATCCGTTGTCGGGGGTAATGTCGTGCAGGCTGTATCTCCCGATTATGCCACCAAAGATGTCTTCTCTTCCTAGCTTGGCATTAAAATCTCCTAAGACAATTTTAATGTCATAGCCAGGGCACTGCTCATATGTCTTGTCCAAGAGCTCGAAGAATATGTCTTTGGTGTCTTCATCTTTCTCCTCTGTTGGGGCATGAGCGCATATTAGGCTTATGTTGGCGAATTTAGCCTTGATGCGGAGTGTCGTGATGCGCTCGCTAATACTGTTGAAACTCAAGACTTTTTGCATGAGCCTAATTCCAACAACAAATCCACACCCAAATAGACGCTGTCTTTGTTCTCGGTAGCAGTCGCCGTAGTAGATATCGCAGTCTTTTAGTTTACGTTTGCCCGGTCCATCCCATCGCACTTCTTGGATGGCTGTAATATCTGCCTTGCAGCAGTTTAGGGCTTCCGCTAATTGTTCGGCTGCACGTGGTCTGTTAAGGGACCTAACATTCCACGTACATATCCGAAGTTCGTTGTCCTTATTTCGTTTGCGTGGGTTGTCAACTGTGAATCCGTCCGTATCTGAGACTTGTTGTTGCTTCGAAACCATGATGTTTTTACGTGGCCAGGAAGTCACCCCGACGGCACAACCCCCAACCTGGAGGGCCATATCCTTAGTATAACTCCAAGGAAGGGGAGCCGGATGAACCGTTCCTTATAGGCCTGGGCTCCGAATATGTCGAAGAAGCCCTATAAGGTCTTCACTAATTAGTTCAACCTTACTGGCACTGTAGACGCCACCGTTGATTCTATCTCGAGAATTCGTCCGCTGCCGCCTGGATAAGGAGAGGTGCCTTAGTGGAAACACCTCTCCCCCCCTCTCTCGTTTGCTGCCCCCAACAACTTTCCACTGGGGTTGGAACCCAATCTCCAGTTGAGGTACTAGGCACCCGATGTTCACAGCGGGAAGGTGAGAGTAGGAGTTGATAGACAGAGGTGGGTTTTGAGAAAAACCTGTGGACGCTTGTGTCCTCTTGAATGCTCATGTCTACCATTTAAACATCAATTAGTTGTTTTACTGTCCCTTAAATAAAATACTACTTTTTTAAAAGATTAAATTGTCCTGGGGTGGAATCGTGTAAGGTGATTTGTGATAGTTGACAATCACAATCAACAAACTCGGTCTGTGTAAGGTGATAGCCATCTGTGACAATGGACAAGTTCAGGTGCCATAAGGGATTTGAAAGAAAGGCAAGTTTCTAGCATCTGATTGGCCAGCTGCCAAAAAATTGCCTTCCAATTAAGGCAACTTTATTGGAAAGTTGACTGGAAAGTTAGTCAAAAAAAATCTCCCTAACTTTGGAGTCAAGTCAACTTATGTCAGAATGACAATGGATCATGTTTTTTTAATTATGTGAAAGTTGAACTTTATTTCTCTACGATTTATTTTTCGCACAATTTTATATTATATTTTGTGTAAAAGGGTTTCTCGTCAAATTGGAAAAGAAATAAGCAATATTTCTTTACAATACGAAATCCAAATTGGGATGGAATTGTAGTTTGGCTGAGGAATGTTTTGTAGACAATAATGTTTTTGGTAGTTTTTTTACGGTAAACTGAAGGTAGAAGTAAGGGAAGTAAAGTTCTGAGTTTGAAGCTTATGACACTTGTAACTAACAAATGTAACTATGTAGGTAGTTGACTTGGCCCATTTGTACGTTCAAGGAATTCAGTTGACTGCAAATGAAGTCCCTTATGTTGTCTGAACCTGCCCAATCACAATTTTGTGATTATTTCCCGTGACAGCTAGTGTAACCGAATGGACTTTTGTTTTCACAAAATTTATTCTAATTGAATAAATATTTTCAAAATCGAAAAGAAAACCTTGATACCCACTTGACACCGACCGACGAAAAAGAACATATTCATGTTGCATACGGGGTATTTATGTAAGTTTTTTAAGAACATCATATGAGTGAAAAACCATGAGCTTTTCACCTCCAAGTATATTATTGATAATGCGTGGGTGAACCTGGTTGTAGGCTTAGGATAAAACAAAGGCTGGAAAAGTAGGAATAGGTATCTGGGTGTTAATCCGAGGTCCAGAAAGAAAAAGCGTCGGTAGGTTTCTTTTTTAACAAAGACACCCCAGAGACAACAAGTCGAGCAGCAGAAACCGTAATATCATATATATTTAAATATATATCTGTACCTACCTATAAAACAGACTAGGCCAATCGGTTATCTTGAAGCAATATAGAAGTTACAAATTTTTTTGAAAGTAAGTAAATTACATAAATACAGTGAGGATTAAATGAACAAAGAAAAGTTTATTCAAATTTTAAGGAAATTAAGAAGTAACGTCCCATTATACGAGTACCACCATATCCTAGTAGATATATAATTACATATATCTATATATATATACCGCCGCATTCCCTAGAAGGAATCAAACTGCCTAAGGTAAGGTTCCTCATTTATTTCTGCCAAAATAAAATTGCCACAAATTGGCAGTTCGCTAAAAATTGTTTTTTTTTGGAACTAGCTAGGACGTCAAAATAATTTTTGGCGGCCTGAACAAGGAAACAAACTAATACCTATCCTTATAAAGTTACAGGAAATGGTATATAATAGTATATATATATATATATTTATATATATATATACAGTGTCGAGCATAAGTCATGGTACTCAAGTGCCATGTCATTAAAAGCTTTGAAAGAAAAGAAAACTTAAGGACTTAATTTTCATGCATCAAGTTATTTATTATGATAAAACCTTATTCTTTGTTTTACAAATAGAAAAAATTCAAAAACAAATTCTATTTTCTAGCAAAAAATAATAAAACTTTGAAATCTATGAAAAAAGTAGTGCAAAAGTCTAGGTACTTCTGCACTTTACTAGTTTTAAATGTTTAAATTTGTAACGGTCCTGTTGGCTTTGTTTTTTTTTACATGAAGCTTGTAATATGACATGTGTGTGTCAATCAGTACAAAGCGATCGGTCGTGCAGGTTAAGGTTAAAGAAATTTTTTGTGTAAAACCAAAAAAGCGATGGTTAGAAAAGAACTAACGGTAAATGAGCGTCAAATTATTATTAATTGCCATGAGCAAGTTAAAAGTTATGCGGATATTAATAAAATAGTTGGACGACCCAAATCTACCATACAAAATGTGATTAACCGTTACAATAAAGAAAACCGAATCGAAAATAAAGTCAGGTCTGGTCGTCCGCGCAAGCTTACAGAAAGAAATGAACGAAAAATCGTGAGTACAATAAAAAAAGATCCATTCAAAAGTGCTCCAAAGATTGCTACCGATATACAGATTAGTTTAAATAAAACAGTTTCTCTGTGGACAGTTGCAAGATCGCTCCAGAGATCTGGGTTTAAGTCGTGCACACCTCGTAAAAAGCCGTTCGTAAGTGAAATAAATAAAAAGAAAATACTGGACTTTGCAAAGGATTATAAAAATAAATGAAAAGAATTTTGGGACAACGTAATATTCTCCGATGAGTTGAAATTCAACATTTTTGGTTAAGATGGGAGGATTATAGCGTGGAGAAAACAAGGCGAAGCCTTGAATCCTAAAAACATAATTAAAAATGTGAAACACGGTGATGGTGGTGTAATGGTATAGGGGTGTATGTCATCCAATCGTGTCGGGAATTTGACAATAATTGATGGAATTATGAATGAGAAAGTTTATTTGAACATCTTAAAACAAAACTAACAACAAAGTGCAGAAAAACTTGGGATCGTAGACACATATTACTTCCAACAGGATAACGATCCCAAGCATACGGCTACAAATGTAAAGTTGTGGTTCTCCTACAACACGCCCCACATGCTAGTTACACCCCCCCAAATCTTAACCCAATCGAACATTTATGGGATGTCTTAGAGAAACGACTTCAAAAACACAATATAACGAGCAAAACACACCTTAAAGAGCTCCCGGTATGAGAATGGCAATTAATAGGGTCAGATGTCACGCGAAAACTTGTGAACTCTATGCCAAATCGTTTAAAAGTGGTTATTATGCTCAAAGGTTTTCCCACAAAATATTAGGTAATTATATTCTTAACATAAAACATTCGAAAAACAAAAAATCAAATGGGGTGGCGCAACAGTCCGTTGTGAACCAGGGCCTAGTGACTTACAACTCTCAACCATTCCTGTGTGCGAGTAATGTTGTCAGGAATGGAAGGGACCTACAATTTAAGGCCGAATCCGAACGGCTAGTTTGAGAAAGCACTTTTTAAAACATTCGAAACCGAATTAAATTCTTTTGTCCTTCTAGGGTACCAAGACTTTTGCACTATTGTTGTTAGGGACTAATACTTTTATTTTAACTTTTTTGATATCCTTGAAGGATACTTTTCTGTTTTTCTTGTGTTAATTTATTAAACAAACTTAAACTTGAATAAATCAAAACATAAATTGAAAATTGTGTCTTTATATCATTTACACAACTCATTTTTCAAGAATACCCACACGGGTACCAAGACTTTTGCTCGACACTGTATATCAGAATCCTAACGTCTATTCATATACGTACACAGATATATATATACATATACTTATATATGAATTTATAATAGTAATATTTCAATAGTAATTTTTATAAAAAAAAGAAAGTGATGGTAATTTTTGTATGATTTTCAAACAAACAAAAAAAGGAAAGTGCACAATGCCTATCAGAACCTCCAGGATTCATCGAGGAAGTGGCCACTGCGTCGAGAATTTTGGGGTAAGTTTTTCATGTCGTCCATGTCCCAATTGACACATATGTATCATTCAAGCATTGCCCCCTTTTTCACTTATTTTGAATTATTACAAATATTTTGTATGTATTGGTTTTAACATAATGGTAATAACATGAATTGTAATTAAAATTAGTCTACCTAATGGAAATATTATATTATATGCAACATACATTAAAATATGAAATTTTAATTTGCTTTAAAAAGGGGAAGATGATGAAGTGAAGATGAAAGGGTAGGGAGGAGGAAAATAGGAGGTGATTAAAAGGGGTTGTTTAGCGAGAAAGCAACCATGTAGAATGGGTAGAAAGCATCTCGCCCATCACTACCAGCTAGATGCAAAGCCTGGCATATTTTGTTAAAACGAGGAGGTCATCGGATCCACTCCTGAGCTAGCGAGGGATATTTTGTGTGCCAGCAAGAACCTCATCGCAAGAAGACTCATTACACTAGTTAGGTGTCACTTTCATATGAAATTGACTTTATTTATTTTGTCTGTTGTATATAGTCCGCCGAAATTATTTATAGACCAAAACACAAGAACTCAACACAAATGACAAACGTCAAACACCAAACAGTAAACAAAACCTATTCACAATCGTATATTGAATAGCATTCACAATTGGTGAAAAATTATCATTTGATACTCATAATACCAAATTATCAATAAGTTGATAGAAGTTATCAGTTATCAAATAATTGATAGTTGATAGCCCTAATAGGGCTGGATGTTTATTTCGGTTGCTATAGGTTCGCATGAAAACAAAAACCTTATATTTCAGGATTTTCAAAGGCAAACAAAATTAAGGAATTATGACTTCGACGGAATTGTTTTTTAAGGGAGTTAGGATGAAGTTAACGCAAGTCAGCAACTCAAAATACGCAGAGCATTACGCGATTCTTTCAACCCAATGGCTTTGGACGAACACATATTATAAGATACTTTTTTTTAATTTTTGCATTGGTTGATGAAACTTCATTGCAGATTCATTCAAAACAAATTTACCAATTGACGATGATGATCAAGTAGGTTTCATGCAAAATAACATTAAAAAACTTTTCGATACTCATGTTCCGCTCATAACAAAATCTTTCAGGTCGGTTTACGCATGTCCATGGTTTACTAATGAAATTAAAAATTTAGTGCACCAACGAGATCAAGCCTATAAGCGATGGAAAAGATTTAGGTTATATGTACTTTACAACAATTACCGTGTACTGAGAAATAGAGTAACCTGCAAAACAAACGAGGCAAAAAGACGTTATTATGAGCCAAGACTGGATCCTTCGCAGGCTAAACATAAATTATGGAAAAATCTAAAAGATATTGGAGTGGGCAAACAAGTAAACCGAAATAGCATCAATGTTGATTGTAATGAGTTAAATAAAATGTTTGTTTCTGCTTCTTCCGCAAGAGCTGGTGAAGCACCATACAACTGTGACCACTCTAACAGTGGTAATTCTTTGACCATTCTTCGAGATCAATTAGCCGAGTATCTTTCTGGTAACTCTTTCTCCATGCCCTACTTTAGCTTCACAGCTGTTGATGATACAGATGTTTTAGAAAGCGTTTTGTCAATAAAATCTAACTCCACTAGTTTTGATGAGATAAGCCCAATTTTTGTTAAAATAATTTTACCTCATATCTTAAAGTACATAACACACTTATTTAATACCATTTTTATGACAGGTGTTTTTCCTTCTGCTTGGAAGCGGGCAAAAATAATACCAGTTCCCAAAAATCAAACCGATTTTTGACCCATTGCCATTTTATCGTTTTTCTCCAAAGTTCTTGAAAAAGTGATGAGTTTCCAAATACGTAGATTTCTTCAAGATAATAAATTACTCTGTGATAATCAGTCAGGTTTTCGTCCGAAACATAGTTGTACCACAGCTTTAATAAATGTAACAGAAGACATTAGGCAAGCGGTAGACAATGACAAAATAGCTTTTCTTATCTTGCTTGATTTCTCTAAAGCGTTTGATAAGGTAAACCACAATGTTCTGTGTAGTAAGCTTCGAAATCAATTTAATTTTTTCTTGTCATCTACAAAGCTTGTAGCCAGACTTCCTTCCACTGAGTTTAGGTGTTCCACTGGGCTCAATACTAGGTCCGCTATTCTTCTCGATGTACATAAATGACCTACCCAAATCTTTATTAAATTCCTCAGTTGATATGTACGCCGACGACGTTCAGCTTCGGAAGAGCTTTCCTTTGGGCCTTGTGGAAAATGCGGCACACGAAGTCAATGAAGATCTGTTCAGGATTTCATGCTGGTCCCAAGCGAATGGTCTCAGCTTAAATCCATCCAAGTCAAAATGTTTGGTTATTTCCAGAAAAGCGGTTGACACTTCATGTTTTCCAAAAGTGTATCTTAATAATAGTAGTATCGAATTCGTTGACTCCGCAAAAAATCTTACTTATTCCAATTTTGCTGTTTGGGTGTGAAATTTTTAGCAACTGTGACTATGAGCACAAGCGAAAACTCAACGTGGCATACAACAGTATCGCGCGGTATATTTTTGAACTCAAAAAATATGAACACGTGTCCTCTTTTGCCAGATCTATTTATGGTATCAGTCTTGAAGATCTTTTTAAGTTGAAAACGCTGACCCTACTTCATAATATTCTTCAAATGCGTCAACCTACCAACCTTTATAGCAGGGTCTGTTTTACGCGTTCATCTAGAACTCCGGATCTCGCGCCTATTCGCCATACGTTTTTGGTTTCTGAACGACAATTCTTTATCTTTGCTATTCGGCTTTGGAATTCCCTACCACAACCCTTAAAATTCATAAGTTGCAGAACACTGTTCAGAGTTAAACTAAAGCAATTCCTGGGAGAGTCTCGACGATGATGATGATTATTAATTTTATTTGTATTAGTATTATGTGTACCCATTATTCTTCAATTTAACATTTATCATACATAATATAATTTTAATTTTGGAGTAATTATAAATTAAATTGTGAGTACATAATTAAGTTTATTTTCTTTCTGAACTTGTAAAACTCTGTATGTAACACTTACATTAAATAATATACATATCATAGAATTTTCTTTGAAGCTTGCACTATATAAATGAGATATTGTATCTTACTGTGTAAGTTATTAAATAAATAAATTGAATTGAATTGAATTGAAACAAAGTAATTTTTTTATAAGAGCAACTACATTTTCGCACAAAGAATTTTTCCTTTAGTGGCCAAAAAACAACAAATACTTCACATGTGAAACGTCCAACAAAATAAATAAAACTCATTCGCAATGAACTTTTGATAAGTATTCACAATTGGTCTGAAATTTCCAGTTGAAAACCATTATACCAAATTATCAAATAATTGATAGAAATTATCGACTATCAAATTGATACTCATAATAAGGCTGTAAGCTTTTTCAACGCTGCTTAGGAGATGTATAGGATTAGTAAGAATTATATATAATGACGGATTACATACAATTCCTGTAACATTAAACAAATATTTCTTAGATTGAGAACAACATTGCATTTAGCACAAGACAAATCAGGCGTATACTTGTTTTTTTTTTAATAAGTTTACGGATGGTAAGAAAAAACTACAAGGCTCAACCTATCAATCGTCAATGTATAATTTTACCGTTGGCACATTTAAATACAGGAAGTTAACAGGAAAATGAAAATAGAGAAAGTTTGTTAATTAGCATTGATATTTTAGTTATTCTTTCCGAATCTGTTGATTGACAATGAAACAAATATTCCTTGCAAAGCTCAAGTAAACTTGTTTGCGTTGGTTCCCAACCTGTAATCTGTCAATTGGAGCATTTAATTATCCGAAGACCACAGGGAAATGAAAATAAACTTAGTTTGTTAAGTAACATTGATTTTGTCAGTTTCTTTTTCTGAATCCATTGATTCACCGACTTAAATAAAATATTTTAAGTGTGTCCCTCCCCTCTGTTATTCCATCACTTATTAAGAAGTATGTTTACATTACAACAAGATAGTCAAGATAGCATTGAGTTAAATGGTACTCCACTACCGACTGAAATGTCCTCGACGTCTTCGAACGGATACAAATTATTTTCCATGGTTCATTAAAAATTCAACAAGATTAGTTTTATACTTTTTTTTGGTTAAACCGTAGTCAGTTTAATTTTATTAGTTTTTTCTTTGTTTCTACAAAACAATAAAGGAGTAGTTCAAAACTTATAGATACATCAACTTCAATGAGTACTGTTCAATCAAGTACTCATATCATCGTTATTCACCATCCAAAGTAACTAAACATCTCTTATTATACATTAGTGTTTTTTTGTTTATAGTCTATGAAACTTAAATCTAATATAAGAAAAAATAAAAATACAATAAAAGGATTTGTAAAAGTTCAGTAAATAGTTAATTAAGCTTCAGCATCCTTATTCTTGTTCTTCTTTTTTTTCTTTTTCTTCTTTTCTCCATTCTCAACGTCACCATTGCCGTTTTGTAGTGCTTCAGCTTCTAGCGTTTCGTCGGCTATACCATTTCCATTGGTAGTAGCAGTTTCTTCTTCCTCCTCTAGTTTCCTCTTCTTACTCTTCTTCTTTTTCTTCTTGCCTTCGCCATTGGTACCAATCTCAACAGGTGTTTCCTTGGCGGCCAAACCGATTGCCTCTTGCATCACTTCGATGTTCTTACGAGGAATCTCTCCAGACTCGTAGAACTTAAGTCTGTCCTCGACTTGTTGTTTTAACGATTCCCCAAAGATACTCGTGGGTTTCTCGATGAAACAATCTATGCGGGATGCAATCGAACATTTGTTAGCCAGGAAGCGAGAAATTCTTCCTTTGTTCTTGAGGCCAGCTCGACCAATGAAGGAAGAGTGGTACAGCAGACCGTATTTTGGAGTGTTGGACTTGGTCTTCAAAGCCCTGAAAAGAGCCTTTTCTGCACCAAGGATTTGTACTGTCGACGATGGACACTTGGCCAGATTTGTCAAAGAACCGGCGTGCGAGATGAGACGAGCTCCAACTTGGTCACCGATAAGAGACTGCAAATTTGGTGCAACGCTGTTCATCTTGTTGTGAAGATATTCGGAGAGCTTCTTTCGGTATTCTGAAAGCTTCACTACTCGTTCGGCAAACATTTCAATGTTTATCAGATCCACGACGGAGATGTCCATTCCCATTGACATTTTGGCTGCGTCAATAATAGCCTGAGCCTTGGAGGAGTCCATTACGATTTCCTCGAGTTCCTCCAGTTTATCCTGAGTCAAAGACTTGCGGTCCTTAATGAATTTTGCTGATTTTGCGAACATATAGTTGTCCGGAACAATTTTGACCAACTCTGGGAAGTGGTACGAGTACCACTCACGGATCCGCATAGAGAATGTATTCACATCTTTGTCCAATTGATCAAGCAGTGCTATAGACTGAATAATCATGTTGTCCGAACGATGAACGTTGAACTTGACCTTGGCACGAGAGTAACTGTGACCCAAACCCAGTTGAGCTATACCAGCACCTTTGTCAGTAAAACCTTTCAAAATAAAAGAGAACTTGTAAGGAATTTATTTTTAAACACTTTCAAATCAATCTATTACCTTTAACCAAACGATGAAAATGGAATCGAATGCCTCGGAGGATCTCTGGGACAGCTCCGAAATGGCTACTTTGAACTTGAATTGCTTCGGTGATAGCAGCTCCCAGTTTGGCATCAGCAACACCCAACGTGCACTTCTTCTTCTTCAATTTGGAGAAGAAATCGTCAAGGAACACCAAAAGATCCTGAGGAGCGATACCTTCAGAGATGGCATTGATATTTTCCAAAGCAGAAACGGCCGTCTTGAAGGGCGCAAAGCTAACCAGCTTAACGATTGAATTGAATCGGGCATAGTCTGACACAGAGGACTCGACTTGAGGAAGGAACATGGAAATCTCCTCAAATTCGGTGACGCTAAAGAGGGCATAGCCAGCCGCGTGCTCGTACAAAACGTACAAGCGCGACTTGATTGAGAAAAAAATGTGAGGTTAAAAAACTGATTTGCAATTTATTTTTCGACAAAAATATACAAAATGAAGTTAATTTTATGTTTTATATAATTTATAAACAATAGTTATCCATTGTTTGGTTATATTTACCATTTTGTTAAATGTTTTTTGTTTCAAAGAAAAAATGTGTTATCCAGCCAGCGCGTAGATTTTTTGGTCTTTCCACGTGCGCGAAGCGATGTCTTGGAAAAATGTCGCAAGTGACAGATGAAACAAAATTTCAATCCAAACTGTACTACAGATGGAAATAGTTTATGGTGGATGCACATGATGTGATGGCATTTGCACACGTTGAAACTAAATGTAAGACAATTCTATTATGGTTTGCCTACATGTATCTGCATTTGATTTCTAGTAAAATAAAAGAATCCCACATATAAAATTAATATTAGTTATAATAAGAGAAAAAAGAGTGAAATTTAGAAAATATTTGTTTCTGCACAATTGGAAACTTGGGATATGTACAGTCTTATTTAAAAACGCTGTATAGAGCCTACATAAAGTTATGTAGTCTCTATAATGCCTCTAAACGCAAAAATGCTATTTATAAAACTTATACAAGGTTGCATAGTCCCATAATAAGATAAACGCGTTTTGAGGTTGAATAGAGCCTACATAAGGAAATTATTGTTATTATTATTTCGTAAATGTCATTTTGATTTCTCTCCTCTCTTTTTAAAATTAAAACAAAAACAGTAATGCCTCTCCAGTTTAGCTCGTGAGCCGAAGAAACGAAGAATTTAAAAAAAAATATAGATTTTCGAAAGAGAATATCATAAAAATAATTGGAATTATTTTGTTATATTTTAGTTGTTATGACAACAAGCTGATTTTATAGACATTTTGGTACTTTTTTTGATATAAGCATTGTATAACTAAAATTTATAGCAGAATTTTTTATAAATAGGAATTTTCGCAACGTTACATAGAGCCTACATAAATCCTTATTCACTGTATAACTATTCATCTGTTTATTGTTTAGCGAATTCTATTAAATAAGACCGGTAGAGTTTTTCTCAAAACCCACCTCTGTCTATCAACTCCTACTCTCACCTCCCCGCGGTGAACATCGGGTGCCTAGTACCTCAACTGGAGATTGGGTTCCAACCCCAGTGGAAAGTTGTTGGGGGCAGCAAACGAGAGAGGGGGGGAGAGGTGTTTCCACTAAGGCACCTCTCCTTATCCAGGCGGCAGCGGACGAATTCTCGAGATAGAATCAACGGTGGCGTCTACAGTTCCAGCAAGGTCGAACTACTTAGTGAACACCTTATAGGGCTTCTTCGACATATTCGGAGCCCAGGCCTATAAGGAGCGGTTCATCCGGCTCCCCTTCCTTGGAGTTATACTAAGGATCTGGCCCTCCAGGTTGGGGGTTGTGCCGTCGGGGTGACTTCCTGGCCACGTAAAAATATCATAGTCTCGAAGCAACAACAAGCCTCGGATACGGACGGATTCACTGTTGACAACCCACCCAACGAAATAAGGACAACGAACTTCGGATATGTACGTGGAATGTTAGGTCCCTTAACAGACCACGTGCAGCCGAACAATTAGCAGAAGCCCTAAACTGCTGCAAGGCAGATATTACAGCCATCCAAGAAGTGCGATGGGATGGACCGGGTAAACGCAAACTAAAAGACTGCGATATCTACTACGGCGACTGCTACCGAGAACAAAGACAGCGTCTATTTGGGTGTGGATTTGTTGTTGGAACTAGGCTCAGGCAAAAAGTCTTGAGTTTCAACAGTGTGAGCGAGCGCATCACGACAATCCGCATCAAGGCTAAATTCGCCAACATAAGCCTAATATGCGCGCATGCCCCAACAGAGGAGAAAGATGAAGACACCAAAGATATGTTCTTCGAGCTCTTGGACAAGACATATGAGCAGTGCCCTGGCTATGACATTAAAATTGTCTTAGGAGATTTTAATGCCAAGCTAGGAAGAGAAGACATCTTTGGTGGCATAATCGGGAGATACAGCCTGCACGACACTACCTCCGACAACGGATTCAGGCTGGTCGATTTCGCTGCGGGGCGAGACGTTCTGGTAGCTAGTACGCAGTTCACGCATCTTAATATCTACAAGGGGACATGGAAATCTCCTGATCAATCAACCGTCAACCAGATTGACCACATTGCGATCGACGCACGACACTTCTCCAGTATCCAGGATATCCGAACATTCCGAGAGGCCAACATTGACTCGGACCACTACCTCGTTGTAGCCAAGGTACGGCTACGGATATCACGATCCAAGCCAAAACAAGGAAGTACTGTGAGAAGATTCGACGTTAGACGGCTACAATCGCAAGAGACTGCCATGTCCTTTTCCGATCGAGTCTCTAATAACCTCCTAAGGAGTCCTATGCTTCCTGCATTAAGCATTGAAAACCAGTGGCAACATTGCCTTGCAGCCATCAGAGATGCCGCCTCTGAAGTGCTAGGTTTCACACGGCCACCACAGCGAAACCCCTGGTTTGACGACGAATGCCAGCAAGCTCACGCAGCGAAACAAGAGGCATACAAAACGGCGCTGCACAAAAGGACGAGAGCTGCTCGCGGAAAAAAAAGAGAGCATGAGAAGCGCGCGATCGAGGAGATAGAGGGATGTCACAACAGGAATGAGGTTCGTAAATTTTACCAAAAGGTAAAAAAAACCTCCCAAGGGTACCAGCCACGAACCGAAGCCTGTAAAGACGATCAAGGGAACATCGTAGTAGAACCACAGTCGATGCTGAGAATATGGAAAGATCACTTCTCCAAATTATATAACGGCGATGACGAACCGAATTCCGCTGTAAGGGAGATAGAACCACTCAACCTCGGCGACGCAGATCAACAATTCCGCCTACCCGACCTTGACGAAGTGAAGATAGCTATATCTAAACTTAAGTCAAACAAAGCTGCTGGAGCTGACGGCATCGCTGCCGAACTATTCAAAGCAGCAGGCGATGACTTGGTAGGGAGCATGCACCAACTCATCTGCAAAATTTGGTCGGAAGAAAGCATGCCCGATGAGTGGAATCTCAGCATAGTGTGCCCGATACATAAGAAAGGAGACCCTCTAAACAGTGTTCTTAACATTGCGTATAAGATCCTCTCTGCCGTATTATGTGAACGTCTGAAGCCATTCGTCAACAACCTGATTGGTCCTTAACAGTGTGGCTTCAGACCAGGAAAGTCCACTATCGACCAAATATTCACACTACGGCAGATCTTGGAAAAAACCCAGGAGCTTCAAATCGATACCCACCATCTCTTTATCGATTTTAAAGCCGCGTATGACAGCATCTATAGGGAAGAGCTCTACCGAGCAATGTCTAGTTTTGGCATCCCTGTCAAACTTATCCGTTTGTGCAGAATGACGATGGAGAATGCACGCTGCTCTATCAAGGTCGGAAAAGATCTTACCGATGCATTTGATGTCAAAAAAGGTTTTAGACAAGGCGATGCACTGTCATGCGACTTCTTCAACATCGTTCTGGAAAGAATTGTGCAAAACTCAACCGTCAACACTAGAGGCACAATCTTCCAAAGATCCATCCAATTACTCGGATACGCAGATGATATTGACATAATTGGAAGATCAAAGCGTGATGTCAGTGGAGCGTTATTGAGCATTGCGACGGAAGCGAAGAAGATGGGTTTAGTGGTCAATGAGGGCAAGACCAAGTATATGCTGTCATCAAAAAAGGACACTGAACGACGACGTCTTGGACAAAACGTCACCATGGACAGCTATAACTTTGAGGTAGTTAAGGACTTTGTCTACCTAGGCACCGCTATTAATGCAGACAACGACACCAGCGCTGAAATCAAACGAAGAATAACTCTTGCAAATCGCTGCTTCTTTGGACTTAGAAGGCAATTGAGAAGTAAAGTCCTCTCTCGAGCATGTAAAATCACCATCTATAAGACACTCATCATCCCGGTTCTCATTTATGGCGCTGAGGCCTGGACCCTGTCAAAGAAAGATGAGAGCGTCTTAGGATGCTTCGAGAGAAAAATTCTTCGGGCGATTTTTGGTCCCGTACGCATAGATGGAGAATGGAGAAGAAGATATAACGACGAGCTGTACGGGCTGTACAGCGACACTGACCTAGTTAGCAGAATCAAAGTCCAACAGCTTAGATGGCTAGGTCATGTAGAGCGGATGGACATCAACGCTCCAGCCCGGAAGGTCTTCGAATCCAATCCCGAGGGACGGCGCAGTAGAGGAAGACCGCGACTCAGGTGGCGCACCCAGGTGGGAGAGGACCTCAACCAACTTGGCGTGCGAAACTGGAGACAGCTAGCTAGGGACCGAGCTGGCTGGAGACGCTTGTTGGTTGAGGCCCAGGTCCGCCCCGGACTGTAGCGCCACCTTAAGTAAGTAAGTAAGTAAGAGTTTAAGTTTATAGTAAGCTACATATGTCAAAACCTGAAAGTAGGAGAAATTACGCTAGTAATAACTCTTTTTATTTCCTATATAAAGCTTTAACTTTTTGCCAGTACAATGTTGCCGCAACTCTTAACGAAAGTGTAATTAAATAAATAAAAAGACCTAACAAAATATAGAGTTTAAACGTATTTTGAATTCTTTATACATCAAAAACGCATTAAAATGCGGAAAGTATCTTAGAAATTTAAGAAAAATATTGCAATTAGTTGCGTTTTTAATTGTGATATTGATGCAACTAATTGCAATATATTTTTAACATCAGTAAGATACTTCTTTGAATTAAATGTTTTCTTAATCTATATTTGTCCAAAAATATTTTCATATTTGATTTTGTAATGGTTCTCAGCTTTCGGCTTAGGCTTGTGGCAACGCTGTTGAGTTAATAAGTTATAGCATTTATTAGGAAGTAAAACCGACTTACCACCTGTGTATATTCATGATAATAACAGATCATATCTATTATAAATATTTATGGTGATTGCAAACGCAGATTTAAGGTTCATCTATTAACATAGAACATTTCAGCATTCTATTTATAAAAAACTAAAAGTACGTTAACTAGTGTGTAGGTAGCAGCTGCCACTTTTGTGGTTGGGGTCTATGCGATTAAAAATAAATAAAATAGTGACATACCTTGAGGCTCCACAAGAGTAAAATCCAATCCAACTTATCTTCCTCAATCTCAGTCTCATCCACAATCCAGTGTGTTTTTTTGACTGCGCAAATTATTTCTTGCCATGAGCAACCTCAAATGTCACATTTGACACAACGGTTAATCTGTTGTTTACTTTTTAGTTGATTAACCTTTTGTCTCTGTAGTTTTTTTTTTTACAAAATAAAATTAAAACAAATTATATAAAAAATACCTTTGAGTAGTAGTGAACAACAAAAATATAAGAATTTAAATATATTTCCATTTTCTTTAATTAATTTACTTACTTAATGTAAAAAATATGTAGGTATGACCGCACTCGACAACAATTTAAATGAAATGAAATTTTAATTTCAAAAAGACTTCGAAAAATTTACGCTCATTTACGCTGGATGTTGGATTGTTGGTCTGTATTGGATTATCTGATGACAGGCTGATATTCTTGTCATCGGAAATATTCAATGGAGACCTCAAGTTAACTTATTGTTGAAGTGTCACGTAGTTACGACTTGTAAAAATTCTCCATAACTCAGCAGAGGAGTTTAGTTGAAAGTGTCAAAGTGACTGATTTTAATGAACTGTCAAAGTAAATGAACTGTAAAAGTGAATGATTTGAATGAATGTGTTATGGCTGAATCAAAACAAAAACAAAACTTCGGTTTCACCTGACATTTATGAGTTCAGTCATATGAATTCAATGCATGCTATCACAATGAATCTTTGACCCCAAGTTTCGTTTGAAAATCGAAACGAAAAGAACGTAATGTAACGTAGTGTGACTCCAAACGGAAGCTTCTCCAGATGTGTTTCAATAAGAGCGCGGAGTATGCTTATGCTTTAAGAGACATCCTTGTTATTTCAAAGAAGTGCTCTGGGTCATTATCCTTCATTTGGTTATAGCTCAGAGCATAGAACTCTTCCTCATCTCTATGTATATTGGGCTTCCGGACCCACCAAGGTCTCTCAGTCTGTGCTTCTTCTTGCTTCATGAGCTGAACATACCCACTAAAGACTGTGTAAGCTACTACCGCGATAATTTTAATTTTTTTGATTTCAAAATTCATATTTTTTATTGCACGACAAACAAAAACAAACTTTTGAGAACAAATAATAACTGCTAATGACATAAGTGTCATTTTAGAAGACGAAGCCGTAGCTGAAGCGTGTTTGTGATTCAGCCACGTTTGCTTTGAGCTACAGTTACATAAATATTAAGCCACTGTTCTTTGAGCGAACATTGAAACCAATCATTAGTACAAGCTTATGGATATGATTTACAATTTCTGTTGTTAAAATAAAATCTATTTACCGGAATGATTAAAATTGTAATACAAATCAGTGGAACTATTTGTTTTAATTTTGAATAAAATAAAATCAGCTTTTAAGAAAAATTTATTTCTATGATTGTGTTTGTACTTCTAATCAAAAGGAAACAATAAAATATCCATTCAAACATTTTTCTGGATTGATTTACGTAAATGTCGTAATATGACCCGTAAAGCAAAATCCGGAAAATATGTTTGATTTTCTGTGCAAGTTTCTTATTTAACATCAAAATATCGTAGCATAATTAAGTGAACAAACTCGATAATAGGTGCCATAACCGGACACTATAATAGAAAATCACGCCACGAGACTAGGCGTATTCTCAAATGACTTTTGCATAAGTCGTATGGACGAGAAAGAGGAGGAAACAGTTCTTCACCTTCTCTGTACATGGCCTGCTCTAGCTCAAAAACGCAAGAATTATCGTGGAGAATTCTTCTTCTAAATTATATCAGCATATTCAGCCTCTCACGTTTCGTAAGGGACTCAAACTGGTTCCATTGAGTTTAGGAGGAAGCTTCAAGATTAATTTGGTATCACAATGGGCCATTAAACTAGCCTAAGTGTGTCCGTTTCCATCATGGACAGCCACTTTAACCTAACCTAACCTAACCTTAGTGCACTTAAAGAAAAGCCAATTTGATCACAAACGATTTCAGAAAGTATGATCTAATTTTATATTGTTTTAGTGTTTTTCCAAGGCAGATCGTCTAATGCTGAGCTACATTAAACTTTTAAAATGCAAAAATAAATAAATCTCTCATTTTTTCTCTATAAGGCAGGGATTTGACATCTGTCAAACTAAGTTGTTAAACCAGTTTTTTTCAGTTTAAAGTCTGACATTTACGAAAATGGATCGCTTAGCTATCGCACAACGCATACAAATTGTTAAATACACATATATCGTGCTTTAAGGCAAGATTATGGTTTACATAATCGTCTAACTACGCAAGTAATTAGTAAAATTATGAAGAAAAAAGAGACTGGATGAAGAAAATGTGAAATTTGAGTGAAATTGTTGCCCAACACCTGAATTTGTCGATTCCTCGTCATTATGGCATATTTTGCATTTGGATCTACATCTACATACATATAAAATCCAGCTCACCTAACAACTGAAGCCAGCTGATCATTCATGGCTGAATCACATACATGCTTCAGCTTCGGCTTCGCCTGACGTTTACGAGTTCAGCCATAGGAATTCAATGCATGCTATCACAATGTAGCTTCGACCTCACGTTTTGTTTGACAATAGTAAGGAAAAGAATGTAATGTAACGTAATGTGACTCCAAACGGAAGCTCTAGTTCAATTTTCTGAACATTTGCTTTGTCTGACAGCAGTAAAAAAATGTCAACAAACAAAATATTTGCTCTTTGCAGGGATGAAATAATAAAAATGCCATTTAAAGCAACCTCGAAGCAGGCCTAACGTAACGCAGACGAAGCCGAAGCTGAAGCGTGTATGTGTTTCAGCCATCACAACCTCGTAGATACGTCGAATAGGTGCTTGAACAACAGGCATGCGGTGGACGGCGATTTTTACAACAAATTTTCTTCAGCGACTAAGCACGTTTTCACTCGTTAATATGTAAATAAACCAAATTGTCATATTTGGGGTTCTGAGAATCGCCAAGTAATTGAAGAGAGTCCGTTACATCTCCAAAAAGTCACTGTTTGTTCGGCCTTTGGTGCGGAGGTGTGATTGGACCTAACTTCTTCGAAAACGACGATGGAACTACTGTCATCATCAATTTGGAGCCTTATGGTCATATGATAACCAACTTCTGCCTGCTATTGAAGAATACAACTCGGAGAATATGTGGTTACAATAAGACAGTTCCATACTCTTAACAGTTCCATACTCTTAAGTATGAGAGCTGGTGAATAGACGTGTTATTTTACACTGGCAGTTTCTCTTCGTTTAATTTATTTAATTCGATCGAAAAATAAACGCTTTTAATTATATTTAAACAAGTTTCGCATCACGCATCAATATTTCTGGATTTACTGCTTTTATGGCATATTAACGCGTTGATAATTAATAGTTTAATTGAAATTTAGAAATATATATTGAATAACTTTGTTAATTTGCTGTTCCGATTTCATCTGAGTTTTATTTGTACATAACATACATACTCAATCGCTGACAAAAGTCATAATACACACCAATTTCTACTTGAATTTACCGCATCAATCACCACCACATGCCTAATCCACCAAAACGAAACACCTCCCGCTCTAACAAAAGTAAAACGACGGATTCGCCGCCAAGCAGCCTCTTTTCCCCATCACCACCTCGCAAAGTCGCTCATAACATCATGGAGGACAACAACAATACGTGGGCTAAGATGGACGAGAGACTCGCAAAACAAAGTGAGTTCATCATTTCTCTTTTGTCAAAACAAATGTCCGATTCCGAAAAGGCTATTACCAATAAAATCGACCGTGAAATTAATGAAATTAAAACTAGCATTAATGATATAAACAATCGAGTTGTACACTTGGAATCATTTAAAAACACGTTCAATTCCGATATTCGGCTCATAAAAGATGATTTAAACACACTTAAAACGTCACTTAGCAAAGCTACTACCGACTGTGCAGACACTAAAACATGGCTTGCAAACAAAACATCTGAATATGCAGAGCTACATAAAAATTTCGCTCACACTTCCGCGGAATTGGAAGGGCTTAAGCACTCTTTTAATCACTATGATAACAAAATGGTAGCAAGTGATGCATTTTTATTCGGCATCCCGAGTTTACCCGATGAAAATTTAAAAAACTTGTTCAATCAATTATGCCAAGCCATTAACATATCACCTCCCGTTTTACGCAACATCTACCGAACTAGCACTAAAAGTAACTCGACCAACACTGCGATCATGCTCAAATTCAACTCTCCATACGATAAGAACTTTGTTCTCAAATCAATTGGAGACTTCCGAACTTCAAGCAAACAACAACTCTGCTTGCATCATTTGGGATTTAGTGTTACGCAACCACCAAAACCTATCTACCTGCGCGAGAGCTTATCTATGCTAAACCGAAGTTTATTTCAGCGCGCCATGCTAATAAAAAAAAGTAAACAAATATCATCTGTGTATACTTCACGTGGAGTCGTGTACGTGAAACGTAAAATTAACTCTGCAGCTTTACCAATTAAATGCTTTGGAGACTTAGAGAGAATTGCCAGTTCTGCAAATGAAGAAGAAGACCAGAATATAACTCATCCTAAATCTTAATTAATATCTACTCATTCACAAAAATTTCTCTTTCTCTTATAATAATCTTAAATTTAATTTTTTCTATTTGATTTTCAATTTATTTTTTCAATTTATATTTAATTTTTATTACTTTTCTATTACTCTAATATTTTCACTCAAATCAATTTCTTGTTCTTTTACACCTAATAAAAATTCAAATCTGTTTCTATTATTTCTCTTACTTTCTCTTGTTTTATTTTCTTATTCCTTTTTCTCCTTTTTTATACCTTTCACAGCTAAGTACTGATATAAATATTATTTTTGTTTTTATTTATATATAAATAAGAATGGCTAATTTCCATGACGTTAGTGGTAATGAATCTATGCGTTCGATGATTAGGGTTTTGAGTAAACAATACAATGGGCTACGGGTATGTCACATTAATGCTCAGAGTCTTTTACCGAAAATCGATGAATTCCGTGACTTGTTTATAGACTCTGGAGTGGATGTCATTTGTGTTTCTGAGACGTGGCTGGTCGATAGTCTAAATGATCAAATTTGTTCTTTGAGTGGGTTTCGTTGTTTTCGATCTGATAGAAATCGCCAGGGTGGTGGGGTGGCAATGTATGTCAAGGAAACAATTAAATGTAAGTTAAGATGTTCTTCTGAGCGTAGTACAGGTATTCAGTATGTTTTCGTTGATGTAATTGGGAACAATGATAAATTACTCATAGGTGAAATTTACAGGCCTAATAGAAATATAGATCTATCGCCTCTATATGAACTATTGGAGGAAATTACTTTGGATTGTCCCAACATTATTTTGTGTGGTGACTTTAATTGCAATTTGTTATGCGAAAATAATTTTTTTTTGGAGCAGATGAGTAGACTTGATCTTACATCAGTTAATACAAACATCCCCACCCACTTTTTTGGCGGAGAACCAACTCTTCTTGATTTATTTCTGGTGGATGATAAGAATAAAGTTTTGCTCTATGATCAGCTTTCTGCACCTGGTTTCTCCAAACATGATCTAATTTTTCTTACCTATAGTTTTATCTTCAACCCAGTAGTAATCACATACAAATATCGAGATTTCAAAAACATTGATTACTCTCAACTCGAAGCAGATACCCGAAATATAGACTGGCACAATATTTTTAACTTGTCTTCGTCCACTGCGCAGGTGCAGTTTTTTAATAATAATGTTGCTAAACTTTTTAATAGACACGTTGCCTTAAAAACTTTACAAAATAAATCAAAAGATCCCAACTGGTTCACCAGTGAAATACGTATCTTAATGCAGCAACGTGATCGAGCGTACAACTCGTGGAAAATTTATCGTTTACCTGAACTTAGACAAATATATCAGTCACTTCGCAATAGAGTTGTTATGGAAATTCGTTCAGCTAAGACTAGAATTTATTCGGGTAAACTTAATACCGCCGGCTTTAATAACCGACAGCTGTGGAGTAATCTGCGTAGCATTGGGCTTGGTAAATCGAAACATAGTCATATCGAGAATGTTGACGGTAACTTTTTGAATAGAAAATTCGTCTGTACTCCTCTGCCAAATTCTATATCTAACTCTGTGCTTCCAGTTCAAATTTTATCAGCGCAAAATACTTCCTCCAACTTTGGCTTCGCAGGAGTTAGCAGTATTGAAGTTGTTGAAAGCCTACTTTCAGTAAAGTCAAATGCCATAGGCCTCGATGAAATGCACCCTTCCTTTTTAAAAATTATACTTCCCGTTGTGTTACCGTATATCACTCATATCTTCAATACTATCCTTACTACTGGAGAGTTTCCTTCTGACTGGAAATTGGCAAAAGTTATACCTATACCCAAAAATGCTAAGTGTAGCGAATATAGGCCAATTTCCATTTTAGCTTTTCTTTCAAAAGTTTTTGAAAGGATCCTGAAAAATCAAATAGGTGAGTTCCTTAAGGAGAACAATCTTTTAACTCCAAAACAGAGTGGCTTTCGACAGAAGCATAGCTGTGTTACGGCTCTTCTTGATGTCATAGAGGACTTCCGTCAAGCATTGGATTGCGATAAAGTTAATTTTTTAGTCCTTCTTGATTTTTCGAAGGCATTTGATACCGTGGTTCACAGCAAACTCGCAAATAAACTTCGCCACCTTTATAACTTCTCCTCTGATGCAGTAAAACTTATTTCTTCCTATTTATCCGGAAGAATGCAAGCAGTTGAAGTAGATAACAGGTTGTCTGACTTTCTTCCAACCACTAGTGGAGTTCCACAGGGATCAATTCTGGGACCATTACTTTTTTCTTTATATGTAAACGACATTCCCTCCGTAATTCATAACTGCACAGTACATATGTATGCTGACGATGTACAGATGTATCTCGGCTGCGATCTTGGTCTTATTGAAGATGGTGCTTACCGCTTAAACGAGGACCTTAAAAAACTATCAGGTTGGGCACAGTTTAACGGACTGACATTAAATCCATCTAAATCTAAGTGTTTAGTTATATCTAAAAGAGTTCTAGATTTGTCATACTTTCCACAAATTATTTTAAACAATGCAACTATTGAATATGTGGACTCTGCTCGGAATCTTGGAGTCATTTTTACTCGTAATTTGACATGGGATAAGCATATCAGCGCTATAATTGGAAAATCATACGGAGTATTACGCATGCTTGGGGTCTCCCAGGCCTATACACCTATGAAAACGCGTGCAATGCTTGCAAAAAGTTTAATTCTTCCCATTTTGGCCTATGGCTGCGAAATTTTTTCGAGTTGTAACTTTGCATGCAAAAGTAAGCTTAACGTCATTTTCAACAGCATCATCAGATACATTTATGGGCTTCGTAGATACGACAGAGTATCTCATTTTACAAATAGTTTACTTCAAATGCCACTAGAGAACTATTTTCAGTTTCGTACCTTATCATTGTTTTCCGATGTCCTGCTTACACACCAACCACCCTACCTTTTTGAGAGAATAAGAAGGGCTTCTTCAGTTAGGTCTGACCAGTTGATTCAACCCCGATATGCCTCCCTAACATCTGAGCGCCAATTTTTTATTAATGCTACACGTAAGTGGAATTCTTTGCCTCGCCATATCAAGAGAATAAACAACATTACAAATTTTAAATCCCAATTACGTCAATTTTTATCAGTATCTTAAATTGTTTTTTTTTTCTTTTCTTCCCTCTTCTGTCTAAACCGTTATAACTTCTTTTTTCCTCTTTTTTCCACCTCTTCCTGCTTTCTTCCTATTTCTTCTTTCTCCTTTTATATCTAAATAATCATTAAATTTTATTATAAATATTGTATAATTTTTGCCTACAACTTTATCTTTCTTTTCTCTTCTTTTTTTTTATTTTCACTGCTTTCATTGTTAAACTTAATAGGTTATCACTAGTTTATAAGATATTATATCTTAATGTGTATAGCCATATCGAAATAAATAAATAAATAAAAAAATAAATAAATAAGCCACACAACTCTACCGAGTATGGCTTTATTGCAAGACAAGACATTTCCTGCCAACGTAATATCTCGTCATAGTGATATTAACTGGCCACCAAGATCACGCAAATTGACACCACTTAACTTTTGTTTTCGGGGCTACGCGAAAGACCGTATTTATGTAGATAAAAGTATAACTCTTGAGAACTTAAAAATAATTTCGTAATAGCGTGTTTATGCAGATAAACCAATAACTCTTGAGCACTTAAAAACCAAGATTCGTTATGGCTGAGATGCCATTCAATATGTCGCAAGAAAGGTCGAAAATTAAAAAGAAATATCATCAAAGAAAAAATATTTTATATATATTTTATTTATGTTTACTTTTTAAACCACAAAATGGATAACTCTTCATTTTTGGTGAACACGCGTTTTTTTGCAGATAATGACATATAATTTTAAAGTACTTTTCAAAATATTGGTACGCTTTTTTAGAGATAGACGTTGCTACCATACGTGATTATATTTCACTTTTCGCACATGCTTTTTGAATGTAGTTTAGTTAAGCTTTTATAATTGTGCAACGTCGTTATTAAGGGGCTGGATATAGATATCATAAATCAGCAATCAGTTAATTTACGTCACTAAATTAAATGTCACTTTGAGGTTTCGCGCCTCAGACATTTTTTTTACTATTGCGTCCATCAGTAACATTTTTATTGATGTGATCGGAACAGTACAAAATTGGAACGCAAGGAATAAAATGAAAGGGATTTTTGTTTGGCTTTTGGCACTCAGCTGTTTAATAAAATGAAATTTAAAAATAAATAAATCCGATTTATAAATTAAATAAAGCTTTAAATGCATTGTTTCTTTAAAAAAAAAAAAGATTTGAATATAGGATTCATCTTATTACATCAAACTTTTGCTAAAAATAAATCTGTAACTTGTTCAAAAACTAATAGCAAAAATTTTACTGATGGATTTTACTGATTGAATTAAGTTTAATTTCAAGAACAATCTAAAATCGTAGTTTTCAATCTAAGATCGTAGATTGAATTTTCGCTTTTAAGTGTACTTTAGCAATTTTTGTATCTCCAATAAATTTTTCGCCACTTCGCTCGATTTTCAGCTGTCAATAGCCTAAATGTCAAACTCCCATCCGCTCAGACAACCAGCGTTGCCACGGCGCAATTATTTTTATTACTTATCACTATGATACTTTTTATATTTGTTTTAATTTTTTTTCAGCAAGAATTGTATTGAAATCTCCTTTTAATTGCAAGGTTTAAGGATCTTATTTAAACATTTTCCTTTCCATTGATATTTCAATGTTTTTTAAAGAAGTACATAATTTTAAGTACTATCATTTTAAAACGAATAATAATAAGCAAAGCAGTTATTTCCATTTACTTTGTTTTAAACTAATATTTTGTATTATTTTTTTAAATTTGTTTAGATTTTTACTGCTGCTTAGCTTTTGTTACCTTAATTTGGTTTACTATTCTGAAAACTTGTGGCAACACTGGCGAACAGGCCATTGCGAGCGATTGCCGAAGAACCGACGATTTTGCTTTAATTTTATTGTGACTGCGTGAGACAGGTTCTTCTTTCTTTTCAGTTGCATTATTTCTATTATCTATTTATTTCCTAGTAAATTTTTGCAAAAGAAAGATTTATTTTCTACGTTTTATCTTTATTTCAATTTAAAATTCTAATCAGAGGTACCTAGACGATAATAATTATAATTTGTTTTTGAAATTTAACTTGCGATTGTGCACTTAAATTCTTAACGCAAGTTTCCTGTTTTGTTGGTGGACATAGACGTAGTAGAAGACGAGAAAAGGAAAACTTCTTTCCGTAAAAGTGCCGTGGCCTTCCCGTCCCGAGTCCCGACGAAACAACAAAAAGTTTTCATCCAGACGGAAAATGGAGTTTTTGTTGTAAGTATTTGCAAGGACAATAAAATAAACTTCTATATAAAACTATGATCACATCGCTGCTGAGATTGATTTAGATATCTAAAATAATAACAATTTTATGCATTCGCAAACCGAAGTGCAGGGTGTAGAAGTGTCCCGGACTGTAGAATGCATATAGCAGCTTTTTGTTCTGGTAGATTGATGGTACCCGTACCAAAGATCTCTACAGTACAGTGACCTCAACCTTACAACTTCTATAATCAATAATAAATAGCTACCTAAAAAGATAATGTATTGAATTGCTTCTTTTTTCTTAGTGGATCGCGTTCGAGCAAGACATTCAAGCCAAAAAAGAACATTCCCGAAGGAACTCATCAGTATGATCTCATGAAACATGCTGCAGCGACACTGGGATCTGGAAATTTGCGAAATGCAGTTGCACTTCCCGACGGCGAGGACCTCAACGAATGGGTAGCTGTCAATAGTAAGTTCAAGTTGTCCTCATTCTCATTTCATTGTTTTTATTTTAAGATTATGAAAATGACGCTTACGTCATGTAAATTGTTTGATTTATTTGCATAGAATTTAGGCAAGAGTGCGTAGCCAAAACGGTTAGGTATAGTCATTGAAAATGATTTTGATTACAGAAGCAAGCAACCGAGCATTGTGTACACAAAGTTCGATAGCCTCTAAGCACTTATATGATGCATAAAAAGTCAAATATAATATTTTTTGGAGTAGATTTCACTTTAGCTGGAACGGATGGTGGACTTCTAGAGAATATCAATTGTGTAATGTGCTCCTGCAATGTTTGCCTTATTCAAGAATGGTTCTATAATGTAGAACAGTGATATGTTGTTTGATAAGGCTATAGTAAAAAGAAATTATCAACACAGAGGCAGTGTCAGAATGAATCAATGGTGTAGATAAGACACCATGTAGGTACATGAGTTCTATAAGAAATTAGCTTAAGCAGAAAATAAGCTCTATATCTGTTGAATTATTTCGGAACAGTTGAAGAGACGAGGCGTTCCGAAGTGTTCTTAACCTTAAACCGATAGTCATCTTTATCCAAGCAATTCTTCTCTTTAACTTGGCACTGACATTAAGGTGGGTGTTCATTAGGACATAGGGCTCCACTTCTCTTATGAGCCATATTATGTGGTTTCCTGAAAAGTATTCTCAATGATAATAGTGTCAATGGCTTCCTGACCCATCATCCGAAAAAGTTTTCCGTTTGATATTAATTAAGGGTTGCAGTTTTCTAGTAATCGTTGCTGTTATTTTCCATGTGCTGCATCGGATTCGGAGTTTGAACATCACCGCCCTCCAGGAAATACGATGGGATAGGCCATGCAAAAAGAGGATGAAAAATTGCGATATTTACTATGGTGACTGCTACTGCGAAATCAACAGCGCTTATTTGGATGCGGCTTTGTCATTGGAGCTAGACTTAGGCAAGAAATCTTGAGCTATGGGTGCATCAATGAGCTCCTCATGACCATACGCATCAAGGCTAAAGTCGGCAACATTAGCCTGATATGCGCGCATGCCCCCAAAGAAGAGAGATGACAACACCAAAAATATGCTCTTCAAGCTTTTAGACAAAACATATGAGCAGTGTTCTAGCTACGATAATAAAATTTTCCTGGGCGATTTTAATGCAAAGCTAGGAAGGGAAGACATATTTGGTGGAATAATCGGGAAAAACAGCCTGCACGAGAATACTTCCGACAACGGATTCAGGCTCATAGATTTTGCTGCGGGGCGAAACGTCATGGTAGCCAGTACGCGTTTTCAACACCTCAACATCCACAAAGGAACTTGGACGTCTCCAGATCAATCTACCGTCAACCAGATTGACCACATTGCGATCGACGCCAGACACGCTCCCAGCATCATGGATGTACGAACTTTCCGAAGAGCTAACATCGACTCGGACCACTACCTCGTTGTAGCCAAGGTAGCACTTCGGATTTCCAGACCCAAGGCAAAACAGGGAGATGCTGGAGAAGGTACAACATCGAACGGCTACAATCACAAGAGATGGGCAAATCCTTTTCCGACCGAGTTACAAGTAACCTCTCTCGAAGTTCTATGCCGCCAACACAATGTATCGAAAAATAGTGGCAAAATTGTCAAGATGCAATCAGAGAAGCCGCCTCTGATGTGCTGGGTTTCAAGAAGCCACCAACAAGGAACCCCTCGTTTGGTGAGGAATGTCGGCAGGCAAATGCAGTCAAACAATAGGTTCGCAAAGCGGCGCTGCATAAAAGGACGAGAGCTGCTCATGAGCTCTATGAGCAGAAGAGGCGAGAGGAACACCGACTTCTAAGAAGGAAAAAGACAGGGCATGAGAAGCGTGCGGTCGAAGATGGTGAGAGGTTAAGAAGCAGGAATAAAGTTCGAAAGTTTTATGAACAGGTGAAACGAAATTCACAGGTACATAAACTGCTGCAAAGACGAAAGTGGGAACATCATAGTGGAACCGAAGTAAATGCTGAGGATAAGGAAGGACCACTTCTGCAGACTGTAAAACGGCAATGACGAACCGAATTCCGCTGTCAGGCAGGATGATCCATTCAACATAGACGACAAAAGCCAACAATCCCGCCTCCCGACTTAGACGAAGCAAAGATTGCCCTAGCTAAGCTAAAGTCTAATATGTGATCGTCTAAAGCCCACCGTCAACAACCTGATAGGTCCTTATCAGTGTGGTTTTTGACCAGAAAGTCCATAGTCGATCAAATATTCACATTACGGCAGATCCTGGAAAAACCCAAAAACACCAAATTGACACCCACCATCTTTTCATCGATTTCAAGGCCGCCTATGACAGCGTGTACAGGCACGAGCTGTATAGAGCGATGTCTAGTTTTGGCCAAACTCTTCCGTTATTGCTCCATAAAAACAACTTAACAGAACTTTTCGATGTCAAAAAAGGTTTTAGACAAGGTGATGCGCTGTCATTCGAGAGAATAGTGCAGAGCTCACACGTCAGCACTAGAGGCAATATCTTTCAAAAGTCTGTCCAATTACTAGCATATGCTGATGACATTGACATAATCGGAAGAACTCAGCGTGATGTCAATGGGGCTTTAGTGAGTATTGAGGCAGAGGCGGCAAAATGGGTTTAACAGCTTTCGTCAAGAAAGGACATAAAACACCTACGTCTTATTCAAAACTTCACCATCGACAGACGTAACTTTGAGGTAGTCAAGGACTTCGTCTACCTAGGCTCCGTTGTAAACGCAGAAAATAACATCTTGATAAGACCCTTATCATCCCCGTCCTGCTATACGGTGCAGAAGCATCGACTATGACAAAAGCGGATGAAAGACCCTTGTGTCGTTTCGAGAGAAAAGTTCTTCGTGTGGTCTACGGTCCCGTATGCATCGAAGGGGAGTGGAAGAGAAGATGGAACGACGAGCTGTACAGCGACGTAGGCTTAGCCAGAAGGGTAAAAGTCCAACGACTAAGATGGCTGGGTCACGTAGAGCGCATGGAAACCAATGCTCCGTCCCGAAAAGTCTTCGAATCCACGCCCACAGGGCAACGCAGTAGAGAAAGACCGCGGATCAAGTGGGGCGCACAAGTGGAAAATGACCTCAACCAACTTGGAGCGCGAAACTGGAGACATCTAGCTATTGACCGAGCAGTAAGCTGAATATATAAATAGATAAATTACCATGTTAAATCATTTGAAGCTAGCAATGAAACTTTTTCCGACAGTACATTTGGCAATTTCTGAGATCCTTAAAAAAATGCAGTAGAAGTTTCCCAAATGGAGTCTACGTCTTAGTGATAGGACAGGACAATGGGAAAAAATATCTCATCTTCCTCTTCATCCATGCAGCTTCTGCAAAAATCGCTTAAAAGAGCTTTAACTCAAAAAACATGCCTACCTGTTGGACAACAACAAACAAAGTAATTTCCTTTGACCGTTTAGCATCAAGAATTACCCAAATAGGTCTTGCTGAAAGACATTTGAAGTTATGAAATGAAATGAAATAAGAACTGTTTCGATATCTACATAAGAGATGATTGACAATTTTGGGGCGTTTGTAAATTTATGGAGACAGAGTGCAATGGTTTTATGACAGCATGATTGTTCGAGATGCTCCATATACGTTTTGGTAGTCGATTTTCTTTAAGCCAAGGAGGACTTCATTAATGGCCAGATATTGTGCTTAGAATAGGCTACATTAGTAGAGGAGACGAAATGAGAGTCATAGATTTAGTTTGTCGGATATTGATACTCTACCGACCGTGCCATCAATCCAGGATCCATCTGGGTTCAATATTTTATTGAATTATGTGGATCCAACGTGAGCACAACTTTTTCAAAACAGTTGTTTATGCATTATCTTTTGGAAAACATCCTTTGTTTTGGGCACTTACATACTCTGCAATTGATGCCTGAACCGGGAACCGGTCCGGGCCTCGTTCAACATTCTTCGAATGCTTTCCCCGTTGTGGGCCATCGCGGTTTCGGCCACATAAACTGAATTTGACAACCTTCGTGAATTTTGTCCTTAAACAAACGATATGCAGGATTGAATTCCTTATACAATTTTATTCTAGAGTTATAGGTTAGAGTTTAAACAGCAGACATTCATAAAATTTTATCATTTTTAACCTTGAGCTAAATGAAATTGTCAAACAAAAATATAAACTGCGTGCTCTAAAGTTGTCCTGTTTCCACTTAAACCCGTACCTACACAATTTATATATTTTTTTTTGATACGCGCAGAATTTGAAATATGTACATTTAAGAAAACAATCTTCGTTATATTATATCTAATTCTGTTTGAATTTATTTTTTCTTCAGCTGTGGATTTCTTTAATCAAATCAATATGCTTTATGGGACCATCACTGAATTCTGCACTGAAGAAAGCTGTGGCAATATGTCGGCTGGACCAAAATACGAATACCTATGGGCTGATGGACAAGCTGTAAAAAAACCTATTAAATGCAGTGCTCCCAAATACATCGACTATCTAATGACATGGGTTCAAGATCAACTTGACGACGAAACCCTATTCCCTTCGAAAATTGGTATACCCTTTCCGAAAAATTTCCTAGCAATTGCCAAGACAATACTAAAACGACTCTTTCGAGTATATGCGCACATTTACCACCAGCATTTCTCTGAAGTTGTAACATTAGGTGAAGAAGCTCACCTTAATACTTCCTTTAAGCATTTTATATTTTTTGTGCAAGAATTCGATTTAATTGAACGTAAGGAATTAGCTCCGTTGCAGGAGTTAATAAATAAGCTAACTGCAAAGGATGAACGACAGATTTAAATGCAACAAAAAAAAAAAAAAAACAATATACATTTAATTAACAAACATTTAACTGTCGACCCCTTCCTTAACCTATATATTGTATTTTGTAAATTATATATGTTAAAAATCAATTATTTTTATAACTAAAAACAATTAACATAAAGTAAATTGTTTAAAACAAGACAAAAAATTAAAAAAAAAAAAAACACTATACAAAAAACAAAATGAAAATATTTTTCACGCATCATTGTAGGTAGTTTGCATTTAATTTTTGTTTGTTAATTATTATTTCTTTTTTTCTTTGTGTTTTAATTTCCAACACTACTCAAAATGTGTACTTTAAGTATTTTTAAAAAAACAAACTTTATTTAACGCTTATCTAGTTTTTTACGTTTAGCTTTAAGATTGATTTTTACATCTTTAAATTACGACTACATAATTATACATAAAAACAAAAACAACAACATGAAAATAATGTTTCTTATTTTATTATTTCACATTTACATAATAATAGCAATTAAAATGGAAAACTATTTTATTGACATGACAAACTGTATAAATAAATTTGTTTTATTTTAAATATCAATGGTTGTTTTTTACGCGTCCACTTTAATCAGCGACCGCTTCAATGTGAAAATCTATTTCAAAGCAATACGGGCGGAATGGAACTGTTGTGGGTTACTTTTTTGTCTCCTTTGCTAAAAATCAGTTTAATCTGCTCTACTATGAGTTTTAAATAAATTTAATTTGTACCTTGGGGCAAGTCTTTTATTATTATGCTTAAAGACTACTTTGTTTAAAACAAATAAGGTAGTAAAAACATGCATTTGCCAAAACGAATTGTTCAAAATAATAGGATTAAACAAAATAATGTATAAAAAAACTAAAAAAAAATATTCAATATTAGCATTTTTTTTGTCAGTATTTTGTGGAAAATCCTTTGTTTTTTATAATTGCTGCACATCTGCGTGGCATAGAGTTCACAAGGGCCTGACAACGCCCAACTGGAATTTGGTTCCATGTTTCCTCGACTGCGTCCCACAACTGCCTTCTTATTATTACGCTACTTAGTGCAAGTCCTAGATCTTCCTGGATCATCTTAGAGGACGCAAAAAGATCCTTTCGGCTAAAGCGAACAATACGACGATCGTCATTTTCACTCGTTTCCGTCCCCGGGTTTCGACTTTTTTTTTTAAATATTTTACAGCATTGGCGATCATTTGGTCAGAGCACCTCAACGTCAACTTTATATCCTTATACGTTTTTCCTTCATTTCGTAATTTTTTATGATTTCCCGTTTTTCATCGGTGCAGTGCTTTCCTCGGCCCACTAAATAACCAAATTTGTTTAGATATTCGATATTCCAACTATTTAATATTCCTATTTTAATTTAGTTACTTACTATTTTTTTGGATAGCCTTATTGAGAGTAAAGATCATATTTTGATCTCTGGTTACAAATGTGAACGGTTATGAATTGCAAACCAGTTCATTTTTTTATCATCTTTAATGTCCCGTTATACTTATCGGTAGAGAAAAAAAAGAACAGCACTAGAGGAAAAATAAAGCCAACAATATAAATTACCTACGAAAACACAGTAAGTGACAGTTGAGTGGCAGTGCAGGTGAATGCATTGAGCTAAGCTTTTTATAAGCTCGATCAATGGTGTGTAAGTGTTGGTGACCGATAGCACTAACGTCCCTTGAGGACGTAAGCTTCTTAATGACAGCAATACGGATTTCGCAGCAATAGGTTGGATTAGAAATTGTCTTTCGAACCGTTCAATACAAGTTGTTTTGGACGGATTCAAGTCTGAAACCTATAAAATAAACACTGGTGTGCCCCAGGGCTCCGTTTTGTCGCCGACCCTTTTCCTCCTCATTTTTATAAATGATCTCCTGTTTGCTATTTCTAATCCAATACATTGTTTCGCTGACGATAGCACTGTTAGCTTTTCATATTCGTTTCCGGACTCACAACCCTCCTCTTCGGATGTGGAACTGCAACCGCAAAATATGATAAGCTCATTAAATTCCGATCTACTCAGCATTGTAAAATGGGGAATAAAAACCGTGTAGAATTTAATGCTTCGAAAACCCAATGCTGTCATGTATCGTTAAAGCGAGATTTACTCTCTTTGCCACTATCTACTCGTATGAGTGGCACTTGCATCAACGAAAAGGAAAATCTCGACATCCTCGGATGTGCATCAGCAACCACCTTTTAATGAGTGGTCACATACGCGATGTCGCTCAAAAATGCCGTAAGATGTCTAGGTTTTCTGAGACGTTGCAAGAAATTGGATATAACACTCATCTCTGGGCTGTTGCTCCAATAACTTATTTAAGCCTCTTGGACAGTATTCAAAGAAGAGCTTTTAAAATGATTGGTGACGTTAACATCATCAACACAAAATAAATAAGGCATAGCTAAAATTTAGTAAAACTAGAGCAGAAGAAGACTTCAGGATTTACTCCGAACTTAAGAATATTTTCATTGACTACTCCAATATTCTATACTCTGACTATATTATAAAAATTGAAAATGAATTGAAAGAGACCCCAAAAAACTTCTGGGATTTCGTGAAAAGTAAAAGAAAAACTGACGGTTACCCAAACTCTATGTCTTTTAATAACACAACAAGTCATGACTCCCAAATAATTTTAAATATGTTTGCTAATTTCTTCAAATATGCCTTCGACGTGCCTCCTTCTTTTCAAATTCCCGATTCGTTCTTGACTTGACAATATGTGAGGATTCAATTGTTCGTTGTGTATCAGAACCTGATGACTGTTTTCACCCTGGCCCTGATGGAGTACCATCATGTGTTTTAAAAAATGTGTGGTTCATTTATCGTACCCTCTGTTTGTTTTGTTCAATGAATCTCTTAGAACCTCAATTTTAACACTATTATGGAAAAGTGCATTTATAACTCCGATTCATAAAAAAGGGTCTAAGAATGAAATAACGAATTACCGGCCGATTGCCAAACTTTCCTTTATTCCCCAACTATTTGAGTCCATTATCTGTAAGATGTTATCCTTTAATTATTGTAATTCAATTGTATGTGAAAATCAACATGGTTTCGTCCAGAATAAATCAACAATTACAAACTTACTTCATTTCACTTCTTTCTGCCTTTACTCCTTCGAAGATCGTAAGCAAGTAGATTGCGTATTCACAGATTTCAGTAAAGCCTTTGACAAATTGTGTCACAAGACTTTAGTCCATAAACTTAAGGCCTTAGGGTTTAACGACAAATTCTTGACGTGGATCTCGTCTTATCTTAAGAACAGAAGTCATAGCATTATATTCAGAAATGAACTCTCCGACCAATTTTGCGTCAACTCTGGTGTTCCACAGGGTAGCCATTTAGGTCTTTTATTATTTATCAAAAACTCCTCCGTTTTAATATACGCTGGGTCAATTAATGACTGCTCACAGCTTCAAGAAGATCTTCATAGTTTTAGGGAATGGTGCAATAAAAACCGACTTTTATTGAATATTGACAAATGTAAAACTATGTGTTTTACACGCAAAAAAAACAATTATAGATTATAACTATTTATTAGATTCTTCCTCACTTTGTAAGCTTTCCGTTTTCCTTGATTTAGGTGTTATTCTTGACAGTAAATTAACGTTCTGTGACCATTATAACTTTTTAGTTAAAAAAGCTAACAAGATTCTAGGTTTTATTAAACGTTTTTCTTGTGAAAAACTTCTTTATGTATCATTTGTCAGGCCAATACTTTAATACGGCTGTGTTATATGGGCACCATATTATTCAGTCCATATTGACAGACTTGAAAGTATCCAAAAAAGATTTAAGCGTTTTTGTCTTCGTTTTCTTCCATTTTCTGAAAACGATCATAATAAAAAATGCATGATCAATGTATTGTGATCATTTACTGATATCTCTTTGAAGTCTGTACTGCTCTGCTAGAGTGAAATTGGATTGTTACTTAATAGCTACGATATTATCAAAATTCTTGAAATAATAATCTTGTATCGTATTCATTGAGTAAACAAATGGCAGGATCGGTTAGATCATCGATTCAAAGGTAGGTTAGGTTCGCATAAAATGACTGTCCGGTATGGAGTAGGATCTACTTAAGCCATTTGTTCGCCCTATGTGATACCACATGGATCTTAATCCTTTTTCTGAGCTCAATGAAACTAATTGGAGGTTTAGATCGTTATAGAAGAATTCTCCTTGGTAAGCCTTTCGTTTTTTAGTTAGAGTGGGGTATGTTCAAAGGATGTATGTTCTGTGATCAATGAACGAGGTGAGTCACTTTTTGATTTTATTATTGAAAATAATATGACCATTTGTAACAGAGGCAATACTCCCACTTTCGTGTTTCCGAGCTCGGAAAATTATGATGGATGGGAGGATGTGCTTGATGTTACTTTAGTAAACAACAGTAATTTATTAGTGGAGAATTGGAGAGTTTTCCCTTTGAATTCGTTTTCGGATCACAAGTGGATTTTTTTTCAAATTAATTTCGAGTCGAAAAACCCTCCGCCTTACAGAAATCCCAAAAGAACTGGCTGGACGAAATTCAGTCAAATATCGAATTCCAAACTAAGCAACTTACCGAATCTCACTGAATCGATAGGAGACCTTGAATCAAAGGTGAAAACCTTTGAAACTTCTATAAGTAAAGCTGTAAGAGTCTTTTGCCCAGTCAAATATAGCCGTAAAACTCTTCCTTCGTGGTGGAATGAAGAACTGTCCAGTCTTAGGAAAATGACGAGGACAATTTTCAATATCTGCCACAAACATAAGTTTTACCAACCTTATAAAGACTCTCTTAACATTTACAAGCAAGCCCTGTCATCAGCCAAAAGACAAGGCTGGAGAGAATACTGTCAATCAATCGAAGACATAAAGAACTCCGCAAGGCTCAGCAAATTTTTATCGAAGGAACATTGTAATCCTTCATTTGTAAAAAAGCCTGATGGAACCTGGGCACCCTCTCCAGCCAAATCTCTTGAGCTACTGACGAAGACGCATTTTCCGGGTTGCGAGAGTGATAACCCCGAATCGCTTGAAACCACAGAGCTAAACGTAGCTCATGTGGAGCAAGTCAATTCCGTTATAACCAGAGAAAATATTTTTTGGGCCATCAATACTTTTTCTCAATATAAATCCCCAGGCATGGATGGTATACTGCCAGTTATGCTTCAAAAGTTGCATGATGTGGCAGCTCCATGGCTGGAACAAATTTTCAAAGGATGTCTCCTTCTCAAACATGTGCCCATGTCGTGGAGACAGGTCAAAGTAGTTTTTATCCCGAAAGTGGGTAGGCGAGGTCACGAATCCGCGAAGGATTTCAGACCAATAAGCTTAACGTCTTTTGTGCTTAAAACCTTGGAGCGCATTCTTGATTACCATATTAGAGAAATCCTAGTTGGACGACCTCTCGAAAGCTCTCAACATGCTTATCTTAAGGGCAAATCCACGGAGACTGCCCTCCATGAGGTAGTGCGTACTGTAAGAACAAACAATCCATTATAAAGAATTTACTCTTGCCACTTTCCTAGACATAGAAGGTGCTTTTAACAACGTCCTTACAGAATCCATAGAAGAATCGCTCGTTAAGTTCGGTGTAGAAGACTTCATTCGAGAATGGATTATTTCCATGCTCAGTGGTAGGAAGATTCGACAATCGAAACAAAACACGTGAGTAGGGGAACACCCCAGGGTGGTGTTCTTTCGCCTCTTCTATGGCTTCTGTACATGGATACAATTCTCGTTGAATTGGAGAGATGTGAAGTGAAGGCGGTAGCCTACGCGGAAATTTTGGTCCTATTGGTGTCAGGAAAGTACACCTCTGTGATTAGTGAAATCACGGAGTCAGCTTTGAAGAAAGTTAGCAACAGGGCCACGAGTTGTGGATTAGGAGTTAACCACAGTAAAACTGAACTGTTGCTCTTTACCACCAAAACTAAAGTACAGCCCTTCACGCTAATCAAATCCTATCATTGTCTTCCAAAGCAAAATATTTGGGAGTTATACTCGACCCTAAACTAAACTGGAAACTAAATATTGAATTACGGGTTAAGAAGGCCTGTGTTACCTTCTACGTCTGCAGCAAAACTTTCGGCAAAAAGTGGAGACTTCAGTCAAAGATGATTTTATGGACGTACAAAGCCGTATTACGCCCAACCTTAACATATGGTTCGATTGTGTGGTGGCCTGCTCTTAGCAAAGCCTATAATATTAATAAGCTAAAGAAGGTTCAGAGAACAGCTTGCGTGGGCACCATAGGGGCCATGCGTACTTGCCCAACGGACGCCTTAAACGTTTTGGATCTTCTACCAATCGACCTTTTTATTAAATACATAGTTTCCTGCAGCGCTATTAGGCTAAAGAAATCAAATAGCTGGTTGTCAAAACCTTATGGTCACAGCAACACTACGAAATTGATTCCCTCAGATATTATCTCGGTAGACACTGACTACTGCACTCCTACTTTGAGCCTTAGTAAGGGTTTTAAGGTTATTTTCCCATCGAGAGAAGATTGGGAGGATCTTTACTGACGGCTCAAAGATGGAGTACGGAGTTGGTTCTGGGATCTTTTCTGAGTAACTAAATGTAGCCAAATCCTTTAGGCTTCCTGACTTTGCTAGCGTTTTTAAGGCTGAACTGCTGGCAATAAGGGAGGCATGTAAGATACTTAAACAAAACCCAAACCAAAACCGAAATGTGGCTATCTTTACAGACAATCAAAGTCATAAACTCGGCTATATCCTCATCTAAATTGGTCCAGCAATGTCGCGATGAGCTTGCGAACTTGAATATTAACCTCGGTGTCACCCTGATCTGGGTTCTGGGCCATAGTGGTATCGTGGGAAATGAACGGGCTGACGAGCTAGCCAGTCAAGGATCGGCCCTTTTCTCAATGCGACAAAATGGCTCTAACATAATCGCTATGAAGCTTCTCTATCAATCTATCCCTTTCAATCAAAGGTCAAAGGAGTTTTTGGTATCAAAACGGCGCACTACAGCGCTAATGGATCTCAGGCTAGGTTGCCTTGAGATCGCCATTTCTACCTACCTACAGTCATGGAAAAAATAATAGAAACGACTTGTTTTGTTGGTAATGTTTAAATTTTCTTCGTTGAAATGCATTATTTTTTTAATGTTACATTTTTTATTTAAAGTATATTGAAGTACGCTTTCAATAATAGAGAAAAAAAAAATTTGATTCAAAATTCAAATAACAAAAAATTAACTCAATTTATTTCCATTGGAAAAAAAAATAGAAACAATAGACTTAAAACTAATTAACACAATTTTTCTTAAACTTAAACAATAAAATATAATTTTTTTTTAATATTTTGTTGTGCCACCACGATTTTTTAGTACTTCGGTGCACCTGCGACCCATGGAGTCCACTAACTTGGCACAAGTGAAGGGCTCAATGGAGTACCACTCTTCCTGCACTTTTTCAGACAGCTCGTCTTTATTTTTGGATTTAAATCCACCAAGTCTCTTTTTTAATATTCCCCACAGATGCTCTATGGGATTTAAGTCCGGGGATTGTGACGGCCATTCCATTAGATGGACTTTGTTGTCCTTGAACCACTGTTTTGCGAGTCGGGATGAGTGTTTGAGGTCATTGTCCTGCATATACTCCCACACTAACGGCATATTTTCTTCGGCAAATGGCAACATTATATTTTTAAGGATATCAACGTAACCTGTGGCCGTCAAAACATCCTTAATCCAATAAATTGGTCCCACACCTGAAGCCGAAAAACATCCCCAAAGCATAATGTTGCCACCGCCATGCTTAACGGTCTTTATCGTGTGTTTGGGATCGTATGCGGTGTTCTTGGGGCGCCTTACCTTTTGTTTTCCATCCAAGACATTTTTCCAATTTGGCCGCATTGAATTCGCCTTCGCAAAAGTGATTCGATTTTTAATATTTTTTTGGCTGAGCAGTGGAACTTTCCTTGCAGAATGCGCCCTCAAGTCCATTTCTATAAGCCTATTTCTAATCGTCCGGCTTGTGACTGGAGCATTTAACTCCTTCCTAAGGTCCTCCGACGATAAAAATGGATTCCTCTTCGATTCTCGTACCAATAAGGCATCGAACCTTTTGGAGGTTGCCCGCTTTCTGCCGCGCTGCTCCTGTTGTTGTTCAAAATTAATGGCGGTAAATACTTTCTTTTTTGAACAATTGATTAGGCCTGCAATTTCCGCCATTGATTTGCCTTCATTTTTGAGATTTTTCATCAACTCTCGTTCTTCGTTTGAGCAATGTAACCCGCGGCCCATGCTGAAAGTGTTAATAACAATTAGAAAACAAATTTCGCGATAAATGCTATTTTGACCCTTTTGTTTTCTCAAATAACCAAATTAAATCACCTTATTTTAGATTTCAACACTTTTTATTCACGAATTTTTCTTAAACAAAAAAGCGTTTCTATTTTTTTTTTTCAGCACAAACACGAGGTCGTTAAACAAATGACCATAAAGAATTATTTATTGCAACGAAATGTGCTTAAAAGTGATAGCATAATAAAGTACCGTTTTTGATCGATCATATACAGTGGGGCACATGAGTTAATATTTCCTGCAAAAACAATGATGTGGCTAGATCAGTAAAAATAAAATTCGTTTCTATTATTTTTTCCATCACTGTATGTACAAAGGAGGCGAAGAACTGTTTCTTCCTCTTCTGCCTTAACAGATCAAGCTCATTGAGAGCTTTAGATCAGTAAGTCAGATATTTTGTGTGGCCTGACATGTGGTGATGTTATTCAACCTAAAGTTATAGTTCTTAGCAAAAGATTACACGTAGCGATTGGAATACCAGCTTTAGCCAAACGTCGTAAAATAATTAGATTGTACGATTTTTGATAAGTTCATCTGCTAAACAATTTTATGCAAAGTCTCAATGGCCCGTTACTCAGTAAACGCAATTTTAAAGTGATGTGCCATCTCCATTCTGAACCAGCGTTGCAGGCAAAAAATAAATTTTCGTGCAACGTTTTTTGAAAAAACGTGCCATTTATGAAATTTTTGTGCCATACGAAAATAAAACTGAAGTTGTTCTTTAAAAATAAATATAAATTGTTGCTATTAAAAAAAATCACTTCCTCTATTCGTGCATGTAGGTATTATTATTAAAAATATGTATAAATAATATAAAAATATAAATACGTAATAAAGCTTTGTTATAATAATTTAAATAAATAAATTAGCTGAAGGTTAAAATTTTGACAATTATTAGGCCTAATAATTTCATTATATGACATTATAGCATTAATTGTTTTGTATGACAATTTGTTTTCGTTGTTTGTTTTAATAATATTTAGCCTTAAAAACACTCATTTTGCTGATGCACTTCCGTGAGGCAAACATAAATTTGGAAATATTAATGAACATTGCTTCATCAATTATATTTTTTAATTTATACAACTTAAGTCTAAACGTGTTTGAATCTTCAAGAAAAACGCTAGCCCGAAATTTTTTCTCGCATGAGAAAATTCTGATATCAAAATATTAAATGTGGCAAAATACTTTTTTATGTTTGAATTATTTTTTAAACGCATTAGCATTAAATTAAGTTTTTTTTTCAAATTCTTGCGAAAGTTTTCTATAGAATATTTGACAATCTTTTAAAACATTCAATTTTTCGTTAGTCTCTAAATTTCGAACCTCTTCTGAGCATTCAAATCCCAAAAAAATATCATCTATTGGCTTATAGTTTTCGGTTTCATATCAAATATCATGGTTGTTTTTTGAAGAATTAACATAATCATCTTTAAAAAAGTTTATTTAGGAAAATTTGGTGAAAAATAGTTATTTCTGAAATTAATAAATTTATTTTTGGGGCTTCGCTTTGAGATGACAATAAGTTTGTCTGTAGAAGGTAGAACGTAATCCAAAAAAATTGAAATATGATTTTATTCAGTTATCATTCAGTAGGTCAAGGAGTCTTTTTGACTTTTCACTATTTTCAAAACCATCCAATTTCTTAACAAACATTTAACACAAATAAAAGCCTGAGAATTGAAATCATTTGCCATTTTACTTTGCCTTTTAAGACTGTTTTTTAAAAAACTATATACACCATTGGCTAATTCATGTATTTCTTTCGGAAGAGTATAGCACGCATTTGAAATACATATTTGAAACGAATGTGAAGTTCAACTGCTTGAGCAAATATTGAACTCCCCTTTTTTACCAATTAAGTTTGATATGGGAATATTATAAGTTTCTTAAAAATTAAGTATGGTTCTTGATACACTGTTCTTTTAATGGATATTGACACTGCGTTTACACTATGAGTTTAAATTTATGTGCCATATTTAAACTTTTCGTGTCACCGTGCCACGAGAAAGTTTCCGTGTCAAAAAGGCACGATCGTGCCACATCGGCAACGCTGTTCTGAACTACGAAAACACAATGAGAGTTTAATGTTAGTGGGCTCGACCAACCTCTTCATTAGTTTTCGATCCATTTGTATAGAAGTGGATTGACTCGACTTCCAGGAAAGTTAATTCTCCCAGAAAGATTTGGAAGGTATAGAAGTTTGGAAATTCCTATGTAACTGTAGTTTGGGGATGCATTAGTCTGTGTACTTTGGAATTGGTTACTAATTTTAAATAATTAACAATTACACGGAGTCGACAATGGTCTTATTAGTCCACTGCGATGAAGCTGTGAGGCGAATAGCAGAGCTTGCAGCCATTAGTTTGCTGAGTATATTTAAAGGTGAGGCAAGAAGCGAATTAAATCTGGAGAATAGATCTTAATCAGTTTTGTGTGGGTTGACAATTATTTCACACAGATTAGCCTAATGTACGAGTATAAGCTTGTTTAAAGCGTTTTCTAAGTTATTTCAGATTCAAAGGTAAGGCTCCCTCTATATTAAAATGAAGAAAGTAAAATGTTAAATTTCTACTATGTTAAGATACAGTGGGCAGGTAGGTATATATCCTAATTTCTTCAAAATGTTTTCATTTCATTTCATTTGTTTGACAATAATGGCACGTACAGTAAGATTACATCTTTTATAGTACTCAGATATAATAGGTTTACAAATTTACATAATTTAAATACAATTTGAGAGAATGAGATTTTATTAAAGTTAAAAGCAATTCTTTGTGATTGAAGGGAAAAGGGAGAGGATTGTGGTTGAATTGGGAGAGACGAAAAGTGAAGAAATATTACAGTTTTAAATCTTGTATAGTTAACAATTAATTTAATTGGAGATGGGAGCGAGCTCCAGAGTTTAACGGATGAAAAATAAACGGGACGATTTCAGATAATTGCCGAGTTGAGGGGTAATGTTGATACTTCTAGCGGAACGGTTAAATGAGAGTTTGGTAAACAAATAAGACGGGGCCTTAATATGTATTACTTTATGTAAAAATATCCAGTTTCTTGAGTTTATGTATTGCTGCAGTGTGCAACCCAATATATTTTTAGATAATTCCGAAACATGGTCATATCTACGTAACCCATAGACGTAACGGACAGCATCATTGAAAGCAACTTGCAGTTTTTGTTTAGATAGTGAATCCAGATCACCGTACACTATTTCAGCATATGACATGAGGGGAACTATTTAAGCAATTATTAATTTACGTCGAATTTCAACAGGGGTAAAGTATGCTGAGGGCCAAAGTTTACGTAATCATCCACAAATGCGACCAATGACATAATTAGTGTGTCTATGTGAAATTGGAATGACTAAGGTCTTGGAAGGATTTAAAAATAGGCCATTTGCAATGGACCACACATTAATTTGGTTAAGATCCTCGTTGATGGAGAGGGACAGTTCATTGAGCTGATGAAAAGGCCTGGCAAGGTGGAGTTGAACATCATCAGCATACAGGTGAACCGAAGAGTGCGAACAACACGCAGGCAGATCATTGATGAAAATACAAAAGAGTATTGGACCAAGAATCGAACCCTGTGGGACTCCTTGCGTAACAGGTCTAAGAGCTGAAGATTTCCCCCCAGAAAAAACCCTTTGTGATCTGTCAGATAGATAGTCACCAATTAGCGAGCATGCCCGCTCACTGAAGCCAAAGAAGTTTACGAGTTTCCACTTTAGAATACTGTGATTCACTTTGTCAAAGGCCTTTGTAAAGTCGAGTAAGCAGAGGAGATTTATTTGACCCTTATCATAGTCCACCCTAACATCTTCAAGAAGATTAGCCATTGCAGTAGAGCAGCTATGATTTGCTCTGAAACCCGATTGTTTTTCAAATAGCAAGTTGTTAAGTGAAATATGGCTTAAGATCTGTTGCTGAATTATCTTTTCAAAGAACTTAGAGAGGCAAGGTAGGATGCTTATCGGTCTAAAATCAGTTTAGAATTAGAGTCACGCATCTTAACCGTAGGAAGAACTCTTGCAATTTTCTAAGAGCGAGGGAAAGTAGAAGTGACAATGCACCAGTTTATGATATGAGTTAAATGGGTTATAATTAGTGGAAGTATGAGTTTAACGAAACGAATAGGTACTCCATCATCCCCAACAGAGTCAGACTTGATAGCCTTCACACATTTTAGAATATCATCTTCATTAACAACATCAAAATCCTCCAGCCTAGGCACGTTGTTCAAGGAGTTAAATGTAGTATTTGCTTCAAAATCAGCAACAGAAACCGACTCACCAAGGAAATAATCATTGAGCTCATCCGGGTCCAGAGAACATTGAGCTCCTATATCTTTGCAGACACCAATTTTACTTAAGTTGCTCCATAGCTTTTTAGGTGGTAAAGAGGTATTCACTTTGGACGCATAATAGTTGATTTTGGATAATCGGATTATAGTTGTCGCTTGATTACGGGCTACAGTAAATGTTCTCCAGTTAACAGGTGTTGGTCTACGCTTCCATCTACTATGTAAGAAAGATCATGATCTGAAATATCAAATGAAAGCTGATCTTACAGATGTACCAACGAGCCACGAGGAATCAGAGACTATGACTAGATCAAGAAGACTTGAAGAGCAATTAGAAGCAAAACGTGTTGGCTAACACTCTATACTAGAGTGTTTTTGCTTTTATCATTCAATGACTTCTTCAAATACACATTTCCATTCTTATTGTGAACAGCAAAGAGTTGCTTTTTTCGTCTAAAAGCCAAAGCGCTGTTCAGGAGAAAACGAGTTAGTCTCGTCAGACTCTCATTTAAGTAGCAACTACTGTTGTTGCAGGAATCTATGCCAAGATCCAGCAAATGAAGTTTAGACGAATGCTTTTAATATCGCAAAAAGCATTCGTCTAAACTTCATTTGCTGGCCAGCTGACATCAGAACAGTGGTTTGCAAAAAGCAACTTTTTCACAAAAAGGATTGTATTTGAAATTTCATGGCATTCTACATTTAATTATATTCTAACTTTAAATAGTTAAAAGAAAAATAATGACAAAATATGAAAAAAGTATATTTAAATAAAACAACAGAGTACCATTAAACCGAAATTTTTATTATTTCTTGTATATTTTATAAGTGAACTTTTGTAAATAATACATTCTTAAAAAATACGTGTTAATTATAATATTGTAGAAAAAATTAAAGGCATTGAATGTTCAAATTTAAAGGTTTTCTTTTTAAGGCTCACAAAACTATATATAGAACGAAGTTATGTGCAATATTTTGTTTTAAATTTAATTATGAAATGTGTTTTTTTGTTTTGGACGTTTTACTGAAATGTTGACTTAAGGAATGATATGCATCTCTTCAAATACAAATTCGATTGGATGAAATGTATAACTATTAATTGTATTACTATTAACCAAGACCATGATCTTCAAAGAATCCTTGAGGTGTTTCATCCTGAAATTATTAAAATTTAAATAATATTTTAGTTTTTGATGTTCTTCTTTTATTAAAAGCTACATAATGTACATGAAAGAAAAAAGCAGTTAAATTTAAGTTTTTTTTTTTTAAATATTCATTGCTACATACCTTTAGAATGATCCAAAAAGAAACTACTTTTTTTGTTTTGCGTTTTAGAATTTATTTTTAGAAATATAGTGAAAGCGGAAACTCACATTAAAGTGCACTTACTACCGTGATAGACAACCAATAGAAAGAAATCAACGAATAAAATGCAAGCAACTTTTGTGTCAACCTAAGGTTTTGTCCGTTGTCGTTAGTCGGAGATAAATAATTTCTAAAAAATTTGTAAACTAAAAATTAAATACAAACAAATTGTAATTTATTTCATTAAAGAAATCAGTAAATATTTAGTTGGGAAAACCGATAATATTATTTAAAAATCAAGGGAAATTTATCAATATCTTCATGACTCTGTCTTGAAGTCAGTTTAAAAGTAAATAGACCCAAAATTAATTTCACTGCATTAAATTAACTTACTGAGTTCAAAATTTCAAAAGACTGCATTTAATGCCTTACTGACTTTCAAAATTGAGTTGTATTTAAAAATTCAAAGAAACTTCATCTAATTGGCTGCGTTCAAACTAGTGTTGGATAGGCTTTCCTATTAACATAGTTGGATACCTAAATTGAAACTTTTGAGTTCCAGCTATTGAAAAAATTTAGATTTTGAGGCTCAAAACAATTGTAAAACAATTTTTGAACGCATATTTTTGATAATTTAACCAAGAAAAATACAAAATTTAAATCAATTTTCAGGCTTCTTCAACTTCACCATAATGTTGAATCAGCTGTTCTGTCAAATACTCATCCGCTTTTTCATCCAAGATGTTCTAAAGCACTAATGACATGAGCACGACCAACGAATGAACTACTATTCTTCGATTTTGACATTTCTATCACATTTCTATCTATTTTTAATTCGTGCCGAATGAACCAAAACAAGAAAGATTTTTTTAGGTTAAGTACGCGCGATTATTTTATTCGTTGCGAGTGTGAATAATGTGAAACGCGAAAAAATTTTGACAGTTCGTATCAACTACAATTTTTTTCGCGACGAATAAATTTGTTTTTTCAAATAGAAACTACAGTTGTGTTCATAAAAATTTAGATTACCAATTATTTAAATAAAGGAAATTCTTACAAAAAAAATTAACATATTACTTGCATCTAACGATCTTTCGTTTTCATAGATACTTTTAGCTTGAAGTTATACTCTACTTCTCTCGGTGAACACACATTATTTCAAACTCTCTGGATATAGAGTGTTCATAACAATAGCAGTGCTCTTGATTTTATAAGTAAAAAGTGTTAAAAATTAATTTTTTTTATTTTTCGATAAGTGAATATTTCACTATTAAAAGTTTTAAGTATTAGTAACACACTAGTACACATATACAAAATTAATAAATATTAGCTCAAAAATGAACAATGCGACGGTCAAGACCTTGCACCGAAGAAATTCGAAAATTTGTTCGAAAACTGTGTTTGGAGGGAAAAACCTACCAAAATATTCAAGACATCCTAGGCTGCTCAGCAAAAATGGTCAGTAAAGCCTTAAAATGGCTAAATAAACCAAAAACGGGAGACCCAAAAAGGATGACTACTGAAAGAACTGACAGAAAAATTGTTCAGCTAACAAAACAGATCCCTACCATAGGCTCTTGGAAAATAAGAAATGGGCTTCAACTGTCTGTTAGCGCTGTCACATTACGAAGACGTCTTTTGAAGCGAAGTTACCAGCCTGTAGTCCACCTAGGTACTATTCTTGACGAAAAGGCATGTGGCCAAGAGAATGGAGTTTGCCAAAGTGCATAGAGAATGGGCAAAAGAGCAATAGAGCAATGTTCTGTGGAGCGATGAAAACAAAGTCGTCTTTTTTGGTTCCAAGGATCGTCGAGAATATGTGAGAAGACCCCATAATGCAGCAAACGATTCACGGTACACTTTAAAAACAGAGAAGCATGGTGGAGGAAAAATTATGATATGTGTTTGTTTCTCATACTACAGGGTCGGTCCTATTTATCCCATCGGGGGTATAATTGATGCAAACGAGTATGTGAAAATGACCGAGGAGGTTATGTTACCCTATGCTGAAGAGGAAATGCCGTTGGTTTGGGTATACCAACAAGACTATGACCCAAAGCATACGACAAAAAATGCAAAATCCTGGGTTGCGCAGAAGAAGTTATCCGTTATGGAGTGGCCCGTTCAATCCCCCGACCTTATCCCCTTCGAAAATTTATGGAGGGATGTTAAGAACGCAGTTCATATATTAAAACCCAAGAATTCGAAAGAATTTTGGGAAGCAGTGCGTGATTCGTGGAACGCAATACCAATCGAGATGTGTCAGGTTTTAGTGGACTCGATGCCACGTAGATGCGAAGCAGTCATAAAAAACAATGGTTTTTCAACAAAGTACTAATTGTAAGCTAACATTATTTGTATACTTTTATATAACTTATTACAGTTTTTCTTACTCCTTAAGTAATTAATCTAGTTTTTTGTCATGCACTGCTGTTTTTATGAACAGCCATATATTTAAAAAACGGTTTTTTACTGTGACGAAACTAACGGTACAAATCGATAATACTTATTTTCTGTTATTTTGAATAAAATATTTTAGTTTATTATTAGAAGTTTAATGAAACATTTTATAACGTTGATATTGAAGGCCTTTTTGTTTTATTTGGAGAGCACTGCTATTTTTATAAACACAACTGTATATTGCTATCATTTGTTAAGAATTTGTGTGGAAATATGTCTTTAAACGTATATAAACTCATATTTTGTAATTCATTCGTCGTTTGTTGGTCGCGCTCATGTAAATAGTCCTTAAAACAGCTGCCGGATACTCTATCTATCTAAGATTGAACGCAGCGATTAACTTCAAATGTCAATTGACTTTTTGAATTGACTTCATTTCGTGACTTTTAAAAATGATTTAACTTTTATGTTAAAAGTCAATGTTATTTTGGAAGTCAAAAGTACAACCACTAAAAGACTTTAGTTTTTACAGCTCTGTCAAAGCCATAGTAAGTTTCGTAATTTGCTGCTTCTTTTTTCATTGGGTTTCTGTAGACGAGATTTTGATTGTAGGGCTTTTAAAAAAGTTCATATTTTTGCTATTTCAAAATGCTTAGAATGGAATCCCTGTGGAACTTATAAAGAGAGTTTTTTTAGGCGTATAGTTTACAATCTGGAAATACTTTTTTCGGAGTTAATCTTTTTGAATATAGTAACTACTGAACAACGTTTGCAAATCGTGAACATTTATTATCAAAATGATGGTTCGGTTCAATGTATTGAAGGGAATTTTCGGTGCGAGCGCATTACACTCAACGAAATAATGATAAGGACAAACAAAAAACAATGCTTTCCGTCTGTTTTTATGAAAAATTACTATCAATGAATGGCAACCCTTTTGTTTGATTTTATATTTTTATAAAATAATATTTTTATATCAATAATTTATTGATCTTTATTACGATACGAAAAAATTATAAGGCTAAGTGATTGTATTTCAGAATCAGTATAAAAAAGGACCAGCAATAAGAAAATCTTCAGATAAAAATAATTTGAAAATCACGTAAATAGATTAAATTTATTAGAATAAAACCATTATCCGAAGAAGAGCGGGATCTTGTTACCAAGAACAGAGAAAGACACCTAGCCAAATCGGTGGCATACTTTCAAGAAGTAAATCTCTTTTCTTAAAGCTGAGTTAAAATTATGGAATTAATGAAATTCAGGTAAAAAACTTAATTAACCTGGGGAGAAATCAAACGTCTAACCGTTGATGAATCGATAAGTCGTTCAACTTTTTCACATTTTAAACCTCAATGTGGCGGGTGTGACAAGTTTTGAAAGGTGTAAAAATATTGAATAAATCTCGTCAAAAAGCGAACAGATTGTCTTTAGCTGAAAAGTATCAATTTTTTCGAATAAGATAAAATTGAGGAGGCTAGACGGTTGTAAACCATTTCGGCATGATAAACGAATCGAAAAGCAGCATAGAAATACTCGCAAGTTTGAAGGATGTACGTTGACGGTTTGGTTTGCCACAAGCCGCTGTTTCTAGTAAAAAAAATTCTCAAAAATATACGGATGAAATATTTGCTACGGAATGTATCTTTCGCGCTTCTTTAATGCTGCTATTTATGTTTCAACACCCGTACCCTATTTAAATCGATTGGGCAATTATAATACAAAACGTTTTTAAATAGACCTTTTATTTTACACTTTAAATTATTGGACAATAGTTGTTCTAGGAGAGTCAGCTAAAATTAATATGTGTCAAATAAAATCATTAGTAATTTCAATATCACGATGTCTAACAGATCTAATTTTCCATAGTTTTGTTTTTCCTTATAGGTTTAGTTGTAAAGATACTAAAAGTAAAATTAGTTTGCTAAAATCCAATAATAAATAAATAAAAAAAAATCGTATATTGTGTGTGTACTTATCATTAAAAATGAGTTTAAATTTCTTCTCCGACGAAATTTAAAATTTTTCGCTACAAAGTTAGTGCATGCTGATTTTGACGTTTCACAATCAGCTACTCGGTAAGGACTCAAGAATTCAAAATTAAATTAATCGTTCGCTAATTAAATACAAATATAAATATTAACTACTCAAAAAATGTTTGTTATTCATTTCTTCGCGATTGAAGGCGATTACAGTGTCGGTCGGGTTCTTGACGCCATTTGGATACTGAAAACGCAATTGGAGCGGTTAACATGCTGGAGCAAGGAGTGTTTAAACGGCTGTTGCAAATCGAACCGCTGTGTTCCGGAGAGCTATTCAAAACGTGTAGGGAAGCTTCAGGAAACCGGAAGTGTAGCAAAGAGACCAGGATTCGGAAGAGTTCGAGCAACAACTCAACAAAGAAGACCGGTACATTCGAATAACTGTACTTCTGGAGAGTACTGTAACCTCCCGGGCTTTCAAAATCAACTGTGGCAGTCAACTGGCACTCCAGTCAGCGATCAAACCATTCGCAATCGACTGCACGAAGATAGTCAACGTTCCAAAGTGCATATTATTCGGTCAAAACTTAGACTGGTCAAGCGGGCTGTGTGATTAAAGTACGTCCGTGAGCGTACAAGCTTTTCACTTTTATGAATGACTATGAACAACTGGAGGTCTATACTCTTTATAGATGAATGCAAATTCAAATTCTATATTGAGTGATAATAAACTAGTACGAGTGTGGAGAAGGGCAGGTGGACGTTTTATTGACCCGTCCATGCACGGAAGTGAATGATTTGAGGGCTCCAGTGTTAATGTATGGGCTAAAATAAGTTTTCTAGGCAGAACAAAGCTGATTATCCTGGATGAGGGCACCGTTACCGCTGCCAGTTACATTTGTTGTGATCCCATTTTCCCAGACATGGACATGGGTTTGTTCTTATGTAAGACAATGCTCGCCCACATACGGCCGCCTGTATCACACAAACAGCTCTTTCTGAGTCCAATGTTATACTTTTACCATGGCCAGAAAAGAACCCAGACATCAATCTCGTAGGGCATTTGTGGGACCAGTTAAAAAGAAAGTGTCAAGGAAAACCATAGCAGTGTCAACAATAAACAAGAGCTCATAAACGCGTTAAGCCTTTTCGGAGCGTATACCCGACGAAAATGTAATGCATCTGATCGAGAGCGTAACAGATGGGCTTGTACAGAGCATACGGAGTAGAGAAGATCCTACTGGCTACTACGCAAAAGAAAAGAACAAGAAAGTTACTTTTTTTTTCAATTTTCCTATAAAATGGTTTTTTTTTCAGTGTAACTTGTATACAAATTTTTTTTCCGTGTTAAAAGTGTGTACACTATTACTTAATACTTAGCTGAAACCAATTTATTTTTCAGGTGCAAGCCAAAACACTTTGTTGGCCCTATTTTGTTTTGATTAGTTTATATATATTTCATTTGATTTTATTTAACTAGCTTAATGAACGCGCCCAATGAGTCAGGAAGAATTTTAATTGTCGTGTGTGTCAAAGAGGTCTTAGCGTTTCGTGAATACAATTTTTGTAAGATAGTCCCGGTTATAATTCGTATTTTCGGTCTGCACTTTTTAAAGTTTATTTGTTAAGAGTAAAACGAAAATTTTGAGCATGTTCAAAAAGTTACCCGAAACGTAAAGGGTGCTCCAAGATTTGAATTTTGCGTCTTTTAAGCTGCTTTAAGGCGGTTTGTAGCAGAAATTATCCTATTCTCAAGCTCTCAATACGCGATTGGCTTAAAAAAAATTCAAAAGTAAATTAAGTTAAATAAACAGTTTTTTTGTCAGTTATTCTATTTTTTCAATATCGAAATTGATCGAGTTTCTACGCAATTTGTCGGTTCAAAAAGAAGAAAAAAGTCTAGGAGAAAAACCTCGCGCAGCAGACACATACTTCAAGTCGAAGAACTTTCCGAACCAACAACAAGCGAACAATGTTACAATATGAAAGCTAACAATTTGAGTTAATTTAAAAATAGACAGTAGACAGAACAACACATTGGCTGCGTTCAATCTCAGACAGATAGGGTATCCGGATACGTTTTTGTAATATAAGTAAATATATATTAATGTTGTGGAAATAAATAAAGCTAACTTTTTTGTTTTTATGTACATATAAAAGCAGACAGCTTGTGGAGCTATGTACAAGCAAATAAGGTCGCTGAAAGGAAAGGTAAGTTATTCTTTCAGATGATTCAAAACCCCAAAGAAGAACTACTCTATTCCCTTTTTTAAGGCAGAAATAGAAAGGACCAGCTCCGAGACCTAAAACCCCTGCGAAGAACACGGGTCAATTTTTGATGGGATAATGGTTAAAATTTACCTCAACGAGGCACAAGTTAGTGACACCGAAACAATAAGTTCCCTTGTGCCATCCTCTGGGTTCTATCCGAGTTTATGTACTAAATTGTCAATTCAACATCGTAGTATTTTTTGACAGCTATCTCAATACAGTTATCCAACTCGTTCAACAAGGTATCTAAAAATCCAGATGTCCAAGATACCCTATTCAACACAAGATTGAACGCAGCCATTTTCATTGTTAAGAAATATTTTAAAACAGATGCTTGTTTTTTTCGATACAAATCACGTCTGTCACTTTTATGAATCCCGAAAAATTGTATCACGAAATTTACTACGAACTTATTGTAATAGTTTGCTCGGGATTCGTAAAAGTTTCGATGGAATTCTTGGTAGGGCTGAATATCTCCAGCAATGAAACTGACTCTCGTATTGCCTGTTAAATGCAAAAATTTTCAAATGAAACGTTCAGAGTACCCCCAAGAAACATATTTATACACAACGGTTGATTGTTTTGTGCGGATTTTGGGTTAATCGACAATTGCTCGACTTCTAATTAAAAACCATGAGTTGAATCGGTGATAAGTTATTGTTCCGTTTCTGATAGTCAAATTCACTATCACAGAGCTTTCCATCTGTGTAAAATGGTTTAACTCAATTTACTACAAAGCTAGTCAATCCGGAACAGTTATAATAATGACAAAAAAAATAAATATATAAAATAAGAAACAGTTGTTGGATGCTGCCGCCACGAATAGCTTAGAACGCTACCCTATGTCGTCTTTCGTTAAATATTTTATGTAATTGAATTAATGTGTTATAAAGATTGTTAAGAAACTGAAGGTGACAAAAGGTCACGAATAAAAGAATTATTACTTCTATTCAAAACTTTAAAGAGTATGTTTCTTTTTTTTTATTTTTCATTTTTGCATTTGGAATTTATTTGAATAATTTAGTAACTAACCTTTAGAGTTTTAGCACAAAACAGTTGTGTTTTCAGAACTTTAAATTAATTTTAAATTCTTGTATCCTTACCGAGCAGCTGATTGTGAAACGACAAAACCAGTGTGCATTCACTTTGTAGCCGAATTTTGTACTACTTTTATAGTTAGATTTAGCCAATTAGAATCCCTTGACGTGAATGCGACCTATTTTCTAGTCTTTTGAGTAAACGTCTGCTAACTCTTTTCACATAGGGACAGAAACTTCATATTTTTAGGAAAATTAGTAGAACATATTTGTTGTGACACCTTTTGAGCTATCAAATTGACTATCACCTAACATGTATCAAATTAATCTATTTTGACAATCATTTATCAAAAATCACTTAATCCGATTCCACCCTAGCATTTTCTGTCAAAATTACATTTTGTATTAATTATGAGACACCTTTTATGTACAGTGGTGCTAGAAACATTCCGGATTTTTTTAGTTAAGTTTATTATTCAATGTTTTGCTACCCAAGAATGTACATTTTTTTAAAATATTTTCTATATTTTTTATAATGTAATTAGATCATACAAAAATTAAAACAAGTTAAAAAAATCCACACAATAAATGGTGGTAACAAAAAAATAAATAAATTCAATAATTTGTCTGCTAAAAACTAACCGGATTTTTGTCACTAAATACTAAAAATTAATATTTTGTCCAGGAACCTTTATTTTTAATAACTTCTTGGCATCACTCATTCTTCAAAGCTGCAAAAAGAGAGCTTGTTGAAGTGTGCGTTCTCTTTCCAACCGTTCTTTTTAAAACTGCCCACAAGTTTTCAATGGGGTTTAAATCAGGAGATTGGGACGGCCACTCTAAGACACAAATATTTCTTGTTGCAAACCACTCTTTTAGCAGCTTTGAAGAATATTTGGGAATATTATCCTGCTGAAAAACTCAACACAAAGGCATTTCCTCTTCAGCATATGGCAGCATTGTTGATTCCAAAATATCCCTATATTGAAACGGTCCATAATTCCTGCAATTTGATGTATCGGACCAACACCTGACCAAGACCATCACTGAGGCACCACCGTGCTTAACCGTAGGGAGTATATTTGCTGGTTTTAAACATGTTCCTTTCGAGCGCCTTACTGTAATTCTACCATCGGAGTAAAATAAGTTGAATTTGCTTTCATCACTGAAAAGCACACTTGTCCATTTGCTTATAGTCTAGTTCAGATGATTTTTTGCAAATTAAACTCTAATTAAATATTTTAATTAAGAAATTTAAAGTTTTTTACGATGTTTTTCAGTAAATAGTGGCTTTTTTGCTGGTCGTAACGCATAAAGACCGCATTTCCCTAAACGACTCCTTACCGTAGATGGTGCTATAGATAAATTTAGATCCTCACAGATGTTTTTCAAGGACGCAAAAGGGTCCTTAAGAACAAAATTCCTTATGCGCCTATCTGTCATAAACTGTTCAAGTTGGAATTTTCACCATTTCAGCGATTACATTTTGTTTTGAACCGGCTTGATACTTTTCTAACACTTTATAACGAATAGCGTTTGTGTGACGTATTTAAGCCATTTTATTAATCGAATTAATTTCTATTTAGACAGCTCACAACCTGCTTAGTTTTTTTAATTAATTATGCTAACCAAATGACAAGAAAAACCGTTACCTAAACATCAAGACTCGAAGTTTTGTATAAAATCCGGTTAGTTTTGAGCAGGGATGTTATGGGGTAAATTTATATATTTTATATTTATTTTTTTTACCATCAGATCATTATTTTTTAAAGTAATTATAAAGTATACCAATATGTTTTTGAAATAAATAAAAACAGCAAATTCAGTTTGATTTTTCCATTGTACAAGAAAAAACAAAACCGGAATGTTTCTGGCACCCCTGTATGTAATAGATTAGTGCCTTTTCTATTTCAAATCAAAGATTTGAGCTGAAACTTTAATAAAATAAACAAAAATTCCCCCTCAATAAGGGAATTCATTAGTTTTTGGTTTTAAGACTTTGTTGCTTAAAAGTTTAAAATTAAAATAATAACAAACTAAACAGTCATTTTTGGTCCGTTTCTATTTTATTACAAACAAAAATTGCATTAATTCGAGTTATTTTTAAAACTATTTTATTTAATGGCGCTTTTAAGTAGTTTTGTTTTTACAAAATGTCTATAATATAACAAATTTTTAAAAAATCACATATTATTTATTTTTAAAGTTTCTATTTTTTTATTTGATTTTGTTGCTTTCGATTTATTTTTGTAACAATAGTTTTATTTAAAAATTTAAGTTTTTACATAAATATTTTTGTTAATGTTGCTATACAATTGGTCAGGAATGAAAAATTATTATTAATATTAATTTTTGTTAATTATTGTTTTATATGCTCGTAAATAGGCCAATTTATTATTTATGTTAAGACATTAGAAAATTTGTTTGTTTATATTTATTTACATGGAAAAATAAAGCAACCACAAGACTCTTTATTATATTTTGTACTTTAATATGTTCTATTTTATTTAATGGTTTGTTTTTTATTTTACAAAATTAAAAATTAAATAAAATATGTCAAAAAAAGAAATCAAGATATCTTAAAAATTTAAAGAAAGAATAGATTTAATTTATATTTTGAAAAATAGGTAGGTGTAGGTAAATACTAAAAAAGGTCTTTTTTCTTTTTTAGAGAAGTCCAATGTCTCTTAAAGAGCCATCAACAGCTTCATCCTAGATAATATATAAGAAAATTGTAAGTTTTTGATTTTGGTTCAAAAGGTGAAAGTCTTAATTTATTATTTAATGAAATGAATTTTGTACTTACAAAATGTGAAGCAAAATGAATGAATATGTACAATATACGATAAAAACAAATTTTAAATGATTTATTTCGTTTGCATATTTAAAAGCACATCAAAATTTATATGAGCTGTTATAATATTTTTCTTTGCGGAGATGCTGCTGAGGAATATTTTGGACATTGAAAATATTTGGGAAAACAAAAACAAATATGGTATAAAATATGCATAAAAATAAAAATATTAAAAAGATAAATAAAATGTAACTCGTGTCCTAGGAATCAATGATAACCCGTTCATTACAGTATTTCGATTTCTAATCTACCTTCAAAGAAAATTATTAATAAATCTCATTTCAAAATTTTCGAACTCTTTACAAACCCGAATTAACTTTTTCTTTTACAATTTACGATCTAAGATGTTCGTTGTACGATTTACGATGCACGATGTACGATGTACGATGTACGATGTACGATGTACGATGTACGATGTACGATGTACGATGTACGATGTACGATGTACGATGCACGATGTACGATGTACGATGCACGATGTACGATGTACGATGTACGATGTACGATGCACGATGTACGATGTACGATGTACGATGTACGATGTACGATGTACGATGTACGATGTACGATGTACTACGTACGATGTACGATGTACGATGTACGATGTACGATGTACGATGTACGATGTACGATGTACGATGTATGATGTACGATGTACGATGTACGATGTACGATGCACGATATCGTGCATTTATAATTTACGATCTAAGATGTTCGTTGTACGATTTACAATGTACGATGTACGATGGAAGATGTACGATGTACGGTGTACGATGTACGATGTACGTTGTACGATATATAATATAAGGAATACGATACACGATAAACGATATTTGTTCGTGAATAAAATATCTGTTGTTATTCTTCTTGCTGATAACATTTAGGAATGGTATTATTATGATTGTTTTTCTATAAATTCCGATTTGGCCTATTGAAATGAGAGCAAAGTTCTCTAAAATCTTCCTTTTCGTTAATATTTTTTTTTAAGCGTTATTATCTACTAAGTAAAATTTACAATTTGTATGTTTCTGCGAAGCCTAAGATTTTCTGCAGACGATTGTATGAAAATTCTTTCGAAATTATTTTAGTTTCTAATATTCTAATAATTTTGTATATTAAACTTGATTGATTTGAATCTTATTTATGTATTTAAAAATATTTATAACTCGAAGACTAAAGAATTTAAACTCTAAAAAAAATGTACACCTGAGATAGTTATTTATCAAAGAAGATATTTGATTTAACATTTTTAAGTTTAAGGAGTTAGATTGTTAATTTCTGGTGAAAAATGGGATATTACAAAAATTCAAAAAGGGAGTGCTCTCAATAAACATTCCATTAATTAATATTATTTGTTTCAATGCAATTAATTAAGATTTCAAAAACTAAAAATACATGATTTATTAAGTAAAACACTTCACACTATTTTCAGCAAAATAAGAACTTTTAATTTTCATACGACAAAAAGTAGTGGAAAAAAAAAAACAAATATATTTGACTGTTTATGAAACTTAAGTGGCTTAAACCTTTGAGATCTTATTTTCCTGCATAACAATTTTCTAAATTTTCCAAGTCTTAGGAAAAATTGTATTTAGCTATTATTGAAATTAATCCGAACAAATGTTGGAATACTTCGTTTTCCTTTGATCAATCATCATTTATTTTTTTGAAAGTCGATCATTGAAAATATCTATCATAGAAAAATGTAGACGAGTGGTTAGACAAAGAACACCTTAAGTTGAACGATTTTATTCTAAATAATAAAAGTAAAAATCTTTTGTTCTTTAAAAAACTTTTTCATCAATGGAGTTCTGGGTTAAATAAAGAATAGTTTTTTTTTAATAACACATCGTTAGAACCTCAACACATTATATTCAATGATGGTAACCAATGTCAGCCTTCAAAACTAAATGTTCAACTTTCCTACTATTGGTTTGATTACAGCGTGTAAACCTTTGGCTAAGTTATAGAGGTCATTGATTTTTACCATTGAAACCAATCATTGGAATTTTTTTCACAGGTTGAAAATTGAAAATTTCTGTGTTTGTACAAAATACTTTAATTTTACTGACAAACTTAAATTCAATTTAAATTATTTTGCCAAAGGGAATTTATTAATTTAAGGTGCCAGTTATAGCTATTATTGGTTGAAAACTTAGTTCCGAGATTTAAAAGCGATTAAAAGAGTAAAATTTGTAATGTTTGGTGTCAAAATGAAGCTGACAGTTTAACATTTTTTCATCTAAAAAAACACATTATTTAACCCTTAGTTCATTTTAAATCTTTAAATGACAACTTCGATTTCAATGATTGTTGTTTTTACATTTGGGTACATAATCTTTCCACTGAAAGTGTTTAGTTTTCTTTGTATACCCATCTGTTAGTTATCCTTTCAATGATCCACTCTAACCTTAAATGCTTGATTCCAATCAAGACATTTTAATCTAATTACAGAAGTTTTCAATGATTGGTTTCAATAATAGCTATAAATGGCCCCTTAATAATCTCTTACAGAATTCACTATCATGTGTGCCTATATTTGTTTGCTATAGTATCTACTTCCTTCTGATGTTTTAATATCTTCATAATCACTCATGTTGTGATTGTCACCTATAATTGGGAAGCTTGTAAATCAAATACAATCTTTTGGGAATGCAATATTTTATGAGTTCAATATATAGATTGAATTAACCTAAAAATTGGGTTTTCAAATTTTGCAATCACCAATTAGTTGAACTTAAAAAGACTGCAATCATTTTATTTCGCGTTATTGATTACAATAGTGAAATTTCACTTAAGAATGCAAATGAATTCAAGGACTTATACCAAGACTTGAAGTGAATGGAAGGATCTTAAGTGAATCTAATTACTTCAAGTGAATGCAAGGACTTCAAGTGAATACACGGACTTCAAGTGAATACACGGACTTCATGTGAATGTAAGGACTTCGTATGAATGCAAAAATTTCAAGTGAAGATAAAGAATCCAAAAGAATGAGTAGACCTGAAGTGAATTAAACACTAATGCAAACGATGCATGAAGTCTCCAATGAATGCAATCAAATGATTGGAGGAAAAAGATTGCAGTCTTTTTAAGTTCGTTCGAATGATAAGAGATTGCAAAATATGAAGTGAAATCTAAGAATGCAATTGTTCAATAAATAATTTAAGTGAATGCAATTACTTCAAGTGAATGCAAATACGTATGCAAAGGCGTGAAGTGAATGCAAGGATTCTAAGTAAATGGAATTACTTCAAGTGAATGCAATGACTTCAAGTGAATGCAAAGACTTCAAGTAAAGGCAAAAAATCCAAAACCATGAGTAGACCTGAAGTGAATGCAAACGGTGCATGAAGTCTCAAATGAGTGCAAAGCCTTTAATTGAATGCAAATAATGCACAAAGTCTCCAATGAATGCAATCAAATGATTGGAGGAAAAAGATTGCAGTCTTTTAAAGTTCGTTCGAATGATAAGTGATTGCAAAATATAAAGTGAAATCAATGAATGCAATGTTTAACTTGAATTCTATAAATAATTTAAGTGAATGCAAAGGCGTGAAGTGAATGCAAGGATTTTAAGTGAATGGATTTACTTTAAGTGAATGTAATGACTTCAAGTGAATGCAAAGACTTCAAGTAAAGGCAAGGAATCCAAAACCATGAGTAGACCTGAAGTGAATGCAAACACTTTAAGTTAATGCAAACAATGCAAAAAGTCTCCAATGAATGCAAAGACTTTAAGTGAATGCAAATAATGCACAAAGTCTCCAATGAATGCAATCTAATGATTGTAGTCAAATGATTGCACAAAAAAGATGCAGTCTTTTAAATTCGAATCATTAGTGATTGTAAAATGTTATATCCCAATCTTGAGATGAATTCAATGAATCAAATTTTTAAGTAGAATTCAATTCAAAATGATTAATAATGCTTTTTTAAACCTTAGTCATTATAAAATTGATCAAATCCTAATTGATAACCATATATTGTTATGCTTTTCTATACTTTTAACATTTTTAATAATTAAAAGTCTTCGCAATTGGCTGCTTAAATGTTACATTGTGATTTTCGTATTTATCAACTATTGTCACTCGGAATGTGGGTTAATATTAAACAAAATGGTTAAGGTTGTGCTATGTTATGAGGGTCTACAATATTTTCTTAATTATTTAAATCCAATTAAATGTTTCATTTAAATTTTTGAAAAATAAATTATTTCTTAGGTAAAGTTATGAGTTATATTTCATTTGCATGTGCATTTTGTTAATTAAAATGTGATTTATTTTATGAATTTATTTATTTTTTTTAAATTATTTGCAATTAAATAAGTTTGGACCAAAAATGACTGCGAATTTGGTTGGACTGTCGCAATATAGTATAACATATATAAGTTGTTTGCATTTTATTCCTTGAGTTTTGTTAAATATAGATTCTAGTTTTTATTTTTCTTATCAAATAAATAATCTCCCAGAATGAAGAGATTAATAAAACTTTTTAAAAATAAACCAATAAACACCGATACATAAACAAAGCTTGATTGAAAACAAAAATTGAAAATAGAATAGAAAGCTTTAAAGAGAATTAGTAAATATTTTTATAATCTTTGTTTTTTTATTATTATTATTTTTTAAAACAAGTTTTAAAGTAAAAATAGGTTTACTTTTTTTTTAAATCATTTTTTGAAATTCTAATTTATAATATTTGTAAAATTAAACATACAGAAACATACACATTATTTTTATATATTGTTTGTTGCTTAAGAAAAAAGTTTACAATAACTTTGTCTTACATATTAAGTGATACAGTTATTGAGCAAAAAGAAACAAATTAAGTTTAGAAGTAAATTCACAAAGATATACTATAAACAACAGTGTGTTAGTGTTACGAATTATAGCTCTAAATAAAAACTATATAATTATGGTAACATTCACAAAGTATCAGAAGAGGTCTTTCAGTTTAAATATAGTTAATATAGTTTTACTGTGCTGCTAATATTTATAAAAATTATCAACAATAAGTGGTGTTTTTTTTTTTTTTTTTTAATAATGAACAGAAATTATTTGATTAATACAATTAGATATTAGTATAAGCTTAAAAATTATAAAAATGTCCACCATCTTTTTTTTAAATCTTTTTTCTTTTTAATATTTCTAAAACAAAGGCCAATTATTTATTGTGTTTTTCTTTTTCTCGATTAGGACAAAAGTTTAAATAGGTTGTTCCAGAAAAATGTTTTCTTTTTTAACTTAAATCTAGTTTTCAGTACGTTTGTGGAATTAATAACTAACATGCAAGGTGTGAGATGTTGTTTTTTATTTTAACGATTTTTTGAAAAAATATGTTTTGTATTTTTAAATTTATAGTGATATTGCACAGTTCATCCCGTATAAAAAGAAGTCCAACAGTTAAAACGTTTTTCTAAGATTGAGTTTTATTTTATTGTTACATTTGTGTATTGTTCTTAAATTAAAATTTTTGTTTCAAGAGTTAAAAATTGCTAATAAGGACATATGTCTGATTAAAGTGCTTACATTAATGGCTGCCTTCAATCTTAGACAGATAGGATATCCAGATGAGTTTTTATTAGTGTTTATGTGTAAAAGAACAGCTGTTCCAAAACAGGTGGGATGTCAAAAAAAGGAATCAAAGGGTATCTCGACACAGTTTTTCTTTTCTTAAAGCCTTTGCGGGGATGTAAAGTTAAATACACTGGCCGGCAAAATTAAGTTTTCATTTCAGTCCCACAAACAAAACGAAGAATCAAAAGTAGCAAACGTATTTGAACACATCCCCGACTGAATGGAGACTTGATAAAGTTCGAAAATTGGAGAGTTATTTGCATTTTGCTTTCATTCTTCAAATTTCAAAATATAAGCGAAAATTGTTTTAGACCGCACAAGACAACCAACTCTTGACGCTTAACAAGCATGATTTTGCACTGATTCTTCCTGCATTGATCACATCAATACCTTTCGGATCATCTTCGAGAAGTGCGTGGAATATCGTTCACCACTTTACCTGCTGTTAATTGATTTTGACTTTGTGACCACTCAACAATTGTGACGTCTTATAAAGAGTTGACAGACACATTTGAAATTCAATGTGGATTCAGACAGGGCGGCGCGGCGCGGCGTATTGTCACTTATTCTGTTCTTCTTGGTGATCAGTGGTGTGCTGAGGGCAACCTTGAAAGAAAACGGATAAATAAAATGGACTCTTAACAACATACTCCAAAAATCTAGACTACGCAGTCGAGGCATGCCTGTTTCTTAGAGGATAATGGATCTCCATCAGATGTCATCAAGGATGGAGGGAAAATCAGAAATCGGTAGTCAGGAACCCATTGACACTATTATTCAGGGTCCGACAGCAAGTATTGAAGATTTTAAGGTGTCATCACGCGAGGTGGAGAAACCGTATTGTTATGAGTATGGGTAGAACCGATTCGTTGCGAGATGTTACTTGAGAAGCCATGGAGACATGTTTACATCACGTTCGTTGAAACAGGCCGTTCGGTCATTGAAACACAGAGACGATCTGAAATCATTTTAGTATTGGCCGCCACGGTCGTGTTCCAAAGTTTAAATACGATTTGAAAGTGAAAATAACTTTGACAAAACTCGTTCTTTGAGATGTGAAACTGCACGGAGAGGTGATCGAACGATAAGGACTCCAGAAAATAGTGAAGGAGTGCGTCAAGCTGTTGAAGCCAGCCCTCGTCGATTGGTTGTATTTCACGTCTGAACCCATTGGCACTTTTATTCAGGGTCCGGCAGCAAGGTTTGGAAGATTTTAACGGGTCGTCAAGCGAGGTGGAGAAACCGTTTTGTTGTGAGTATGGGTAATACCGGCTCGTTGTGAGATGTTACTTCAGTGGCCATGGAGCCAAAGGCGATTTGCGCATAGTTGGTTTGTTTAAAACACGTTCATTGAAATAGGCCGTTCGTTCATTGAGAAGATTCTGAAATTATTTTAATATTGGCCGCCACGGTCGTGTTCCAAGGTTTAGATACGATTTGGAAGTGAAAATAACTCTGAGAGAAGTCTTTCTTTAAGACCTGAAATTGCACGAAGTGGTGATCGAACGGTAAGGACTAAATAAAATATTGAACGAGTGCGTGAAGCTGTTGAAGCCAGCCAAAGTCGGTTGGTTGCATGTCACACTTGGGCTCGTTTCACACTACATGGTTTTGACCGCACGGCAAGAAACCCGAAGGCCTAAACCGGATCAATGGCTAATTACACATAATACGGTTTTAACCGTACGGTAAAACACGATATATCTAGGTGTCTTGTGCTTAGTATGGTGTCTTGAAGTGGCTGATCGAACTCTGCCGCACGAATAAAATCGTATGATGTGTAAACATGCATTTCCTCACGTACGCCACTAAGCTTATCGCGCCGTCCGGTTGCCGTATACTGTAGTGGCAGTAGACGGTTGCTACACGGCGCGGCGCAGGTTTTTTGCCGTGACCGTATATGCTCTTCTTCGCACCTCTAACAAAATGTCGCCGTCCGTTTTTTTGCCGTACGGTCAAAACCGTGTAGTGTGAAACGAGCCTTGGGCTCTACGGATGTCGGACCGCTGAGTTCAGCGAATTTTAAACTTTAGGATGCATGTTCATCCAAACAAGATGATGATTGTCCAAGAATTGCAGCAAAACGACTACAGCACACGGATGAGGTGTGCAGAAGCAATGTAGGATGTCTTGACTTATTACACTGTTTTGCGATAATGAGCTACGAATCCCACTTTCATTAATCAGGAGTGGTTAAAAAAAACTTCCGTCATGGGGCCTCTGAAAACCCACAAAAGCTGCATGAAGGACCTCTCCACAGTTTCAAAGATCACATAGGCTGCGGTCAAGCTCGTGTTGGATAGGGCATCTTGGATAGGATTTTAAGATACCTTGTTGAACGAGTTGGATAGCTGTATTGAGATCGCTGTCAAAAAATAAAAACAACTTTAAGCTGTTCACAAAAAGAAGAGAAACATTTAAAGCTGCATGAACGACCTCTCCGCAGTCAAAAAGGTCACAAAGCCGAAACTTTATTATTGGTTCGTACTTTTTTCGTGAGAATATTCGGACTGTCACTGTCAGCACAGATCGTTACTTACAGCTGCTGCTTGATTTAATTTATTTCCGGGACTGATAAGACGACGTTTCAACTTGAATACTGTATGGTTTCCACAAAATGGATCGACATACATCAAGAGCAACAACGGGTTTTAAGAAAAACATTCTCTGGGCATCTGATTTAATTGAGAGCAGCAGGTGAACTTCACGGACGTAATAGGTATAGGGACCTAAGTACATTTTCAAATAGCTTTTTTAGGCAGGTCAACACATCATTCAGACCTTAGAGCTCTCTCATTATCTTGAGAGGGCGGTTTCATAATCAATTCAATCAATTGAACTTTTGATGTGTCCTCTTTTAATATAAAATTTTGCAATAGTATTTTAGGATTCTTTTCCAAGTTGGTACAATTTATGACAATTAGGCCTTTCATGAAGAAAACCATCGTAATCAGAAACTTTTACGAATTCCAAAAAACACGGAAACTTGCCAATATAAAGTATTTTGTGATAGTTTTTTTCGGGATTCGTAAATCTTTCCGATTACTCTGAAATTCGTAAAAGGGATGAATAGTGGCTTTCATCTTTGGAAATGTCTACAAAATGGAACCAGAAATTAGCAATTTTTGATAACTCATGAAACAAAACAAAACGTATTTGGCATTTTTGATTTTTTTTTTTGAAGTATTTATGTAACAAGTGCAAATAAATTTGATAAAGCGAAATTACAATTTTTAATAAGAAATAAAATTAAAAAGAAAAAAACAAATTAAATCCAATTATAATTTAGTGTTGATATTAGATAGTCGATACGAGTGCCAATTTTAAGTTAAATCAATCTCAAACGAGCTTAAGTTTTGATTCAACACTGTTTTCTTCTACGGGAATATCTAATCAATTGAGATACTCATTGAAGTCCTTGGGTGATTATACATAAGTATATTTTTTTATTTTAGAAATTCATATCGAAAGCGTTTAAAAATAAATGAAAAAAAAAAATCATTATTTTTAATTAGGAAAGTGTTCAGTTTTATTGCACATTAAGATAAATAACGATTTATTTACTTCTACAACTAAATCATAACAAAAGTGAATAAATTAATTAATAAGAATTAATAAATGCAAACAAAAAAACAATGTTAAAATATTAAAAAAACAATTTAATTAATTTATGCTCATGCAAGTGCAAATAACAAAAGAAAATATAAAGTGTTCTAAATTAATTTCATGCAAAATAATCAACTAAAAAATAAAACTATAACTTGTATAAGTACTTTATCTTTTCTGTGTTGGACTCAGAATTACAAAGCTACGAATTTATGTAAGATACAAATTTACTACTGAAGTTTTTAATAATGGGAACTAAATTTTGAATCTATCGGAGATTCGTAGCTATGAATTCTGTGAATCTTGTATAATTTTTTTTATATATTTAGTCTTCTAATACCATAAAATACTTTAATATTAACTATTTCAGTGCAATATTGGAATGTTAGATTACAAAGATTTGTTTTACTTTCGAATGGATTAAGGAAGTGTTAAGGTTTCAATATTTGTAGGTAAAATAAATCAAAACACTTCTATCTAATCTTGGACTTAGCTTATACTCTTTCGAATTCAGGACATTATTTACATTCATTTACATTATTTACGAAAAGTTGGTTTTGATTAACAATTCCTTTAAACTACTGAAATCAATCAACTCTTCAAGCGAAAATTGAAATCATTCGAAAAACCGCACAATTTAAGTTTTTCACGTTCAAGGCTTCTTCATAAAGATCGAACAGGCTAGCTCAATCTACAAATAAGGAGATTCTTTGTCTTGCACACATCACAAATTACAGATGCATATCCCTGCTTACTATCCTACAACATCCTATGCAACGTACTATGTGAGCGTCATAAACCTTTCTGCAACACTATTATCGGCATGAACTAGTTTGGCTTTAGCCCGGGCAGATCAGCAATAGACCAAATATTAATATTAAGGCACATTCTGGAATAGACCAACGAATTTCAAAGCCCCCAAAAGCTTCTATTGGCTGTATCTGAACTCGGGATCCCGAAAAAACTAATCCAACTATGCCGTATGACGTTAATATAATAAGAATAGATAGAATAAGTCGCCAAAAGCTTCTACTGGCGATATCTGAACTCGGGATTGCAAAGAAACTAATCCAACTATTCCTCATGACGTTACAAAATACACGGTGCAACGTGCAAATGGGTAATAACTCATCTGACCTATTCCAGTCCTATTCTTCAACATAGTTCTGGAGCAGATAGTGCACAAGATTGGTATTAACCTGGATGGAACTATTTTTAACAGATATTCGCAAATGCTGTGCGGACGACATCGACTTCATCGGCCGCTTCAAGTGAGCTATACTAGAATCATTTACATTTATAGACGAACATGCGAAACGAGTTGGCCTTGATGTGAACGAAGTCAAAACAAAGGAAATGATATCAACAAACAAAGCCCCATCTATCTAACTTCTAGGACAAAACTTTAAATGTTGTAAGCAGTAAGCAGTTAGCCGTCCTTCCAACTTAGACGAAGTAAAGATTGCCATATCTAAGCTGAAGTCTAATAAAGCCGCTGGAGCGGATGGTTTGATTGCCGAGCTCTTTAAAGCAGCTGGAGATAAGTTGGTTAGGAGCATGCACCAACTTATCTGTAAGATATGATCGGAAGAAAGCATGGCCGATGAATGGAACCTCAGTATTGTTTGCCCGATCCTGAAAAAAATAGACCCTCTAAACTGCACCAACTACAGAGGCATCAGTCTCCTTAACATTGCGTATAAAATCTTCTCTGCCGTATTATGTGAACGTCTGAAGCCATTCGTCAACAACCTGATAGGTCCTTATCAGTGTGGTTTTAGACGAGGAAAGTCCACAGTCGATCAGCATTACGGCAGATCCTGGCATTAACTTTCAAAAGTTTTTCCAATTATTAGCATATTCTGATGACATTGACATAATCGGAAGAACTCAGCGTGATGTCAATGGGGATTATGTGAGTATTGAGGCAGAGGCGGCAACAATGGGTTTAACGGTTTTGAAGGCAAAACAAATGTACATGCTGTTGTAAGAAAGGTCCTACAACACTGACGTCTCTGTCAAAACGTCACCATTGACAGACGTAGCTTTGGGGTAGTCAAGGACTTCGTCTTCCTAGGCTCCGCTATAAACGCAGAAAACAACGCCAACAAAGAATAACTCTTGCTAACCGCTGTTTCTCTAGGCTAAGGAAGCAATTGAGTGGTAAAGTCATCTCTCGAGGGACCAAAGTGTCGCTATATAAGATCCTTATCATCTCCGTCCTGATATACAGTGCAGATGAATGGACTATGACAAAAGCGGATGAAAGCACCTTGGGTCGATTCGAGAGAAAGATCAACGGTCCCGTATGCATCGCAAAGGAGTGGAGTAGAAGACGGAACTGTACAGCGACGTAGACTTAGCCAGAAGAGTAAAAGTCCAACGACTAAGATGGCTGAGTCACGTAGAGCGCATGGAAACTATTGCTCCGGCCCGGAAAGTCTTTGAATCCACACCCACAGGACAGCTCAGTAGAGGAAGACCGCGGATCAGGTGTCGCACACAAGTGGAAAGTGACCTCACACAACTTAGAGCGCGAAACTGGGACATCTAGCTAGGGCCGAGCTAGATGGAGAAGTTTGTTGTTTACCTTAAGTAACTAAGTAAGTAATTTCGGCGTAGTCAATGAGTTCATCTACCTCGGAACAAATCCGTAGAAGAATTACCCAAATGGGTACAAAACTCCTTTCTTGAAAGATAAAGTGCACGTATGTAGCACAAAACTCTAATTTAGCTAGTTCAACTCTACGGCATGCACCGAGTGCTGGACAGTTAGTAATAAAGGGGAATTGATACTGGACGCTCGAGGAAAAAATCCTTTGGCGGTTATTTGGGTGAATGGGAGAGAATATTAAATCGTGAACTGTACGAGCTGTATCAAGATGTGGATAAAGTGCCAAAACACACCCACTACCCTGGCTCGGTCACATCGAGCTAATGGAAAACAACGTTTTAACGTTTGAGACGACGAGGAAGACCGAATCTGTGTTACAAAGATCAGGCGTTTATTAACCCAAGAGCGCTTGGTTTCGCCCACTGGAGGGAACTTGCAAGGGAACGCAATCAATGGAAGAATGCAACGTCTTAGGCTGGATCGGAAGCCAGATAAATAAGTTAGTAAGTAAATTTAACTTAATTCGATAAATGTGTTATGTGTAGAAATGATTATCTCCAAAAATATAGATCATGTTATTTAGAAATGTCGAATCAAACGTTCCTAATTTTAGAAACGAATTATTTCGCTTTGTATGTATTTATGGTCACTTCAAAAGCCAAAAGTTTGAACGTCGAAGTTGTTGTTTTTTCAAATATTAAGTCATCTTGGACTTCCCAAAAGTTCACAACGAGTAAAATAATCCTTTAATTTCAATTGTCAATTGAAAAAATTAGTAAAATAAACAGAGACCTAAGGAAAACTAATAGCAGTCACTTCTATTTGAGAGGCGAGGAGTCATCGAAAATTGCATTTATTTAATCGACCGATGCAGAACCTCGTACAAATCGTACAACGTCGAATTTCATTATATTATTGAGCTATTTCAAGTTTTCTTCGGTATACGATGAATAAGTAATGTGTACATTTATTCGTTCGTGGGTGTTCCGCGCAACTGCTTCGGCTATGAACACTTCACGGCCAGGGCCCATTCGATTTTTAAGGACTCCCGAAAACATTGAAATGGTCGAAGAGAGTTTACGTGAAAATCCACGACTTCTGATACGGAAAAGGGCAGCCTCACTCGAACTTTCAAAAGCAATTATTCATGAAATTTTAAAAAAGGATTTAAAAGTTTCATCCGCTCAAAATTTAAATCGTTCGAAACGCAAACATTTTTGTGAGAAGATGTTGGAGCGTTTTCATACTGTAAATTCCATTGTTTTGGAGAGAGGAGGCTCATTTTCATGTAGACGGGTACGTTAATAAAGAAAACTGCATGGGATAATTTTTTTGAGAATGTTGGGGGCCAGGTGACAAATGTCGAACCTTCCTTTTGTCTAACGTGCTAGCTCATCCATCGTTATCATTGCACACGTGCTTCGAACAGGATGCTGCGACCGCACACACGGCTAGATATTCGGGATGCTTTCCCTCAGAAACTTATCAGTCGCTTTGGGGACATCCTGTGACAACCGAGGTTCCTGTCTTAACCCAATGCTTTTTTTTGTCGGGCTACTTGAAAGAGAGAGTTTACAGAAACAATCCTTGAACTCTAGTGAACTTAAAAAAAAACATTAGTTTAGATATCAGCGCAA